>NC_047118.1:15933543-16666043 GCF_902500255.1 Thalassophryne amazonica
TGTCCATGCTTGTATTTGATCATGTCTATGTGTGTTTGTCTCCCTCCCATGCTCCTTATATGCTTTGCATGCTTGTCTGGATGTTTGTTTGTTACCACACCCCCAGTGTTGTATAGTAACAAAGTAAAAATACTTCACTAATGTACTTAAGTACGTTTTGGGAGACTTTGTACTTTACTTGAGTTTTTTAAATTCAGCTTACTTTCACTTTTAGTTCTCTACATTTCCGACCTAAATTGCATACTTCTACTCCGATACATTTTCTATGCGCCATGCCGTTACTCGTTACAAAAAAAAAAAAACCACAAACACATGAAAAAAAGTCATATTTTCACCCGGAGACACCACTGATTACTAGTGACTGCAACGAAGTCAGGCCGATTTGTCATGAGACATGTCCGGTAAGCTGTTTTGCAGTTGGGCACTTGGTCAGGAAAATGATCATTTCTCTACATTGATTACAGACCTGCAGCGGGTCTGTAATCAACTTTTCTGCAGCGCGGCTTTGCTTTGAACCTTGAACCAATCGAAGCAGTGATTCGCATGTCGAAGCAGTGCTTCAATCTATGATTCGTGGATTTTATTTCGCTGTATCCTAAATTTTTCCTGCTAAAACCCTGAAGAGCATATGTCTGTGAGTAATATTTAATATTTTTATGTTAAACCGACCTCTTATGGTCTTCTGAAACAGTTGATAGATGTATTTTATAATTTAAAAACGGGACCAATGCTAACGCGTTAGCATGTCTATGGCGTTTTCAATGTTAAAGTTAGCATTAAGCTGTTCGCATCAGCAAGTTTGTGTTGATTTGTTTTCGTCTAATTAATGGCTCAGCGTTCGTTGTTGTAAAAGAGTCAAATTGTAATTTTTTTTTTTTTTATTCATATATTATAGCAACAATAATAATAGTCTACATAATAAATCAAATCAAATCAATTTTATTTATATAGCGCCAAATCACAACAAACAGTTGCCCCAAGGCACTTTATATTGTAAGGCAAGGCCATACAATAATTACGGAAAAAGAAAAGAAACCTGGGGTTGTTCTTATTTTCTTCAATTAGTGATGAGTAGAAAGATGTCCTAGCTTTACGGAGGGCTTTTTTTATAGAGCAACAGACTCTTTTTCCAGGCTAAGTGAAGATCTTCGAAATTAGTGAGACGCCATTTCCTCTCCAACTTACGGGTTATCTGCTTTAAGCTACGAGTTTGTGAGTTATACCACGGAGTCAGGCACTTCTGATTTAAAGCTCTCTTTTTCAGAGGAGCTACAGCATCCAAAGTTGTCTTCAATGAGGATGTAAAACTATTGATGACATACTCTATCTCACTTACAGAGTTTAGATAGCTACTCTGCACTGTGTTGGTATATGGCATTAGAGAACATAAAGAAGGAATCATATCCTTAAACCTAGTTACAGCACTTTCTGAAAGACTTCTAGTGTAATGAAACTTATTCCCCACTGCTGGGTAGTCCATCAGAGTAAATGTAAATGTTATTAAGAAATGATCAGACAGAAGGGAGTTTTCAGGGAATACTGTTAAGTCTTCTATTTCCATACCATAAGTCAGAACAAGATCTAAGATATGATTAAAGTGGTGGGTGGACTCATTTACATTTTGAGCAAAGCCAATAGAGTCTAATAATAGATTAAATGCAGTGTTGAGGCTGTCATTCTCAGCATCTGTGTGGATGTTAAAATCGCCCACTATAATTATCTTATCTGAGCTAAGCACTAAGTCAGACAAAAGGTCTGAAAATTCACAAAGAAACTCACAGTAACGACCAGGTGGACGATAGATAGTAACAAATAAAACTGGTTTTTGGGACTTCCAATTTGGATGGACAAGACTAAGAGTCAAGCTTTCAAATTAATTAAAGCTCTGTCTGGGTTTTTGATGAATTAATAAGCTGGAATGGAAGATTGCTGCTAATCCTCTGCCTCGGCCCGTGCTACGAGCATTCTGACAGTTAGTGTGACTCGGGGGTGTTGACTCATTTAAACTAACATATTCATCCTGCTGTAACCAGGTTTCTGTAAGGCAGAATAAATCAATATGTTGATCAATTATTATATCATTTACCAACAGGGACTTAGAAGAGAGAGACCTAATGTTTAATAGACCACATTTAACTGTTTTAGTCTGTGGTGCAGTTGAAGGTGCTATATTATTTTTTCTTTTTGAATTTTTATGCTTAAATAGATTTTTGCTGGTTATTGGTGGTCTGGGAGCAGACACCGTCTCTACGGGGATTGGGTAATGAGGGGATGGCAGGGGGAGAGAAGCTGCAGAGAGGTGTGTAAGACTACAACTCTGCTTCCTGGTCCCAACCCTGGATAGTCACGGTTTGGAGGATTTAAGAAAATTGGCCAGATTTCTAGAAATGAGAGCTGCTCCATCCAAAGTGGGATGGATGCCATCTCTCCTAACAAGACCAGGTTTTCCCCAGAAGCTTTGCCAATTATCTATGAAGCCCACCTCATTTTTTGGACACCACTCAGACAGCCAGCAATTCAAGGAGAACATGCGGCTAAACATGTCACTCCCGGTCCGATTGGGGAGGGGCCCAGAGAAAACTACAGAGTCCGACATTGTTTTTGCAAAGTTACACACCGATTCAATGTTAATTTTAGTGACCTCCGATTGGCGTAACCGGTTGTCATTACTGCCGACGTGAATTACAATCTTACCAAATTTACGCTTAGCCTTAGCCAGCAGTTTCAAATTTCCTTCAATGTCGCCTGCTCTGGCCCCCGGAAGACAATTGACTATGGTTGCTGGTGTCGCTAACTTCACATTTCTCAAAACAGAGTCGCCAATAACCAGAGTTTGATCCTCGGCGGGTGTGTCGTGGAGTGGGGAAAAACGGTTAGAAATGTGAACGGGTTGGCGGTGTGCACGGGGCTTCTGTTTAGGGCTACGCTTCCGCCTCACAGTCACCCAGTCGGCCTGCTTTCCCGGCTGCTCGGGATCTGCCAGAGGGGAACTAACGGCGGCTAAGCTACCTTGGTCCGCACCGACTACAGGGGCCTGGCTAGCTGTAGAATTTTCCACGGTGCGGAGCCGAGTCTCCAATTCGCCCAACCTGGCCTCCAAAGCTATGAATAAGCTACACTTATTACAAGTACCGTTACTGCTAAAGGAGGCCGAGGAATAACTAAACATTTCACACCCAGAGCAGAAAAGTGTGGGAGAGACAGGAGAAGCCGCCATGCTAAATCGTCTAAGAGCTAGTAGCTACGCTAAGCTAGCGGATTCCTAAAAACACGCAAAGTGAATAATGTGTAAATAATTTAGAGGTGATTCAGCAGAAGGAGTGCTTTAGTTAAGGCACGTGAAGATTACACTGGGAAACAAATCGTTATCTAGATAACTAGATCAAGCTAACTGCGCAGATTAAACAGCTAACAGATACAGCAAAACACCGCTGTGCTCCGGAACAGGAAGTGATACCGCAGTGAGAGCCAACCACCAGTAGAGGCAAGCAAGAGCAATTTGCCAAAACAAATATGTGTGTATATCTGTGAGACATAGACAATAATAGTCAATAATAATAGACTAATAATGTTACAATACAATTTTAGAGAAAGAGACAAAAAGAACCTAATGAAACAAACCACAACAGAAAAGATAAAACCATGTAACAATGAAAATAAATAAATACATATAGAAATAAATAACTGTTTCCTGTGAACACCAAGTGCGTAGCCTACTCCTGTTTAGGTTTTGAAACCTTGTTTCTGAAGTGTTTTTGTGTGATGTGCACAATTTTTAGTATTTTGACTAACACTACCAGTCATTTACAAGCCTAGATAAACTTTAATATAACAAAATCAGTCCGTTTTTGATTATGAACATTTACTTGTACTTTTACTTTCAATACTTGAGTACATTTAGTTGTACATTACTTGTCATACTTAAGTACAATCAGTGTTGCCACAGTTACTTTGAAAAAGTAATCCAATTACTGATTACTGATTACTCCATGAAAAAGTAACTTAGTTACTTTACTGATTACTCAATTGTAAAAGTAACTAAGTTAGATTACTAGTTACTTTTTTAGTTACTTTCCCCAGCTGCCGACAACAACTCACTTTATAGTCACCCTTTCTTGACTTCAATGAAAATAAATACTTGTTTTATAAAAAGTAAAATAAAGACCTCTTTCTTGACCTCATATTTAACTGTTGACAGCACTGTAACAGTAAAACTTGCAATTTCAAACCTACATTGTTTAGAAATGTAACTATTAAATTCTAACTCTCAAAACATTTTACTTGTCGAAATTATTATTATTTTAAGCAATATTAGTAGTTGTAGTAAAAAACGGCTTCAAAACTGGACCTTTAATCTAGGGGTGTTGTGGGGGAGGGGGGCACATCCTTGCCCCACGCCCCCATTCCATCTGGATTCGCCCCTGCTTTGGCGTTTGAGCACAAAGAATGGATAACATTTATTTATGTAGAAAACAGGACCAGATTTACAGGTAAGAAAGTTTTATTGCGTTTTCACATCATGTGGTCCTCAGAAAGAGAGTTTAGGTGTATTTGAGTGGAAAATAGTGTTAGTTGTTGATGCGTCGCGGAGTATCAGCTGTTTTTAACGAGACGATACGGAGCGGCTCAGCTCAGAATTATAAATAAAGGAGGGGAAAAAGTATAAAAATGTCTTTGTAAAGCTCAGTGCAGGTGTGCTGATCACCGTGCTTTAAGAGGTGAGGACGAGTCGAGCAGCTGCAAAAAACCGTGGATGAAAAGCGCACAGTTCGCTTAAAGTGGGCAGTTCAGTCGAACCCCGACCTCCTGCCCACAGACCAAGTTTAATGCTGCTATCGACCCACAATGAAAAATAATAGTAACACACAGTGACATGGAGAAGTAACTTTAATCTGATTACTGATTTGGAAAGATTAACGCGTTAGATTACTCGTTACTAAAAAAAGTGGTCGGATTAGAGTAACGCGTTACCGGCATCACTGAGTACAATAAATACCAGATACGTTAAGACTTTTACTTGAGTAGCATTTCAATCAGTGACTTGAACTTCTGCAAAGTCATGTTTTTAATGGGTATCTGTACTTTTACTTAAGTGTGATTTTCCGGTACTTTATACAACACTGCACACCCCTGTGTGATTCTCTGATACACCTGTCGTTCATGTGTTCAGTCTCCTCTGTTGTGTGTGTGATCGTGTGTCTGCCGTCCCGCATGTGTGTGTCTTGTCATGTGTGTCTCGTGTAAGTGTGAGGATGTAAGGGTGTCCCTCACTGTCAGTCTCCTTCCTGTTTCGTCCCTTGTCTGTACCTCTGCATGCTCCTCGGTTCCTGGTCCATCATGTCTCTGTTTATTGTACTTCTGTTGTGTCTCTGTCTTCTCCATCCTTGCTTCTTCTGGTCTCTGTGGTTTGAGTTCCTTTATGTCTTTCACAGTCTGTGCTGCGATTTGTCACCTGTATTTGCATTTTGTCCTTTAAGTAGCCTTATGATTCTTGTCTGAATGTTTTTCATTTATCATGCAGGTTTCTAGGGCATTGGGTTTTTGTATTTTGATTTGACTCCGTGGTATAACTCACAAACTCGCAGCTTAAAGCAGATAACCCGGAAGTTGGAGAGGAAATGGCGTCTCACTAATTTAGAAGATCTTCACTTAGCCTGGAAAAAGAGTCTGTTGCTCTATAAAAAAGCCCTCCGTAAAGCTAGGACAGCTTACTACTCATCACTAATTGAAGAAAATAAGAACAACCCCAGGTTTCTTTTCAGCACTGTAGCCAGGCTGACAAAGAGTCAGAGCTCTATTGAGCCGAGTATTCCTTTAACTTTAACTAGTAATGACGTCATGACTTTCTTTGCTAATAAAATTTTAACTATTAGAGAAAAAATTACTCATAACCATCCCAAAGACGTATCGTTATCTTTGGCTGCTTTCAGTGATGCCGGTATTTGGTTAGACTCTTTCTCTCCAATTGTTCTGTCTGAGTTATTTTCATAAGTTACTTCCTCCAAACCATCAACATGTCTATTAGACCCCGTTCCTACCAGGCTGCTCAAGGAAGCCCTACCATTAATTAATACGTCAATCTTAAATATGATCAATCTATCTTTATTAGTTGGCTATGTACCACAGGCTTTTAAGGTGGCAGTAATTAAACCATTACTTAAAAAGCCATCACTTGACCCAGCTATCTTAGCTAATTATAGGCCAATCTCCAGCCTTCCTTTTCTCTCAAAAATTCTTGAAAGGGTAGTTGTAAAACAGCTAACTGATCATCTGCAGAGGAATGGTCTATTTGAAGAGTTTCAGTCAGGTTTTAGAATTCATCATAGTACAGAAACAGCATTAGTGAAGGTTACAAATGATCTTCTTATGGCCTCAGACAGTGGACTCATCGTATTATCATATTTGTCTAATAGATTACAATTTGTTCATGTAAATGGGGAATCTTCTTCACAGACTAAGGTTAATTATGGAGTTCCACAAGGTTCTGTGCTAGGACCAATTTTATTCACTTTATACATGCTTCCCTTAGGCAGTATTATTAGACGGTATTGCTTAAATTTTCATTGTTACGCAGATGATACCCAGCTTTATCTATCCATGAAGCCAGAGGACACACACCAATTAGCTAAACTGCAGGATTGTCTTACAGACATAAAGACATGGATGACCTCTAATTTCCTGCTTTTAAACTCAGATAAAACTGAAGTTATTGTACTTGGCCCCACAAATCCTAGAAACATGGTGTCTAACCAGATCCTTACTCTGGATGGCATTACCCTGACCTCTAGTAATACTGTGAGAAATCTTGGAGTCATTTTTGATCAGGATATGTCATTCAAAGTGCATATTAAACAAATATGTAGGACTGCTTTTTTGCATTTACGCAATATCTCTAAAATTAGAAAGGTCTTGTCTCAGAGTGATGCTGAAAAACTAATTCATGCATTTATTTCCTCTAGGCTGGACTATTGTAATTCATTATTAATGCTGCTCCATCCCCAGTACCGGAAAACTCCCTTACTTTAAATCAGAAGTGCCTGACTCCGTGGTATAACTCACAAACTCGCAGCTTAAAGCAGATAACCCGTAAGTTGGAGAGGAAATGGCATCTCATTAATTTAGAAGATCTTCACTTAGCCTGGAAAAAGAGTCTGTTGCTCTATAAAAAAGCCCTCTGTAAAGCTAGGACATCTTACTACTCATCACTAATTGAAGAAAATAAGAACAACCCCAGGTTTCTTTTCAGCACTGTAGCCAGGCTGACAAAGAGTCAGAGCTCTATTGAGCCGAGTATTCCTTTAACTTTAACTAGTAATGACTTCATGACTTTCTTATAGTTAGGGCTGGATCAGGTGACCCTGAACCATCCCTTAGTTATGCTGCTATAGACTTAGACTGCTGGGGGGTTCCCATGATGCACTGAGTGTTTCTTTCTCTTTTTGCTCTGTATGCACCACTCTGCATTTAATCATTAGTGATTGATCTCTGCTCCCCTCCACAGCATGTCTTTTTCCTGGTTCTCTCCCTCAGCCCCAACCAGTCCCAGCAGAAGACTGCCCCTCCCTGAGCCTGGTTCTGCTGGAGGTTTCTTCCTGTTAAAAGGGAGTTTTTCCTTCCCACTGTTGCCAAGTGCTTGCTCACAGGGGGTCGTTTTGACCGTTGGGGTTTTTCCGTAATTATTGTATGGCCTTGCCTTACAATATAAGGCGCCTTGGGGCAACTGTTTGTTGTGATTTGGCGCTATATAAATAAAATGTATTTGATTTGATGTTCTTTTTGTTGTCACGTGTATTTGCCACTTCCATTTTTAATTTTCATGTGTGTCTCATTTCTGTTTTGGTATTTAAGCCACTCCTGTTATGTGTTACATTGCAGGTTGACTGTGACGATTGTAATATTTTGGTTAGGTATTCAGTGATGGTGTTTTTGCTCCCGCGCCCTCCTCCATATTATAGATTTGTCAATACCCTGTTTAGTGCAGCAGATAACAGAATATTTGCAGAGGAATCCTTCAAATCCGGTTACAAGCACCAAAGTTTGACTGTGTATACCTTTTGGTACATATTTTAGAAAAATAACATTTGAATTTTCAATAGGGAGCCAAGTAAGGGTCAATTGAGGAACTGCATAGGGGTCAAAAAAATGTTCTAATCATATTGAAAATTATACCACATTATGTGTGTGTGATCACAAAGTTTCCAAAAAGGTATAGTTTGGACAATCTGTAACTGAATGTTCTGGAGTTATGGCGTAAAAACAGCAAGCATGGCGACAAAGGTCACTTTCAGTTTGTCGTCATCGTGGCTATCCCTCGTTGCCAAGGATGATGGTCTCCTAGTTGTTGGCATGGACTCTTAGGTGACTTAGGAGTCCCAGTCGTGTAGCGCACTGCCTCCCGCAGGTTGGACAGGTGGTAGTTGGTGGAAGTTTCTGGCTGTTGGAGTCTTGAAGTCGCTCTTTTCTTCTTCTTCTTTTCTCACAATACATGTAAATATATAAAATGTACAGGGGTCAAAAGTTAAAGTTGCTCCAAAAACATGATGCAAATTATTGGTTGAGTTAGTAGGATTTTAAAAAGTAATAATTTGCACCATGTGTCATGCTTAGTTATCATGTTACGGGGTAACATATGTTACATGTCAGAATCCAATGGACGTTGACATTGTTTGACCTTTACTTTGGAGAGCAAACATTCAACACAGTCAGAACTATTCCATTTGTTAATCCTATTAGTTCAACCAATAATTTGCACCATGTTTTACCAAAACTGGAGCAACTTTATCTTTTGACCCCTGTACAAACTGAAACTGACCTTTGTCACCATTCTTGCTGTTTTTACCCCATAACTCTAAAACATTCAGTTATAGATAGTCCAAACTATACCTTTTTGAATCATTGTCATCAGATACATAATGTGGTATCACTTTCAATATGATTGGAACGGTTATTAATTTTTTGCAATTCTTCAATTGACCCCTACTTGGCCCCCTATTGAAAATTCAAATGCCTAAAGTTATTTTTCTACAATATGTATCAAAAGGTATACACAGTCAGATTATGGTGCTTGTAAGCGGATTTGAACGATTCTTAGTTATCTGCTGTACTCGTTGGTTTGATCACGCTTCTTATTGTTGTCTCATGATAGATGTCATCTCCCAGGCTTTACAAAACATTTCACAATGGAAGGATTATCTTTATTTCTGCGTGGCTGTGATATATACATATATAAGTCACATTTTCCCTTCATTGTATTTCAGTTCACTAACCAAAGAATTTTTCATTTCACAGTTTGCTTAAATATAGCATTCCCAGTTTGTTCAGAAAAGGCATATTGCTGTATTTCCACACAGTGACAATATAGCTGAAGGACAATATTAAATACAATGTTTAACATTAGTGTGTATATATTCTCTTTACAGGAGAAATTAACGTATGTCTTAAATCTTAACTACCTTAAATATACATCTGCACCTCCCATTAAATGTGTCATTGAGTCAAGACCATTTGTCTCCCTCTCTTCAGAAACAGTGTCTTACAAGAAGCAGATCACTGAGTGAAGGTAAAGAAAATCATCTCTTGTAAAGCCTGTAAACCAGGCAGGAACCCCCCCCACCACCACCCCCCTTGTGTATTTGGTGGTCAGTGCATTGTTCTTTGTGTCGATGTTGAGGGAGGCAGCCTCGAGGCAGCAGCAAAGACGAGGTTAATGACTAAACTGTATCTTTTACAATGCCTGCCATCTGCGGTGAACCGATTCACCACTTTATATCCATGTATAGCACCGCTAGGTCCAACACCAAAAGCTTGTGGGATTGTTTTATCAAAATACTAAAAAAGAGTAAATTAAGTATCTTCCAAACAGCCACAGCCACAGGAAAATGAACAGAGAACATGACTGCAGCAGCTCCTCTTGCACAGTTCAGAAGTAATTACCAACCATATCAATGGAGTGCTAATGATGTCGCCTGCTTTTATCTTTGTGAATTCATTTATTAACACAATAACTAATGAATGACTCAGAAGATATGCAAATTTTATATTCTATATCCAAATGACCTGTATTTAGCTTAAGTGAGGTCATCATTATATTTGTGGGGGTTCTGCACCATTTTTTGGGTAGCGGCTGGTCCTTCTGAGGGAGGAGTCAGTTACACACACACACACACACACACACACACACACACACACACACACACACACACACATATACATATATATATATATATATATATATATGCTGTGCATCCAGAAAGTATTCACAGCGCTTCACACTTTCTACATCTTATGTTATAGCCTTATTCCAAAATTGAGTAAATTCATTTATTCCCTCAGAATTGTATTCACAACACCCCATAATGACAACATGAAAAAAATCAGAAATTTTTGCAAATTTATTTAAAATTAAACTAAGAAATCCAATTTCTGACAACATTCATTCAATCTGAATGAGTGTTGTCTTACCTGTCCAGCAGATATCCAGGAAAACTTTATTGTTAACTATGTCCAGATGTTATGAATATCTTGGGGAGATGGCAGTCTAGTGGTTAAGCATTGGGCTTGAGACCAGAGAATCCTTGGTTCAAACCCCAGCCTGACTGTAAAATCACTAAGGCTCTTTCGTCAAGGTCCTTAATCCCCAAGTTGCTCCCGGTGTGTAGTGAGCGCCTTGCATGGCAGCAACATGACATCAGTGTGTGAGTGTGTTTGTGGGAATGGGTGAATGTGAGGCATAATTGTAATGCACTTTGAGCGTCTGATGCAGATGGAAAAGCGCTATATAAATGCAGTCCATTTTATCTTCCAAATGGGATCTGTGTTACCTGTGTTTACTTAATAAGATATGTTGCTTTCAAATTCAAATTTAAAATTTATTAATTTACGAGTATATAGTGGCAATTCACGATGGGGTCCATTCAAGACGCTTCACACAAAACAACTTGAAAAACAGAACAAAATTAATTAAAAGATTAAAATGCACAACAAAAGAATAAAAACATAAAAGTAAAAAGAATAAAAAAAAACACAATAACAAAAAATACTAATGATAAAACAGGGGAAAAAAATGGGTCTTCAATCTACACTTCAAAATCTCCACAGAGTCCGACTGCCGTATCTGCGCCGCGAGATCATTCCACAGAGTCGGGGCGTGATAAGAAAAGGCTCTGTGACCCGCAAACCTTTTATTCACCCTAGGAACACACAGCAGTCCTGCACCCTGTGAATGCAAGATCCGAGCCAGCACATAGGGCTCAACCAGGTCAGCCAGGTAGGAAGATGCCAGTCCATGAACAATTTTATAGGCCAGTAACAGCACCTTAAAATCTGATCTCAGATAGACAGGAAGTCAATGAAGGGATGCCAGGGTGTAATGTGGTCAAATCTTCTGCTTCATGTCAAAAGTCTGGCAGCAGCATTTTGAACCAATTGAAGACCCCTAATGCTGGACTACAGTAAACCAGAAAATACAGCATTGCAGTAGTCTAATCTAGAATAGATAAATGCATGTATCAGAGTCTCAGCATCAGCCATAGACAGGATGGGATGAATCTTCACGATATTTCGCAGATGGAAGAAAACAGTCCTTTTAATGTCTCTAATGTGGAGGTCAAAGGACAACACAGGATCAAAAATTATCCCAAGGTTCCTCACTTTGTCCATATGATGTATAACACATGAACCTAAACTAAGCACTGACTGGTCAAATTGATGTCGATGTCTCGCTGGACCAAGAACCATCATTTCAGTCTTGTCAGAGTTTAAAGGTAGAAAGTTACTAGACATCCAGCTTCTCACTGTTTCAATCAATCAATCAATCAATTTTTTATATAGCGCCAAATCACAACAAACAGTTGCCCCAAGGCGCTTTATATTGTAAGGCAAGGCCATACAATAATTATGTAAAACCCCAACGGTCAAAACGACCCCCTGTGAGCAAGCACTTGGCTACAGTGGGAAGGAAAAACTCCCTTTTAACAGGAAGAAACCTCCAGCAGAACCAGGCTCAGGGAGGGGCAGTCTTCTGCTGGGACTGGTTGGGGCTGAGGGAGAGAACCAGGAAAAAGACATGCTATGGAGGGGAGCAGAGATCGATCACTAATGATTAAATGCAGAGTGGTGCATATAGAGCAAAAAGAGAAAGAAACAGTGCATCATGGGAACCCCCCAGCAGTCTACGTCTATAGCAGCATAACTAAGGGATGGTTCAGGGTCACCTGATCCAGCCCTAACTATAAGCTTTAGCAAAAAGGAAAGTTTTAAGCCTAATCTTAAAAGTAGAGAGGGTGTCTGTCTCCCTGATCTGAATTGGGAGCTGGTTCCACAGGAGAGGAGCCTGAAAGCTGAAGGCTCTGCCTCCCATTCTACTCTTCAGGGAATACTGTTAAGTCTTCTATTTCCATACCATAAGTCAGAACAAGATCTAAGATATGATTAAAGTGGTGGGTGGACTCATTTACTTTTTGAGCAAAGCCAATAGAGTCTAATAATAGATTAAATGCAGTGTTGAGGCTGTCATTCTCAGCATCTGTGTGGATGTTAAAATCGCCCACTATAATTAAGTGTTTCAAGGCAGTCTTCTAAAGGCAGTCTTCTAAAGATTTTATGTGAGTGAGATTACCAGCAGTTATTGGCATGTACAATTGTGTATCATCAGCATAACAATGAAAGTCAATCCCAAAACGCTGCAGTATATGCCCAAGGGGTGCTACATAAAGGAAGAAAATGTGAGATGAATGCACCAAATTCTTCTAAGAATTCAGAGTATGGACCAGGAGGCCTATAAACAGTGACAAAATAACACAACTGATTTCCATACTTCTGACCCTGACAATACAAAGCGTCTTGTCTTCACTTTGTGTATTTTCAGTTGCTATTGAAGGTGTACTACATTTCTTTGGCTCTATGATCCAAACACTACCATATATAGTGTAGCAGTGCCATTTGTGGGTCAGAACCTCCCCACCCCATGTAATCAATGACATCATCCAAGAAACTGGCATTGTGGTGCTGAATTTTAGCCCATATGTGTTAAAATCCTAAACTGTTTCCAGACAAGGTGAATTCTGATTATATTGGCAATATAAGATTGTGAATCCTTTATTTGAACACTGAGGAACAATACTATAGTGGTGCAGAAGAAAACCTTTTTAAAGATTTACACCATCAAAAGAATACAAAAGGGACAGCGCCTTTAGTGCCGTCTCAAACCATGAAAATATCGAGCTGTCGGGCAGGCGTGCATGATGCTGCTGCGATGGTTCATGCAACTCAATGTACCACATCGCGCAGCTGCTGTGATGAAAAAAAAAACGTACTGCAATGGTTTTGTGCATGCGGGAACACGGTGAAAGTAACAAAAATAAAAAAAATACATGCCATCCACAGGATTCAAACCTTTACGTTCCAAAAGCTCTGATTGCCAGTCAGAAACTTTACCATTGAGTTACTGTCGCTGTCCTATCAAAGGTACAGGAAAATGCCTTATATCAAGAAGGACATGGATGTATTTAAAAAAATAAAACCACACACCATATAAAAACACCACATTTTATTGAATCCTTCTTATCAAGCGGGCAATACAAGCATGATCCGTGGTCACAGATGTACAGTCATGAAATGACATGAATGAGTAGCAGGGCACTCTTATCATTTCCGCATCTGCTGGCGGCATGTCCAGCTGGCCCCGCATGCGTGTCCTGCCCAACATGCATGTCTTGTGGATGGCGCACCACAGGACAGACACCACATCATGTGGAACAGAGCTCATGTGGGTGGCGTGACATTCAGATCGCCCGCTTTGTGTTATGATCTGATGGTCTGGATCACCTGGGGCAGCCTGTCAGTGTGTGGTGTGCATGGCTCACTACAGCCCATTGCAACAGCGATATATGTTTTTATGTATGTCCACGTGAGATCAGCAAAATAGACATACGTGCGTCACAGTGGAAAGTTGTTAGTTCATGTCCGTCCAAACACCATACGTGTTCCCCAGCCATGACGTCCAGAACCACAGATCTCCACAGCCGCTCCTGTGTTGTCAGTTCAGTGCACATACCAATGTGTCACTGTGTTGGGTAGCAAAGCCACACTCGTGGAGCACTTAGACAAATTTCACATCCAGCTCGACATTGATCGTATGCTAAAGCGCACACACCCACGTGTCAGTGTGTGTGTTTTCAAAGTCACACTCATGGGGAACTTAGACAAATTTCACTGTGACTATGACAGTGATTGTCTGCAGTCTGTTGTCTTGTTAACAGTGCAAATGGCCATACATTTTCTAAGTGCCATGCGAGTGGTGTTAGGTGTTCGTGTGTGTCACCTGGAATCTGGCAGACACCTGCCGCAAGAGGGTTCGATGGGCTCTCACAGAGTACACTCTGTCTTTCAGCCACTGGTGTAAGCAAATAGTTGTAGCAACAGGTGTACGAGGCATTAAAGGCAGCTGCGATTTTACACGTATTGCATATGATTCCTACTTCATGCGCACTTCAAGCGTAATTCTTCCAAATTTGCATTATGTGTGAAGGGGACCTTAATAAGGGCTCACTGAAGGTGCTTTACTGATTGACAAAAGCATCACTGATACTCTCACTTACAGATCTATGTGGTCATATATGGCTTGGCTGGCCCACAACTTTTTAAGTCTAAATGAGGATAAAACAGAGGTCATTTTATTTGTTAATATTGTCCCTCTCTTGGACTTGGGCCCTCTTAAACAGTACGTGAAACAGTCTGTCACCAACCTCGGCGTCATTATTGACAAAGATTTAAAATTTGACAAGCAGGTAAACGCCATTGTTAAATCTGGATTTTATCATTTGCGTCTTTTATCTAAAGTTAAACCTTTTTTTTATCTTTTAATGTTTTCGAACAAGTCATGCACGCTTTTGTCTCCTCTCGTTTAGACTACTGTAGTGCACTTCTTAAATGGGCATCAGCCAAAATGCACTCTCGCTTACATCTCTTAACTGGTAGCAGAAAGCGAGAGAACATCACTCCGGTTTTGGCGTCTTTGCACTGGCTTCCAGTTCATTTTAGAGTTGACTTTAAGATTTTATTGTTTGTTTTTAAAGCTCTGAATGGACTGACCCCGACGTACATTTCGGACCTCATCCAAATTTATCAGCCTCCCCGTGCTTTGCGGTCCGAGGGCCAGCTCCAGTGGTGCCTGTGACGAGACTGAAAACCAGGGGAGACAGGGCTTTTTCTGTGGAGGGCCCTCAGCTGTGGAATGATTTGCCCCTTAACATCCGAACAGCGCCCACTGTAGAGTGTTTTAAGTCTCGTCTAAAGACCCATTTTTATGCTTTGGCTTTTAACACTGTATGAGTGTGTAGTCCTCTGTGTGTGTGTTTTTTTTTTTTTTGTACAGCACTTTAGAAACTATGTTTGTGAAATGTGCTATATAAATGAAGGGTATGGTATGGTATGGTATGGTATGGTATATGAGCTCAAGTGTCAACTGTCATACGCACTCTGTACTTTTAGTATAGTTTTGTTGCTGCTCCCACCAGTATAAGTATGAAAACCTGTGTGAAATGTTTCCAGTAGCAGTGATTTCTGAGATGCCATGTTCCAGCAAAAGTTGCACAGTGTTGCATCTACACTGCTACCCTGCAGCCTGTTTGTCTGCTAAACTATATTTCATAATAAATTTTGATATGCTGATGGCTATTTTCTGTTTCAACAGAGGTTTTCCTCATCATTGAAATTGTTATACTGCAGTCAATAAAACACTTCTGTTGGTAAGTCATCCGTGTGAGGAGAATAGTATTTTGCTCTGAGTGCCATTTGTGATCCTCAGCGCATTTTGCAGCAACTTTATTGTCTTTGTTGTTTTCAAATGGCTGTGTGTCGATGCCGAGATGAGATGATAGATGCTATGCTTTAGCTGATCAATAATTCTGTTTCCTTCCAATGTTGATCATGCTGCCACACTGTGGACTAATTAGATGATAAAATGTGATGGATGAGCATTAAATTCAGCTGGCCCTTAAGAGAAATCCATTGGGCTTCACCCCATTTCCAAATGACCTTTTAGATCCAAAGTTTATGGTACATAGGTGCTGCACTTTTATTTGAAATATAAAGTCAGTGACACAATTTTTGTAGTTTTACTTCTGTACACCAACACAATGTATTTTCAGTGAAACATATAAGGTGAGCTTAGAATGTCGAGTGTTTCCTTTTATCCAAAGGATCATTAAAAATGTTACATAAATCATCATACATATAATGAAAGCTTATGAGTGCAATGGTAAGAATATTTCATTTGGTACAAGATGAAATGTTCCATTCAACGTCCATCCATACAGCCTCGTTGAATGGAACATTTCATCTTGTACCAAATTAAATATTCTTTGCATTGCAAGAATGAAAATAAAAAATTAATTATTTGTTTTATATAACACCTAAAATAGATCCTTGTCATTTGATATTTTACTAATTTATAAACAAGAGAAAAGGGACTTACATTTTCGTGTGCGTCACTGGTCCTTTGAGGTCAAGATGTTCCAAACAGTCCAACACAAACTTTAAGCAGCAGTCCAATCCAAAATTCTTCTCAGTCATCTCGCATTCTTCACAGTCAGATAGTTCCAAATAATTGAATCCACAATTGATTGTGTTCAGACAAACTGCAGTCTGCTTTCCTCAGTCCAGCAGAATATTGCGGCAGAAATTGGTTGGGATCTTCATCAGAGAGAGGTTCTACTTCCGTGTTTTTAAATCAACAATGCACTGAACATTCTAATTTTGCTTATGTTGCACAATGTTTCAAAAATAAATGTGTATTTCTTTTTTTCATGACACATTTTTTTTTGGACTGACACAACTAATACACCAATGTGAAATGAAGTCCGGAAAATATGGTATATGCTATTTGA
This sequence comes from Thalassophryne amazonica, assembly GCF_902500255.1. NCBI lineage: Eukaryota > Metazoa > Chordata > Actinopteri > Batrachoidiformes > Batrachoididae > Thalassophryne > Thalassophryne amazonica. Next base: position 15,950,430 of record NC_047118.1, read on the forward strand.
TTGTCTTTTTACTTCTTAATATATTTTATTTTAATTTATTGTAATGATATACTGTACAGTACAGGCCTTTTCAACAACGTATTGGAAAATGTTGTATAAGTAAAATATTTCTATATTTTTAGTATTATTACATTTTGCAATAAATCCACATCTCTAAAACAGCATCACTTTATTATGGAGATATAAGGTGTTTATTAATATTTTTTGTCACTAACTTACCATAAAAAAAAATCTTACCATAAAAAAAAAATGTATGACTGAATGTCACCAAATACAATATGGTCCAGGTCCAGATAAAAGCCTTCTGTCTCTGTCACCATGGTGGTATATAACTCATGGTGCATCAGACAAAAGAAGTATGATGCACAGTTTATCCAATCATAGCAAGAGATACCTTCCGGGGTGAGCAACATTGTGCCATACAGGGCCAAGATAGTGCAGGTTTTCCTTGCAGCCAATTTTCTCAGCAGGTAGTTGACTGTTGAGCTCCTCCCCTCATCTTAAAGTTCTGATCATCTGGGAAATTTCCAGCTAAACTGACACAGAAATCCTTCACTGTTCTTTCATCTTCACTGCACTCTTTCAGAGTTGTCATGAGTGTTTTGGTGGCTCCCTTCACTCTTCTTCTTGCACAGTAATGTTTTGTAGAATTGCCCACTCCAGCCAGATTTAATACTTATTTTTCTCACTGTATATATATATATATATATATATATATATATATATATATATATATATATATATATATATATATATATATATATATATATATATATATACACTCAACAAAAATATAAACGCAACACTTTTGGTTTTGCTCCCATTTTGTATGAGATGGACTCAAAGATCTAAAACTTTTTCCACATACACAATATCACCATTTCTCTCAAATATTGTTCACAAACCAGTCTAAATCTGTGATAGTGAGCACTTCTCCTTTGCTGAGATAATCCATCCCACCTCACAGGTGTGCCATATCAAGATGCTGATTAGACACCATGATTAGTGCACAGGTGTGCCTTAGACTGTCCACAATAAAAGGCCACTCTGAAAGGTGCAGTTTTATCACACAGCACAATGCCACAGATGTCGCAAGATTTGAGGGAGCGTACAATTGGCATGCTGACAGCAGGAATGTCAACCAGAGCTGTTGCTCATGTATTGAATGTTCATTTCTCTACCATAAGCCGTCTCCAAAGTCATTTCAGAGAATTTGGCAGTACATCCAACCAGCCTCACAACCGCAGACCACGTGTAACCACACCAGCCCAGGACCTCCACATCCAGCATGTTCACCTCCACGATCGTCTGAGACCAGCCACTCGGACAGCTGCTGGAACAATCGGTTTGCATAACCAAAGAATTTCTGCACAAACTGTCAGAAACTGTCTCAGGGAAGCTCATCTGCATGCTCGTCGTCCTCATCGGGGTCTCGACCTGACTCCAGTTCGTCGTCGTATCCGACTTGAGTGGGCAAATGCTCACATTCGCTGGCGTTACTGACTGGTATCCCCCCCCAATAAAACAAAACTGCACCTTTCATAGTGGCCTTTTATTGTGGGCAGTCTAAGGCACACCTGTGCACTAATCATGGTGTCTAATCAGCATCTTGGTATGGCACACCTATGAGGTGGGATGGATTATCTCACCAAAGGAGAAGTGCTCACTATCACAGATTTCGACTGGTTTGTGAACAATATTTGAGGGAAATGGTGATATTGTGTATGTGGAAAACGTTTTAGATCTTTGAGTTCATCTCATACAAAATGGGAGTAAAACCAAAAGTGTTTCGTTTATATTTTTGTTGAGTATATATATATATATATATATATATATATATATATATATATAATTTCTCAATGATGGATGTAAACAAAGTGCAAAACATATTCAGTGGTTTGGATATGTTTATATACCCATCATCTTACTTGTCTACGGTGATTATTTGGATTAACAATATCCTTTAACTATTTACAAGTGGCCTCTATAAAGGGAGGGAGCATGCCCTGTGGCATTAATGGTGAAGTGAATTTGTCATGTTTCCTCTGACATGTCATATTTAATGATAATGGTATCTATACTTTATGTACTTTCATTCTTATCACTATTAGAAAGGGTTTTCAGCTCTTATCTAATGGCTGTCATTTGGCATTGATTATATAATTTGTCACATTTGATGGATTTTTTACAGCATATATTTTGCACTCAGCACTTCTTGTTTTATGCTCCTGACATGGAGTTAGCCGTGTGGCACTTGGACACTAACATTGGCAACTCCCACCCTCAGATTTATGATCCAATGGATTTGAAACACTTGTTAACCAATCACAGAATCGAATGCTAAATACGGACCTTGTCTAAATTAATTATACATGTCGTTTGCCTCATCTCCTTGCAGACTCTGACTGATGAAGACACAGCAGTGCTGAAACATTTGTCTCTTTGCACTGTTAAAGGCTGTAAATGCATCAGTGTGCTGCAGTCCTTATTGTGTTCTCATAGTAAATGTGATGTTTGTGTTAAATCCCTTTAATTATGGATGAAAAACTACAACATAAGCACATCTGGATTGTTTCATTTCAACTCCATGGTGATGGTGGATAGAGGCTAAATTAAACTATCACTGACCAAATACTTATGCACCTATGTTCTTATGTATTCCAGCTGTGATAATGTAATGTTTTTTTTTTCTTCTTTCATGTTGCAAGGCTAAAATTAGAAATCCTCATCTTTGCATCCACAGAGAAGGTTATGTTTTCACTGCCATTTATCTATTTGACATTTAATGAGTTACTCAAAGGTGAACTTGGGTGGGTAGGGAGAGTTCCCATGGGATAAAAACCTTTTTAACCTACCATCCCTGGTTCTTAAGACCAGGCACCTAAGTGGCTCTACTCTACTCATTTCTACTCTCCTATTTTACTCTTCCTTTTTAGATATTTAGATATACCTTTGTATACTGCCATAGTTCCACCTTAGAATTGGAATATAATATATAAGATATGAGGTCTGTTAGAAAAGTAGCCGACCTTTTTATTTTTTTCAAAAACCATATGGATTTGAATCACGTGTGATTGCATCAGCCAAGCTTGAACCTTCGTGCACATGCGTGAGTTTTTTCACGCCTGTCGGTTGCATCATTCGCCTGTGAGCAGGCTTTGTGTGAGCAGTGGTCCACCCCTCTTGTTGGATTTTTATTGAGAATAAATGTCTGAACGATTTGGAGCTTTGTTGCATCAATTTTTTCCAGAAACTGTGAGAGACCTCCAAGTGGACACCATTCGGAAAATTCAAATGGCTTTGAGGGACGATTTTATGGGGATTACACAGATTAAGGAGTGCTCCAGCCGGTTTAAAGACCGCCCACGGCGTTGCTTTGCGCCATGCGGCTCCACCGCGACTCGCGGAATTCCTTTCTATCAAAACCAACAATATCTTTTTCACACATTTGAATGTCAGTAGCTCCTCTTTTGGATTGGACCACATGGGCCAACGTTCAGTCGCCATGCACATCAGTGAGCGTCAATGAAATTTGGTGCTGGTCCACATCACGGCAAAGAGTAGACTTGAGATGATCATAAATCCTGCCAATGAAAAATGGCAGGGGCGGAGCCTGCACACAAGCAGAGGACAGGGACCAACTGGTTGCAGTGGGGTGGAGGAGGGGATGTCTTGATAGAGATCTGTAAATGGTGAGAAGTGAGTGAGAGCTCTGATGCTTTAAGGAATGTGGTTCCTCTTGGTTAAGAATTGATGATTATTGGAAACACCTGCCAAAGCTGATGGAATCTAACCGATTTTGAGTGACTATTGAGAAATCTGAGTCCTCTGGTAAAATTTATGCTGCATTTCTTCTTTGGGCAACTTTAGCTCAGTACAGTTTTGGAAATGCTCTAGTGCACTTGTCTTCCCATCACATTTCGGCTCTTGCCAAAGTCACTAAAATCTTAATGTGTCCCCATTTTCTCTGGTGCTGAGAAAAGGTACTGTTGTAATGAAAGGATATTCACTTCGCCTATCAGTGATCACAATGTTATGGCTGATGTTGTGTATATCAAATTTTGAAATGCCAAACAGAAAATATTATATGTTTAGAACAATGTAAATATCACAGTATTAAGTACCATACAGTGATATATTTTTGAGAATCCAAATAATTACTCTTGGCTGGCAGGATTTGAATTGACACATAACCTTTTAGTCCTCTCTTCTTTTATATTCCGCTTTGATTTCAGGTTATGTCTGGTCCCGGCCACATCTTGTTAACTTCCCAGAAGAGGCGGACTTCATCTCAAACAAGCCTCTCTGCTTTGAATCACCTAATTGAATGTTTTGCAGAGAATTTAGCTGCATTTTCTCCTTTTTATTCCGCCTTTTTCCCCCATCGTGTTTTCATCTCTTTTGTCTCCTCCCTCATCCTGCACTGTGCTGCACAAAAGTTTGAGCTGTTGATGTCAGACTGATGCAAGAATTTCTCTCTTTAAACATGTCAAAGCCGAGCCGAGTAATGTACAGTCGGAGCTGTGGTGAAAGGGTTGTTCTGGAAATGTTCTTACAGAAAACTGTGCAATAAGTTTCTGTTGGATGAAGCCTAATTTTTTTCTTTCTCTAAACACCTATCATTGGAAAGGGCCTTGAATTGATGACATCCATTTCTGTAAGCTGTGCAGAGATGGCCTTTCCCAGTTTTAATGTTCTCCACAGAGGCGCTGTTAAATTGTGGCTTTTCCCAGGGTGGAACTGTAATACTTGGACCAGAACTGCGTAGAGCAAGCGCTGCCCTCCTCTTTTGTCGCTGTTCTGACTTAGCAAGATGTCCCCCAGTTCCTCCCAGGTGTGGCTCCCTCAGCATAATTAAGGTGGGATCTGCCAGGGCTTCTGGACCAGGGTCATTCATCAACTGGATCACCCGTAAGATTAATGTGCACTTGCTGCAGCGCTCCAATGGATTGCTGCCACTTGCTGAGATCATTAGCATTGGCCTCTGTATGACTGCAGAGGGCTTCAGTGGATGAAGAGATTTGCAACTTTGCATTCTTAATGAATAGTCCATCATTGCCTAATTAAGGGATTACAGAAGACGCTTGTGTCCAGTCCTCTGGACAGTAAACCATAACTGAAGGGCAAACTAGATAGATTAGCTCCACCTGCTTAGTAGCAGCGTACAAAAGAATGAAAATGCTGACAAAGTAAGCTCAAAGGAAAAGGAGGCAAGAGTGCGTCGTTACGAAGCGTGGAAGTCCCAAAGGCATGCAAACTCACTTCTTAATAACCTACAGTTTTCTCAGCATAAGGGCTGAAGATTGCAACTTTTGCTGTTCAACAAAACAGATCAGCACAAATCCTGCTAATAATTGTGTTTCTTCATTTTAAATAGACACTTTCCTTGAGATTTATTAGGCTGTATGTGGCATAAAGTTTACACATCAGTTGTACAGCGGTGGTGATCAAACTTAAACTTAGTTTTGACTCATTCTGGATGCACCACTATATCAATTTGTACTCAAGAAACATTCCAACAAATGCACAGTGGTTTGGAGCAACATTTTCATTTGCAATAGTATCTAAGCATGTTTGACAACTGATTCTGAGAAAAATTACAGCACTAAAGGTGTACTTTAAGACTTTTTTTGTGACTGTTAAATTTATCCACAAGATACTAATGAAAGTTTTCAGCCATCTAAGTAGGAGATCACCTCCAAACACTAAGAGCTTTGCACATGTTTCTCCTTGCAGACCTAGAGCTGCATCAGGAAAGACATCTGGAATAAAACTTGTGCCAAATCCCAATATGGTTTGTACCGGACCAGCTGTGGCAATCCTAAGCATCCAGCACAAGCTAAAAGCAAACTATAAATATTTAAAACAACAATAATAGTAAGTCCCTTCAGCTTCTCCCTTGTTTTCCACTTGGGGGGTCACCACAGCAGATCCTAGGTGAATCTGCATGTTGATTCGGCACAAATTTTACACAGGATGCGCTTTGTGATGCAACTCCACATTACATGGAGAGCGGGTGGGGCCTTGAACCAGGAACTTTCTGCACTGGAAGCAAGTGGCCACAACCCCCTGTAGTAGTAATAGTAGTAGTAGTAGTAGTATTTAATAACAATTAACACAAGTGTTTCACCACATTCCAACAATACAATGCATTAAAAAGTACAATTAAAATTGCACAGAAAATACAAAAATAACAAGAAAGCCAGTCAAAACAACATATGGGTAAGAATGTAATTACATTTAGTCCTAATAATAGGACATATGAGGTCTGTTATAAAAGTATCCGACCTTTTTATTTTTTCAAAAACCTGATGGATTTGAATCACGTGTGCTTGCATGAATCAACCTTGAACCTTCGTGCGCATCCGTGAATTTTTTTCACGCCTGTCGGTTGCGTCATTTGCTTGTAAGCAGCCTTTGTGTGAGGATGGGTGGAGTCTCTCGTCGTTTTTTTCTTTGCAAGGAAATGGCGGAACAACTGGAGCAGTGCGACTGCATCAACTTTTGCCAGAAACTGGGCGACAGCCAGGTGGAAACATTTGGATTATTCAGACGGCTTTTGGTGACGATGCTATGGGCATCACACAGATTAATGAGTGGTACAACTGGTTTAAAGACGGCCGCACAACGGTGGAGAGAGCACCGCGCTCCGGTCGGCCATCAACATGCTGAAATGACCAGATCATTTCCAAAGTGAACGCTGTTGTGATGTGGGACCGTCGTGTGACTATCCAAAAATTGCGGAAGTGGTGGACATCAGCACTTTTTCAGCACATTCCACCATTCGGAAGATTCAGATGGCTTTCGGCGGCTTTTCAGTCATGTGACTATCCGAGAAATTGTGGAAGAGCTGGGCATGTCACAACATGTCCTGGGAGACTTCAACACGAAGGCACTTTTGCTGCGCCATCAGCTTTGTGCCGATGAATTTCGCTGCAACTCTTTTCATGGCAAAATCTTCTGTCACAGATGTGGTCCCGCATCACCACAAGATGACCACAAGATGGCCGCACAACGGGACCGTTGTGCGGCCGTCTTTAAACCAGTTGTACCACTCCTTAATCTGTGTGATGCCCATAGCATCGTCACAGAAAGCCGTCTGAATAATCCGAATGGTTACCATCTGGCTGTCGCCCAGTTTCTGGCAAAATTTGATGCAGTCGCACTGCTCCAGTTGTTCTGCCATTTCCTTGCAAAGAAAAAACGACGAGAGACTCCACCCATCCTCACACAAAGGCTGCTTACAAGCAAATGACGCAACTGACAAGCGTGAAAAAATTCACGCATGCGCATGAAGGTTCAAGGTTGGCTCATGCAAGCACACATGATTCAAATCCATCAGGTTTTTGAAAAAAATAAAAAGGTTGGATATTTTTCTAACAGACCTCGTATTACAGAATAATTACAAATAATATAAAAATGTAAGACAATTCATTTTTCCTTTTTTTAAGTATCACGAAAATCAAAGATGTGTTAAATTTGAATTAAAAGGCCCACCAGAATTTCATCATCTAATCTCACCAGGAAAATGACTCCATACAATGAGAGCATAATATGAAATGGTGCTATATCCTTCAGGCATTTTTGAGAATTGAGCCAACACCTGAATGGTGCAGTAAGCATGAGAAGATCTATGACATACAAGGTTGCATGACCAATCAGTATGTTTTAAGTTAATATTGGATGGTTAAAGAGTGATGACACATGAACAGGGAGCCAGTGAAGTGAAGGTAGAACTGGAGTGATGTGGTAAAAATGTGAAATTGTAGTTAGCCTAACAGGAGCTTTTTGGAAAGAATGAACTCTTGCTGTCCTAGTAGAAGGCAGGCCCAATAATTAAGCAAACACACAAACCAGTACCTTTGCATCCACTATTAACAGGGTTAATCTTTACAACTACAAGCATAAATTACAGGCCTTAAAGAATAGATTCTTTATGGCCTCATCTTTCATTTCAACTTGCCATTCTCTTTGAAAACACCTCAACAGTTCTTTGACAGGTAAATGCAACATCACTCAGGGGAAGGTGTATGCATGAGTACTTTCAGCATTCATGAAGTTAACTTGTACAGGATTTTGGAATGAAGAAAGCTATGAGCGGCATCGCTATCAGCTGTTTTGAAAATGATACAATTACAATGTAAATAGACTTTTCACAAGATTTTTTTTTCCTTCTCCTGGTGGCTGTTTTTCTGAATGAATCAAAATGGCAGAGTTGTTGCTGCAGTTCTGATAGATTCTTGAATTTATGGCTCTGGGTGGTAATAACTGCAGTAACTGTGTGGAAATTATTGTTGATTCTTTCCACTTTTGATTTCAGTAAGTTACAACTGTGCAAGCATTAATCATACTCTGATGTTTGTGTGATCAGTGATCAGTCACTTAAATTCAAATCAATGTATTTATAAAGTGACAAGTCACAACATGTCACCCCAAAGTGCTTGTCAAAAGTAATGTCTAACCTTTCATACACACCCTGAGCAAGCACACTGGCAACAGTGGTAAGGAATAACTTTTGATTGTAGGAAGAAACCTCAAGCAGACCAGACTCAGAGTGGTGACCATCTCCATTGGCTATAGCAACAATAACAAAACAAAGCACAACAAAGAGTTGTCACACATGCAAAGACAGAAATGTTTCAGCTAAGTACTCCAATATTTAGTGGTCACGGTGGTGCCATCAAACAACACAAACAACCGTGATGCTATTGGTCCTGAACTTGTTGAAATACAATATATTTCAACACACCATGTCAAAACATGGGTCACAGGGTAACACATTCTCAACCCAACTCATCACATTTTTACACTTGGTCAGTGACCATTTCCATCACAATGTGATAAGTCACTTAAAGCCCCTTCACACATAGCACAAATAAATAGGAATCAGGGTGGATCACAGCAAAACAGCCCAGATGCGCGAACAACGAAAACATTGAGCGGACATCGGGAGGGACACATGGTCGGGCAGGCGTGAACACAGTGCGAGCCACGTCACACAGCTGCTGTGGAAAAATAAATAAATAAAAAGCAGCTGGAACGTGTGGAACCACACTGAACCGCTGATGTGGAGAAAAATAAAAACCAACTTAATGAGAGAAATCTTGTGGCATTAACTCAGTTGAAAGTTGAAATGACTAATTTGGAATAACTTTAAAAAAATCTATGCAAATTGTTACATCAATTTTTCTCATTGAGACAGCAGTTCCTTTTTTTAGAGTATATGTGCTTCAGTGAACATTTATCTATTATGGTTAAGCTTAAGGTTAGGGTTAGCATTTCACAGAACAATGGGGGACCCAACTCTTCACGGATTGGCATTTTGGTCAAAATGAGCAATTTGAGTAAAAAAAAAAACAAAAAAACATTGTGGATGTGAGACTGCATTACACACAGACTCTGGCCTTTTCTTTAACCAACACCATACTGAAACACAAAATATAGAGCAGGCATTATTTATGTTATGCTTGTATTCAACTGAAGTGACTGAAACAAGAAGTGAGAATGATAGTGAGAAGGAAGCGGGGCTACTGTATGTGTAAACTACTGTGAAACAGAACAGACCGAGAAAAGAAGGCACAAAGATGATAGCATCTGGTAGCACTGTGTTGATAATGGAGAACCTTTGTATTTAAACCATTGCATATCCTTTAGTTAACATATCATGAGCTACACTGAGGTGAGACATCCTTAAAAACACCTGTTTTATTAATGTTACATTAACTGGAAAGAAGCTACAGAGGAGTTCCTCCAACCAATTTTCTTCTCATCTAAGTGTGATCTCAGCACCATGGACAGCTCACCGGAAGAACACCTTTTAACAACCGGCCCATGTGTTTTCTCCTTCAAGATGCTTTGGAAAATGTGTCAAATACATTAAATGTCACATTCCTACAAATTACTCTTTGACTCTTAAAAGTAAATCTGGATCTGCTGTATATGTAAAAACATGTTGAGATGATGTCATGATTTGGCATGATGCAAATAAAACTGTCCTGATCGATTGTCTGCTTGGATGGTTGCCATCCAGTATGCAGGGTGCTTCTGTGGTGTGGTGGATATGGTGATGTGTGGCACAGGCAGATGCTTTCAGACTTTAATTACTTTCTTTTGTGGTTTGTGAGGGACAGCACTACTTTGGCTATGTAAAGGATGCAATTTAATATGAAGCTGGAAACTAAAATACACTACCAAAAAGAAGAAGAAAGCAAAAACCTGGCGTGATATGACATAAAACAACTACTTCACATTCACAACTGCTGGGGTACTAATTTAACATTGAAAAAGTGTGTGTGTGTGTGTGTGTGTGTGTGTGTGTGTGTGTGTGTGTGTGTGTGTGTGTGTGTGTGTGTGTGTGTGTGTGTGTGTGTGTGTGTGTGTGTGTGTGTGTACAGTTGTATGCAAAAGTTTGGGCACCCCTGATAATTTCCATGATTTTCCTTTATAAATCATTGGTTGTCTGGATCAGAAATTTCAGTTAAATACATCATATAGCAGACGAACACACTGAGATTTGAGAAGTGAAATGAAATTTCTAGTATTTACAGAAAGTGTGCAATAACTATTTAAACAAAATTAGGCAGGTGCATAACTTGTCATTTTATTGATTTGAATACATGTAGCACTAATTATTGGAACACAAAATTGGTGTGTAAGCTCAATGACCCTTGACCTCCTCACACTGGTGAATCCAATCATGAGAAAGTGTATTTAAGGTGGCCATTTGCAAATGTTTCCCCTCTTTGCATCTCTTCTAATGAGTGGCAACATGGGAGCCTCTAACCATTTCAGCTGTTAGTTTCCACTGTGAGGAACATAGTGAGGAAATGAAAGACTGCAGGGACAGTACTAGTTAAGGCCTGAAGTGGCAGGTCTCAGATAAGCTGAAGTGAAGGATGGTGAGAACAGTCATAGTCAATCCACAGACCTGCTCCAAAGACCTACAACATGATCTTGCTGCAGATAGTGACTCTGTGCATCGTTCAACTATACAGCGCACTTTGCACAAAGAGATGCTGTATGATACTGTAATGCAGAGGAAGCCTTTTCTGTGTACACTCTACAAACAAGAGTCACTTGAGGTATGCTAAAGCACATTTGGACAAGCCAGCTTCATTTTGGAATAAGGTGCTGTGGACTGATGAAACTAAAATTGAGTTATTTGGACATAACAAGGGGCAGTATGCATGGCTGAAAACAAACACAGCATTCTAAGAAACACGCTTGCTACCTACGGTTAAATTTGGAGATGGTTCCATCAAGCTGTGGGGCTGTGTGGCCAGTGCAGGTACTGGGAATCTTGTTAAAGTTGAGGGTCACATGGATTCCAATCAATATCAGCAGATTCTTGAGAACAATATTCATGAATCAGTGACAAAGTTGAAGTTGCGTCGGGGCTGGAACATTCAACGAGACAATGACCCTAAACACTGCTCAAAATCTACTAAGGCATTCTGGAATGGCTATCTCAGTCCTCAGACCTGAATATTATTGAAAACCTATGGTGTGATTTTAAGTGGGCTGTCCATGCTCGGAAACCAACAAACCTGAGATGTTTTGTAAAGAACAATGGTCCAAAATACCTTCAACCAGAAACCAAAGGAAGAGTTTAGAGGCTGTTATTTCTGCAAAAGCAGGATCTACTAAATATCAATGCATTTTTTCTGTTGGGGTGCCCAAATTTATGCACCTGCCTAATTTTGTTTAAAGAATTATTGCACACTTTCTGTAAATCCTATAAACTTCATTTCACTTCTCAAATATCACTGTTTGTCTGCTATATGATATATTTAACCGAAATTGCTGATCTAAACAACCAATGATTTATAAAGGAAAATCATGGAAATTACCAGGGGTGCCCAAACTTTTACATACAACTGTATATATATATAATCGTGTTCATATAAACTCGAATATATGGACAGTTTTCCACTTTTAATTTTAACATAGTCAGTGTTAACACTAAAAATGTAGATGCATATAGACACTTTTGTCAAGATAACTTTTTAAATAAGCACTTTATCACTTTCAAAAGAATTCATTTCATAATACAAAGAATGGACACATATAGACACAGTTCTAGTGTTAACCCTAGGAGCATTTTCTCATTTTTTATACTTTCAGTAATTCCCTTTTTAAGGTACTTTGTTTTGTATAATGCCCATGTGTTGAAAATCAAAATGTTCAGAACAATCTTGGCTTTCAGAATATGTGACACATATTTCTCAAGAACACTATATAGAAAAATAAATTTTGCCTCTAAAACTAAAATTCTAAAAATTAATTTGACCTATATTGAAAATACACATTTATTCATGTGGATAAACTGCTTTTGTTCTCAAAATAAGTTTAGAAAAAAACCTTCTCTTATTGTGCACCCGCTCTATGGAACAGTCTCCCTGCAACCGTGAGGCAGTCAGATTCTGCGGGCATTTTAAGCCAAGGCTAAAAATGTATTTTTACTCCCTTTCTTATGAATAGCTTTATTTTATGTTTCATTATTTTAGTTGTGTCTTTTAATTGTGTATTTGAATCTTTTAATTCACTCACTCATTTTAATTTTGATATTGAACTGTTTTGTGTTTGTTGTGATTTGGCACATTATAAATTGAATACATTGAATTAAATTTAAATAGAAATAGCACTGGATCACAAACATAGTGTAATATGTGACTTAAATTGCAGATCAGTGTATAATAATGTCAAAACTGAAAATATGTAATTTTACATATTGAGTGAAAATGTTGTCACTACCAAATGTTGTTGTCCGTTTGGTTGCTGCCATTTGTTGGGGGTCACCACAACAGATACAGCCAGATCCAAACTGATATTTGGTACAAGTGTTATTCCGGGTGCTCTTCCTGTCCCAGCTTCAGTTTCACCTGGAGAAACACACACAGCCCCTGGTGTTTCGAAGAGGTCTCCTATCCAAGTACTAACCAGGCCCCACACTGCTTAGCTTCTGAGATCTGATGGGATCATCAGGCTTATACAAAGCAGACTGAGTGATTTAGGTAGAAATGACAATAGATAAAGACTTCATACTGCATCTCAAGTTTCATTCAATTTTCCATTTTTTCATTCATTTATCTATTCAGTTCATTTTCACAAATTTGCATTTTCATGCCACCCATGTTCACCATACATATCCGTCACAGAAATTACTAATGCCAAAAGATATGTGATCATTTTGAAATAGTCAGACTAATGTACAGTTGGTTTAAGCCTCTTTTCTACAGAACGGCCTGGGTCAGTATGGCATGGTATGGTACATGTTGGAACAGTTAAATCAAGCTTTGCTTGCATTTCCACCAGCAGCAGTACCCTTTAGTTTGGTAGGCGGAGCATGTAGATGTCAACATACATGTCATTTAAAGGGCATACATTGTTGTGCAGCCTCCACACAGTGTAATTTAACATTTTTTTTAAATTTAATTTAGTTTTAATTTTGTCTTGGTGGATCGTGGGATTTATTTTCATTGCAAGCAGAATGCTAAAGAGTGACTGATGCCTGTGGTAAATGCTGGCGTGAATGAATGAGGCGTGGTGACTCTTTCAATTTTTAAAATAAGTTAATTTTCTTGTTGTGGGACAAAGCAGCTGCGTCACAGATCGAACGGCCCCCCCTAAAAATTGGTCAACCCTGCCTTCACTGCAAATGCATCATTTCAGAGCTCAGCAGTGTCATTTCTGAGCATCACCAGCGAATCACCGATTATCATCTCATTTCTGCTTCAAACTACACTCCAGTCATCATACAGGTATCTGAAGCTTTTGTACAACAATCATTTCCACATAAATTCAGCATTATTTCATAATAAAAGCCAGTGGAAGCGATCAGAGTGCCACAGCAGCATGTCTGAGACTGACATGCTGCTGCACCTACATCATTTCAGAACGTCAGTAGTGACTCACCAATTATCACCTAATTTTCTGCCTAAAACAGCCTTTTTTTTCTCCTTAAATCTGACTTTAGAATGATTTAAGATGTTTTACCATGTCATCTGATGATAGTTAATGATCACATTATTTCCTTTGGGTGTAGAGAGTCAGTCTCAGAAGTACTGCTGTGGTCCGAAATGACGCATGTGCAGCAAAGGCAGGGCGGACTGATTTTTAGGGGGGACCGTTCGGTCTGCGACACCAGTGTCCTCTGGTTCAGGCTGAGAAACACACCTGGAGCAGACAAACATTAAGGGAATGCTTTAAAAACACAGCAGTTCTTCCACCACGAGAAGGAATTAAAGTATTTCCCGTTGTCATTTCCCAAAATAAGGATGCTTTATGTGGATAGGTTTTCGTCAGGCTGTGATGATGAATCAGACTGAAATGAACAGGTAACATTAAAACTTTATATTTACTCAGTGTGGAAATGGTTTTAATATTTCTAGCAGTCTGCACTGTTGTATGACTGCAGCTTTTGCTTTAACTGCTGAACCAATTAATGCACAGCAACAGATTAGTGCCTCGCTTTTATAACCGGTCCAAAATTTTGGGACCCCAGCCAAAGGATGCTGAAAAAGTGGTATGGTATGGGCCGATTGTTTTAGTACCCGCTCCTAAAATCTGGATGTGGAAACGTACAAACTCGTCTGCTTTACTGTGCCGTACCAACACGAATTGCTTGGTGAAAATGGGGCTTTAGTCAAACACAGTAAAATACAGACTGATTAAATCCCTTTAATTTCAGCTGAAATTCTATACTGCAAGCACATCTTGATTCTTTAATTTCAACTCCATTGATATGGTGTACAAAACTACAAACATTGTGTCACTGTCCAGTTGGAAAATACTGCTTCATACAGGTTTTTAAAAGTTGAAAAAAAAAAACTATTTTCTGCAGCACACTTGGAGGCTGATTGTCTCAGAATCTCATGAGATTCATCTTCTTCATTTTGCCAATTTGAAAACAAACTGGAATACTACAAGCAAATTCATGATGTGCAGAAAACAGTGTACCCACTGGTTGGCTAGAGCATTGTGTGTTTTCACATGCAGAGGAGGAGGTACATGCACAATTTCTCTGGCTGTAAGCTGCCCTGCATATGAGGCTTGTTTTTCATTGACTGTGTCAGGAATCAAGAGGGCTAATCCCTCAGAGAATTCAGATGAAAAATTCAAAAGAAATAATGAAAGGCATACTGCCTGAGGGTGCATATTGGGGTGAACATACAGCAAGCTGGGGAGAACAGCAGCCGTGCACGACAAGCACCAAAGGAGGAACATAACAGCTTCCCTTGCTGCCGCCTCCACCAGTCTAACTATAAATCACATATTCTGTCTCCAACACATAAACAAACACAGTCGAGCACATCAGAAACTTAGCACAGTATGAATACATAAAAACAGTGTAGCAATTTTTTTTTTCTTTTTTTTTTTTTTTAGGTTGTACTTTGAAAATATCAGAATGATCAGTAAAAAGAGCTTAAACCGTTAAAGGGAAGACAAGACCTTTTGGCTTTGCACCAACAGGATGCCTTCGAATAATAATTAATTGTTCATTATGCAATATTTTCATATTTTCTAAAATGTGTCTATTTACAAGGATACTTGCCATAAGTGTTGTAATACAAAAAAGAAAACTTACCTTCTTATAATAATTTAAGTATGTTTAGGCTGATCTGTATTTAAGTTTTTGTATTTCCGTCAGCTTTCAGATATGCTGATTACATTTTAAACAAACCATACGAGGTCTGTTAGAAAAGTATCGAATCACGTGTGATTGCATGAGCCAAGCTTGAACCTTCGTGCGCATGCATGAGTTTTTTCACGCCTGTCGGTTGCGTCATTTGCCTGTGAGCAGGCTTTGTGTGAGCAGTGGTCCACCCCTCTCGTCGGATTTTTATTGCGAATAAATGTCTGAATGATTTGGAGCTTTGCTGCATCAATTTTTTCCAGAAACTGTGCGAGACCTCCAGGTGGACACCATTCGGAAAATTCAAATGGCTTTGAGGGACGATTTTATGGGGATTACACAGATTAAGGAGTGCTCCAGCTGGTTTAAAGACTGCCCACAGCGTCTGAGAGTGGGCCACGCTCCGAGCACCGATCGGCAGGCTGAAACAACCAGATCATTTCCAACGTGAAGGCTTTGTTGATCTGGGACGTCGTCTGACTTACACAAAAATGGCAGGAGACGTGGACATCAGTACTTTTTCGGCACATTCCACTGTTACAGGAGTTTTTTTCATGGAAAGAAAAGCAGACGGATGCGCCACCGTGCCGCTCATGGCGCGGCACAAAACCACCGCCGTGTTGGTCTCACAGGACGGCTTTGAGATGGCTTTAAGACGGCTGTCGGTGGGTTTTCAGTTGTGCGACTAACCGAGAAATTGTGGATGAGCCTGGACATGCCAGAACATGTCCTGTGAGGCTTCATCACGGCGTTGCTTTGCGCCATGCAGCTCCACCGTGACGCGCGGAATTCCTCCGCACGTCTGTCTCAATGTGCTGAAAAAGTGCTGATGTCCACGTCTTCCGCAATCCCTGTGCTAGTCAGAGAACGTCCCGGATAAAACACAGCGTCCAGTTTGGAAATGAATGGCACATTCCACTGTTACAGGAGTTTTTGTGATGGAAAGAGGAGCGGAGGAATTCCGCGCGTCGCAGCAGTGCCGCATGGTGCAAAGCAATGCCCTGATGAAGCCTCACAGGACATGTTCTGGCATGTCCAGGCTCATCCACAATTTCTCGGTTAGTCACACGACTGAAAATCCACCGACAGCCGTCTGAAAGCCATCCTGTGAGACCAACAAGGAGGTGGTTTTGTGCCGCGCCATGAGCGGCACGGTGGCGCATCCGTCCGCTTTTCTTTCCATGAAAAAAAACTCAAACAAATGCAATAATAAAATAAAATTATATAAAAAGCAACACAATTGGAATGTGCAGAATTATTGTGCAAAAAATACAGTTGTGTAATCAGTTTTTCAGTTGTTGTGCAAATATACTGGTGTGTAGAAGTCCAGTTATTGTGCAAAACACTGTTGTGCAAAAGGCCAAGGTGTTGTGCAACCAAGTTATTAACAGGTGTTTACCCATCCGAGGTAGTATAGTTAATGTTAATGTCCAGGAAACAACAGAGCTACAGTACTCCACCAGAGCTCAACAGCCTCACAGCCTCTGGGAAGCTATTTCTCAGTCTGGTGGTTCACACCCAATGCTCTGCAGCTTCCTAAGCAAAGAGAGAGGAACAAGCATACGCTTGCTGGGTGGCTGGGGTCTTTTTTGATGCTGGAGGCCCTTTTCCTATATTTATTTGTGTAAATCGGTTTGCCTTTGAGTAACCCTGAATAAATGCACCAGGTTTGGTCCAAATTGGGTCCAAACCTGGTGCAGTCAAAATTGAGTCAAAAGTTTTCAAACACTGTTATAATTCTAATCATAAGGAATGAAGATATTTTTTACTGTGCGATTTGTAAAGCTAACAATTGGAACAAAGTACATATATCTCAGTCATACATCATAATGAATTTTACCTTGATGGGACTTGTAGTTGGATATTTGCCATCACTTTGTGCATCGGCTCCAATGGGAGATGAGACATGCTCAGCTCTGACTTTCTGGCTTGTGATGCAAAGATTGTGCAGCACACCTCTGAAATGACCAAATTAGAATGCTACACTGTTCGCAAAGCATGTGCAGTGAATGGAGAACAACCATAATAGTGCTGCAGGAGAAATTCATCTGCATTCTGTTGGTCATGTATATGCTAATGATTTGTAGGTATAGAGCTAGGCAACTTGGCCAATCACCCTTGCAATTATTAATGTGCAAATAAGATTTTTTGCAAAGATGTGTTTAAGTCAAGCCCCTTTGTGCAGCGAAGTCAGTTGGTGGACCTGCTGCCAGCCACAGGCAGCTAACACACAGGGGCTAAACTCATAATTGTCTCTGCACACTTACTTTCACAATGCTCAAATGCCTGCGAACGAGAATCATTTTTAGAACAACTGAATTTAGTTGTTGTAGCAGCCATACTTCTCTAATGCGACGTGTTTCCATTTTTACCCCGTTAAAAATAGCTCAAACATTTTGTGCATTCTGTTAAAGCTGTGTTTTGATTTTTCATCTCAAATTCAGCACAAAACCAGCTTGTGCATAGCAATTGGGCAGTGTGTAAAAATGGAAACAGGTGCAGGATGAGCTGTGAAACTGATTCTGTGAGAGAGTGGTGTTTAGTTGTGCAAATATTGACAGTGTTTGGGTGTTAAGGTCTCTGCGATTGAGGGGTTAGCACCCTGCAGCTTCAAATAAACATGGTGCTGTATTTGGGATGATGGCACCTAATTTATTTAGGAACAAACAAAAAATGTTTGTGGAGCATTTTTAATGAAACATTATTGTAGTTATTTTAACATTATATTTTATTATATATTATCTCATTATGCTTATTTATTTATTTATTTATTTTATTGATTACTTCATGTTGAAATGTAGTTAATATAAAGTACCTTTGTTTATGCTGTATTTTTCAAAGTTTCAGCTAATTTCATTCCTGGGAATTATTTGGTGGTGGGGTGTCAGGGGGGTGATTTCATGGCAAATATAATGTGTTTGCTCTGTGAGCTCTTGCAGACAACACTAAGTAGGTTGCTCATCTGTAACATTTGAAATGCATGCTACATTCAATAGAAACTGGGATGTCAGAATTTTGTTCTTACAACAAGGAAAATGGTTAATTCTCCTGTTTGAATGTTATAATTAAGATATGGACCCAAGGAGGTTGAAACAACAGCTTGTGGGGTGGGGAGTCTAACTGTGTTAGGTGAAACCTGGCATTAACACTTGCTTTTTTCGCTGTATGCTGTTTTGTACCAGATCCAATATGGGACCATCTGTGTTTCGTACAGCTGCTAACTTTGCTCCATTAAATGGTAGAGTATCATTAGTTTTCCTTTCATTCCAGTTTGTTGTTTCAAACAGTCATCTGCATGTATACTGATGAAGGAGGAGCAAGAGGAAGTAGATCTACCTGGTATGATGTGATTAACCCTCTGGGGCTGACACTGTTGTATACAATGGCTAAGACCAAGCTTTACAAAATTATAAATAACTTTTTAATGATATGAGATAGAAACTTACCTTTTTTTGTTGAAAAGTTATCTCTGCGGACGTTCGAGCCAGCCATCGGCCATCTTTGTACTCCTCATAGAAGCTGTGCGATGACGTGCGCAATGTGAGTGTCCAATCAGAATTGGTTCACCATCACATGGTTTTACAAAATCCAATTGTAGGGCAGATTCACCTCACGTGAAAATCCAAAGATCGTTTTCAGGAGTGATATGTTACTAGTTGGCCCGTTGGAATAGCCCCCTTGGTGCTCCAATGAGTACATACTATTGGGCTCCATATGAGCCCTGAGCCATTACGCACAGCGATCAATGAAGCAGATGGAGAGCCTCTGATGACAATCTCACGTGCTCAAACAAAGAGTGTGTAACTATCAGGATTGCTCCACTAGTTTGCATGTGAATGTTACTGGATAACTCTGTTGCTTTCTCTGCGTAAAGCACTGTTTACCATATCAATGGACAACAAAACGCATAGACCATTTTGTATATATTGTTCAAAATGTGCATTTGTGTTTATTGTTTGAACCTTTTTGTTGTATAGTCTTTCACACAAGACCTCAAATTACCTTTAAGTGTCAAAACAGTTGTTTATTATAGTTTGCTGTGTGTTTTGAACAAATGTGTGTGGAAAATTATTTTTCGCTTTATATTTTCCTTGCCTATTTTTGATTGTATACCTTTATTACACTTATAAAACACAACAAAAACATATATATTCTGAAAGCACAGGTTGTCCTGAAAAAAAGAGACATAAAACATGATTGTGGCATGCAGGGAGAGTTAATAGCAATAATAAACCATTTATGCAAGGTGAGTGAACTGTCCAAAAAATGCCCTCGGACCCAAGAGGGTTAAAATACTGCTTTGATTCTGTCCCTATCAGTGAACAGATACAAAGTCAATCCAGAAAGTTACAACTGAGATTAGGTAATGCAGCAGGTCCATCTTCAAACTTGGACTAGTTATTGCTGATTAGAATCCTTTGAGTGTAGTTCAAGAGAAAAATCAACCTTCCAGTTACATCCAAAATCAAATGCTGTTCCTTTGGTGCAGTTGAGCACCTTGCATGGCAGAACTCTGACATGGGTGAAAGGGAGGAATCATTTAAAAGCACTTTGAGTGTCTGCTGAAATGCATTCCCTTTACCAACCATCCATTCATTTGTGTATAATAATTACCTACAACAATAAATGAATGTGTTTGCAAAATCTAAGAAGGAGTTAGTCATATTTCTATGGGAGTGGGCCCACTCAGGGACACATCGCCATGTTGAGTCAGTAGCCCAGAAGGGACGTACTTATCACATAGTTCAATTTTGCAGCGTGGTTGGAAGACTGAAGAAAATGAAGAGGAATGAGAGGTTTCTCCCCTACACACTGCATGCTGGTTATTAGTGCAGACTAACAAGACAGAGCAACCTTATTTTTGTGAAATACAGGATCACACATTTTGCTTATCACAACGGAGAAGGCAATGGAACATGAGTCCCCGTTACCTAAGAAGTGAAAATGTGAAGGGAAACAATATCGTGACATTAACGTCATAAGGCAATTTAGAAACTCATTATTAATGAGACTAAATGCTACACATTGTTGTGTGGGCCGCTGAAGAGGAGGTACTGCTGGCCCAACACCACCAGAGGGCACCCTGTCTGGAGTGCGGGCTCCAGGCACCAGAGGGCGCTGCCGCCTCACAGGAGCAGCTGGGATGACAGCTGTCACTTATCACCTACAACAGCTGTCACCAATCATCTGATCAGCAGTGGTATATCAGCAGGTCGACATCTCCACCTCTTTGCCGAGATATCGCTCTACCTAGAAGGTACCGTACTCAGCTGATTGTGTTGTCTTTTTGACAGTAACCCTTTATTACTTTTGTGTGTTTAATAGCAGACATTCTTCCAACGAGAGGTGGAGGTGGTTTTCCCGCCATACGGATTGCTGGGTGCAAACGCACCCACATTTAACTGTTTTTGTTCCTCGCCAGCAGTACCAGATCCGACACGCGGAGGCAGTGGCCACCTGGGAGTTCGGGACTTGGCGGCTCCAGTATTCCCGGGGTTCGGTGGCGGAGGAAATCGTGTGGTTCCGGTTCTGCTTTGGACAGACGTCTCTTATCTTCGAGCCTGCCCACGTGACACATTCTTGTGAATTGACTTCTTTGTCTATTGTTGTGATCCGTTGTGTTTGTTGTGCTTATTCACAACAGTAAAGTGTTGTTATTTGACTTCCTCCATTGTCCGTTCATTTGCGCCCCCTGTTGTGGGTCCGTGTTGCTACACTTTCCCAACAGGATATCTCGGCCAACGTCATGGACCCCGAGGGGCGTCAACCGGCTGTTGAACGGCCAATGGAAGAGCAGGGCGCACAGGCGTCTGCAGGAGGAATGATCGGTGAGTTGCAGCGAATCCTCACCGCTTTTACGGCTCGGCTGGATCTAATGACCGAGCAGAACGTCCTCCTTAACCGCAGGGTGGAGGCTCTCGCCGCGCAGGTGGAAGCGCGCCCTCAGGGTGCTGCTGCGGCTCCCCCTCCTGTTGATCCTGTGCGCAACAGTGACGTTCCACAGGTCATTCAACGACCCCTCCCACCTTCCCCTGAAGCATACATAAGCCCTCCAGAGCCGTACGGGGGTTGTGTGGAGACATGCGCGGACTTTCTTATGCAGTGTTCGCTCATCTTCGCACAACGTCCCGTCATGTACGCGACTGATGCTAGTAAGATAGCTTATGTAATTAATCTGCTTCGCGGCGAGGCACGCGCTTGGGCTACAGCGCTCTGGGAGCAAAATTCACGGCTCCTTCTGACATATGATGGGTTTGTGAGGGAGTTCAGAACAGTGTTCGATCACCCAAATAGAGGAGAGACCGCTTCAGCCGTGCTGCTGTCAATGAGACAGGGGCGCCGGAGCGCAGCTGCTTATGCAGTCGACTTCCGCATCGCGGCTGCGAGGTCCGGCTGGAATAGCACTGCCCTCCGTGCCGCCTTCGTAAACGGACTGTCGTTGGTCCTGAAGGAGCACCTGGTGGCCAAGGACGAACCGCGGGATTTAGATGGGCTTATTGATCTCGTTATACGATTAGACAATCGGTTAGAAGAACGCCGTCGGGAATGAGATGAAGGGCGTGGCCGGGCACGCGCCGTCCCTCTCCCTTCCGGTTCCGAACGAGTTCCGCCCTCCCCACGCTCCACGGCCTCTACGCTCCGTGTGGTTACAGCTCCCCATGCTGATGAAGCTATGGACACGAGCAGGGCCACATTTAGGCCACCAGATAGACAGAGGAGGCTGGTCCGTGGAGCGTGCTTTGTTTGTGGCTCAATAGAGCATCAAGTGAGGGACTGCCCCGAGCGGTTAAACACCAACGCCCGCCCCTAGAAACTGGGTTAGGGGTGGGCCAAAACATTCACGTGGGACATACCCATATTGCCACACGACTCCCAGTGACAATCCTTTATGAGGATTTAACCCTGAAGGCCCCAGCACTGGTGGACACGGGCTGTGAAGGGAATCTGCTAGACAGCAGATGGGCCAGGGAGGCAGGGCTCCCTCTGGTGGTGCTTACCTCGCCTGTGCAGGTGCGGGCACTAGATGGCTCCCTACTCCCTCTAATCACACATAAGACACCACCAGTAACTCTGGTGGTGTCAGGAAACCACCGGGAGGAGATCGAGTTTTTTGTGACTCCTGCCACCTCCCGTGTGATTCTCGGGTTCCCTTGGATGTTAAAACACAATCCCCGGATCGATTGGCCGTCCGGGGTAGTGGTTCAGTGGAGCGAGACCTGCCATCGGGTATGTTTAGGTTCCTCGGTTCCTCCCGGTTCCCAGGCTAAGGAGGAGGTCCGAGTCCCGCCCAATCTTGGGACGGTGCCGGTGGAGTACCATGACCTTGTGGATGTGTTCAGTAAGGATCTGGCGCTCACCCTTCCCCCCCACCGTCCGTACGATTGTGCCATTGATTTGGTTCCAGGCGTTGAGTTCCGGTCCAGCAGGCTGTACAACCTCTCACGACCTGAGCGCGAATCAATGGAGACCTTCATCCGGGACTCTTTAGCCGCCGGGTTGATCCGGAATTCCACCTCCCCGATGGGTGCAGGTTTCTTTTTTGTGGGTAAAAAAGACGGCGGACTTCGTCCATGCATTGATTATAGGGGGCTGAACGAAATCACGGTTCGTAATCGATACCCGTTGCCCTTGTTGGATTCAGTGTTCACACCCCTGCATGGAGCCCAGATATTCACTAAGCTAGATCTTAGAAATGCGTATCACCTGGTTCAGATCCGGAAGGGAGACGAGTGGAAGACGGCATTTAACACCCCCTTAGGTCACTTTGAGTACCTGGTCATGCCGTTCGGCCTCACAAACGCCCCTGCGACGTTCCAAGCATTAGTTAATGATGTCTTGCGGGATTTCCTGCATCGATTCGTCTTCGTATATATCTAGACGATATAGTCATCTTTTCTCCGGATCCTGAGACTCATGTCCGGCATGTACGTCAGGTCCTGCAGCGGTTGTTGGAGAACCGGCTGTTTGTGAAGGGCGAGAAGTGTGAGTTTCACCGCACCTCTTTGTCCTTCCTGGGGTTTATCATCTCCCCCAACTCCGTTGCTCCTGATCCGGCCAAGGTTGCGGCGGTGAGAGACTGGCCCCAACCCACCAGCCATAGGAAGCTGCAACAGTTCCTCGGCTTTGCGAATTTCTACAGGAGGTTCATTAAGGACTACAGTCGGGTAGTTAGCCCCCTGACAGCCCTGACCTCTCCAAAAGTTCCCTTCACCTGGTCGGATCGGTGCGATGCCACGTTCAAGGAGTTGAAACGGCGCTTCTCGTCTGCACCTGTTCTGGTGCAGCCCGATCCTAGTCGCCAGTTTGTGGTTGAAGTGGACACCTCGGACTCAGGGATAGGAGCCGTGCTATCTCAGAGCGGAAAGGCCGATAAGGTCCTTCACCCGTGTGCCTATTTTTCCCGCAGGTTGACCCCGGCCGAACGGAACTATGACGTCGGCAATCGAGAACTCCTTGCGGTGAAAGAGGCTCTTGAAGAGTGGAGACATCTGTTGGAGGGAACGTCCGTGCCATTCACGGTTTTCACTGACCACCGGAACCTGGAGTATATCAGGACCGCCAAGCGGCTGAACCCCAGGCAAGCCCGCTGGTCACTGTTCTTCGGCCGTTTTGACTTCCGGATCACCTACCGTCCCGGGACCAAAAAGCAGAGATCGGATGCCTTGTCCAGGGTGCATGAAGACGAAGTCAAAACGGAGTTGTCGGATCCACCGGAACCTATCATCCCGGAGTCCGCTATCGTGGCCACCCTCACCTGGGACGTAGAGAAAACCGTCCAGGAGGCCCTGGCACGGAGCCCGGATCCCAGAACTGGGCCGAAGAACAGACTTTATGTCCCACCAGAGGCCAGGGCTGCAGTCCTGAACTTCTGTCACGGCTCCAAGTTCTCCTGTCATCCAGGGGTGCGTAGGACCGCGGCAGTTGTCCGGCAGCGCTTCTGGTGGGCGTCCGTGGAGGCCGACGTCCGGGATTATATCCAGGCCTGCACCACCTGTGCCAGGGGCAAGGCTGACCACCGCAGGGCATCGGGACTGCTCCAGCCGCTGCCTGTGCCTCATCGCCCCTGGTCCTACATCGGCCTGGATTTTGTCACGGGCCTCCCGCCGTCCCAGGGCAACACCACCATCCTCACGATAGTGGACCGATTCTCCAAGGCGGCCCACTTCGTGGCCCTCCCGAAGCTCCCGACTGCCCAGGAGACAGCGGACCTCCTGGTCCACCACGTCGTCCGGCTGCATGGGATTCCAACAGACATCGTCTCCGATCGCGGTCCCCAGTTCTCCTCGCAAGTCTGGAGGAGCTTCTGCCGGGAACTGGGGGCCACGGTGAGTCTCTCGTCCGGGTATCATCCTCAGACCAACGGGCAAGCAGAACGGGTAAATCAGGAGGTAGAACAGGCCTTGCACTGCGTGACGGCCGCGCACCCGGCGGCCTGGAGTACCCATTTGGCCTGGATCGAGTATGCCCATAACAGCCAGGTGTCTTCAGCCACCGGCCTCTCCCCTTTTGAGGTGTGTCTGGGGTATCAGCCCCCATTGTTTCCGGTGGTTGAGGGAGAGGTCGGTGTGCCCTCGGTCCAGGCCCACCTGCGGAAGTGCCGTCGGGTGTGGGGCGCCGCCCGTTCTGCTTTGCTAAAGGCCGGACGAGGGCAAAAGCCCATGCAGACCGTCGGCGGACCCCGGCCCCTGCGTATCGGCCAGGGCAGGAGGTGTGGTTGTCCAAAAAGGACATTCCCCTGAAAGTGGACTCCCCCAAACTACAGGACCGTTACATCGGCCCCTTCAAAATCCTTAAGGTCATCAGTCCAGCCGCAGTGAGGCTTCAGCTTCCGGCCTCACTGCGGATCCATCCTGTTTTCCATGTGTCCCGGATAAAGCCGCGTCACACCTCACCCCTCTGTGCTCCGGGTCCGGCGCCGCCTCCTGCCCGGATCATCGATGGCGAGCCGGCTTGGACAGTGCGCCGGCTCTTGGATGTCCGTAGGATGGGCCGGGGCTTCCAGTATTTGGTGGACTGGGAGGGGTACGGACCCAAAGAACGCTCCTGGGTGAAGAGGAGCTTCATCCTGGACCCGGCCCTCCTGGCCGATTTCTCCCGCCGCCACCCGGACAAGCCTGGTTGGGCGCCAGGATGCGCCCGTTGAGGGGGGGGGTCCTGTTGTGTGGGCCGCTGAAGAGGAGGTACTGCTGGCCCACCACCACCAGAGGGCGCCCTGTCTGGAGTGCGGGCTCCAGGCACCAGAGGGCGCTGCCGCCTCACAGGAGCAGCCGGGGTGACAGCTGTCACTTATCACCTACAACAGCTGTCACCATTCATCTGATCAGCAGTGGTATATCAGCAGGACGACATCTCCACCTCTTTGCCGAGATATCGCTCTACCTAGAAGGTACCGTACTCAGCTGATTGTGTTGTCTTTTTGACAGTAACCCTTTATTACTTTTGTGCGTTTAATAGCAGACATTCTTCCAACGAGAGGTGGAGCTGGTTTTCCCGCCATACGGATTGCTGGGTGCAAATGCACCCACATTTAACTGTTTTTGTTCCTCGCCAGCAGTACCAGATCCGACACGCGGAGGCAGTGGCCACCTGGGAGTTCGGGACTTGGCGGCTCCAGTATTCCCGGGGTTCGGTGGCGGAGGAAATCGTGTGGTTCCGGTTCTGCTTTGGACAGACGTCTCTTATCTTCGAGCCTGCCCACGTGACACATTCTTGTGAATTGACTTCTTTGTCTATTGTTGTGATCCGTTGTGTTTGTTGTGCTTATTCACAACATTAAACATTAAACATTAAACATTAGGTCTCTCTCTTCTAAGTCCCTGTTGGTAAATGATATAATAATTGATCAACATATTGATTTATTCTGCCTTACAGAAACCTGGTTACAGCAGGATGAATATGTTAGTTTAAATGAGTCAACACCCCCGAGTCACACTAACTGTCAGAATGCTCGTAGCACGGGCCGGGGCGGAGGATTAGCAGCAATCTTCCATTCCAGCTTATTAATTAATCAAAAACCCAGACAGAGCTTTAATTCATTTGAAAGCTTGACTCTTAGTCTTGTCCATCCAAATTGGAAGTCCCAAAAACCAGTTTTATTTGTTATTATCTATCGTCCACCTGGTCGTTACTGTGAGTTTCTCTGTGAATTTTCAGACCTTTTGTCTGACTTAGTGCTTAGCTCAGATAAGATAATTATAGTGGGCAATTTTAACATCCACACAGATGCTGAGAATGACAGCCTCAACACTGCATTTAATCTATTATTAGACTCTATTGGCTTTGCTCAAAAAGTAAATGAGTCCACCCACCACTTTAATCATATCTTAGATCTTGTTCTGACTTATGGTATGGAAATAGAAGACTTAACAGTATTCCCTGAAAACTCCCTTCTGTCTGATCATTTCTTAATAACATTTACATTTACTCTGATGGACTACCCAGCAGTGGGGAATAAGTTTCATTACACTAGAAGTCTTTCAGAAAGCGCTGTAACTAGGTTTAAGGATATGATTCCTTCTTTATGTTCTCTAATGCCATATACCAACACAGTGCAGAGTAGCTATCTAAACTCTGTAAGTGAGATAGAGTATCTCGTCAATAGTTTTACATCCTCATTGAAGACAACTTTGGATGCTGTAGCTCCTCTAAAAAAGAGAGCTTTAAATCAGAAGTGCCTGACTCCGTGGTATAACTCACAAACTTGTAGCTTAAAGCAGATAACCCGTAAGTTGGAGAGGAAATGGCGTCTCACTAATTTAGAAGATCTTCACTTAGCCTGGAAAAAGAGTCTGTTGCTCTATAAAAAAGCCCTCCGTAAAGCTAGGACATCTTTCTACTCATCACTAATTGAAGAAAATAAGAACAACCCCAGGTTTCTTTTCAGCACTGTAGCCAGGCTGACAAAGAGTCAGAGCTCTATTGAGCTGAGTATCCCATTAACTTTAACTAGTAATGACTTCATGACTTTCTTTGCTAACAAAATTTTAACTATTAGAGAAAAAATTACTCATAATCATCCCAAAGACGTATCGTTATCTTTGGCTGCTTTCAGTGATGCCGGTATTTGGTTAGACTCTTTCTCTCCGATTGTTCTGTCTGAGTTATTTTCATTAGTTACTTCATCCAAACCATCAACATGTTTATTAGACCCCATTCCTACCAGGCTGCTCAAGGAAGCCCTACCATTATTTAATGCTTCGATCTTAAATATGATCAATCTATCTTTGTTAGTTGGCTATGTACCACAGGCTTTTAAGGTGGCAGTAATTAAACCATTACTTAAAAAGCCATCACTTGACCCAGCTATCTTAGCTAATTATAGGCCAATCTCCAACCTTCCTTTTCTCTCAAAAATTCTTGAAAGGGTAGTTGTAAAACAGCTAACTGGTCATCTGCAGAGGAATGGTCTATTTGAAGAGTTTCAGTCAGGTTTTAGAATTCATCATAGTACAGAAACAGCATTAGTGAAGGTTACAAATGATCTTCTTATGGCCTCGGACAGTGGACTCATCTCTGTGCTTGTTCTGTTAGACCTCAGTGCTGCTTTTGATACTGTTGACCATAAAATTTTATTACAGAGATTAGAGCATGCCATAGGTATTAAAGGCACTGCGCTGCGGTGGTTTGTTCATGTAAATGGGGAATCTTCTTCACAGACTAAAGTTAATTATGGAGTTCCACAAGGTTCTGTGCTAGGACCAATTTTATTCACTTTATACATGCTTCCCTTAGGCAGTATTATTAGACGGTATTGCTTAAATTTTCATTGTTACGCAGATGATACCCAGCTTTATCTATCCATGAAGCCAGAGGACACACACCAATTAGCTGAACTGCAGGATTGTCTTACAGACATAAAGACATGGATGACCTCTAATTTCCTGCTTTTAAACTCAGATAAAACTGAAGTTATTGTACTTGGCCCCACAAATCTTAGAAACATGGTGTCTAACCAGATCCTTACTGTGGATGGCATTACCCTGACCTCTAGTAATACTGTGAGAAATCTTGGAGTCATTTTTGATCAGGATATGTCATTCAAAGCGCATATTAAACAAATATGTAGGACTGCTTTTTTGCATTTACGCAATATCTCTAAAATCAGAAAGGTCTTGTCTCAGAGTGATGCTGAAAAACTAATTCATGCATTTATTTCCTCTAGGCTGGACTATTGTAATTCATTATTATCAGGTTGTCCTAAAAGTTCCCTAAAAGCCTTCAGTTAATTCAAAATGCTGCAGCTAGAGTACTGACGGGGACTAGAAGGAGAGAGCATATCTCACCCATATTGGCCTCTCTTCATTGGCTTCCTGTTAATTCTAGAATAGAATTTAAAATTCTTCTTCTTACTTATAAGGTTTTGAATAATCAGGTCCCATCTTATCTTAGGGACCTCGTAGTACCATATCACCCCAATAGAATGCTTCGCTCTCAGACTGCAGGCTTACTTGTAGTTCCTAGGGTTTGTAAGAGTAGAATGGGAGGCAGAGCCTTCAGCTTTCAGGCTCCTCTCCTGTGGAACCAGCTCCCAATTCAGATTAGGGAGACAGACACCCTCTCTACTTTTAAGATTAGGCTTAAAACTTTCCTTTTTGCTAAAGCTTATAGTTAGGGCTGGATCAGGTGACCCTGAACCATCCCTTAGTTATGCTGCTATAGACGTAGACTGCTGGGGGGTTCCCATGATGCACTGTTTCTTTCTCTTTTTGCTCTGTATGCACCACTCTGCATTTAATCATTAGTGATCGATCTCTGCTCCCCTCCACAGCATGTCTTTTTTCCTTCCCACTGTAGCCAAGTGCTTGCTCACAGGGGGTCGTTTTGACCGTTGGGGTTTTACATAATTATTGTATGGCCTTGCCTTACAATATAAAGCGCCTTGGGGCAACTGTTTGTTGTGATT
This sequence comes from Thalassophryne amazonica, assembly GCF_902500255.1. NCBI lineage: Eukaryota > Metazoa > Chordata > Actinopteri > Batrachoidiformes > Batrachoididae > Thalassophryne > Thalassophryne amazonica. The sequence goes on from NC_047118.1 coordinate 15,979,967, forward strand.
TGGCGCTATATAAAAAAATTGATTGATTGATTGATTAAAGTGCTGTTATTTGACTTCCTCCATTGTCCGTTCATTTGCGCCCCCTGTTGTGGGTCCGTGTTCCTACACTTTCCCAACACACATTGCAGCTTTAACTGAAGAAACTAAACAAGGTTTAATTAATTACATATAATACTTAAAAAGATAATAAATATACTGCTGTTGGTCATTTCTTTATTTGCTGTAAAAATGTGATTATATAAACTCCAGTCCATATTTTGCCAACTGAAGGAGACCAGCAAAAAAAATGTAGTTTTATCATCTACAGTTAATTATGTTTGTAAAAATCAAGTCACCCCACATTTCATAGTTATTTATAAGCATTATATACACTCACCGGCCACTTTATTAGGTACACCTTGCTAGTACTGGGTTGGACCCCCTTTTGCCTTCTGAACTGCATTCATTCTTCATGGCATAGATTTAACAAGGTGTTGTAAACAGACCTCAGAGATGTTGGTCCATATTGACATCACGGCATCATGCAGTCGCCCATTCAACTAGTCTGCCCATTCTCCTCTGGCCTCCGACATCACCAAGGCATTTTTGTCCACACAACTGCCGCTCACTCTCTATCTTCTCTTTTCTGACCATTGTCTGTAAACCCTAGAGATGGTTGTGCATGAAAATCTCAGTAGATCAGCAGTTTCTGAAATACTCAGACCAGCCTGCCTGACACCAACAACTATGCCATGTTCAAAGTCATTTAAATCCCCTTTCTTCCGCATTCTGATCTACAGTTTGAACTTCGGCAACTCATCTTCATCACATCTAGATGATGAAGTTCAAACTGATAAACTTTATTGTTTTTATGCAAATATTTGCTCATTTTGAAATGGATGCCTGCAACACGTTTCAAAAAAGCTTGGACAGTGGCATGTTTACCATTGTGTTACATCACCTTTCCTTCGAATAACACTCAATAAGCATTTGGGAACTGAGGACACTAATTGTTGAAGCTTTGTAGGTGGAATTCTTTCCCATTCTTGTTTGATGTACGACTTCAGTTGTTCAACAGTCCGGGGTCTCTGTTGTTGTATTTTGCACTTCATAATGTGCCACACATTTTCAAGGGGTGACAGGTCTGGACTGCAGGCAGGTCAATCTAGTACCTGCACTCTTTTACTACGAAGCCACGCTGTTGTAAGACATGCAGAATGTGGTTTGGCATTGTCTTGCTGAAATAAGCAGGGATGTCCCTGAAAAAGACGATGCTTGGATGGCAGCATGTGTTGCTCCAAAACCTGGATGTACCTTTCAGCATTGATGGTGCCATCACAGATGTGTAAGTAAATGAAATGAATTAAATAAAATTAATTATGTTAAATTAATTTGCCATAAGGACAATGTGAAATTTTTTTTTTTTTTTTTTTAGATTTTTTGCAAATTTATTTAAAAAAAAACACACGTGTACATAAGTATTCACAACGTTTTACATGAAGCTCAAAACTGAGCTCAGTTGCATCCTGTTTCCACTCATCATCCTTGAGATGTTTCTACAGCTTAACTGAAGTCCACCTGGGGTAAATTCGGTTGATTGGACATGATTTGGAAAGACACACACCTCCCTACATATAGGGTCCCACAGGAATTGTCAGAGACAGGACTGCCTCGAGGCACAAATCTGGGGAAGGGTACAGAAACATTTCTGCTGCTTTGAAGGTCCCAGTGAGCAATGTGGCCTCCATCATCCGTAAATGGAAGAAGTTCAGATCCACCAGGACTCTTCCTAGAGCTAGGTGTTCATCTAAATGAAAGGATCTGAGGAGAAGGGCCTTAGTCAAGGAGGTGAACAAGAACCTGATGGTCACTCTGTCAGAGCTCCAGCATTCCTCCACAGAGAAAGGAGACCGTTCCAGAAGGACAAATATCTCTGCAGCAATCCACCGATCAGGCCTGTACGGTAGAGTACTCCTTAGTAAAAGGTACATGGTAGCCCACCTGGTTGTAAGACTGTTCCATAATGGCTGATGCACATCCAAAATAATGTAACTAATGTAACTAATATGTAACTATCTGATCTTAACCTAACTGCTTTTCAAAATGACAGATGCACAAAATGTCCTTGTATTTGGAAAAACTATCTAATATTTTACAACTGTCTAACTGATAAAACCATCTGATCTTTTTATGGATGTTTAATTGATAAAACCAACTTTGGTTTTATCAATCATGAATACTTATTCATGTCTATTTGGAAAAGAATCAGCATGATGGAGCATTCTGTTTTATTGTGTGACACTACACTATATTGCAGATGTACACACACTATAAGATTTTTACATAACAACCTTGAATGCAACGAGAATAGACGCCTGCCTATTTCACCTCACTTTGCAGCCAACCCGCATAGACACTGATTCAAGACAGGCTAAAGACCACCCACATGGGAGTGGCTTAGGCACAGGAATAAAAGTTAGAGGACAAACGAAGTCAAGGTTCATTGTTCCAGGTGTTTGCATGTGACCTGGGCAAGATCCCAGCACTGAATATGACCGTCGCCTCGATGCAGCTTGAGAGGTGCTTCAAAGTGGAATGGGCAAAACTGTTCAAAGATAGGTGCACCAAGGTTGTGGCATCATATTCAAGAAGAACTGAGGCTGTAGTTACTGGCAAATGTGTATCAACAAAGTACTGAGCAAACATTGTGAATACTAAGGTACATGTGATTTCTTAGTTTATTATTTTTAATAAATTTGCAATAATTAAAAAAAAACAACCTTTTTCATGTCATTATGGGGTGTTGTGGGTAGAATTTTGAAGGGAAAAAAATGTATTTACTCCATTTTAGAATAAGGCTTTAACATAAAATGCTTGTTGTGTGGGCCGCCAGAAGAGGTACTGCTGGCCCACCACCAAAAGGCGCTCTGCCTGAAGTGCGGGCTTCAGGCATGAGAGGGTGCTGCCGCCACGGACACAGCCGGGAGTGACAGCTGTCACTCATTAATTCCTGACAGCTGTCACACATTCTTCATCATCACACTCCATAAAGACCAGACGTCATCTCCACCTCGTTGCCGAGATATCGTACTTCATTGTAGGTAATATCCTCAGCCTTTTTGTGGTTATCTGTAATCTGTACATTGTGAGTGTTTGCAGGCGTACCGGTCCCTTGTTTTGTGGAAGCTGAGTGAGTGCAGGACGGCACTCTTTTTCTCTGAGGGATCACTGCAAACACATCAGCATATTGAGTGAGAGGTGGAGGTGGCATTCCCACCGCTGTTGTTACTGGGTGTACACACACACCCACACTTGACTGTCTTTGTTCTCGCCAGCAGTACCAGATCCGACAGTCGGGGACGGTGATCACCTGGGAATTCGGGACTTGGAGGCTCCAGTATTCTCTGGGTTCGGTGGCGGAGGAAATCGTGTGGTTCCGGTTCATCTCAGGACAGACGTCTTCTATCCTCGAGCCTGCCCACACGTCACCTTTGTGATTTGACTGTAATTATATTCTGAGATTGTCTGTATATTCGTTGTGCACGTTTCACAACATTAAATTGTTACTTTTTGGCTCATCTATTGGCCGTTCATTTGCGCCCCCTGTTGTGGGTCCGTGTCACTACACTTTCACAACGATGCTGTGAATATTTCTGGACGTACTACACCACCCTCCCCCCATTTTGGTTGTTGTTCAGTAACTTTGAAGAGCTTATTAAATATTTTATTTGTTCAAGATTGGATCATTTACATTCATTTCTGAGTACATTTTAATTCTCAACTTAAAATTCAGAGGTGCAATCTGGCCACAACTGCACACTGTCATCATCAATATTTTTGATAATGCAATGCAAGTCATTAAACATGTCTTTTTCCATTATGTTTTGATGAGTGCAAAGTAAACTTTAATAAAGCTGTTATTTGTGTGCATGGTGCTGCTGACATTCTTGCTATATATATATATATATATATATAAATTTTTTTGGGGGGGGGCTACTGTGTCCAGTAACAAATGCAACATATTTAATTATTTGTTTATTTTCAAAGAGCAAGTACTTTAAAATTTAAAAGTAATTTAAAATATTTATTGTTGGCAAGATGTTGAGTGCAACAGGAACATTTGTTGAGATGTGAGGTTCAGGTCATACAGTACCTCTCGTTTCACAGAACGCCGCTGAGTGAATGTTCACATGGACAGGAAATATGGTCTTGCTCAGTGGAGTTTGATAACACACAGAGGAAGGTCAAGTTTATCCGCTATGTACAGAGATAAAGATTCTGGTTTAGGTTTTCCATTTCTTCCAAGATACACTGTGCTCTTATCGCTAAAGAGAAACATGGTGAATTTTTACAAAAAACAGCCTGGAGTACAACATAGTTGCAGCTGTACTTTAAATTCAGGGTACTAGAGATTAAATCAACACATTAAACTCCTTTCTCTAATGCTCGGCAAATCTGAGTAATGTATTCTTTAAAAGCAGTTTTTCATTCATTATATTACTTGCTGAGTTACAGCCTTGAAAATGGTTGACCAGGAATTCAGGAGGCACCATGTAAAGCCAGTTCAAGTTGAACTCTTTTCAAATTGAGTAATTGTTTTCAGAATAACTGCAGTGCCAAACTTGCTTTTGCTCTGAGACTGAACCTAATTTACATTTTTTTGATGGTGGGAGAGTTCCCACGGCATATCCATACAGACACAAAAATATGTAAACTCTACACAGAAAGGAACTGGGCTTTTATGGAACCGAAAATACACCATTGTTGCTTTGAGGTGAGTGCAAACAGTGAAAAGAATATAATTTGAAAACTAAAATAAATATTACTTAAGTAGCTAACTGCATGTGAAACTAGGTAAATGTATAATATTAAGCTAATTGGAAAAAAGTAAAGCTCTCATCACACATAGCAAGAATGTGTCAGAACCATGCCCGACATGGCAAATATTGCCATAATCTGACGCAGTTTGGGAGGAAAAGATGTAAGAATGCATCCGGCCTGACACATGCAATGACACGTTACTGCACACCACGGAGAAGCGCAGCTGCCTGTGTAATATACAGTTATGATGGAGACCATGGGAAGGAATGGACAAATATCTATACTGTAAGGTCTATGGTGGATTTAACAGCCTGTTCAGATTTGCAGCAGCGTGCGTCTGGAGGGGGTGGTGGACATTATTAGACATGGCAGAGGTCATACTGACAGGCATACCGTGCCAGATCCATCTCAAGGTTACCTCGTATGCACTCAAATTGTTTCAGATCCCATTTTGCCGCCATAAGAATATGTAAATTGCGATCAGAATGCACATAGATTGCCGTCGGATAGGTGTCCCATCTCAGTGGTGCCTGGAGGGTTTTGAATATGTGCATCACACTCAGGGCCGCCGCCCGTGTTTGACCAACTGTGTGGACGTCCGCAGATGGCTGTCAGAACATTTTGAAACTGAAATCTGACACTTTTCGGATGTGCATTAATCATTCCAATGTCATTTTGCCTGATTTCGGCTATGTGTGACGGGGGTGTAAGTTTTTCAGTTTTGTCCAGCTCAGGTCCCTACAGCAGATCAGATATGGATCTTCATGTTGATTTGGCACAAATTCTATCCCAAATGCAACTCCACATGACATGGAGAATGGGCAGGTGTGGTCTTGAACCAGGATTCTTGTATTATGGAAGCAACTGCACTGACCATCAGGCTGTCATAAAAAGCATAGGTAATTGAGAAGAAGATGAAAATGAAGAAGATGAAGATAAAGATCATGTTGTGGCATCTCAAAATTTTACATTGCATATTACAATTTTTCCTTTGATTGGATTGAAAACATTATATACGCGTGTGTATGTGTGTGTGTATATATATATATATATATATATATATATATATATATATATATATATATATATATATATATATATATATATATTGTTTTTCTTGATTTTTTTGATAGATGTGTCAAAATCAGTGACTTCACCTAAGCCAAGGTGATCCATCTGGTTGGTGTGTCAAATGAAAATGCTGATTGTATATATATAGTTGTGCTCATACATTTACATACCCTGGCAGAATATTTGATTTTATGGCCATTTTTCAGAGAATATGAATGATAACACATTTTTTTCCACTCATGGTTAGTGGTTGTGTAAGCCTTTTATTGTCAAACAACTGTATTTACTCTTTTAAAATCATAATGACAGCAGAAACTAACCAAATGACCCTGATCAAAAGATTACATACCCCAGTTCTTAATACAATGTATTGCCCCCTTTAACATCAATGACAGCTTGGAGTCTTTTGTGGTAGTTGCGGATGAGGCTCTTTATTTTCTCTGATGGTAAAGCTGCCCCTTCTACTTGGTAAAAAGCCTCCAGTTCCTGTAAATTCGTGGGCTGTCTGAACTGCACATTTGAGATCTCTCCAGAGTGGCTCAATGATACTGAGGTCAGGAGACTGGGATGGCCACTCCAGAACCTTGTCACTGTGTCCTTGTCCATGTATGTCTTGTTCAAGTAGCTCATTTCTCATCCATGCCCTGGTTCCACAACAACTGATGTGGACCCTGTTAACCCTTCTGAGCCTGTAGTTATATGTTTCTTTAAGGTAGGCTGGGGAGTCTAGCCTGGGGACCTTTACTATATACAGTGAGGAAAATTAGTATTTGAACACCCTGCGGTTTTGCAAGTTCTCCCACTTAGAAATCATGGAGGGGTCTGAAATTTTCATCTTAGGTGCATATCCACTGTGAGAGACATAATCTAAAAAATAAATAAATAAATAAAAATCCAGAAATCACAATATATGATTTTTTTTTAATAATTTATTTGTATGTCACTGCTGCAAATAAGTATTTGAACACCTACCAACCAGCAAGAATTCTGGCTCACACAGACCTGTTAATTTTTCTTTAAGAAGTCCTCTTATTCTGCACTCTTTACCTGTATTAATTGCACCTGTTTGAACTCGTTACCTGTATAAAAGACACCTGTTCACACACTCAATCAATCACACTCCAACCTGTCCACCACAGCCAAGACCAAAGAGCTGTCCAAGGACACCAGGGACAAAACTGTAGACCTGCACAAGGCTGGGATGGACTACAGGACAACAGGCAAGCAGCTTGGTAAAAGACAACACCTGTTATGATCATTTATTAGAAAGTGGAAGAAACACAAGATGACTGTCAATCTCCCTCGGTCTGGGATTCCATGCAAGATCTCACTTTGTGGGGTAAGGATGATTCTGAGAAAGCTCAGAACTACACAGGAGGACCTGGTCAATGACCTGAAGAGAGCTGGGACCACAGTCACAAAGATTACATTAGTAACACATGATGCTGTCATGGTTTAAAATCATGCAGGGCAGCAAGGTCCTCCTGCTCAAGCCAGCACATGTCCAGGCCCGTTTGAAGTTCACCAGTGACCATCTGGATGATCCAGAGGAGGCATGGGAGAAGGTCATGTGGTCAGATGAGACCAGAATAGAGTTTTTTGGAATCAATTCCACTTACCATGTTTAGAGGATGAGAACAACCCCAAGAAAACCATCCCAACCGTGAAGCATGGGGGTGGAAACATCATACTCTGGGTGTGCTCTTCTGCAAAGGGGACCGGATGCCTGCACCGTATTAAAGGGAGGATGGATGGGGTCATGTATTCCGAGATTTTGGCAAATAACCTCCTTCCCTCAGTAAGAGCATTGAAGATGGGTCATGGCTGGGTCTTCCAGCATGACAATGACCCCAAACACACAGCCAGGACAACTAAGGAGGAGCTCCATAAGAAGCATTTCAAGGTCCTGGACTGGCCGGGCCAGTCTCCAGACCTGAACTCAATAGAAAATCTTTGGAGGGAGCGGAAACTCCAAACCTGAAAGATCTAGAGAAGATCTGTATGGAGGAGTGGACCCTGCTGCAGTGTGTGAAAACTTGGTCAAGAACTACAGGAAATGTTTGATCTCTTTAATTGCAAACAAAGGCTACTGTACCAAATATTAACATTGATTTTCACAGGTGTTGAAATACTTATTTGCAGCAGTAACATACAAATAAATGATTTAAGAAGTCATACATTGTGATTTCCGGATATTTTTTTAGATTATGTCTCTCACAGTGGACATGCACCTAAGATGAAAATTTCAGTCCCCTCGATGATTTCTAAGTCGGAGAACTTGCAAAATTGCAGGGTGTTCAAATACTTATTTTCCTCACTGTATATCTGGAACATGGTTCAAACCCCTAATCTGTTCTTCCAAAAGACAGTAGTCGTATAATGACACGGTACTGTGAAGCGCAAGCAAATGTGTGGAATGTAACAGTCAACAAAACTATGAAGACGTTTCCAGGACTTAGTGGTAAACTCAGTGAGTTTGGTTGCAATGGCTGGTGTAGATTGTGGAAAAACACTGTGCAAGAAATACAATAAGCTCCAGTCTGACCTACAGACAAACAGGACTGGTGGTTTCAACCCATACCCTCCGCCTCAAAGTTAAACCAAGTCAGGTTCCATGGACAAAGGTCAAGGATGATTACGCTCCTGAAACAAAGGTGCAAAATGGAAAACGTAATATTTTCCTAAGCTTTCAGGGAAAATTAAGATTAACCCAAAGTAGGGCTCTTGGAGTGCACTGCAATCATTTTTTAAGGTTGATGAAACAGTGCTGAGAATGCTGTGGGGCTATTTTGTTGCCTGTTTTTGTTGAGACATTGTATTAATCAAACAACAGAATCAGAAGATTACCAAGGCATTTTCAAGCAACATCTCTTACCAAGTGTCAAAAAGGCAGGTTTGAGGTGAAGGTCTTTGGTCTTTTAGCAAAAGAACTATCCAAAGGACACATTCAGCAGCACAAAATAATGGTTGAAAAGGAAAGGAAAAAGGATAAATGGGGCAGCAAAGAGTCCTGACCTAAATCCCATTGAAAACCTTGGGAAAGAGCAGAAATATGTCAATGCAGTAAGAACACCTCCAGAACTAAAAGAGCTTCAAGACACTTTTTAATGAATTTGTTCATATGCATTAATTTCTGAAGATATTCATATTGTGACTGAGATAGCACTTTCATGTGTGCTAGTGTTTGTTTGTTTTTTGTAAAAAAAATGCAATTTTAAGATTGCATCTGTATTTTTGCATAATATTTCTGAGTAAAGCGCACTGAACAGTTCCTGAATGCTGCACAGACTCAAACTACGAGAAGCTGAACAAAAGCGAATGTTTTGAAGTCTACTGAAGGTTACAATGAACTCAGAGAACCTTCAGAGGGATGTTTTTCAATTCATGCCACGTTTTAAATGAAAAGCAACTCAAGCCATGCCATCAATTCATGAGACTCTCAACTGTCCAATTAGCCTTATCTGTGCTTTGCAAGAACAAAAATGTGTCATTTAACAGAAAAATGTGATAGAAATACTGAATGTACTGTCCAAAGAATCAAGAGCAGAATATATCAGTTCTTTAATGCCTAATTATGTAATAATTTCAAACCTCTGCTTATGTCATTGCCCGTTTTATGTGCTGCCAGGACTGATTGTCCCTGAAATGACGAATGGAGATTTCGATTAAAGATGGCTTTCATTAATGAAAATTATATCAGTCTGTCTTATAGACACAGTGTTACACAGCCAGTAGGTATGTTATTTAATCCTTAATGGTGCATTAAACTGCAGGAGAACATTTCGCATTAGAGCAATGCTGAGATGAATCAACCCCCTAACGGGCAGAACAGTAATTAAGAGACAATATTCAAGGAGGGTGTTGTTGTTTGACTGATCTTCTTTCGTCTGCAGGAACTTTATAAAATATAACTGTGACAACTTACAAAAACACAGTGCTGTGCTGAAGGTTGTGGTACTGTAACATTTTCATTAAAATGCAAATACAACAAACTTTAAAAAAGGCAATGCAGGACATGACAACATGAAGACGTGTACCACTGATCACTCAATAATGAGATGATTGAAACAAGCAGAGTCAGTGCAGTCTCATTTTCTTTTGAATGGCAGAAATTTCTACAGAAGGCACAATATATATTTAAGGTTACTTGTGGCCACAATCTTTGTTATCTTTGTAATTATATTTATGTATTTATGAATATTACATAATTATCACCTTTTAATAAATGGTAAACAAACAAGACTGAAATACTGACAAATTCAGTATATATATATATATATATATATATATATATATATATATATATATATATATATATATATATATATATATATATATATATACACACACACACACTCAACAAAAATATAAACACAACACTTTTGGTTTTGCTCCCATTTTGTATGAGATGAACTCAAAGATCTAAAACTTTTTCCACATACACAATATCACCATTTCCCTCAAATATTGTTCACAAACCAGTCGAAATCTGTGATAGTGAGCACTTCCCCTTTGCTGAGATAATCCATCCCACCTCACAGGTGTGCCATACCAAGATGCTGATTAGACACCATGATTAGTGCACAGGTTAGACTGTCCACAATAAAAGGCCACTCTGAAAGGTGCAGTTTTGCTTTATTGGGGGGGTATACCAGTCAGTATCTGGTGTGACCACCATTTGCCTCATGCAGTGCAACACATCTCCTTTGCAGGGAGTTGATCAGGTTGTCAATTGTGGACTGTGGAATGTTGGTCCACTCCTCTTCAATGGCTGTGCGAAGTTGCTGGATACTGGCAGGAACTGGTACACGCTGTCATATACGCCGGTCCAGAGCATCCCAAACATGCTCAATGGGTGACATGTCCGGTGAGTATGCCGGCCATGCAAGAATTGGGACATTTTCAGCTTCCAAGAATTGTGTACAGATCCTTGCAACATGGGGCCGTGCATTATCCTGCTGCAACATGAGGTGATGTTCTTGGATTGGCACAACAATGGGCCTCAGGATCTCATCACGGTATCTCTGTGCATTCAAAATGCCATCAATAAAATGCACCTGTGTTCTTCATCCATAACAGACGCCTGCCCATACCATAACCATACCGCCATCATGGGCCACTCGATCCACAACATTGACATCAGAAAACCGCTCACCCACACGACGCCACACATGCTGTCTGCCATCTGCCCTGAACAGTGTGAACTGGGATTCATCCGTGAAGAGAACACCTCTCCAACGTGTCAAACGCCAGCAAATGTGAGCATTTGCCCACTCAAGTCAGTTACGACAACGAACTGGAGTCAGGTCGAGACCCCGATGAGGACGACGAGCATGCAGATGAGCTTCCCTGAGACGGTTTCTGACAGTTTGTGCAGAAATTCTTTGGTTATGCAAACCGATTGTTTCAGCAGCTGTCCGAGTGGCTGGTCTCAGATGATCTTGGAGGTGAACATGCTGGATGTGGAGGTCCTGGGCTGGTGTGGTTACACGTGGTCTGTGGTTGTGAGGCTGGTTGGATGTACTGCCAAATTCTCTGAAACGCCTTTGGAGACGGCTTATGGTAGAGAAATGAACATTCAATACACGAGCAACAGCTCTGGTTGGCATTCCTGCTGTCAGCATGCCAATTGCACGCTCCCTCAAATCTTGCGACATCTGTGGCATTGTGCTGTGTGATAAAACTGCACCTTTCAGAGTGGCCTTTTATTGTGGGCAGTCTAAGGCACACCTGTGCACTAATCATGGTGTCTAATCAGCATCTTGATATGGCACAGAAGTGCTCACTATCACAGATTTAGACTGGTTTGTGAACAATATTTGAGGGAAATGGTGATATGTGTGTATGTGGAAAAAGTTTTAGATCTTTGAGTTCATCTCATACAAAATGGGAGCAAAACCAAAAGTGTTGCGTTTATATTTTTGTTGAGTGTATATATACAAGGTCTGTGAGAAAAGTAAAGGATCTTATAATTTTTTTCAAAAACGATATGGATTTGAATCACGTGTGATTACATCAGACATGCTTGAACCCTCGTGGGCATGTGAGAGTTTTTTCACGCCTGTCTGTTACGTCATTCGCCTGTGGGCAGTCTTTGAGTGAGGAGTGGCCCACCCTCTCGTCGATTTTTTTTCATTGTTTAGGAATGGCTCAGAGACTGCTGCTTTGTTTGAAAAAAATTTTTTTCAAAACCTGTGAGGCACAACTGAGTGGACACCATTCGATAAATTCAGCTGGTTTTCGGTGAAAATTTTAACGGCTGATGAGAGATTTTGGAGTTTTACTGTCGCCGTAAGGATGGCCCACGGTGCCTGACGGCGATCTGCGCTCTGAGGCGGCGTCGTCTCGCTGTTTCAAGCTGAAAAGTTCCTAATTTCAGGCTCTGTGGACCCAAGACGTCGTGAGATAACAGAGAACTTTCAGAAGAATTCGGGATCGGGAGTATATCCAGACATTCCACTGTTAAAGGAGATTTTGTAATGAAAGAACGTGCAGGCAGATTCACATGTCGGGCCGGACCCGACCGCGGGGAGTAGCCACAGGAAAAACACCTCCATTGGAAACCTTAACGGACAAGTTGGAACATGCCCAGCTGTTAAACAATTTCTCAGATACTCACTTGTTGAAAGCCATCAAAAGCCGCCTGAATTTTACAAATGGTTTTCAACACTGAGGTGTTTTTCCTGTGGTGGCGCGAACAGATTTGGGGCGTCGTCACGGACCCGACTCGGCAAATTCGTCCGCACGTTCTTTTATTACAAAATCTCCTTTAACAGTGGAATGTCCGCATAAACTCCTCATGCCGGCCTCTTCTGAAACTTCTCTGTTCTCTGTTATGTATTTATGGGTCTTCTTCCAGACCTTGACAAAGTGGTCACACATCCAAGTAACTTGTACTTACATGTGATTCTTTGAATAAATGGTCTTGGAGTCTGTAGTTGTTTAGGTCCCCTTCACACAAAGTACAAATGTATTCAAATTGTGCAGGAGTTGCAAATGAAGCAGGAATCGTATGCAATACATGTAAAATTGTAGCTGCATCCATTGCCTCGTACACCTGTTGCTACAACTATCTGTGCACACCAGCGGCAGGTGTCAGCCAAATTCCAGCTGACACACATGAACATCTAACACCACTTGCTTGGCACTTAGAAAATGTGTGGCCATTCGTGCCATCATCACGAAAACAGTCAGCAGATGATGACTTTCGAGCTGGATGTGAAATTTGTATAAGTGCTTCCACGAGTGTGGCTTTGCAAACAGAAACAGTGACACATTGGTGTGTGCGCTGAACTGACAGGGGCTGTGTCCACCAACAGGAACTGTGGTTCTGGACGTCCCAGCTGGAGAACATGGACCATGTTTGGACGGACATGAACTAACAACTGCCCACTGTGACGCGCCTGTGTCTGCTTGGTTTCCTCACGTGGATATACATAAAAACATATATTGCTGTTGCAATGGGCTGCAGCAAGCACACGCATGCTGCGCACATTGACAGGCTACCCCAGGTGAAACGGACAGTCAGATCATAACACGCAGCAGGTGACCTGATGGTTATGTCACCCATGTGAGCTCTGTTCCACATGACGTGGTGTCAGTCCTGCGCCGCGCCATGCACAAGCCGTGTGTCCGGCCCGAAACGCACATAGGGCTGGCTGAACACACCACCAGCAGATGTGGACATGATAAGAGCACCCTGCTTCTCATTCATGTCATTTTATGACTGTACGTCTGTGACCATGGGTCATCTATAGAGGAACAGATGACGCATACTTGTATTGTCCGCTTGATGAGAGGGATTCTATAAAATGAGGTGCTGGCAATCAGAGCTTTTGGAAATGTCATGTCCGAATCCCGTGGGTGGGATGTAATTTTTTTTTCCACAGCAGCTGCACAGTGTGGTTACAAATGCTGCAGCTGCTCCCACTGTGTTCCCGCATGCACAAAACCAATGCAGCATGTATTCTGTTTTTCCACAGCAGCTGTGTGATGTGTAACCACATTGTGCAGCTGCTCGCACTGTGTTCCCACATGCACAAAACTGTCGCAGCGGCATCATTCACGCCTGCCTGTCGGCCCAATGTTTTTGTGGTTCTCTCATATGAGATGTTCCACTATGATTCACCCTGATTTGTATTTATTCATACTATGTGTGAAGGGACCCTTAACAATGGCTCCAGGAGACCTTCCCAACTTGTATAAAGCTACAGGTCTTTCTTAGATCTTCACTGAGTTTCATGGATGTTCCCATTGTTCTGAGTATTGGTCAGTCCAATGAGTGCTGTCAAATAAGTCATTTTTATTCTGGCAAAGAGAAATGTCCAGTTGTAGTCTATCAGGGTCATGAACAAGGAGTTAAAAGGCCTTGTCACATTAAAAGACACTAGAACCTTCAGCACCACTGATTAAAAGATTTAAGTGATTTGTATATTTGAGTTTGTATGTATAATTTTGACCCTGTGTGGATTGGGGTAGATCCAATTTATGCACTCAATTTTTTTAAGTCGAATTGTTGACATAATTAAATGCCCAAAATTACCATGACATGCATGTCCATAATGGATGTAAATGTGGAGGGAGGTAAGGGGGAGAGGAGTAGTGAATGTCAGAGCCACAAATCAGGAGCATCCATGAATACATCAGAGAGATGGCCCCAAAAGATCAGCTGCTACAATAATGCCCCAAGCAGGTGAAGACAGGTGGTGATAAGGAACAGTAGGTGGAGATATCATGGAAGACCAAGCCCCTTCATGGGATGTACCATAGACAGATAGAGGAAGTGACTGACATCAAGAAGACCTACCAATGGCTAGAAATGGCTGGCCTAAAGGACAGCACAGAGGCCCTGAACATGGCAGCACAAGAACAAGGCCTAAGCACCACATCCATAGAGGCAGGAGTCTACCACAGGTAACAGGACCCAAGTGGCAGGCTGTGCAAATGTGCCCCAGATACAGTCTAGCACATAGTAGCAGGATGCACGCTGGAACAGTGTACACTAAAGCAGGAATGAAGCAGGAATCGTATGCAATACTTGTAAAATCGTAGGTGCCTCCAACGCCTCATACACCTGTTGCTACAACTATTTGCGCATATCAGCAGCTGAAAGACAGAGGGTGCCCTGTGATAGCCCAATCAATCGCTCTCACGGCAGGTGTCAGCCAAATTCCAGATGACACACATGCGCATCTAACACTGCTCGCTTGGCACTTAGAAAATGTGAGGCCATTCACACTATTAGCATGAAAACAGTCAGCAGAGGATCACTGTCAAGCTGTCGGTGAAATTTGTCTAAGTGCCCCCACGAGTGTGGCTGTGCAAAAGCAACTCACATGTGGTCTGCATGTGTATCACATGTGTGCGCATGTGTCACAATCCCCCCCCCCCCCACTCCCCCAACACATGTGGTGTGCTGGGGGGAGCACAATTGCATAAAATGCTGACATACTGTATATGCTACACAGACATGATCACATGGAGGTCGGACAGGCAAATCAGAGAACACACAACTTGGGGAGGCACCGGCTGCTGACCACAGACTCACTGACAGCTCACATAACATAGACACAGTGACACGATGGTGTGTGCGCTGAACTGACAGGGATGTGGCTGCCGACAAGAATGGCTGCAGAGATCTGTGGTTCTGGATGTCCCAGCTGGAGAACACATACAGTGTATAGATGGACATGGACGAACAACTGTCCACTGTGATGCACGTGGGTCTGCTTGCTGTCCTCATGTGGAAATACATAAAAACATATATTGCTATTGCGATGGCTTGCAGAAATGGACCATCAGTTCATGTGGACATGCAGCAGGTGATCTGAACGTCATGTCTGAAAGACATGACACGTATGTCTTGTGAGTGGCATGCTGCAGGACCATATGACAAGCCAGCAGTGTGACAAATATACCACTTTCCATCACGTATCAGCAGAAATATGCAGTAACAAACACAATTTGGTCAGTTATCACAGTACTTTTTTCTCTTTTTTCAAAAATATGTTTATCTGCTTGTTGATTTTAGCCATTTCATGCTCCTGTTATAAGACAGTGATTGTAGCACAGTGGTAAAGTTTCCGTCTGGTAATCACAGCTTTTGTAAATTACAGGTTCGAATCCCGTGAGTGGCATTTATTTTTTTATTTAACTAGGTTTATTTAACCACAGGGTTCTGTATTGCGTCCACTTTTATTTATTATTTATATCGACCCAGTGATACTTACTAATTATACAGCTGGATTATATTTTATTTTTCTCCACATCAGCGGCACGATGTGGTGCACCACATCCCAGCTGCTCACACTGTGTTCCTGCTCACACGACACCATCACATGCACGATTCCGTCACAGCGGGATCCTGCATGACTGCCCTTCGGGTTGATGTTTTTTGTGGTTTGCTCATATGAGCTGTTCTGCCATGATTCACCCTGATTTGTACTTATTCATACTATGTCTGAAGGGGCCCTAAGGTTCTGTGGGACCTCAGATTCCAGTGAGACAAGCAGCTGCCCGCCAACCAACTAGACATGGTGATGGTTGACAAGGGAATCAAAACCGCATTTTTTATTGATGTGACAGTACCAGCTGACAGCAAGATCAGAAAGAAGTACAAGAAAATAGAGAATAACCCAGGGCTGAAGGAGCAACTGGAGCAGATGTAGAAGGTAAAGTCCAAAGTGGTCCCAGTGGAAATAGGAGCACTAGGGGCTGAAACCCCCAAATTGGGACAGTGGCTCCAGCAGATTCCAGGCACAACATCAGAGGACTCTGTCTGGAAGAGTGCAGTCCTAGGAACAGCTAAAACCTTCCTGCCATGAGGCATCAGTGTTAAACACTAAGCCACCGTGCTGATATACTGTATATATATAACTTATGTCTATTCTTGTTACAACAGGGAGTAAAACCATTTAAATCAATTATGTTTTTGGGAGTTGCAATGACTTGGTGCTCTCGAGGTTAAACCGGTGGGCTTGAGTCCTTAGAATCCTTGGTTCAAATTCCTGTCAGACAAGAAAATTACAACTGGTCCTTGCATGACAGCATGCTGACAACGGTGTGTGATTGTGAGGCATCCTTGTAAAGCACTTTAATCTTCTGATTGAGATAAAACATGTAACATCAAGGTAGTCGATATATTTATATATAATAAAGTGTTACATAATAATGGCAGATGTTTTTTTGAGCGTGTTGTGACTAACTGCGAGAGCTTGCATGAATAATAAAGTATAAATCAAACAGCTTCTTTGTTAGATGTCAGATATGTCCAGAGTTTTCACAGTATTCCAACTGTTGCATTCAAGGTAGCAAAGTGTCATTATGTCTCCTGGCATCAAGGATGCCTGCAGAAACAAATCAGCACTGCTCCATGGGTAGGTTGTTTGTCTTCGGCAGGTGCCTGTTGTGACTGGAAGTGTATAAATCATAGGGAGCTGAAGCCTGTCAGGCATGATGACACTCCTCATAAACACTGCTGACCGCTGGCCACGGTGTAGTACTTCTTTGTCAGCTCTCACCCCGTCACAGACGAGCGCTGAGAGCTTCGTCCACATCTTCACCAGAGGGGAGTGCGGAAAACAGCTTTGTACTGAATGTTGGTGATGACAAAATTTAGGACAAAGAGCCCAAAGCGTTGTGGTGGAAAGAAGTAAAAAAAAAAAAAACAGAGATTGCATTCGGTTTACATCACACCGTAATGTTGCACAGTGTTTTATCAACATAAGCAGGCTGGGCTGGTGTGATTGGTTGTTTGCTTCACATTAATATTTCTCCCAAGGCTATTATACCAATGAATATGGAGGAAAAACATAATATGTTGGTGATAATTTAGTAAGACAGAAGCTATTTCAGAAAGAAAAATCTCTGTAACTCTCACACTGATGTGCATTGGGTTGTTTATAACATGAAAAATACACGTGCATATTGGAATATTTCTGATATTAACCACAGTCACCGACACCGGCCACAGCACTTTCAGCAAATTCAGAAAATATTTATTGATGCAAAAATAACCTGCGTCAGTTCAACAGGTCACCAAACAATATGTTGCAAACTGAAAAATGCTTGCAAACATAGAGAACATAAATAGAACCTGTGGAACAATTTCAGTTGTAAAGTGTTTGCTGACATTTCAGACAACACACCTGGTTGGTCCTCGCCTCCTCCACTAGGACAGAAAAAGAAGCAGGCACACACTGGCAAAACCAGCCAATGAGAAACCCTCAGTGCAAAGCGCTCTCAGCCAAAGAAATAGAGTAACTCACTACTGTATAAACCTATCAAACGGCTTCTACCATCTGTATGCTGATGACACTGGCTACATTTACATGCCGTTAAAATTTGGGATAAGGTCAATATTCCGGTTTCTGAATCATTAGGAATAACCCATTTACATGCTTAAGCAGACAGAGTTACTCCTGTATACATGGTCATTGGCATCATTTGGAATATCCCCATCTAAACAGCGACTCACGTCTTCCACCGGTGCTTGATTTGGTCTGGCGTTCGTGCAAATCCTGCTTCGCGTAACTTTTCGGCCACCTTCTTGTAAATGTCGCTATCTCGGTACTTTCTACCATCAATAAAAGACATTATATTCATGTCTTTCACGATACTAATGAAGTACTCGGTTTCCTCGTCGCTCCAAAAGTGTTTACCACTGCTTCTGTGGTGTCCGGTGGGTTGCATGCGCCGCATACAAGTAGTTGCCATACTCAAAAGTCCAAGATTCCTTGCAGATAGGACATGCGCAGAACACAAAATAATGTTCCTTTCTATGGGGATATTCCGATGTGCATTTATATTATCAGTTATCGGCCTCAGGGTGTCTGGTTTTCTTCAGGGGTGTAAAAAGCCATATTCATTGGTGAACAACTTGATAATGATTTTATCATATACCTATAAATCATAAATGTTGTATGGTTTTCTGAAGGGTGTAAAAAGCCATATTCATTGGGAACCAGTTGATAACAATTTTATCATATACAGTGGTCCCTCGTTTATCGCGGGAGTTACATTCTAAAAATAACCCGCGATAGGCGAAATCCTCGAAGTAGTCAGCGTTATTTTTTACAGTTATTATAGATGTTTTAAGGCTGTAAAACCCCTCACTACACACTTTATACACTTTTCTCAAACAGGCATTAACATTTTCTCACTTTTCTCTCCTGTGTAAACACTCAAACTTCAAACCTTAGTAGAAAAAAATAGAACGTTTTCCTATAAATTATGATGATGGCTTTTAGAACTAACAAATTTAATTTTAACGATCAACCTACGAGGTTGGACACATAAAACATTATTAATAGTGACTCACCAGTATTTCACAGTTCCTCTGACCGCGCCTCTTCATCGTGGCGCCGCTCTGCTGTCCAGATTGGCTGATTACTCGGGTGGTATGAAAAATATTACCCGTCCGCAAAAAGGGTGTATTGCTATTTATTCTTTAGTGTTTTATCCAATCATATTGGCGTATCATTTATAGGTATATGATAAGACCTGATATTGGGGTTAGAAAAGGAGTAATCCAGGGGTCATAGTTGGGTTTATAAAAACCGGAATATGAGCATATTCGGGTTTTGTGGGTGTTTACATGGCTGTGCGCAACTGGGTTACTGCTAATATTCCGGTTATGAAATGGTTATGAAAGGGTTATTGGCCACATGTAAACGTAGTCACTGTAATCTACTGCTGCTCAAAGTCAGTGACACAGACATTTGAATTCTTGCAGTCCGCTTTTGATGTTGTGCAGAACTGTCTGGAGAAAGTCAAACTAGTCTTGAAAGCTCTCTTTTAAAGTTAATTTTAAACACTTCATCTCCAAACTAAGGGTGAAGCTAGGCTTCCTTTACAGACGCTCCTGATAACTGCTACCTTCCTGCCCTTATTGGACTATGGCGATGTCGTGTATAGGTGTACTTCATCCAGTTGTCCACAGTCCCTGTCCCCGCTGTACCATTGCTAAGATTCATCACTGGTTGTAGCTCCCTCACCAACCACAGTGAGTTGTATGCCAAAGCAGGCATGCCCTCTTTTTCTGTCAGGCGTTATACACACTCGATGATTCTGGTTTACAAAACTCTTACTGGTCTGGTTCCGACCTATTTATCCAGTTTACTTCAGAGATCTGAAAGCTGTTATGCTCTGCGCTCAAATTACATGTTATGTTTTCTTGTACCTCGTGTCCACACTGAAGCAGGAAAGAATGCCTTCAGTTTTTCAGCTCCCTCTGACTGAAACATTCTCCAATCCAAACTTAAACTGCCCAGACTGACTTCCTTGAACACCTTCCGGTCTATTTTACAAGATGGCAAAAGGGATTCTTTTGCTCAGTCCCTATGTTTCTAATCCAGATCTGCTTACTTAATGTGTAATGATGTTATGACCAAGTTGATTGCATTTTATTTATCACCAACATTCTCATGCTGATGTTAACTTATCCACTATGACATGTGCTGCTGCCTTTGTTGGCCAGGTCATCCTTGTAAAAGAGGTTTCGATTTCAATAGAATTCTACCTGGTTAAATAAAGGTTTTTATTATTATTATTATTATTATTATTATTATTATGAACAGCCTGCTTTTCTACCCTAGCTGAGAGGTCGACAACCAGCCAATTGTGCAAGCAAACACTGAAACACACAAATAATCAAAACACAAATGGACGTTTCTACCCAGAATACTTTTACTGACTTAATAAAACATGAAAATCTAGCTAGCATATGAGTGAAATCTTGAAAAAATAAATATATAAACTCACTCAGCTGTGCCAACCAGGTAGAGATAAAGAGTGGAACTCACTGCAATGCACTTAACAGTCTGTCATTTGAAGTACTCTGGGCAGAAACTGCTGTTTGTGGTGAGTATTTCCATTGTGTTGTTAATGCTTCTGTTATGTTGTGAAGCTCTGCAAAGTGTTTCTATATTTGGGTTTATTGTGTGGATGTGCAGCAGTGATGCATGTGCTCCAGGTTTTACATGTGTGGTTTGCAAGTGTTCCTTTTAAATTTGTAAGGTGTTTTTGATGCAGTACCTGTTTTTGTTTGTTTGTTTGTTTGTTTGTTTTTTGTTTTTGTTTTTTGCAGTTGCATTTTCTAGCTTTGTTGTTGTTGTGTTAATTTGGAAGTGGCCACAATTATCCACTGGGGTTGTATATTTATAAAGTGACTCATTCAGGTTTATCATTTATCTTTGATGCCAAATGTTTCCTAGACAGACAACCTTACCAACCCATAGAGCAACCACACAGGCGACTGTGGTAAGGGCCCCTTCACACATAGTGCGAATTTGGTCGATTTGTGCATAAAGTGGGCATGAAGCAGGAATCATATGCAAAACTTGTAGAATCAGACCTGCCTCCAACACCTTGTACACCTGTTGCTACAACTACTACTGAAAGACAGAGTGTGCTCTGTGCGAGCCCATCGAACCATCTTGTGGCAGGTATCGGCCAAATTCCAACTGACACGCACGAACATCTAACGCCGAAGGCATGGCACTTGCAAAATGTGTGGCCATTCGCACTATTAACATGACAACAGTCAGCAGACAGTCATTGTCATGCTGGCAGTGAAATTTGTCTAAGTGCCCCACGAGTGTGGCTTTGGTGTGTGCGCTAAACTGACAGGAGGTGTGGCCACTGACAGAAGCAGCTGTGGAGATCTGTCATTCTGGATGTCCCAGCTGGACAATACGTACTGTGTTTGGACAGACATGGACTAACAACTGCCCACTGTGATGCGCATGTGTCTGCTTGCTGTCATCACATGGACATAAATAAAAAATATATATCTCTGTGGCAACAGGCTGCAGAAGCGAGGGTGCGCATGCTGCAGTCCATGGACAGGCTGCCCCAAGTGATCCGGACCATTAGCTCATAATACACAGGGGGCAATCTGTCACATCATCCACGTGAGCTCTGTTCTACATGACGTGGTGTCAGTCCTGCGGTGCACCCTCCACAAGACAGGCGTGTTGGGCAGGACACGTGCGTGGGCCAACTGGATGCCACCAGGGGATGTGGACATAATCAGAGCACACTGCTTCTCATTCATGTCATTTCATGACTGTACGTCAGTGGCCATGGGTCATCTACAGAGGAACAGATGGATCGTATTTGTATTGCCCGCTTGATAAATGTGTTTTTATATGGTGTGTGGTTTTATTTTTTTTTTTAAATACATCCAAGTCCTTTCTGATATGAGGCAGTTTCCCGCAGCTTTCACAGGACAGTGACAGTAGCTCAGTGGTAAAATTTCTGACTGGCAATCAGAGCTTTTGGAGGGCGCAGGTTTGACTCCCGTGGGTGGTACGGAATTTTTATTTTTTTATCTGCAAATTATTTTATTTTATTTGCAAAAAGCTTCTACGTTCCCACGTGCACAGAACCATTGCAGCATGTATTTTTTAATTTTTTATTTATTTTTTCCTCACAGCAGCTGCACGATGCAGTTACACATTGTGCAGCTGCTGGCACTGTGTTCTCTCATGCATGAACCATTGCACTGGTATCCTGCACGCCTGCCCATAGGCACAACGTTTCATGGTGCGCTCATACGAGCTCTACTGCCGTTAGTCGCCCTGGAGTTGTATATATTCGCACTATGTGTGAAGTGGACCTAAGGAAAAACTCTGTGATGATATAGAGGAAGAAACCTCAAGCAGACCAGGCTCAAAAGGGTGGCCCACTGCTTAGGCCATTCTACCTAAAAGGTTTACAATACAGAACACAACACAACAACAATTGACAAGAGTCCATGCAGGCATCCAGTCAACTGTCAGGGTGGGTGGGGGTTGGGGGGGTGGTCTATCAAGTTTTGTTTTTTGTTTTATTTTGTCCCCTTATAGTAAAATTTTGATTTCAAGCATGTGTCTTAATAAGATTCAATAAACTAAATGAGATGTGAATTGTCTTATTGGTAACCATATTTCCCTCAGGGTGTTAGGGACAAAATGTTCACGATTAATAATTCATATCATCTTTTTGATGGTTTCTTCCAGCTTCATCCCCATCAGTTCTGAAAGCAGCGTCTCTGGAGGACAGCATACCTCGTCTCCCCTTAATGTCTCCGCTGTTGGTGCTGCTTCAGTGCTGTCTCAGGCCATGTGTCGTCAGGAGGAGCAGGCGAAGGAGGAGCGTGCATCATTTCAGTGCAGACCTCAAGCAGCCGGATTAGATTTGTGCTGGCAGGGTTGTTAACAGAAGTACCCTCTTCTTGTTGGGAACTGACTGCGAAATGAACGCCAGCCTAACCAGGTTTCTGCACGACATTATTCACTCTGGGGGGAACATTTCATCAAGCGCGCCTCAAGGACCCGGGACGTGGAAGGAGGGTGGAGATGAAATGGACTGGAGAATGAAAAGTAAAGTTTCATTACAAGGCGTGAGCATCATATCCAAGCCTGTCTTTTGTTGTTGCTTTGAAATATTAGATGGCACGTCTGTTCCTGTCTGTGCACTATTGTGAGAGAATCAATCATTTCATTCACTTAGACAGATGAGTTCTTTTTTCACATTAATCAATTCACTGCTATTTATTTATGGCCTTACATACCATGAGAGTGCACTTGTCCATTATGGCTTTCTCCATGCATTGAGTTTGACATCCTTGTTTCTCATGCTTAATTGAGAAGCATTCTACAGTGCATCTGCAAAGTACTGACAGCACTTCAATTTTTCACATTTTGTTATGATACAGCCTTATTCCAAAATGGATGAAATTCATTTTTTTTTCTCCTCAAAATTCTACACACAGTACCCCATAATAGCAATGTGAAAAAAGTTGTTTCTTTCTGAGATATTTTCAAATGTGTTAAAAAAAAAGGAAAGAAATCACATGTACACTATTCACAGCCTTTGTCCTGAAGCTCAAAATTGAGCTCAGGTGTATCCTGTTTCCACTGATCATTCTTGAGATGTTTTGAAAGCTTGATTGGAGCTCACCTGGGGTAAATTCAGTTGATTGGACATGATTTGGAAAGACACGTACCTGTCTACATATAAGGTCCCACAGCTGACAGTCCATGTCAGAGCACAAACCAAGCAAGATTAACTTCTTGCTTGGGGTTTGTATAGACCTCCAAGAAAGGATTGTCTTGAGGCAGAATCTGGGGAAGCATACAGAAACATTCTGTTGCTTTGAAGCTCCCAATGAGCACAGTGGCCTCCATCATCCATAAATGGAAGAACTTTGATTGAGATTGAGGGAACCATGAATGCAACAATGTACAGAGACATCCTGGATGAAAACTTGCTTGAGAGCACTTCACCACAGACTGTGGCTACAGTTAATCTTTCAGCAGAACAGTGACCCACACAGCCAAGATATCAAAGGAGTGGCTTCGGGACAACTCTGTGAATGTCCTTGAGTGGCCCAGACCTGAATCTGATTGAACATCTTTGCAGAGATCTGAAAATGGCTGTGCACTGATGCTCCCCATCCAACCTGATTGAGCTTGAGAGATGCTGCAAAGAGGAATGGGCAAAACTGCCCAAAGATAGGTGTGCCAAGCTTGTGGCATCATATTCAAGAAGACTTGAGGCTGTAATTGCTGCCAAAGGTGCATCAAAGTATTGAGCAAAGACTGTAAATACTTATGCATGATTTCTTAGTACTTTTTATTTTTAATAAATTTGCAAAAAAAAAAAAAAAAATCATGTTGTCATTATGGGGTGTTGAGAGTAGAATATTAAGGAGAAAAAAGAAGTTGTTCCATTTTGGAATAATGCTGTAACAATATGTGGAAAAAGTGGAGCACTGTGAATACTTTCTAGATGTACCATATAAAGGCAGTGAGAGAGGATTTAAATCAAATAGGTGCCTTTATATGAGTACGATTAAGAGCTCCAGCATATAGGTCTGATCACAGTATTTTTAGCCAGAACCCATTGACAACAGAGGAAATTTTGTCAAAACAAGTGATCTCAAATTACAAACAAGGTGGTGGCCAAGTGGCTAGTGCACTTGGTTTCAGTGCAGAAGGTTTTCATTTCAAACCCCACCCCACCTTGAATCTGCTGTGGTAATCCCGAGTGAAAACAAGAAGGAAGCTGAAGGAACTTACTTGTTTTACTGACTGGTGTCCCAAGTGCTGTAAGCATACATAAATTTAAATTATTCTGAATAAGTGGATACAGGTGATGCTGTTTTTTTTCTTTTTTTTTTCTTTTTTTTTTTTTTTTTGCTTGTTTGTTTTTTGTGGAATCAATGATTGCAGTACTTGGCAAGCTGCGTTAGTAATAGGAGTACCTGGGTTTGAAATTTTCCTGGATCAAGACTAAAATACAGACTTTAAATTATTTTATAGACTTGAGTAGTATATCTGTGTGCAACAAATTGAACTTGTGAAGACATTCACTTGTCTCTGGGTCCTCGGCTTCTGAGATCGAGAGACACATAGGAAAATTTTCTTGTTTTACAGATGAATAAATTAGACCCCTAAATGCAGACACCCATACACAGTGAAATAAGTAATTTTACTTACCAAACAAGAACACTGAAAGTCCAAAAACAAGGAATTTGTAAAAAAACAAAACAAAACAAGATGTCCCACAGGCATGGGTGGAACAGGTGGCAAGACTGAGTGCAACCGGCACAGGAGGTGGGTCAATAAATTATCAAGCGAATGGGCTGGTCTTTTAAACTGCACTGGAGTGCATGTGATTGCAGTCAGCTACATCCAGCCAAACACTCAAATGACAACAGAAAAAGGTAAAATCCTCACAAGACAAACAGAAAAATGTCAAATCCTCACACTTCTGGAGTCAAGAGGTCACTGGAGAGAAGTACCACAATGGCTTGAAAAGTTCAAGGGGACACCCACATTTCACCTGACTGTGGCAAATAGAGTAGAAGGTTCCTTTCAAGAGAAGTAGATAAACTGGTTTTCTGCCTGGGCGGTTGCAATCCAAGACCCAGACAAGCTCCATAGTGTGGTGGCTGTGGCCACGTGTGGCAGCAGTGCATGCTCCCAGACCTGACCTGAGCTGCTGGAACATGGAAGTTCAACTTTTCTTCCTATGTGTCTTCTGTATTCCATTATTCCAATTAAGGCTGATTGGAGGTTGTGTGCGTGCGTGTGTGTGTGTGTGTGTGTGTGTGTGTGTGTGTGTGTGTGTGTGTGTGTGTGTGTGTGTGTGTGTGGTGGGGAGTGGTAAAGCTGACACATGTAGACAGAAACTCTTTCATGCCTGTGGTCAGTTTAGAGTCACCAATTCCCCTAACCTACAAGCCTTTGTACGTAGAAAGAAATGGAGCACTGGAACAAACTCTTCCAAACACAGGGAGGACATGGAAATACCACACAGAAAAAACAGACAGATCAGACATGAACCTGAGACCTTCTCATTGTGAGTAGAGAAGCTTGAATCTTCGACTGAACTGGGTTGCTTGACGCAAGGACGTTTCGCTTCTAATCGCAGAAGCTTCCTCAGCTAAATTTCTTGCTCTGGTAGGCTGACTTCTGTCTTGACTCTTGTAGAGAACAAACAGAAGCCAGCAAAAGCTGGCAACAGTGCTAACCACTAAGCCACCATGCTGTCCTTATCTTATCATATCTTATCTTGTTTCCCATTGCAGATTTTTGGCCCCAATTTGCATGCCGATTCCAAAATAAGAGGAAACTGGTCCTGATTTATTAAAATAGCAAGCAAAATATGAATTTCCGACAATGATGGCTTACAAACAAATGTAACTGATAACTGCAGAGTATCGCTGGTTCTTGCCAAATACACCCAAGTATAAATGAGTCCCATTGGCTGAACTACTCCATACGGTCTGTGCCCTGCACCTGAGTTATTACAGTACATCCTGATGACTGCATATTTTACCCACACATCCACCAACACCTACTTTTGCCACATAGATATACACATGAAAATTCAGTAAGGTATATCTTATATATTATATTCCAATTCTAAGGTGGAACTATGCTAGTATACTAAGGTATATCTAAATATCTAAAAAGGAAGAGTCTATGTTTTTGCCAGAGCATGTGAGCAGAGCTGTGTGATAAGAATTTGTGCTAATCATTCATGGACCTGTATGTCCCCCCACCCCCACACTTACAGCCACTACAGATCACTGTGCTCATGATCACTCCCGGTTACAGTCAGTTTTTACTCCACTTCAAAGAAATTGCTTACTGCTCACCTCAAACAGATAAAATGGTCTGCATTGTATTTTAATTTTAGCTTTAAGTGTAGCTTGGCATGAAAATAACTGATCAGCCAAATCCGCATTTAAGCATAAATAATCTATTTCAAGATGCCTAACAAATTAAAAACACAGCCATCAGTCAAATTAAAGTAATGTGCATGGTGTGAGGGGTGTGTTCTGGTCTGTGAAAGTAGAAAGGACGATAAGGTGATATTGCAGCTCCATCTGATTATTCACTGTGTTGGATCCCAAAATATTCCAACATCACACCTTTTTTTTTTAAACATGTTCCATAAATTTCAACCTTTTTCAGCACTAAATTGTACTTATAACAGGTTGGTTTCAACATGCACAAATAGAGTATTGTTGCATGAAATCCCAAATATATGTCATTTTGAATTGAACTCAACTGATTTGTCCAGTATAATCCCCTTTATACCATGGTTAGTGAGAATTCCATGTCTAAGTGGCATGCATTATTTTTGTGTATATGCACACGTAGTTCGGCGAGTTAAGTCACTGTTATAATCACTCCGCTATGGTCATCACCATAGCAACGCGCAAATCAGTTGGCGCAGATCAACTGTGTTTTGACAGGTGAATGACAGAAACATGATAAAACATGGATTTCCAAGTGAATTTTAATATTTTTGGCTAAAATAAAACATTTGAGGAATGGAAAGCGGAGGAGAGCAAACGAGAAGAACAGCAAAAGCAACGTCATAAAAATTTAACATTAGATGAAATGGACAAGATTGAAGACAGGAAAGAAGAAGAGAACGGTTCTATCCTTGCGGGCTGGGAGCGCTCCACATCAAAACAGTGAGTGTAGTTTCTGGACCTGTTGCCAGAGTTTGCCACAGCTCCACACAGCAGAAAGGGGGGCGGTGTGAGTGGCCCGCTGCAGCGTGAGCCTGCAGACTTGGTAAGCACATCAGAGACAAAATATCGAGACTGGTATAAAATAGTCCCAAATACTCACACATTTTTACCAAGTTCTGTTAACTTAAATAAATATTTGTGTGTTAGCTCACTGTGTGGGACCATGCACTTCGCTTCGCGTTGTGGTGTTTTAGACGCCGCATTGTGCATTCAAACCGTATAATGCATGGCTTTGAGTTGTTTAATCCTTACTTAAATAGCCTCAGCTCTCCAACTGGTCTGCATCCCAAATGAATGCATTTCATAAGACACATATATCGTCTCATAAAGATTAGTGCATGACTGAAAGTTACAGATGTAGAGGCTACAAGTATCACATTGAGATGATGAAATTATTACTCCACATTATACACTATGTTCTTAAAGGACACGTCTCATGTATTTAACATCCCAGTTAGTAAGACAACATAAAGTACTCATCATGATTGTAAGTGCCTCTGCACATATGTGCTAATAATGTGCTAATAATTAGTGATCTCTGATGTATTTAATTCCTCTCACTATGAGTGTTAGCAGGTGCATTTCTGGAAAACATTTCACTCTGCAATTCTTAGCATTTTTTAGTGTATGACCTCCTTATTAGCAAAACAGAAACATCCCAGTGACTGACAGACAGAACTTGCTTCTTCTGAAAACGAAGCTTCAGAGCTGCCATTCGAAAGTGATGGTTTGGATTTACAGAGAAGAGATGGCATGCTTCACCCCAAGACTCTTAACTTTTTCACTGTTGGATTTTGGAACCTAAAGTGTGGCGACGCGCTGTTTGTGTAGATGCTGGTTTACTAAAGCTGTGAACATGGACATGGGAACATCTGACACTGTTTTTAACAGACTGCCTGGACTTGGAAATTAATTTGTTACATTGGAAAAAGTCAGAATACACTAGTTCCAGGAACTAATGGACATTATTTAATGTGTCACGATTGTGAGAGAGGTGAAGCTGGAGCAGGTGATAGTTTTGCGTGCATCTTTGTTCGTGTGGAGTTTACAACTGGAAAACAGTATAACACAGTGAGTCTGGCCAACCCAGTCTCACAGCATGCCATGATTCAGGAGCACAAAATATACATTAATCTATTGGTTTGTGATATTGTGACGAAAAGCACCTCATTTTTGTCACGGCAGCACAAATTCATTCTAATACATTCCGTGATGGCTGCACGAAATTAAAAGTGAAGGGGGGGGGGGGTGTCGGGTGGTTATGGCTAGGGTTGGGGCAGGAGTAGGATTAGCAATAGTGAATTAAAAAAAGACCCATCACGAAAATTTGACTCATTTTGTGACGGGAGCATGAAAACAAAAACGTGAGACTGGGCTGGTCTGGCATGTTCAGGATTTTTGTGTTTTGTGGCAAGATTTTTTTTATTTTATTTATTTATTTATTTATTTATTTATTTATTTATTTATTTATTTTTGCTTTGAGGAACTGGAGTGCGTGCATGTGTGTGCTGCAGCTCGTTGCTCCTCTCAGCTCGCTGTGAAAACGAATGTCTCCAAGATGGTTTTTCCCCCGGCAGCAATTTTTTTTTTTTTTTTTTTTTATTGATAACAACACTCATAATTATTTGTGCACAAAACTAATTCTTGAGCAGAGATGGTTAGTGACAGGCTGTGTTTCTGGCTCATGGCCGTGCAGGTGCACAGAAACCTTCGCAAAGCTGCAGGTTTTACTGTGACTGCATCACAGTTAACAGTTTTCACTTAAAAACGAGTCCTCATAACACAACATCACACTCATGTAAACTCTCATATTAATCTGTGCCTCCATTCTTAACATTATCAGCTACATTCCACTGAAGCGCACACTGGGACGCTTCTTGTTGCTACATCACTTTTCGGAACCACCCAAGTATTCCCAAGTACTTTGTTTTCGTATGTCTCTGTAGCTGTTTGCTGTGAATGCCATATACTTTGAAACCAATCTTGGAAGTGCACAAAGTAATCCCAGTGGATCATCGGATGGCCACTATCAGCCTAAATCTAAATTGTTATGATTTTGGTGACATGTCCTTTAAACATTATAAACAGGTTATTTGTACTAAAGCATCAAACTGGTTTAGATATTCCTTTAATGTCTAAAAAAATGTACATCAGATTTGTAGCTGGAAGCATTTATTCGATTGCAAGTGTATAAAAATGTCAATCCTGTGAAGCGTTTCCCAGCATTGCAAAAAAAAAAAAAAATAGCAAATGCACCATTCATCTCCATTTATTCGCTATTTTAAATGCAGTACTTGTGTTGAAATGTGTTGTGATACAAGGGCTTATCCTTCATAGAATGACTCAACCACCAGCCACCTACACATTTATTGGAGAGCAAAGATAAGCCACTGTCACTAATGGTGGTGTTGGTGGGGGGCTATGCCCTGATATTGTAATCTAGGTCAAACAGAAATGACTACAAAGTTGTGTGTCTGAATGAAGTCGACAGTGTAATTTTTAAATTATAAGAACAGGATATTGTGAGTGCACCTTTTTTTCTGGCATGTTTAATTTGAGTAGTCGAGTTGATTGTGGATTTTCCACAGTTTACGCTCAAGTACATATGATGAGATTTAAGTGCTGTATAAATAGGTTTTTGCAGAGTTGTAGATATTTAAAGACTTGAAGCACTCCCAAGACTTAAAACCCTGTGCGTATGAAGCAGTCCTGGTTCATGCATATATAAATATAGACTCAATACATTATCAGGCTCTCTACCGTTTGGATTGGGGAAGCTGTACCTGATCCTCAGTGTGTGTGGATTCTGCAGAGTCTGGGTGCAGTGAGGAGCTGACATGCACCTTTATCACATGGCTTAAGGAGACTAAAGCGGAGGAGAAGACAGGGCCGGTGATGAATGGGCTGCAGGCCTCGCCTCCCATCTTCCTTTGACAGAGCCGCTGTAATCTGTTACACAGCCACCATCACCTCTATTAACTTCTGACACATGCACACCTGCAAACTCACTGCTGCTGACCTTCCACTCCTCCGCATTCGCTCGCATTCATTCTGACTCTGAGCTACAGGAGAGGCACAGAAAGATGAGCGTCTCTCTGTGTTATCTGTCGGTATTCTCCACACACCGATGTCAGCGCCAAATCGAGCAGGCACAGCTGCAAAAATGATGTTCATTTCTTAATCTCCAAAAGCTGAATAAGAGCTGTTTGTTAAAATAAAAGTACTTGATTCTTCAAAGCACTGTAAGACATCTGTTCTTAAAACACGTGCCACACAAACCAACATTACTGATGTGTCAACATCTGCATCATCAAATGAATCAAGAAACATAATTGCATGGTGTGTTGATAAAATGACAAGAAGAAAAACACTGGGAGAGAACAAAACTCCAACATGGCTGAACAATTTAGCAAATCAATAAGGTGAGATAGTTTGGAAAGATGTAGCAACATTTATTTATGTGAGTCTTTGGTGATTTGACTATTATTGTGCAGAATTTTCATGGAAAAAAACAAGTGTTTTTGTATCCATTGTAGACACACAATGCACTTTGCAATGTCTTGCATTCACACACACACACACACACACACACACAGACACACACACACACACACACACACACACACACACACAGTCATTTTGTTGCCATGTGTGATACTCAACTGCACACACGGAGCTACATGGGGATTAAGAACCTTCATGATTTTTCTGTCTGATGGGGAATTAAAATGTCTAGTCACAAGCCCAGTCCTCTTCCATCTCTTGGAATCTAGATCAGGCCTCTCCAGCCATACTCTTGGTGGACACCTCTCCCACATATTTTCAGTGTCTAGCTGCTCTTGTCACACCTGGTCAATTGGCATTGGTGTTTCCCAGCTCTTAATTGGCTGAGCACACCTATCTGAGTTAATTAGCTATGGGTGGAGTAGATAGAGTTGTAAAACATGCCAAGCAGGTGCTCCCAGAAGGAGGCTTGGAGAGGCCTGATCTAGATATATATTAGTTGGGGGGGGGGTTGAAGACAAAAATGCAAGAATCAGTACTTCTCCAGCAACAACAATAGATGAGAGATGGTGAGATGTTGGTTTATGTCATAAAGCTACAGTAACATAATAAAGTATGGTAGATCTTATGGGTTTTGACTTGAAAGACACACTAATGCACCACAGTCCCATCTCATTTAAATTAACTGACAAACTCCAATGCTTATCCCAAATTGTACTTTAGTCCTCCAGATCTAGATCATATTTTGGATCTTCACCAAAGAGCACCTACGTATAGACAATCACAGCATCCAGAGGACTCAAGATTCTTTTATTTGTCCTCAAGGGGAAATTTGTCTTGGACACACAGGCAGCCACAAAAAATACACTAATCAAGTACAGACATGACAAGACAGACCCAGACAATACAATACAATCACAATCACACAGCTTTGGGCCTGATTTCTATTGTTTCTAATAGATGACATTGACCTTTATTCCTGATTGCTGAACTTAGATCCTGATTCCTGAAGTTTGATCCTAATCTTCAAGATGGGATTCTGACTGCAGTGTTTTAATCCAAGTCCAGAATCAAGGCAGCCAGGCAAAATTCACCACTTGGTTTGGATTTGCACCAGGTGTTTCATGATACAACGCTAACCTCTGCACAGAAGTTCATTGAAGTCCAGGCATGCCCTTTTGAGATATCCACAGACTAAAACAGTTAAATGTGGTCTATTAAACATTAGGTCTCTCTCTTCTAAGTCCCTGTTAGTAAATGATATAATAATTGATCAACATATTTATTTATTCTGCCTAACAGAAACCTGGTTACAGCAGGATGAATATGTTAGTTTAAATGAGTCAACACCGCCAAGTCACACTAACTGCCAGAACGCTCATAGCACGGGCCGAGGCGGAGGATTAGCAGCAATCTTCCATTCCAGCTTATTAATTAATCAAAAACCCAGACAGAGCTTTAATTCATTTGAAAGCTTGACTCTTAGTCTTGTCCATCCAAATTGGAAGTCCCAAAAACCAGTGTTATTTGTTGTTATCTATCGTCCTCCTGGTCGTTACTGTGAGTTTCTCTGTGAATTTTCAGAACTTTTGTCTGACTTAGTGCTTAGCTCAGATAAGATAATTATAGTGGGCGATTTTAACATCCACACAGATGCTGAGAATGACAGCCTTAACACTGCATTTAATCTATTATTAGACTCAATTGGCTTTGCTCAAAATGTAAATGAGTCCACCCACCACTTTAATCATATCTTAGATCTTGTTCTGACTTATGGTATGGAAATTGAAGACTTAACAGTATTCCCTGAAAACTCCCTTCTGTCTGATCATTTCTTAATGACATTTACATTTACTCTGATGGACTACCCAGCAGAGGGGAATAAGTTTCATTACACTAGAAGTCTTTCAGAAAGCACTGTAACTAGGTTTAAGGATATGTTTCCTTCTTTATGTTCCCTAATGCCATATACCAACACAGTGCAGAGTGGCTACCTAAACTCTGTAAGTGAGATAGAGTATCTCGTCAATAGTTTTACATCCTCATTGAAGACAACTTTGGATGCCGTAGCTCCTCTGAAAAAGAGAGCTTTAAATCAGAAGTGCCTGACTCCGTGGTATAACTCACAAACTTGCAGCTTAAAGCAGATAACCCGTACGTTGGAGAGGAAATGGCATCTCACTAATTTAGAAGATCTTCACTTAGCCTAGAAAAAGAGTCTGTTGCTCTATAACAAAGCCCTCCGTAAAGCTAGGACATCTTACTACTCATCACTAATTGAAGAAAATAAGAACAACCCCAGGTTTCTTTTCAGCACTGTAGCCAGGCTGACAAAGAGTCAGAGCTCTATTGAGCCGAGTATTCCTTTAACTTTAACTAGTAATGACTTCATGACTTTCTTTGCTAATAAAATTTTAACTATTAGAGAAAAAATTACTCATAACCATCCCAAAGACGTATCGTTATCTTTGGCTGTTTTCAGTGATGCCGGTATTTGGTTAGACTCTTTCTCTCAGATTGTTCTGTCTGAGGTATTTTCATTAGTTACTTCATCCAAACCATCAACATGTCTATTAGACCCCATTCCTACCAGGCTGCTCAAGGAAGCCCTACCATTATTTAATGCTTCAATCTTAAATATGATCAATCTATCTTTATTAGTTGGCTATGTACCACAGGCTTTTAAGGTGGCAGTAATTAAACCATTACTTAAAAAGCCATCACTTGACCCAGCTATCTTAGCTAATTATAGGCCAATCTCCAACCTTCCTTTTCTCTCAGAAATTCTTGAAAGGGTAGTTGTAAAACAGCTAACTGATCATCTGCAGAGGTATGGTCTATTTGAAGAGTTTCAGTCAGGTTTTAGAATTCATCATAGTACAGAAACAGCATTAGTGAAGGTTACAAATGATCTTCTTATGGCCTCAGACAGTGGACTCATCTCTGTGCTTGTTCTGTTAGACCTCAGTGCTGCTTTTGATACTGTTGACCATAAAATTTTATTACAGAGATTAGAGCATGCCATAGGTATTAAAGGCACTGTGCTGCGGTGGTTTGAATCCTATTTATCTAATAGATTACAATTTGTTCATGTAAATGGGGAATGTTCTTCACAGACTAAGGTTAATTATGGAGTTCCACAAGGTTCTGTGCTAGGACCAATTTTATTCACTTTATACATGCTTCCCTTAGGCAGTATTATTAGACGGCATTGCTTAAATTTTCATTGTTACGCAGATGATAGACAGCTTTATCTATCCATGAAGCCAGAGGACACACACCAATTAGCTAAACTGCAGGATTGTCTTACAGACATAAGGACATGGATGACCTCTAATTTCCTGCTTTTAAACTCAGATAAAACTGAAGTTATTGTACTTGGCCCCACAAATCTTAGAAACATGGTGTCTAACCAGATCCTTACTCTGGATGGCATTACCCTGACCTCTAGTAATACTGTGAGAAATCTTGGAGTCATTTTTGATCAGGATATGTCATTCAAAGCGCATATTAAACAAATATGTAAGACTGCTTTTTTGCATTTATGCAATATCTCTAAAATTAGAAAGGTCTTGTCTCAGAGTGATGCTGAAAAACTAATTCATGCATTTATTTCCTCTAGGCTGGACTATTGTAATTCATTATTATCAGGTTGTCCTAAAAGTTCCCTGAAAAGCCTTCAGTTATTTCAAAATGCTGCAGCTAGAGTACTGACGGGGACTAGAAGGAGAGAGCATATCTCACCCATATTGGCCTCTCTTCATTGGCTTCCTGTTAATTCTAGAATAGAATTTAAAATTCTTCTTCTTACTTATAAGGTTTTGAATAATCAGGTCCCTTCTTATCTTAGGGACCTCATAGTACCATATCACCCCAATAGAGCGCTTCGCTCTCAGACTGCAGGCTTACTTGTAGTTCCTAGGGTTTGTAAGAGTAGAATGGGAGGCGGAGCCTTCAGCTTTCAGGCTCCTCTCCTGTGGAACCAGCTCCCAATTCGGATCAGGGAGACAGACACCCTCTCTACTTTTAAGATTAGGCTTAAAACTTTCCTTTTTGCTAAAGCTTATAGTTAGGGCTGGATCAGGTGACCCTGAACCATCCCTTAGTTATGCTGCTATAGACTTAGACTGCTGGGGGGTTCCCATAATGCACTGAGTGTTTCTTTCTCTTTTTGCTCTGTATGCACCATTCTGCATTTAATCATTAGTGACTGATCTCTGCTCCCCTCCACAGCATGTCTTTTTCCTGGTTCTCTCCCTCAGCCCCAACCAGTCCCAGCAGAAGACTGCCCCTCCCTGAGCCTGGTTCTGCTGGAGGTTTCTTCCTGTTAAAAGGGAGTTTTTCCTTCCCACTGTCGCCAAGTGCTTGCTCACAGGGGGTCGTTTTGACCATTGGGGTTTTTACATAATTATTGTATGGCCTTGCCTTATAATATAAAGCGCCTTGGGGCAACTGTTTGTTGTGATTTGGCGCTATATAAATAAAATTGATTGATTGAAAATTGATTGATTGATATCTTGCTGACAGACAGAAAACAATTGACATGAAAACATAAAATAATTTAAAGAGGAAAGAAGCACAATCAAGCAGTTGGTTGCTTGAACGTAAGCACAGGCAGTCACCCTTAGAAAGAATGAGGATGTCGCATTGAGAATTTTTGACAGAGTAAAATGGAAGTGATGTCACACTATGGTGTGTTCAGGAAGACTGGGGAAAAAAAATCAGTGAATGAAAAGAATGAAAAAACATACTTCTTACCTTATACTGTCTCCCTATGCTTCAGTGTAATTTTATGTACCGTAATTAGTGTAATTTTGTGTACGCTAATGTTGTTTCTGTATATCATATTTTACTAAGCCTTCATGCTTGCTTTGCTTCCTACTGGCTTCCTCGGTATGCTTCACCAAGGGTGTCGTGAATTTCACAGTTACCACCTGCCTGGATATTTGTGAGTGTTGTTTGTTTAAATCTCTTCAGGAAATCTGATTTGCCTCCAAATGCCCACCCTTATTTACCAATCACTCACTGCTCTACAGGGTCAGGCATTCAGTGGAAACTTGGCTTTCTCTTCGGCATTGACAAACATGATGTCTTACGTCAGTGGTTGGAGAGACGATGGTGCTGCAGATGGTTGCCACAGTGACCATTAATACTTGGTGACAAAAACTACACCCCCAGTTGTTCAGGATGCAATCTAAGGATGTATTCATGTTTCCCTGTTACTGGACTCAAGGAATGTATCAGCCAGCTGACCTTGCCTTGGAGGAGTTTATATAAGAATTATTCAGCCTGCTGCATCTCGCACCACGGGATTTTATGGCCCATTGCCTGTTTTCTACATCTCTATGCACGTTGCTCCCACATCTGTACCATCTGAATATGCTGTATGTCAGTTCTGAATTTCACCAGGTTTTGAATCAGATTGCATACTGTAATATACAATAGGATGGGCTGTAATTGGATGTTGAATTTTTGTCTACTAGAGCTGTGATGCAACCATTCTTGCAGCTTCTTCGCTGCTTCACTGATCCATTGTCTCCCATTTTGACCTCAGTGTAATCCTGGCAGATAACAGTTATACCTGTTTTAAAATTTTACACAAACCACTATCTCCTGAATTAAATTTCATTAAAATAGCATGAAAAAAAGTATTTTTTGTTTTGGGGTCCCCTGCTGGAGCTGTTGCCCCCGCGACCTAAACCCGGAAAAGCGGTTTAAGATGAATGAATGAATCAATGTGTTTTTTCTGAAAATCAATTTCAGCTGCAAATGAGGCGCTTTTTGTCACAATATCACGAGCCAATAGATTAATGTATATTTCGTGCTGCTGAAGCACGACTTGCCATGAGACCAGGTTGTACATAATGATAACCTAAACTGTAGTATGGATATGACCAGTCATGACGAATCATGGATATGCTATAAACTTTTTGTGCATCGCATCAGTCGCAGACATTCCTCAATCTATGTTGACTGCATTGTCCCTGTCAAATAAACAAATTAAATGAAATTCTTCAGTCGAATCTCTTATGACACGTCACTATTTATAGATTTCGGTTCTTCACATTGCTCAGTATGTCTACAATGTGTCTATCTTTTCACTCTCGTTAGTAGGACACGGGTGCGGTTACAATGAAGAGGATTAAAATCGACACTCAGCGGCCTTTAAGTACCTTATCTACTATCTTAATGGGATTGGGCGGATATCCATTACTCATAGAGGGCTGTGAAATGGTCAAGGAGATGAACAGTAAGATATATGTAATGAATCTACAGTAACCACGTAATGATTTTGCTGTGGGGCACTTTGATGGTGAAATGTATTTCAGTATGCTCATTGAAATGTTAAGTAAAAGATGCTTTTTAAAAATAATACAGCATGCTATAGATAAACCTGCAGACTGGGCATAATAAATGTCTAATGAAGTAACATTTACTTTCATTGGCGGAACATTTCAAGTTTACCATGGAATTAATCTTTTTCTTTCCACAGGAGTTAACATTTAAAAATGCCCCAATCATATTGCAAAGTATGCTACATTATCTGTCTAAACATAAGGATTCCAAAAAGATATAGTTTGGATGATGTATGGATGAATGTTATGGAGTTATCAAGTAAAAACAGCAAAAACGGTAACAAAGTATAAAACCAGATTTGCAGAGGCCAAAAGTTAAAGTTGCTCCAATTTAGTTTAAAAGGGATTTAAATTAAAGTTTGAGTTAATAGCATTAATAAATTGAATAGCTTTAACTGTGTTAAATGCTTTGTCTCCAAAGTAAAGGTCAAACAACTTTGACATCTGTTGGATTCTATGATATATGATATATGTTACACCGTAATGTGATAAGCATAAGAGATAATGTGCATCCCTTTTTTTACCAAAACTAGACCACCTTTACCTTTTGATCCATCTACAAACTGAAATTACATCCAAGTTTCACACTTTTTTCCCATAACTCTAACCCTAACCCTAAACATAATCCCCAGAGACCGCCCCCACCCCCATATCACCCCACATTTCATGCTTTCGTCACAAAATGAATTCATCCTCCCTTCACGAAAGGTGCGGCATTTCCCTGAAGGGAGCATAAATGATAGATTCATTTACTATTTGTGATGCCATCACGAAATGGTGTGAGATTGGGTTGGAAGTTGACCTTTGTAACTATTTTCGCTGTTGTTACCCATAACTCCGCAACATTTGGGGCCCAAGGCAGTTTCATGATGTAGCGGATATGTCAGCACCAGTGCATGTTCCTAGACTTGACCTGTCTTGTGCCGTGTCATATATTAATTTAATCAGAATCACTATAAAGATATGTGACAGTATTCCTAGGCTTTGGAAAAGCTGAAGCGTGTAGCCTGTAAAATGCAGTGACTCCACCCTCTCCCTTTGTTATCATGAAAACTCAAAATCAATCAATAATACCTTCTTGAAACTCACCAAATGAAAAAGAGATATAACTGGAATATACGTACATGCATCACTTCAATCCAAAATACAACTGTTTTATTTATGTTGCTGTCTGCCTCCTGGTGAATACTGCCACCTGCTGGATGGCTGATAGAAATTAGATGCAGGTGAGCCTGAATTTACAAGTAGCATAAGTGCCACCTACGGAACCCGGGAGAGGTCACTAAAGTGATTTTTTTTTTTTGTTCTTTTTTGTTTGTTTGTTTGTTTTTCTGGCTGTGATCATTTGTGAGCATGTTTCCCTTTAATTGAGCCCTGAAATTAATAAAATGTGAGCACATTAAAGGCCTAAATTGAGCTCTCAATATATGTATTTCTGGCATACTTTTAGTCATTTCCGACATTTTCTCACAGATCGCTGTCACAAGCTATTGTGCGGAGATTTGGGCTACTAGTATGCTGTCTGTAACATATTTAAGTAAAGTTGGAAAGATATTCAAAGGTTCAATTTTGATGTGTGCAGTAAATTTTGTGTTGCTACAACTTATACCGATTACACTATTGAAAATTCACAATGACATTTTTCAAAACTGAGTGCTGTAGTACAACCAGAGGGAGCTTGTTGATATGTGGTGTGAGTTTGGTGGCACTACAAGATTTAAATAATAAGTTATTGAGATTTTATTCAAATTTATTACAATAAAAAAAATCTTCAAAATTATTTACTCATAAATTTTTCAAATCTAATTGTTGTAGTACAATCAGAGGGAGTTCATTGATGTGTGATGTGAGTTTGGTCGCACTACAAGCTTTAAATAAAAAAGTTATTTAGGTTTCATTCAAATTTATTACAATAAAAAAATCTTTAACATTATATCATTATACATTTTTCCAATCTAAGTGGTGTACCACAACCAGAGGGAGTTCATTGATGTGTCGCGTGATTTTGGTGGCACTACAAGCTATAAATAAAAAGTTATTGAGATTTTATTCAAATTTATTGGAATAACAATCCCTGAAATTATATAATTAAATATTGTTCCAGTCTAAGTGCTGTAGTACAACCCCTGGCAAAAATTATGGAATCACCGGCCTCAGAGGATGTTCATTCAGTTGTTTAATTTTGTAGAAAAAAAGCAGATCACAGACATGACACAAAACTAAAGTCATTTCAAATGGAAACTTTCTGGCTTTAAGAAACACTATAAGAAATCAAGAAAAAAAGATTGTGGCAGTCAGTAACGGTTACTTTTTTAGACCAAGCAGAGGAAAAAAATATGGAATCACTCAATTCTGAGGAAAAAATTATGGAATGCACAGATGTGTTGTGGGGGGGGAGCGTGAAACACATGCATGCTTGTTGTGGGGGGAGCCAATAGTCTGGCACGCCACGTGCACTCGGCAACTTCACAGTCATGGGGCACTTAGACAAATTACACTGCCAGCTTGACAATGATTGTCTGCTGACTGTTTTTGTGATGATAGTACAAATGGTCACACATTTTCTAAGTACCATGCGAGTGGTGTTAGATGTTCATGCGTGTCAGTTGGAATTTGGCCGACACCTGCCATGAGAGGGTTCAATGGGTTCACACAGGGCACACTCTGTCTTTCAGCCACTGGTGTGCTCAAATAGTTGTAGCAACAGGTGTACGAGGCATTAAGAAGCAGCTACCATTCTACATGTTTTGCATACAATTCCTGCTTCATGCACATTTTATGCACAAATTGACCAAATTTGCACTATGTGTGAAGGGGCCCTGATCATCACACACATGATGGAAATTAGTAGCTGGTGTGGTTAAAGGTGTTTGTCACTTGAAATGAGCTTGTTTGTCATTTCATCCATTTGCAAAGCCTATAAGTTCTGATGGCGACTGAAGTCACTGCTGTTTATTTTAACAAACCATTCCCTACTTTTAATTTCAATGAAAATAACGACAATTGTACTTTTATACATGTAGAAAACAGCTAGAACAGGTTAATGTTGGAGACCATGCAGTATGCTGGGTTGCACTGGCATAAAGATCTCACACCCACTTAACAGCAGCATAAAATTATGACAGACGGAGTCCTTCAATAAATAAAGCTGTAATGTTTCCCTTGTAATCTTACTGTTCTACTAATCTATACTCTACTTTCAGGTCAACACAGGAAGTCAATTATAGTCAGCAGGTGCAACAGCTCCAGGATAAAAAGGCCATTACAGACATTTATTTACAGGAGCTGCTGTCATTAACTGGAGCAGACAATCTTCAGCGTCCCAGTGAACAGATATTCACCTCTTAAAACTGGAGCAGCCTGCAGGCAAACCCTGCACAGTGTAAGACACATGTGCCATGTTTTGTATCCACTCCTACTCAACAAAATGGCAGTGTAAGTACCTGATAGAAAACTAACCATTTGCAGAGAAAAACATGACTCAAAGTGTCATAATCTCAAATAAAATCAAACAAAATCACAAGATGGAACTGGGGTTAAAATATAACACCCTGAATTCCCAACAATGCCACTTCTGTGAGGACTTTAAATTTTAAAGTCCATCACTATAATTCAGCGACAAATATGGTCGCCTCTGCATATAATATTTCTCAAATAATGCATCCCAGCACAGGACAGAAAGTTCTGGACAATGAGAAGAAGGTAAAGAGGCAGAGATTTATTTTCCTGTTCAGTGTGTGAATATGCACTCGTGTTTATGTGGATTTTTGTGCAAAATTGTGGTTCAGCACTAAATATTCACCATGTCCATACTACTGCAAAACAGGGACATTCTTAATCCTCTAAATTTGGACTGTTGCTTGTGTGTGTGTTTTAATTTCTCCTTTTTGCCTTTGAATTGTCTTCTTGGGACAGATTAAGATACTTAAAGTGATTTGAATTTAATTGAATGATGACTTTTTTTTCAGTTTGATTGAGTAAACAGATTGTGGCAGATTGAAATAATTTGTCGGGTGGCAAAAATTGCTTAATCCATCAGTCCCCATCAGATTTGTGGCTCTGATGGATGGATAAGTCCAAGATATGTGACAGATAAAAGAACACTGAGCAGACAACCTCCAAATGTGTTGTGACTTTACCGATGGACACAAATAAGGAATAAAATGAACGTGTACAGTACATCCACTGGCAAGCTAATGGACTAACTACATGCCAAATGGGGGAACAGCCTATAAATACAATAGACCTGTCACTGTACACACACCATTCCTTCTCTTTTCAATGATTCACATCTCCAGTTTTCTTTCAGCAGAAACAAGGGGAAGCAGAATGTCCCAGCTACCCATCCTCCATCTCCTTGCACAAGTACCAGTGAGAGTGACCAGCACCAGGCAGCTGATGAGCTACAGCAGTCACCCAGGGACACTTAAGAATGCATGAGTACTGTAAAAGAAAGTAACCAGCACAGGGCAAAATGCATAAGAAATAGAAAAAAAATGTACAAGCACTGGAGGAGCTCTCCATCCAATGTCTGCTCAAAGTTTTCAGCATGCACAAAACTTCCCAATGGATTGGTCACACATTATCTGACTGGGAACTTGTTTAACAAATGAGAAAAGGACTTGTACAGGACAAAAATGGACAAGAACGGAAATCAAAATTTTGTATCTGTGATGAATATTTTTCTTCAATCCATCATGGTATGACAGTCATTTTAATAATTTTCAAAATTGTTCTGCTGTTAGAATTTAACAACATCAGAAAGGTCAGTCCAAGGAGTGTGATTGTTGGGTTCCTAAAATAATCATTTTCAAATATGCAGAACTTGGAATAACCTAAATACTTGTTTTTGTTTTTTTTTTTTATAAATTTTGTTGAACCTATTGTACTTGATGTTGACTAATTTTCCTGAAATTATAAAAGCATTTTCTGTCAGATGGTCCAAAGTAAATGCAAAATAAAATAATCCTTTATCATATTTTCAGGTGTATTAACCATTCATGTTTGGGTATATCAAGTTAGTTTGGAGAAGACATAAGTCCTATATAGACACTGAGGCCAAGGGGTTCTGGTGCTTATCCCCATATTCTATAGTGTGAAGCAGATGAGAGTCGACGACTCCCCCTGAATGGGACACTGGTCTTTCACAGGTTACTTCCTCAGCCAATGTTAGTTCTAATTTATAGCTGGGTGGACTGGGACAATGCAGACGAAGTGTTTTGTCAGACAGGTACTATAATGAGAAACCATACTCAGGTCTGTACTGTAGGTATTTCATTGCAGAATTTGATCAATCTACTGTAATCTAAATACTTTTGTAGTATGCTAAAAATACTGAAAGTGAATTCTCAGTGACTCAAGCTTTTGTCATCAGGCTCATCCTCACAATGAATTTAATCCCATAGTTGATGAATCTGAATCTCCAGCTGTGTCTTTACAAAAGCTTTGCTCTTGTGTGCAGTTCAAAATAAAATTGCAGCAGTTCAGTTGTATTGATCCCTTCATGCTGCGCTGTTGGGTAACATGTTGGGAACATTCTTCTTAATCACTGCTGGAAGTCAGCAAATGGAAATGATTTTGTTTTTCCAATAAGTGCTTCAGTTGACAGAAAAAAAAAACCTATAACATTTTAACCGTCTTAGTTTCAACTGTGTAATGCACATGGAGATGGCGGCACAATGTTTCAGCTGGTGGCCATGTGGAAACTGTTAATGATTTGGCAATCAATAGGCATCCCAGTGCTTTATGATATTTGTGCAGGGGTGCTTATGCAGCATGGCCCCTGACCTTCGAGTGAATTCCCATCACTTGCTCTGTATTGCTGTCCTTTATGTATAGTCCACACATACCCTTTAGGCCAAGCATCAATGGGCAGGTTTCTAAGTCTCATTCATTTCTACAATTTCACCCACAACCAATTTTACTGGAATCTAATCACAAATGTAGAGAAATCCAGATACACCCCTAAGGGAGCGGTGTTCAAATACCCATAACAACTCCAACATCTTACAAAGAACTGTTGCCTCAAACGATTTTTAGAGCTTCCTTACTGCAGCAACAAAGGTGAGAGTTCATTTGTTTTCATGACTTGTGTCCAGAGCAGGAGGAAGACAAATTGCGGAGCAGTGTGGCGCTGCCATTTTGGCTGAATGCCTCATCTTGCAGAAGCCTCCCCAGAGTGCCCTGCTCTTGGCATCAAGTTCCACCTGGGGGAGGGCACAGGGGGTATCAGCTCTTGCCCACACAATCAAAATATGACATGCACTGCGCCTTTCAGTGGCTGACTCAAGTAACTCTGAAATCCAACACCCAGTGTTGCACAGATCATTAAGGTCATACTCTGATCTCCGAGACTCAACAAACAGTTGGTG
This sequence comes from Thalassophryne amazonica, assembly GCF_902500255.1. NCBI lineage: Eukaryota > Metazoa > Chordata > Actinopteri > Batrachoidiformes > Batrachoididae > Thalassophryne > Thalassophryne amazonica. The sequence continues at coordinate 16,024,108 of NC_047118.1, forward strand.
GTGGGAACGTGATGCACACATGTTTCACTGTGATGCACTCTAGCTGGGCAGCATTTGACAGGATGGACAAATTCAAGTGTGACGGGATTGTAAATCTTTCGATGTGACATCGTTTTTTCCTCAAACACTTAAAGGGGTCATGTTATATTTTACAGTTATGTTGGGGTTTCATGTCAAACATCCTCAAATGTCTAAAATTGTGTGTAGGCAGTGCCATAAGTGAAATACAGGTGAGAAATGGCAATCATTACCCCCCTCCCGTGTCTCTCCACCCCCCTCACCTTGGCTTCCTCCCTGCCACCTTGAAGGCAGCGCTGTTTTTACTGCTGCAGCCTTCAATCCCCCAAGCTAGGTGGTGCAGGCCCCTCCTGCTGCGGTCTTCACCCACTTTACCTCAATTCAGATGATGGACTGCTTCAAGTTTAGTGCACATAAACAATGTCAAATGTATATGTGCTGTCTTTAATTCTGATGTGTGCCATTATTACAGTAAGCAAGTAATAATTGTGGATTAATTGCTGTACCTTGTCTGAGGTAATTGGAGTGTAAACGTAATTTCATTGTTGCACTCATGTAATGACAATAGCAATAAATCTCATCTCATCTCATTATTAGAATTATTTTATCTCTTGTTTGATTTGTGAGACACACCTAGCGAGGCGGTCTATATTCTGTATGACATGCCTACACTGTCTGTGAGAAAGATCGAGACACCACAACACTTCTAAATGAGAGGCATGAGAGGACTGATATATACCTTGTGCACTCTACATAACATGATTTAAATGTAAAAGTAAATATACATATATCTGTACAGGTGTTTGTTTGTTTTTTTTAAGTGTATGGCTTCATCATATGATTTCTGTGTGGCTTCACTATGAAAATATCAATATTGTAAATATTTTGTTGCTCAATATATGCTTTAGATTATCAATCTAGGTTTCATGGATATACCAAAAAAGTGTTTATCGGGCTATAGTAACGCTGACTTTGATCTGTGCACAAACTACTACAAAATCGAATCATCCTCTGGAAATCTCTCTACATAATATTCCCACAAACTCTGATCCATCTAGGCTTCTTGGTTGCTGAGACAAACAAAAAAAATTGTTTTTTGGACGTTTTCGTTGACTTTGACCAAACTGTGCCCACAGGGTTCGTCTCCTGGCAATACCTCATCTGTTATTTGCCTGGTGCTTTTATTTGGAACGTTCTACATCTGGTGCATGATGTTGTTGGCTTTACGTCCTGAACACTTGGGTTTCTGGGTCCATATCCATGGTTATTTCCAGATTGGTTGGCTTATACACTATTTAACATCACAATTCCTTCACTCCAGTGCCAAATTGCCTCATTTGTGTATCAGCATTCTTGTGTTTTGTTTCAAGTGTTCTCATGTTCAGTTACTGGGGCCTGTGTCTGTCTTTTTTCTTCCATATTTAGCCTTCTATTGGACTCCCTACATGGTATGTTTGCTGACTGAACTGATTAACTGTATCACAAACCCATGCATGTGTTACCAAACCCATGTCCAGTTGCTCAGGCCCAGACACTGCTATATGCTAACTGCTCCTACTAACAACCTGCTGTCTGTAAATAAAACACTGTGGCCCTGGTGTTGTTTGATTACAACAGCCTATAGCAGGTACTTGCTGAGCAGAGATGAATAAATTGATTTCATTGATAATTCTAATCTGAAACTAGATATGTTGTGTTTTGTTTAATTTTATTTGTTTTCTTATTTTATTTGAGATGCATTGAATGGTTTGTGAGGAAATGTGTTATGGTTTGGACGCGGATTGAGGAGCGATCCAGCGTCTGACTGAACCCAGCGTCAAATAACCAGAAGCAGTTCCAAAAGAAACAAGTTTTATTGTTTTTTTTTTCCCCCTAGTGCTGTACATGAAATACTAAACAAAGCTGGTGAGGTGAAGAGGCGGCGCGCTTTTTCAGCATCTCAATAGATCGGAGCCCGAACGTTTTGGACTCATGAATTCCGCCGACACCCCCCCCCAGGTGGCTTTTCCCAGGACTGTACTCTGTGAAGGAGGAACAGAGGTGAGGTTATTCAACACTGTTACCACGAAATATTATTTAGAGGCACACTTATCAGCTACACGTTCAGGTCTGCTTTCGGATTTAGTTCAAAAGGGCTGCTGCTCATAGCTAGTGGAGGATAATCAATCCGCGCACCACTGCTGTGAGGAGCAAACCAGACAATTTTCACCAATATTTAATTATAGCTGCGCAAAAACGCCAAATTACAATTACAGATAAGCCTTGCAGAATAATCACCTCTGACGTGTGCTGACCGCGTTTGCCTCTCACCCTCGTCCTCCTTCACAGGCGCAATGTCAGAATCTGGAGCGGCCCTCCGCGTCCCCAAACGATCGTCACATGGTCGTATTCTCCGGCAATTCATCCCTGATCACTGCTGTCTTAAATGCAGCTCTTCATTTCTTCATTGGCACCAGCTGAGAGTCCTTAGATCTGCACATGAATGCCACAGGTGTCGTAGATCATCCTGATAGAGAGCCGCACGTGAGTGCAACAGGTGCAGCAGATCACCTTAACAGAGGTGAGAGACTCTTCTGCAGCACACTCTCCCCAGAGATCAGCCCCAAACCACCTGGGAGGAAAATAAACACAAAAACAGCAAAACAATGCCCAGCCAAACCCCCCAACACACAACAGAAATGTTCTTAAAGCAGAAACCTCTTTCTGAGTCATTAGTTGTCCTCTTGTATTGTGGACCACTGTTCGTCTTGTGGTTATTTATGAGTATGTTTTGGTGTGCATTGTCTATCAAATCAAATTGTTTTGTTTGCTGTCTGCAATTTTTGTTTCTTGTGTGCTTATAAGTGTTTTCTTAGTTTGCAAGATGTTTTTCATGCAACTATCTATTGCTGAATTTAAGTAGGTAGTGTTATGGGAGGCAGCATGGTGGAATAGTGGTTAGCACTGTTGCCTCACAGCAAGAAGGCCATGTGATCTATTCTGTGGTCTTTCTCTGTGGAGATTGCATGTTCTCCCCGTGCTTCCATGGGTTCCCTCCGGGTGCTCCGGCTTCTTCCCACATCCAAAGACATGCAGGTTAGGTGGATTAGAAACTTTAAATTGTCAGTAGATGTGCGTGCGCATGTGAATGTGTTTATCTGTCTATATGTGGCCCTGCGACAGACTGGCTTCCTGGCCCTGGTGTACCCCGCCGCACACCCTATGACTACTGGGATAGGTTCCATCCCCCCTGTGACCCTTAACTGTAGTAAGCGGTCGAAGATGAGTGAGTTTTATGAGTTTTTTGTTTTGTATTGGTTTTTGTTTAAAAATCTGAGCAAGCACAAATGCCTTCTACACCTGTCACCTCACCCATTCGCGCACAACAGCAGCTGAAAGACAGAGAGTGCCCATTCGACCACCTCTCGGTAGGTGTCAGCCAAATTCCAAGTGCCACACACAAACATCCAGCATCGCTCACTGGGCACTTAGAAAAGACGGGGCTATTTGCGCTCCCGGCACGATAGTGGAGTGAAGATGACCACATTCAAGCTGTCTGTAAAAATTGTCTAAGTGCCACACAAGAGCATTACCAAGCAATACACATGGGTGTGACTGTGCCCCCCCCACACACACATACACAGACATGGCATGTAAGAGTGTGGTGTCCCCCCAACACAAATGGCTTGTGGAGTGTGCCCCCCCCCAACACATGCCCACACACACCATGAATCTAACATTATCAGGTGTGGCTAAGAGTCCTGGAGTGCGGTCGCTGTCCTGTGCAGTGCACTGCAGGAACAGCTGACCACTGTGTACTGCAACTCAGCTGGTAAACATGCAATGCACTTGTGTCGGCGGGCACTCATGCCCTCATGACATGATGATAATTACGTACAGACGAGATCACATGAAGACCGGCCAGTGTCTGAGTGAGCAGCATGTTGTGAAATGAATGAGCTGGCCAGGCAGGCTGATGTCACTTCCACCATATAAATTGTAATGTACATGACAGACAGAAAGAGTGAAATTAAATAAAACAAATAAGGGTAAAGGTGTGAACTCATTCATGTGTGACCACTTTGCTGACTGTCAGCTGGACCTGACTGTGCACACAAGGTGCTAAATTAAAAACACAGACATCAGACAGATGCAGGACAAAAATAATAATACATACAATGATAACTATATACATAAAATAAGACTCACTGAACAAAGGAACAGAGAGTGAACCTTTTTTTTCTGTGAGCTGACGAGTTCTGCAGACAAAGGTGGGCGTGTCCCTACAACCTGCAGCTGTTCAGATATCTGTGCTTGCAAGTCACAGCTGGAGAACACCTATAATGACTTGTAGAATATGATCTCGCATAACTTCACAGTGAGGACGTTGGCATGTTGTCCTCAGGTGGGAATAAATTAAAACACATATTGCATCAGCCGACCACGGCATCTGCACACCGCAATGCTGGTGAATATCGTACAATGCAGAAAACCCCCTAATGGGATGCCACCCCGAGGGGCGTGTATCTGCGAGATTTCCACACATTGTATTAATTAGAACACATATCACATTTGCAACACAGTCCCCGGCGGATCACTACGCACTGGACACGTTGTGCCGGCTGATGTGTTCATGATATGGCAGCAGCTCTTCATGACACAGGAGCCGGCTCTTCATGAGACGAGCGCATCAGGTAATTCATATAAAACATAAAAAGGGAGAACAGTAATCCACATCATTTCATTACTTCCTGGTGTACGTCTAGGCGGAGGCTAAGTCCGCTTTTTATAACACGAATGAATTATTATAACTTGTGGTGTTTTTTTATATATTTTTTTTATTTGCTACTGTGTGACTTTCCACATGCTTGCACTGTGTTTGTGCGTGCGAACACGAGTGTGCATGAAACCGTCGCCGCGACATCATGCACACCTGTCCGACCATGTGTCCCTCCCGACAGCAGGCGGAATGTTTTGCGGTTCCTAATTTTGTTTTTTTGTTTGCGGATTTTCGGCCTGTCTTTGCTTCTTTCGCCCATCATCGTGTTATTTGTGACGGGGCCTTTAGGAGAATATTGTATTTTCCTTAATTGCAGTCATGCAGATGGACTGCAGGAGGAAGGAAAATTAATGTTACTGCCCCCCCCCCAATATAATTTTGCCAGTACTATAATTGTATTAGGGGCCTCTCTGGGACCCTGTCATTCATGGGCCACTCAAATCCTTCTCCTTATTCTCCCCTTTTCATCAGCCCTGGATCTCCATGGGCAATGCCAGTACAGAAATAAGCCATTTCAGAGCGTTTCCCACCATCTTGGTTTATTTTGTTTGCACAAGCAGCCAGCTGATGTCACGCTGCCTTTCTTTACTCTGATTGGCAGCCAGTGTGTGCTTCCCAGTATCCTTTGCACAGATCGGGGGACAATCCCATGTGATCTATGATGTCGCTACTACATGTAGGTCATGGCATCTGATCGCTTGGATTTCTACCCTTCAGGGATAGAAATTCAAAAATGGCTCCAGACAGCACAAATTTTGAGAATATCATATTATGAATTCCTTACTTAAATGCTCATGAAATAAAATTATAGTTGTGCCAAAGGAAATTCTTCTGGCTTAAGTCTTAACACACCCAAAGGCCGCACAGCTTGAATAGGTTGAAGCCACTTGTAAGACAAAAATAATAATAATGAAAAATACAGCATCACATCTGCCTAAACAGTCGGCACAAACAACACTAAGTTAAAACAATCATTTTCTCATTAGTCGATAATTAATTTTAAAAAAGGATCAATCATCAACATCAAAAGCAACATATAGGCAAACCGTTGTTGATGTAAGTGATCATCTTTGCATTTGATACTCAGATCCCTTTTTTTTAATTGGCTTTGGCTTCTCTTTGTGCTTCAGCCCAATCACAATTACTGCTGCCTTTGAATGCTTTGGGGTCTTCACCGTGCGTATTAATGCATGAATCGATATGTCATGTATAAGCACACAAGAGCGTCTGCAGGATACGAGCATGATGCAACATACTTCACGCTTTGTGTTCTCTTCAAGCAGCGGCGTCTTTTTTGTCTTGTCAGATGAAGGCCTCGACTTTTATGGAAATGAGGAGCTCAGCCACAGGGTGTACATGTTGAATGAGGCACCAGATAGAGTCAGTATATATCGACTGTTCATTTTTTCCTTTTTTTTCTTTTTTGTAGCCCTGTTTTAAGTTCCAATTGAAACTTTTTCAGCTCTGCCTTTCATCTACCCTGAAGTCGCTTCAATTTACACTTTGTCTTTCAATTCATTCCTGTCTGATGTAGTGTTTGGATATCAGTTCACCTAGTACCTTCCCCTCTGTCAGACTTCTAAAAGGTTGCAGCATGAATCACACGGGCCCTTCACCTCTGAAAGTGAGGCAAAGCCCTGTTTTTTCTATCACAGCAGAACCTTCTCTTTTTTATTGTACATCTGCGCCCGCGTTCCATTTCATCTCTCACACCATGCAAAGGAAAAGTTTCTGTCTGTTGACATCATAAATCTTAAAGCAGATTAAAAACTACTTCTGGAGTGATTTGGGGGCTCTGTGATCTCATCTGTCAGTGATCACTGCAGATATAAACAGCTCATCTGCACATGTCCTTTCAACTACTGCCATCTACAGTACACAACAGTCACAGCCTGATTTTTTTTTTTTTCACCCCACCCTTTAACTGTTCAATTACAGCTGGAGGAAATGTGCAGTGGCTGGGTGATCAGAGCTTATTGTATGCAGAACCAACAAGCATGAAATATAGAACAGTAATTATGAGCCAGACCTCAGTTGTCTGCAGACAAACACCTTAGCTGCACTAAATGCTCTGTGACCACGACTTTAGCTGAAAAAAAAAACCTGATTACATGTGTTTACTGTGTCAGGCCTGTGTGATTTTATTTCTGTGAACAGAATGAGAAGAGACGTGACCTATAATCGAATAAAGAGGACAACTCACTGGTTTCTCCGCCTTATATGTGTAGGGGCGGGGATAAAAAAAAAATCCACAATCGTGAACAATGGCGACAAAAGGGGGAGAAATGTATATATCAGATGACACTGATGCGTTTGACTCTTTCAAGAGTAGCAAAAAAAAAAAAGTCTTTTCAAAAAGCAGGACCTAAAAGAGAAAAGACAATGTAATATTTCAATTTATATTCTGTCTATCACCGAAATAGCAGCAGAATGGCAACACTGCAGTGACACAGGAATCAGAATATGTGGTTGTATAAAAGCACAAGTCTCTAAAATATTCATTGTGGTCATCTATGGTTGTGCTTGAACGGAACGTTAACTAATGAGCAAATTCTGCACTTATGAACCTGATAATCATCACTACCATATCACACAATTAAAATGCCTGTATTTAAAGACCTTGCTGCCTCAGCGTGATATTCATTAATGCCACAATAGTAAAACTCTCAGCCTACTTGCACTTAGAATATGAATGAGGACATTCTTATTTTATTTATTTATTCATTGTTATTGTCAGGGGCATCATATATTGGATACTAAACATTAGTTCATTATGGAGGTTTATCAGCTCTGAGTGGAATACAGCTCCTATCCAGGGGTTGTAGGCAGAAATTTATTAGGCGTGAGGGGTGCACATTTTATCAGGTGCTGGATTTGTTGTTGGTTGTATTATGTTTTGATGTTAATCAACATGATATCAACGTGGCTCCAGCATTAAAATCCCACTGCTCTGTATTTATTTATTAAAAAAAAAAAGGGCGGGTATGTTACTTAATTGTTTTAACATTTATTAAAATAAGTTGAATCTTGAGTTAGATCAACATGCAGATCCATGCTGACCCCGAATGGCAAGGGAGAAGCCAACAAATTTAATTAAATTATAATAACTTGTCTACTATACTGAATAGGTAAAGTGAATATCTACAATAATCCAATTTTTAACCACAACATATTTTGACATTCATTCATCATGGATCAACATCAGATCATATTTTACTTTTGGGAATCAACCCAGTTGTTTCAATTATTGCTTTAAGTAATGATCATTTTTAAGAAGCAAGCATTTCTATTTGTGTTCAAGTGTTTTGAAACACAGACAAGTTCATTTATTGCTTTGAGCATTTCAAAAACTGAATTATTTAGTGCAGTATTTGGCTAACACTTTCTGGCACTTCAAAACAATGAATCATTTAAAGCAACTAATTATTTGTTGAAGTGAGCATTTCAAGTGTTTTGAAGCAGTGCATTTTTCTCTGTATTGAACGCTTCATTGAAAGCTGATGTAAATGATTTCATTTCCTAAGTATTTTGAAACAATCATTTTCATAAGTGACTAAGTTATTTAATTTACTGTTTTGATCATATGGTGTGGAGACATTCGGTTAATTTATATTCAAGCTTTGCAAAACAATCCAGATGCAGTACGGACATGCATGTTGATTTGATACATTTTACACTGGATGCCCTTTCTGACACAAAGCCACAATATATGGAGAACTTTCTGATTGGAAAGAAATTGCACTACCCACTTGGCCACCACACCTCCATGTATGACAGCTGGAATGACTTTTCTGATTTTTATGGCCACACATGCAGGTCAGAATCATAGTGTTCACTTAAAGCTGACAAATCAACTTGGTGTCTGAGTGTAGAGTCGTATTTCTGCCATCTCTTAGTGTTGAGATTTAAATTTTCTAGCCTAAATGTGCAAATGTCATGCCGCGCATACAGCTTGCTGACTTTTGACCTTCCATGCAAGCAATATATATGATATGATATCGTATGATATCTTTCTGATATCTTTACTTTTGCACCTGTTGAAATATGAAAATGTCACATGGTCAAAAATTGCTCTTGTATTGCAAAAATAAGACTTTGGCTTTTGATTTATATGACTCTCAATGGAAAAAAAAAACAACAAAAACATCCTATGTATTTGTAATTTTAGAATGCCAAAACAGATTTTCTAAAAGCAATAAAAATGACTTTCATATGTAAATGTACTGCATTTCTATAGCTCTTTTCCCATCTGAAGCTCAAAGAACTTTACAATGGTGCCTCACATAAACACAGACACTGATGTCAAAGTGCTGCAATGCAAGGTGCTTTGCTGCACACCAGGAGCAACTTGGGATTAAGCATCTTGCCCAAGGGTGATTATACAGTCTGAAAGGGAATTCAACAAATGATCCTTTGGTCTCAGGCCCACCACTGTGTCAAGGATTTTATATAGTTCATGCTCTTATTATCATTTATTTTCTTTAGTTTATGCTTATATTATTATTATTTATTTTCTTATAGTTTATGCTTATTATTTTTCCTCTTTGTGAGAAGAGGAGGTTTTAGAAAGAAAGACTTGTTGTCTGCATTCTTCATGAGTGAGCAAACTATTTTTCATTTTGCCTTATCCTGCTTTGACGAGCGCCAAGGCTCATGTTGCAGGAATGGAAGGTTCCAGCAGTCACCTTGTCCCAATATGTCCCTCTTGCACACATGACTCATGTGTAACCTCTCCCGACTGTCCTTGTTTGTTTTTTCTCATGTTGAACTAAATAAAAGGCTGGGCCAGAGGAGGAGATTTTAGGAGAGCTTTGTAGCTGAGCACTTACAAGCTGCTTCATTGTTCTCCTCCTCTGCGCAGAGCAAAAAATATATATTTGTCTCTCTCTGACTGCTTTCTTTTCAGTGTTTGTGCCTCTCATTTCTTTAAAAACAGGGTGCAAACCCAACAGTTTTTTCTTGGCGCCCAACGTGGGGCGTCGACAGATCTTCTCGAGCGAACGGACGGAGACACGCCGCAGACCGTGCATGGCCGATTCCACTAGAGGGATCGAAGGAAAGTCCTGAGGAGTGAATTCTCCGTCGGGCCGGTGACTATAGACGTCCACCTCCGCTCGCCGCAGTAGATTGACGACGCCTCCGAACCAAATGAGGGGCGCAACAAATTAACGTAAGTAATTACTGCCTGCCTGTGAGGAAAATATGTTGAGGAGGGGTTAGAGTCCCCATCCAGAATAAAGTGCGGGCGAGGGAGTTAGAGTCTCCGGTCCTGCCGGCACAGGTGGCGGAGGGGTTAGAGTCCCCATCCGGAATAAAGTGCGGGGGAGGGAGTTAGAGTCTCCGGTCCTGCCAGCACAGGTGGCGGAGGGGTTAGAGTCCCCATCCGGCTGAGAAATACAGGAGGAGTAAGAATAAATTTCAGGAGAAGCAGTTAGAGAGACGCGAATTAATTGATTATTTCAAAAGTGAAACTAAGTGTGTTTGTGGTATGAATGAGAGAAAATTCTGTTTTTGTTGTTTTGTTGTAAGGATTTTGTTGTGTTATTTATGTATTATTATTATTTATTTTTTTTATTTTTTTTTTTAGATGAGGGCTTGTCTGTAATTGCAATCATTGATGTAATCTGTAATTTATTTTGTATATGTGTGAGAGTTGGAGCGGCTGTGGGAGTGTGTGTGTGTGTGTGACAGTGTCAGACTGTATGTGTGGTATTGTTTGACTGAGTATTCCTTAGTAATGATAAAAGAATGAGACTGTGAGTGACTGAAGCACGGACAGCTTGATATCCCATTTTATCAGGGGATAAAAGTGGAGCCGTTGTCTGCAAAGTAGGTCATTTTAAGTCCATATGCACCACACTCACATATTCCCGACGAGTCTGCAAAGAGGGGGATTCCAAGGAAGGTCCGCCCCACGGGTAGAAGCTTGACCTGAACTTTGCAGAGTGAAGGGGAATAGGTGACCAACATGGGAAACACATGCACAGAAAATAAGCCCCTATTTCAGGGCGACGAAAAATACATGCACAAACGCAATCCGGAAAATCTGAAGTACATAATTAAATGAAAAAAGAAATATGGCTTTTCAGGTAAATTAGTCATGCCAGATTGTGAAGGTTTGGTGTTAAAGCTTACAGCAGCAGCAGCAAATAAAAAGGGTAACAGGAAAGCAAGAAAAGAAGGAGAGAGAGAAAGTGCAAAAGTATTGCTCAGTGAAGCACGGATGAGAGTAGAGGCCATAAAGAGGAAGAAAGACGAGAAAGGAAAGTCAGAGGGGAAAGTAATGTTTGTAAAACCTGAAGATAATGAGACGGCCGTGAGAGGGACATTTACAGGACGTGCTGCAGTCGGCACGGTCCTGCCATACGGGAATGAGGAAGATCCGGCAGTGGCGTTACAGGCTCAAATAACCGATCTAATGACCAGAGTTAAAAACAAGTTTAAACAGAAAGCGGACTATGGTAAAATAAATGCGTGTAAACAAAAGGCAGATGAGGATGTGGATGATTATAATCAGCGCTTACGGACAGTTTTCCATGCAAACAGCGGTATACCGCATAATGATGATCAAGCGGGAGCATATCAAAATCAGCTGAAACAAGCCCTCCTGAATGGTTTGAAGCCAGAAATTAGTGCATGGATTAGAAAGCACAATGTGACCACTGACTCAGATGATATGATTAAGATACTGGACGTAACAACAAACACACCAATAAGTGACAACATTAATGAGTTACCAGAAAAACAGATAACAATCACCGTGGATATTCATGGAGCATGGCCATTACCACTCCTGAAAGAAAGACCTGTGGTGACTCTAAAGGTAAATGGACAGGACATGGATTTTCGCTGTGACACAGGAGCATGTAGGACAGTGATAACAGACAGACCTCCCGGAACTAAATTTGCAAAAGAAGTCGTTTGGGTAAAATCTGCAAATGGACAGGTGAATTCAGAGAAAATATTGAAGTTTGTCAATTTTGAAGATCCTGAAACGAACCAAACTGCTTGTGTCTCTGTGGTTTATTCGCCCCATTGTCCAGTAAATTTACTGGGACGAGATTTGATGACTGCCTTATCTATAGGAGTCACGCCAACAGTAGGTGGTATGAGAGCTGTGAGGCAGCCCGCTACTGTATATACAAATTTGGCCCAGGCCTGGCAGTACTCTTTGGATCTGTCGGAGTTGAGACAAACTGAACAATTATTGGAGGAAGGTCTGATGACCTGTGAAAACAGAGAACATGTAGTAATGATGTCACCAAAAGATCTACACATAACTATGCTATTCACTCCACGAAAGGATGAAAGGTATGGAGCCTTTTCAAAATGGGTAGAAATTGTTCCATCACAAAAAGCAGATGCTTTAACAGTAGCAAAAGCATTGTGTAAGACAATTATTCCGTATTATGGAATACCAGAGACATTGTACAGTGATAATGGAACACATTTTGTAAATGAAGTTGTACAAAGAGTAGCAGAACACATGAAAATTAAGTTAAAACATCATTGTGCTTATCACCCACAAAGTGCAGGATTAGTGGAAAGGACAAATGGCACAATAAAAACAAGACTAAGGAAATGTATGGAAGAGACAAAACGAACCTGGATTGAATGTTTGGACCTAGTAAAATTATATATGAGAATAACACCAACACCATCAGGTTTAACACCATTTGAGATACTTTATGGACGACCATATCGTCTACCAATTTTGACATGGATACTAAAACAGCAGATGAGGAACAAACATTAGCAGATTTTATGAAAAAGACATTAACACAGAAAGAGATAACTTAAACACATTTACTGCCGAATAATTTTGATCTTCCACAGGACGGCCTTCCAGTAGTCCAGCCAGGAGACTGGGTGTTCATCAGAGTGATTAAGAGGAAGAACTGGTCCAGTCCTCGTTGGGAAAGTCCATACCAAGTGCTGTTAACAACACCAACTGCAGTAAAGATAGCGGAGAGATCAACGTGGATACATCTAAGTCACTGTAAGATACAGCGTGTGTTGGCTGCCTCCACAGTGTAAGGGGAAGTCTGGCTACAAAGGGAGTCTATTTAATTAGCAATAGATTGTCTCAACGCCAGTGAAGCAGGGAGATCATTGCACTATTAGGTGAGGTTGGTCAACAACACTGTATCCTAGCAATCATGACTGAACTACAGCAGACCCCGGAGCGGCGTGCTCAGCGCCGCCGCTGCCAGACTGTTGGTAGGGCAGCCGGTTGCGTTGTGATCTTAGTGTGTTTCGTGGTCCTCGGATTCCTGGTCTGGTGGTTGACCCAAGAATTGCAGCTCACTGTGGACCGAGCCAGAGAACAACGCAAGCAACGTCAGAAGAGGTTTATTCATAATGTGAATGAGACAGATGGACACCCTCATATATACCATACTAATATGTGGTACAGATATGTTCATTTATTGGCTATGGAATTACATGTTACTAATTGTTATGTTTGTTCGCAAATACCTATATCCTCAACACACCCAGCTCTGACGGCTAAACCGTACCCTGCTAGGGTGACAGAATGTCTTATCATACGGATGCATAATCAAACTGTATTTCGGGGGCAACAGTTCTCAGCAAATCTGATAAGATGTAACACCACTTGCCTCAGTGCAACCACTTATATGATAGGGATTTCAACAGAGGACGTACAAGCGTGCCCAAGTGCTGCTCCATTGACTAGACTGAAGGGAAACGCAAAAATATCATCACATGTTAAATTGTCATCACAACGGCCATTCCCAATTTGCTTTTACGGGACAGGGAATAAAACTGTAGGTAAAATTAAGAAACGTCTGTGTACCCAAACGTATGTTTTATCAAATAATTTAAGCCTAACCAAAACATAATATGTGGATGGTACTTATCTTCATCACATTGGACGGGGATGTAATTATACAGGCTCCTGTCCATGGGGAACGGATGAATCATGTGCTTATGTTAGTAAGTTTTTGCTACCACCTGTAAATGGTACTCCGGTGTATGATGACATCTATTGGCTTTGTGGTTCCAGACTGTACATGAGTCTCCCACCAAATTGGGGTGGTGTGTGTGCACCTACCCAGGTGACTGACCATACATATGTGGTAGTGCCAAGGACCTCCACAGAGAAGAATGGCAGCACCAGACGGAGGAGATTGATATACCCAGATGTGTTACCACATGATCACATGTGTGGCTCGGATGTACCAAAGGACCAAAAATTGTGGTCTGTAGGAGATAAAATAGCACATTCATTGTTCCCCTGGATAGGAGTGGTAAAAAATTCATTAATGATTGAAACTCTGAATTATCGATTGGGTCTGTTCATGAATGTAACTGAGAAAATAGTAGCAGCTCAAAACACTGAAATAGATGCTTTACGTACCATGGTGATGCAAAATCGCATGGTTTTAGACTTGCTTACTGGTTCACAGGGAGGAGTTTGTGTTCTGCTGAACACAACATGCTGTACTTTCATCCCAGACTCCATTCATTCAGTGGATGTGCAGGACGCATTGGAAGAGCTGAATAAACTTTGTGATGCAATGCAAGACACTCTAGCCGTGAACCGGTGGAATCCCTGGTCCTGGTTGACTTCAGGACCATGGTGGCAGTTACTATTGAAAATAATAACACCAGTTATTATAGTCCTAATTCTGATTGGACTTTGCATGTGTTGTGTGATCCCTTGTATCAAAACAATGGTTGGCAAAATGGTGTCAAATACATTTGTACAGTGTAATCTGGCTTTCCAACAAACTATGCCAAAATATCAAGCATTGAAACAGTCAGACCTTAGTGGAGAAAACTATAATGACTGTGTTGAGAATTATGATGATATTGAAAAGCTCACAACTCCAGTTCAAGCTTGAACTGTTGACGTGATGAGTTAACACACTCTTAGCCTATGAAGCTTTAGCTGAAAATGTAATAAGACAAGTGGTTAAAGTGGACAAATTTTCTATTGAAGTGTGTTTTGGACATGACTTATGTAAATAAACGATAAACAGGGAGGATTATGTCAAGGATTTTATATAGTTCATGCTCTTATTATCATTTATTTTCTTTAGTTTATGCTTATATTATTATTATTTATTTTCTTATAGTTTATGCTTATTATTTTTCCTCTTTGTGAGAAGAGGAGGTTTTAGAAAGAAAGACTTGTTGTCTGCATTCTTCATGAGTGAGCAAACTATTTTTCATTTTGCCTTATCCTGCTTTGACGAGCGCCAAGGCTCATGTTGCAGGAATGGAAGGTTCCAGCAGTCACCTTGTCCCAATATCTCCCTCTTGCAGACATGACTCATGTGTAACCTCTCCCGACTGTCCTTGTTTGTTTTTTCTCATGTTGAACTAAATAAAAGGCTGGGCCAGAGGAGGAGATTTTAGGAGAGCTTTGTAGCTGAGCACTTACAAGCTGCTTCATTGTTCTCCTCCTCTGCGCAGAGCAAAAAATATATATTTGTCTCTCTCTGACTGCTTTCTTTTCAGTGTTTGTGCCTCTCATTTCTTTAAAAACAGGGTGCAAACCCAACACACTGTAACCACTAAACCATCATAGATAGATAGATAGATAGAGCACCTCAGGCAGAAAATTATGTACTGCACCACATAATAAATCATCAAAAGTGCCATTACTAGGATTGCTGTTCTGAGGCCATATCACAAACTTGGATTTGCAGTAAAAAGAAAGTTGCTGAAACCAGACTTTGTTCAGACATACAGTGCATCCAGAAACTATTTACAGCGCTTCACTTTTCCCAAATTTTGTTTTGTTGAAGCCTTATTCCAAAATGAAGTAAATTCATTATTTCTACAACACCCCATAATGACAAAATTACATTATTTTGGCCAACCTAAGGCACACCTGTGCAATCATGCTGTTTAATGCCACACCTATGATGTCGGATGGATTATCTCGGCAAAGGAGAAGTGTTCACTTACACACATTTTGAGAACAATATTTGAGAGAAAAAGATCTTTTTTTGTATATAGAAAATATTATAGATATTTGAGTTCAGCTCCTAAAAAATGGGAGCAAAAAACAAAAGGGTTGCATTTATAGTAGTGCCATGTGACTAAAAGATTAATCCAGGTTTTGAGTACATTTCTTATTGTTACATGGGAAACAAGGTAGATTCAGTAGAATCTCACAAATCAAACAAGACTAAGCATTCATGATATGCACACTCTTAAGGCTATGAAATTGGGCTATTAGTAAAAAAAAAAAAAAAAAAAAAAAAAAAAAACAGAAAAGGGGTGTTCACAATAATAGTAGCATCTGCTGTTGACGCTACAAACACAAAACTATTATGTTCAAACTGCTTTTTTAGCAATCCTGTGAATCACTAAACTAGTATTTAGTTGTATAACCACAGTTTTTCAGGATTTCGTCACATCTGCGAGACATTAATTTTGTTGGTTTGGAACCAAGATTTTGCTTGTTTACTAGTGTGCTTGGGGTCACTGTCTTGTTGAAACACCCATTTCAAGGGCATGTCCTCTTCAGCATAAGGCAACATGACCTCTTCAAGTATTTTGACATATCCAAACTGATCCATGATACCTGGTATGCGATATATAGGCCCAATACCATAGTAGGAGAAACATGCCCATATCATGATGCTTGCACCACCATGCTTCACTGTCTTCACTGTGAACTGTGGCTTGAATTCAGAGTTTGGGGGTCATCTCACAAACTGTCTGTGGCCCTTGGACCAAAAAAGAACAATTTTACTCTCATCAGTCCACAAAATATTTCTCCATTTCTCTTTAGGCCAGTTGATGTGTTCTTTGGCAAATTGTAACCTCTTCTGCACATGTCTTTTATTTAACAGAGGGACTTTGTGGGGGATTTTTGCAAATAAATTAGCTTCACACAGACGTCTTCTAACTGTCACAACACTTACAGGTAACTCCAGACTGTCTTTGATCATCCTGGAGCTGATCAGTGGGTGAGCCTTTGCCATTCTGGTTATTCTTCTATCCATTTTGATGGTTGTTTTCCATTTTCTTCCATGCAGCTCTGTTTTTTGTCCATTTTAAAGCATTGGAGATCATTGTAGATGAACAGCCTATAATTTTTTGCACCTGCGTATCTGATTGTTAAGTGTGACGTAAGCATCATGTGATTTTCAACTTCCGGCTCCAAACAAAAAAGGCGCGCTGTCATTAACATTGAGAGCTGCACTGAGACAATCTGATCAGGCTGCACTTACACCGTTGTAACACGGACAACAGCATTAACATCGCAACATAAATTTTTTTTGTATATTGTGCCTAAAACTCTACTGGATATATTAACTGGGTTTTTAGATGTTGTTACTGCATTTGTTTTATGTAAAAATGTCAGATGCTCAGGTTGTTTCTCCGTTTTGTTCAATGGGAGTTGCTGCGAGCTGCGATCGCTTCCTGTTCATGTCGTTCAGGGAGAAAGTGAAGTTTGCACTATAACGTCCTGTTCATTGTAATAAATAATTTTTTTTATTAAAAACAGACATGTATATTTTACCTGTGCATAATAAAATATGTAAAGTAAAGAAAAAAAAATTATTAAGTGTTCTGACCATAGAGCCAGACGAATGCTTTTAACAGAGGTGGAGGAGGAGAAGGGAGGGACGGAGGTTTGCGCACAATGTAAACACAAACTAAACTTAAATTGTAAATCCTTAAAAGGATCATACAGTAAACTTGGAGGTCTTTGGACCCGGAAACAGATTTATCACGTGATGCGTTACGTCAGCACTTAACAACCGGATATGTTTTTCCCTCTCCAATCAACTTTTTAATCAAACTACGCTGTTCTTCTGAACAATGTCTTGAACGTCCCATTTTCCTCAGGCTTTCAAAGAGAAAAGCATGTTCAACAGGTGCTGGCTTCATCCTTAAATAGGGGCACCTGATTCACACCTGTTTGTTCCACAAAATTGACAAACTCACTGACTGAATGCCACACTACTATTATTGTGAACACCCCCTTTTCTACTTTTTTTACTAATAGCCCAATTTCATAGCCTTAAGAGTGTGCATATCATGAATGGTTGGTCTTATTGGATTTGTGAGAATCTATTGAATCTAGTGGTACCTTGTTTCCCATGTAACAATAAGAAATATACTCAAAACCTGGATTAATCTTTTTAGTCACATAGCACTACTATTATTCTGAACACTACCATATATATATATATATATATATATATATATATATATATATATATATATATATATATATATATATATATATATATATATATACGAGGTCTGTTAGAAAAGTATCCAACCTTATTATTTTTTTTCAAAAACCATATGGATTTTTCCATATTAAATCCAAACGGCACATTTCACTGTTACAGGAGTTTTTGTCATGAAAGGAGGAACAAAGGCGGAGGAATTCCTTGCGTCGCTGCGGAGCTGCATGGCGAAAAGAAACGCCATGATGGAGCCCTCACAGGACATGTTCTGGCATGTTCAGCTCATGCACAATCACAATCGGATATTCACACGACTGGAAAGCAACCGGAATCCGTCTGAAATCCAACTTTAAGCCGTCCTGTGAGACCACCACCGAGGTGGTTTTGTCCCGCGTAATGAACGGCTCCGTGGCGCGTCCCTCGGCTTATTTTTCCATGAAAAAAAAACTCCTGTAATGGTGGAATGTGCCGGAAAAAGTGCTGATGTCCACATCTTCTGCCTTTTTGTGAAAGTCAGACGAGGTCCCGGATCAACAAAGCTTTCACGTTGGAAATGATCTGGTTGTTTGTGCGGGGTGTCAGCCTGTCCATCAGCGCTGCGCTCTAGCAGTTGTGGGCCTCATTAAAGGGGCAGTAGTAACACCCGTAATCTGTTTAATCCCCATAAAATCGTCCCTGAAAGCCATATTAATTTTTCAAATGGTGTCCACCTGGAGGTCTCTTACAGGTTCTGGAAAAAAATTGATGCAGCAAAGATCCAAATCGTTCAGACATTTATTCGCAATAAAAAATAGATGAGAGGGGTGGACCACACCTCACTCAAAGCCTGCTCACAGGCGAATGAAGCAACCGACAGGCATGAAAAAACTCACGCATGCGCACGAGGGTTCAAGCTTGGCTGACGCAATCACACGTGATATAAATCCATATGGTTTTTGAAAAAAATAATAAGGTCGGATACTTTTCTAACAGACCTCGTATATGTGTGTGTGTGTGTGTGTGTGTGTATACAGAGTCACAGAGGTGTAAACTGAGATGTTTCAGTTCTAGCTTTTAGCAGGAGAGTTTGTACACATAACATAAAAATGTGTGACTTTGAACTTAACATGAAACCCTAATGACACTTAAATGTAAAACATGTATTAGAATGATACACAATATGCCCCTTCTAAATCCAGAATGACATATTTGTCAATGTAGAAGTGTTTAAAGTCATATTAAAAATGTAAATGTATGTAATTTATACCATGTTTCATAATGAAACCTGTAAAAAAAAAAAAAAAAAGAAAAAAATCTCCTTTACAGGTGGTCTTTTGGAACTTTGCTCCTTGCCAGGTTTTCGAGGCCCCCAGATATAATCAAGTTTAGTGATTCATGCCAGCCCATACAGACTGGATAAACAAGCACCTGCTGTGCCAGTCTGTGAAGGGGACAAAGCTGGCAGCCTGCAGATTAAATAAAGCTGTCTAGTTCATGCAAAGGTAATGGCTTCTCAAACCAGAGTTAAATGAAATACTGATTCTGTGTCAGAGCTGCTTTGTTGGGAAACTCTGTTGAGGATATTGATGGAGGAGACTATTGTAGATGCACGACACACATGGTGCATTCAGAACTCCAGATCACAGGTGCTACTGAAAATGTTCACATTCATTCAGTATAATACATAGACAAAAAAAGAGACATTATTGGATTATTTAACTGCCAGAATTTCAATGAGCTTTAGAAAAATCTTTACAGTTTTAAATGATGCGTTGCAAGTAAAGGGTGTGCATTTTTATCTCTTATAATGCAATATGATACAAGTCTAGATACATGGATTAAGACAATTCAGGAATGATACTTTTATTATGGATCAACACAATTTGATTTGGTGTGATATGATGCAATTCAGTGCAATTATTTGCTTAATTACAGACATTTCTGTGATAAATTAAATAAGCTAAAGTTGCTTTGCTTACTTGCAAATGCATATTTCATGAAGCCAGGGACTCCCTTCTTTTTTCTTTCTTTATCCTATACTGTGTAGCGTTTTGGTGATGTCTCTATTTTGCACCTTCAGTTGCACATTCCAATATTTATAATATTTATTGCATACCTGTTATTTAGTATATATATATCATTTGGTATATTCAGTTATTCATAGTATATATGTTATTTTATATATTTATTTTTCCACCTTGCAATTTGCACACACATAGTATATCTGTTTTGTTTGTTTGTTTTTGTATATTTGCTGTTTTATTTGAATTCATCTTTGTTTTTGCGTGGAGACATTGGTGATGAAATTTTGTTCTACTTTGTACCTTTTACAAGGTGAAATGACAATAAAGAAATCTTGAATCTTGTATTCAGCTTTTGGGGGTCGTCTGCCAAACTGTCTGTGGTCCCCTAGACCCAAAAAGAACAATGCTGTTTTCATCAGTCCACAAAATATTTCTTCTTTTTTTTTTTAGGTCAATCAGTGTGTTCTTTGGCAAATCGTAACCCCTTCAGCACATGTCTTTTTTCAACAATGGGACTTTGTGGGGCTTTCTTGCCCCATAGTTTGTCTTCACATAGGCTTCGAATTG
The DNA here is from genome assembly GCF_902500255.1 of Thalassophryne amazonica. Classification (NCBI taxonomy): domain Eukaryota; kingdom Metazoa; phylum Chordata; class Actinopteri; order Batrachoidiformes; family Batrachoididae; genus Thalassophryne; species Thalassophryne amazonica. The sequence goes on from NC_047118.1 coordinate 16,044,642, forward strand.
TTGCAGTTTACTCACAGGTAATATTAGACCTTCTTGATCACTCCGCAGCTGTTCGTTGTCTTAGTCTTTGCCATTCTGGCTATTCTTCAATCTATTTCAATGGCGGTTTTCTGTTTTTCTTCCACATCTTTTTGGTTTTGGTGCCACTTTAAAGCATTTCAGATCATTTTGGTTGAGCATTCTCTACACTTCTTTATGTTTTCACTTCTCCAATCAACTTTTTAATCAAAGTACGCCATTTTTAACGATCCATTTTACTCAGATTTTCAGAGAGAAATGCACGACAACCCAGCTATGAACAACATCTGCTGCCTTCGTCCGTAAATAAAGGCCAGCTGTAAGACTGTAATGCAAAAACTTTTTTTCTTTTGAACGTAATATTATTTTTTCTTCACTTTCTGTAAAGTAATAACAAATTTGATCAATTGTTCATTTTTAAAACAATATATTTATCCCCCCCCCAACAACCTCCACCATTTTTTTTTTTTTCCCACACACATAAAACAAGAAAAAGGGGTGGTGACCAAGTGGTTAATGCACTTGAGTTCAGTGTGGAAAGTTTCCGGTTTCAAGCCCCACCCCTGCACATTTGTCTATGGAGTTGTGCCATGGAAGGGCATCCGGCATAAACCTGTGTCAAATCAACATGCAGCACCACGTCAGCTCTGCTGTTGTGACCCCAAGTGAAAACAAGGGAGCAGCTGAAGGGACTTACTGTAAGACAATAAATAAAGCAATAATACAAATTACACCCCCGCACCCCCCCCAAAAAACACAAATCAACAGACAAAAAAGAACACTTTGCCCCCTGGTACAAGTCCATTACCCTTGTTCTTTTTTGTCCTTCATACCACAGTCTTTGCAATTGTGGACTGCTCCTCTTCAGATACGTCTGCACCCATGACAAAGTCCATACAAGGTCTCCACATGCGCTCAAAGGTTTCTTGCTCACACTTCAAAATGTCATTGTTTCCCTTCGTAGGCTTGACATTTGTTTTGTCCATTGAGTGATACTTGGTCTATTTATATTCTTCCAAAACAACACTATTATCAAGATTGTGACACAAAATGGCTGGACACAAATGCTCTGCTCAGACACAGATGGGATTAGTTCAAGGAGTTGACTGTGAGATCAAGCAGGGTTCGGTACACAAAGAGGGAGTCCAAATCAGTAACAGAATAATAAGCAGAAGCGTGGTCCAAAAATAAGCAGGTAATTCACAAAAAAACAAGGCAAGCAAGACAAAACTACAGAAAAAGGGCTGGAAGGGAAAGCGGAAAGTACAATGCTCTGGTGGGAAGACAGGGTCAAGAGAGGCTTAAATACCGAGTGTGATGATGAGTAGGTTGATGATGAACAGGTGTGAAAGAAAGATCAAAAGCAGGGTGTGAGAAACACAAAGGGAAACCGCCCACCACCAAGCACCCAAGTGATAGACAAGAGAAAGCAGTGAAATAAACCCCAAGACAAAATTTGCCCATAACAGCCAACAAAATCCCCAAAACTGACAGCTATTGCTCTTTCTACGTTAAGCAAGCCGAGGTTTATAAATGTCATCAGCATTTTGTGTGGGTCCCCTCCAGGTGCTACGGCTTCCTCCTGCATCCAAAGACATGCAGGTTAGATGGATTGGAAACTTTAAATCGGCTGTAGGTGTGTATGCGGGTGTGAATGTGTCTGTTTGTTTGTTTGTGGCCCTGCAACAGACCGGTGTGCTGTCCAGGGTGTACCACGTGTCATACCCAATGACTGCTGGGATAGGCTCCAGCCCCCCTGTGAGCCTTAATTGGAGTAAGCAGTTGAAGATGAGTGAGTTAGTGAGTGCATCCATATTAAACAAAACAGTATCTTAGGAACTATTGTATGTAACACAGGTTCGTGTTACTGCTTAACATAAATTTTTAAAATGAAATCCAAGAAAACATTTTTTGCAGTGTAGGTGACTTCACTCAGGGTTTGTCCAGTTCAGATCCATTTAAATTTTAGCCTTAGGTTTTAAATAATACAGTAAAATATTGTGCAGAAAACAGAAAACTACACATAACAATGATAATATTCATTAATATGCTTTTATTTATAATCTGGAACATTTCAGTTAAATATTTTTATTTGCAGAAGCCTGAATTCCTGCTGGATGAACATGATGAATGCAGTTCTGCTTTAATGATCATATCCTTTGATTTAAATGGGCATTTTTTTTAATACTCAGAAGTCTTGCAACATGCAGCGAGGACGACAAACCACCTGGCACATCTGGTGCAGATGATGGAGAATTTGAAATGCATTGGCTGATAATGTCAGCACTTTTTACACACATACACACTCATACATCCCTTTCTGGGTCACATCCTGATAAGAGCATTCACTCTGACAAAACAACTATTTTATTCCTCCCCCACCCCTTAAATCAATTTCAGTTGCGATAATGCTGTTTCTTATTTCACGACCGCACACCGGTGGTTGCCATGACAAAGAATCAATCCTAAACTGTAACAAATGGCTTCAATTCATCGAGGGAAATGGTTCCCATTTGTCCCCAGATGGTCAATACACATTTGAGGTCCAGTCAAGAGCTCTTTAATGAATGTGTGCAGGCTTGTTTACTCTGGGAGACGGACACATCATTTTCTGACTGCATGTCTGTGGCCACATTTTGCCAGTGCTTCATGCCATGATTGCTGTACAGCCACTTTCCTGCAAAATGTTCTGGGCTGGCCTTTCGCTTTGGCACTTGAGTCCCCGGGTAAAGGACGGAGATAATCACAGCAGCTTTGTATGCTTCACATGCCTCCCAATTTTTAAAGGGCACTGCTTAAGAATGCAATTTTGCCAAGAACACTATGTAGCTTGACCTATACTGTACATTTGCCTCTCTTGTTGTGATAAAAGGACAAAGGGCTTGTTTTGCATATCAACCAGTTAAAAGCTGCGAGTAAGTTCAAGGACGGGGGCAAATTCCCAATCAATATCTGCTAAAGATCCCAAATTAGCACATTATTCATGTTGACTACTTTGGTCCATGGTTATTGATTGATGGACAATGTCAATGAAATGACAAAGACAAATGGGCACAATAACAGGTCTTATTAAACATGATGCCAGACCCATTACAGTGTGCTCTGGCGGTCCATACAGATGATCTAACATCCATTTCTTTCGCGTTTTGTTCTCTAATAGTCTCATCGCAGGCATGTCTCAGTTCATATTATCGATCTGTGATGTTGAGGTTTGGTCATCTGGGCCTCTGCAGTGTGTCAATAAACATCCATTTACAATGACGTTGAACAAATGGGGATGGAATTCAGTTTGCCAGCATTCATTCACAACTATTTTGTTCTCCGTTCTCGCTGACATGTGCCATCAAGCAAAACCAATGTGGTGGAACCTGAAGACAGGCTGCAGGCTGACAGGGAATGGCTCCACACCACCACCCCCATCACTGCAGGAACAGATCAATCCACACAAAGAGAGCAGACTATCTACTATGAATATATCTGTTTTTATAGGAAACGTTTGCTTGGTGGTAATTTCTTTAAGAGTGCATGTTAAACAGACACCATCATGTTAATAAATGAATCTTTAGCTATGGGTCCAGATCCAAGATACAAGAATCTGTGCAAGGCTGGTGCTACAAACAGCCCATGTGTGCATTGTAATATGAATTTAATTTGCATTATAATACTGAATAAATCTGACAAATCTGTGTGATAATTGAAAGTCTATTGCTGCAACAGGATTTTACTGAGCAGTTGCACATCAAACAACCACAAGCATTGTTGGCACCCTTGGATTTTAAGTGCAGAATTTAACATATGTTCAGAAATAAACACAGATATATGGTGCCCAGTGGCGGCTGGTGAAAAACAGTCTTGGTGGGGCTGCTGTGCCAATAGATTCCCTTGCCTTGTCCAGTACAGGCATTCAAGTGAACAGTCAGAAAATTACTACAATTCCACAATAATCATTTCATGTCCTTCTCAAAATCAGCAGTTTTACAGATCAAGTTAACCATTTACAGCTATATTAGGGCCCATTTCTACTTTGGAAAGGAACAGTATCAAATACAACACTCAAGTTCTTGAGCAAAGAACATTTCACTATTTGACACCAATTACACACATAGTACACCAAACTGTACTGCACTGATATTATCTTCAGACAAACAGATCCTTAACAAAATAGAAAATATCAGCAAATTTACACTCTTTCAAAATATGGAAAAATTCTTCAATTGACAAAAGAACATTATGTACATACAACAATGTTCACACCACCTCAGAAAGAGAGAGAGAGAGAGAGAGAGCGAGAGATGGGAGAGAGGAGAGAGCAGACAGACAGGAGAGAGAGAGCGAGAGAGAGAGAGAGACAGAGAGAGACAGAGAGAGAGAGAGAGAGAAAATTAAGGTAATATTTTGCATGAACATTACTGAGTGGAATGGAGGCAACTAAAGAAGCTTGAAAAACTTAATAGCTTGACTAACTAATAACACCAAAACCTTTAAATTAAATTGGTTAAAATTAATTAACAGTGTAGAGGACAAAGCAAATTAAGTTTACAAAACCACTTAATTAAATGCGTTGCTAAATCTGGGTTTGTCTGACTGTAAGTGTCTTGTGTGAACTGAGTTAGAATTTCTTTAAAAAACATGCAAATTGCTATTTTAGGGTTTTGTTTTTAAACTGAGCAAATAATTTGTTTTAGAGTGTGGAATACTCCAAAGAATATTTCACTTCTGTGGACTGATCCTCATAATGTGTAAAGTGAAATCAAAATACCAGCAAGGCTGCAGCTTTGAACACTGTTACAAACAGCCCCGGCCTCCCCTATTACCATTATAACTGCTCTGCTGTCCCAAAAAAGATCACAGCTTTGACCCCCTAAAACAAATAAAAATGCAAGTGTCATTAAACCAAGAGAAAGATCTGATGTGCGCACCTCCATGCGCCTCCAAAAGGATCCCCGCCAAACTGTGGTGTCATTGATTTGATTAGTTTTGTCCCGTTTTAACCCTCGGAAGACATAACGAGCAGGTGTCCCAGAGTTCTTCAACTTACTTCAGCAAAACACACGGAGACAAAATAAAAATAAATAAATATAACCCAAACGTCACCACATCTCTTCCTGCCTGACTGACTGACAGCAGCAGCTGCAGCGTCACGTGTATCACTGACTGTAGCAATGTAACGTTCCCGCATTTTTGTAGCAAGGGCTAAAATTCCGGCGCCCCAAAGCCATTAATTTTGGCAGTGTTGATTTGCCAAATATTTATTAATTTTCCCTAGCAACTACATACAATTGGTTATTTCGCTGCACTTCAAGGGCGCTTGAATGAGCGCCCAAGACGAGGAATGATACGTTCTCTGCTTCTGTCGGTGGAAATGCACTGTTGAATGAGAGTCAGTTGGAGGAAGTGTTGTTTTATCATTCATAATACATGTAGGCACATACTATTAAGTAAAACTGACTGTTGTGTACTTGTTACACTATAAAATTAAACAGTGAGGCATATTTTCGGGTGAACACTTTGCATGAAATTTTTATTCTGCCGCTCACATACTACACAGAATAACAGACCCAACAAATCAAATACCAATGCACTCCCTTAGTGTGAACTAATCGATCAATGATGAGCCCAGATCATTCTAACAATATACTACATCCTCCCTTTTTAAGCATGAGGGTCATCTTTAACTTTAACATCACAACAAGAAATAACTCCTGCATTAGGCATTTTAAATGATATCCTTATACTGTAAAAACAACCTTTGAATCACATCATATAAGTGACGTCTTAAAAATCTTTTTTCTTCTTCTTCTGTCTCTTTCCCTCTTTTTTTTAACTTCAGTCACTCTGTTGATTATAAGATGTGGAAGTAAAAATTAACTCATTGAACTGAAACACGTAAATGTAAACAAAGTCAGAACTTGACAATTCTGTAAGGTGGCCTAAGTATTATGTGAACTCATAGTCCCTGAACTTTGTAGGCATCTTCACAAGTCTCCCACTTCTGGTGCTGTAGGTGGGAGCAGCTGGAGTGGGGTTGTTTGGTTCACAGGAGGGGTGCGCTGGTCTTGCAGGGCCTGTGATGCACTGTCCTCTCTCTGTGAAGCAATGGGTTGCTCCAGCATGTCATCGTCGTTTTCTCTGTGTAGACTGGGGTGAATTCTCCTCAGATGACGTCGGTTTCTCCGGAATGTGACACCACTGGGAGTCTGTATGTTGTATGCACATGGTTCCAATCTTTTGGAACATGGTTCCCAGCCACGACGTGTTGCCATGTGAACTGTGGTACCAGGAGCAAACTCTGGCAGAGTCTTTGTGTTGAGGTTGTAGTAGTGCTCTTGCCTGGCTTGTAGGTGTTTCAGCCTAGAGAGAAATCCATGCGGGACAGCTGGTTGCAGGACAGCTGTGGAGCTTGGCAAGGTGCTTCGCAGTACTCTTCCCATCAGGACTTGTGCTGGTGAAAACTCTGTGCCAGTCACTGGAGTGTTTCGTAGTGACAGGAGAGCTAAGTGCGGGTCTGTGCCAGTCTGTGTTGCCTTTATAAGTGCATGCTTTACTGTCTTTACCATTCTATCTGCAAGGCCGTATGATTGTGGATATCCAGGGCTGGAGTGGACAAGCTTTATGCCCCATGACGACGCAAACTGTCTCATTTCAGAGCTGGCGAAAGGAACATGATCGCTTACCAGCTCTTTTGGGATTCCATGTCTGGCGAAGACAGCCTTTATCTTGCGTATGACTGCGTAGGCGGTTTTGTCAGGTAAGTGGAGCACCTCTGGGTATTTTGACATGTAATCCACCATCAGGAGGTATGACTGTCCGTGTAGCTCAAAGATGTCAGCCCCAATTTTCAGCCATGGCAGCTCAGGTACCACGTGTGGAATCAGAGGTTCTTTGTGATTCTGTGGCTGGAGTTGTTGGCATGGGCCGCAGCTTTCCACCATGTGTTCAATGTCATGCGTCATACCTGGCCAGTATATCACTTTTCTTGCCTGTCCTTTCATCTGCTGTATCCCCTGGTGTGTGAGGTGCAGTCTGTCAAGCATCAGTTGCTTCACACTCTGTGGAATCACAATCCTGTCACCAGTCATCAGTATGCCATCCCTGATGCTGATGGAGTTTCACATAGGCCAGTACTGGTGTAGATTGATGGAAACACTGCTCCGTTGTCTCGGCCAGCCTTTGTTGTGTAGCTCCATCACCTGTTGCAGTACGTTGTCTGTTGCAGTGGCCCCCTTGAGCTTTGCGAGAGTGTCTGCATCGCGTGCATCTGTGGCTTCCATTGCATGCACTACTCTCTCCTCGAACAGATCCTCTTTCACGTCATCCTTGCAGTCAGTGACAACAGCGCAGGACAGGGTATCAGCAACGTGCATGTCCTTGCCTGCAGTGTATGTTATTCTCAGGTCATACCGTTGGAGCTGCAATAGCATGCGCTGAAGTCGTGCTGGTGCCTTGCTCAGATGCTTTTTGAAAATGACTTCTAGTGGCTTATGGTCTGATTGTACAGTCACTGTGTTGCCATAGACATACTGGTGAAAACGCTTGGTTGCGAAAGCTATTGCCAGCAGCTCTTTCTCTATCTGAGCATAATTCTTTTCAGACTCTGTGAGTGCTCGTGAAGCATAAGACAGTGGCCTCCCTTCCTGCAGCAGACAGGCGCCGAGTCCGTCTTTTGATGCATCGCACTGTATGGTGAGTGGCTTGCTCTGGTCAAAGAACTGGAGTACTGGGGCCTGCATGAGGGCGGTCTTGAGCTTGCCTAGTGCAGCAGTGTGTTCATGGCTCCAGTGCCAGGCAGCATCTTTTCGCAGCAGCTCTCTGAGTGGGCTTGTGATCATGGCTTCGTTTGGGATATATTGGCAGAGATACCTTGTCATTCCCAGTAGCCTCTGTAGTCCTTTCTTGTCCTCAGGCTGTGGCATGTTTCTAATGGCTAACACCTTGGACTCGTCCGGCTTCACGCCCTTCGAGGTGACAACATGTCCCATGTATCTGACCGAGTCCACCTTGTATTGAATTTTCTCTTTGTTGAATTTGATATTGTTTCTCTGTGCCATGTCCATGACTTTCTGCAGAATGGCATCATGCTCTTCCTCAGATGCAGCGGCGATGATCATGTCATCTGCAATTATGTGCACTCCTTCGAAGTTGCCGAATGTCTCACAGTTTTTCTGTTGGAAAACCTCGCTGGCGGACTTAATGCCAAAAGGAAGTCTCTTAAAGTGAAACCTGCCCCACGGTGTGCTGAATGTGCTCATCTAAGATGGAGAAGATGGTTTTCCCTGACAGCCTGTGGAGTACTTCTTCTGGGGTAGGTATTGAGAAGTGCTGTCTCTTGATCACCTCATTCAGGTCACGAGGGTCCAAGCACACCCTGAGCGACCCGTTTTTCTTCTCTGTAATGACAAGGCTATTTACCCATTCTGTGGGCTCTGTCACAGGTGCAATGACATCTCTTTCAACAAGTTCTTCCAGCGTGGTTTTCAGCCTGTCCATGACAGTGATAGGGATTTTCCTGCAGCCGTGCACTACTGGGGTCACATGTGGGTCTGTGTGAATGTGATGCACCCCGGGAAACTGTCCCAGACCACTGAAGACGGAGGGGTAGGCGTCCACTAACTCCTCTTTTGTGGCTGGTGCCTTGACTGCAATGGTCTCCATTCTTTTCACCAGCTTCAGCTGTTCACATGTGTCTCTGCCTAATATTGGAGTGTAGGAGTGCTTGGTGATGAAGAACTGAAGATCTGACTTCGTCCTGGCCACATCACAGGTAAGACTCACGGTGCCTTCTGGCTTCAGACGTGTTCCTCCATAAGCCACGAGAGCTATGCGGGTGGGCTGCAGCTGATGAGGACCCAGAATCTTCTGCAAAATGCTCAGAGGGAGCACATTTGCGTCTGCCCCAGTGTCCAATTTAAACTTGACCTCTGTATTTTGTATTTTGGCTGTTGTGTACCACGCATTATCGTGCTGACTGTTTTTGGGTCCAGCACAGGACATAGTCCCTATGAACAGAGATTCAACCTCAAGATCATGCACGCCTCGGGCAGTGGCTCGTCTATCTTGTGTTGACGTGCACATCTTCGCGTAGTGGTTCCTCTTGTTGCAGTTGTGGCATATGATGCCAAACGCTGGACATTGACGAGGTTTATGCGCCCCGCCGCACTTTCTGCATGTGTTTACATCTGCTGCTTGTGCCTTTGTTTTTTCTTGTGGTCTCGGCTTTCTTTTCATGCCCGCTCTCCCCTTCTCCGAGCTAGCTGACACCTTGTGAAGATCCTCCACTGACGCCTCTGGCTGAGCTGATTGCATGGCACGCATCTGTGATTTAGCGACTTCTGCTGCTCTGCAGATATCAACTGCTTTAACTAAAGTCAAGTCCGTTTCTCTCAATAGTCGCTCTTTCACACGAACATCAGGCACAGTAAACACAAGCTTATCTCTTATCATGTCATTCTCAGTCATTCCAAACTCACAGTTTTTACATTTCTGGTGAAGTCCCGTCACAAACTGGTCAACATTGACTCCTTCTGGCATGGGTAGTGACCAAAACTGATGGCGCTCGAACACAATGTTCTTCTTTGGAGTGCAGTATTTTCTGAAGGCATCCAGTATATCTTTGAGTGTAGGTTCACCAGGTTGACCATCCACTTCCTCTGTTTCAACATCGAGGGTGTTGTAGATCTCTAACGCATCCTCACCGACCGTGTGTAGCATGATGGCAATCTTCACCGGTTCATCCTTCTCGTCCGCACTTGTGGCCGTCATGTACAGCTGGAAACGTTGCTCCCATCGGCGCCAATTCTCGCTAAGGTTGCCTGTTAGCACTAGCGGTGCAGGTGGCTTGAACTGGTCCATGCTAACGTTGACGTTCGGTCACTCGATATAAACATAAAACTTAACTTTCTTCTTACCACAGCGGAGTAACGACGAAAACTAATGGTGTCTCGTGTCTCATGTGGCTGAAGAAAAAAACCTTTTCTGACACCATGTTGTGTACTTGTTACACTATAAAATTAAACGGTGAGGCATATTTTCGGGTGAACACTTTGCATGAGACTTTTATTCTGCCGCTCACATACTACACAGAAAAACAGACCCAACAAATCAAATACCGATGCGCTCCCTTAGGGTGAACTAATCTAATGATGATCCCAGATCATTCTAACAATATACTACACTGACATTGATAATACTTTTTAAATATATATATATATGTATATATATTATGACTTTTCCCCTCCACATCGAGGAGGGCAGCGCCTGAGCGCCCCCTATGGGCCGGCCGCCACTGATGGCGCCTCAAAGAGGTTGTGTGTATTTATTAACACAATAACTAATGAATGACTGCAGAAGGTATGAGTATTTAAGATTCTATCTGTATTTAGCTTAAGTGGGGTTATATTTGAGATGGTTCTGTACCATATCTATGGTTTGGGCCGGTCCTTCTGAGGGAGGAGTCAGTTACACACACACACACACACACACACACACACACACACACACACATTTATATATGTGGCTACTCATGGCCAACCTGCATTACCTCCAGGGCCTACCAGAGGGTCTGGCCCACACTTTGGGAATAATTGATTTAATGTAACTCATGAAAGCATAATGTCAATTGCAAATTTATTTTCCTCAATGTCAATTGAAATTGTTTGCAATAAAAAGGCAATTTTACTTGCACTTGTGCATACCAACAGTTTTATAAGCCTTATTTTTATTTTTATTGGCAAGTCAAGGGCGATTTTTTTTTTTACCACATTGTGAGCACAGGATACAATTTGTGCACAGAACATGCATAATTCATTCCTACATTTTAAACAAATCATGTACACAAGATACAATGTGTGCAAAAAGCAACAAATTTTGCATATGAGTGATTTACAATGGCTTTGTAGTTTATTATTCACAAGTGCAAAAACAAGCCAAATGTGTGGCCTGGGATTCACTATGCCGATCTCTACTGATGGCAAAATGAAGTCTCAGGAAGAATATGTTGTTGTTGTTTTAGGCCAATAGGTGGCAGCATCTTTAAAAAGAGTTCAAAGGAAATGGAAGTGCAATGTGCTTTTGAGCCCTTTTTTGAAAAGAGGCTGCCACCTAATGGGCTCAGAATAAAATCAGCAAATGCTTCATGAAGCCTCCTCGTGCCATCACTCCCAATCTCTACTCCTATGAACACTGAAAATAATATGGAACAATTTGCTTTAAAGAAGATTTGAAAATGATTTCCAAGCAAAATTCTAAATAAATTTAACTCTGCCTTAAAATTGTTCTAAATCTAATAAAAGAAAGCTTTCAAATAACTGTTTTTCAATTTGAAGCAAATTCTCTGAACATGATACCTCATATTGATTGTCTCAAACTCATCAAGTACATGTGATACATGCTTTGAACCACCAACTTTTCAGTTAATGTATATCTGGTTATTCCATCTAAGTTCCACTGTGAATTTAAAAGAAAGAGTTTTGCAGCAGTTCTTCAGTTTTGCCAAGAAAGACTTAAACCTTTATGTTTCATTGCTCTGTTGACCTCAGTTGAGACAGCTGCTCAAATAAATCAATGACAGGTGAGCAACATTTCCAACAAAGCAAAAGAACAAATGATGATACCAGTTACATTTATCTCGAATTTCTGTGTTAAAATAAATTTCACAACTTCCGAAGTAAGTATGAGCTCTCTTATGAGTATTATTACTCTCCATGTGTGTGTAAATGTTTACTATTGTTTAAAAGAATGGCTAGATCCCCTAATACTATATAAGTATACAAACACAAAACGTGCACACGATAACCAACCTCTGATGTTAGCCAACTAAGAATTAATAAAGCATCTAATTATTTTTTTAATTGATTACACAAAGTAATGTTGTGTATATTTCTTTAGTATACTGGGTTGCAATACTTACAATGTGGTTCACGATAATATGCTTTTTCTCAAGCTGTTATTCTGCAGTTTAATACTGTTATTTTGTAATGAAAACACACTTTTCCCATAACTGTGTCATCTCAGTAAAATGTATTTCAAGTGTTGATTTGTTGCATATCCTGTGTTGATTGAGGTCACATTCTGCATCCAAAAAAAGAAAAAAAAAAAGATGAAAAAGAAACAACCAGCACTTAATTTGTAGCTGCTGCATTCTTACTGCTGGGTCTCTGTGATTACTGCTCAGATGAAGCTGTGATATAGTGACCTGTCACAGTATCAACATCAACGACACTAGAAAAAGTCCATCACACACATGGTATGTAAATTCTCAGGAAGTGAGAAAATTTTTAACAATGTTGTATGTGTGTCCCTTTGTGTGTTTAGGTTTAATTTTCCCTTTTTTAAAATATAATCATCCTCACACGAGTACAGGAGGATGCGCTGTTAATTTCTCTGCAAGGGTCTCATGTACACCTAAGTTAACGTGATGTATGAGCTCAGCGTTTCTTCACATCAGCGTCTGTATGATGGAACCTGAAGGCTGCAGAGGTTATTTGGAGCACAGCTTGATCAGTGCTGGTTATTGATTAGGCATGTGAATGAACTTCTTCAGGGGTTCAAAAAAAAAAAAATCAATGAAAGGACAACCGAGCTCTTCTGTCCACGCCATCACCTTTATCTAGCTTTGTAACTGCAGGCCCCATACGCCACAGGCCTGGGGGTTTGATGATCCTGCACACTACCGTAGCTATTCCTAGGAGTGCACTCTTCTACACAGAGACCTCAGTTGTTTTGCCTGGAATCTGCTGGAGTCATTCTTCCCACATTGGGTATTGGTCCACAGAACCAATCCACTAGGACCACTGTGATTTTTGCCTTCTACATCTTTGTAAGTTCTTCATTTAGCCCCTGGCACTTCTCAGTCTTCTCATGCTCTTTCTTTCTGATGCTGGTCTTGTTTGGAATTGTCACATCTATCACAACTTCCTTTTTTTTATCTCTGTCAACCTATGCCAACCAATCTATGTTTGGTTGGTTGTCCGTCTGGAACTTGAAGTCTCACAGCACCTTAGCTCTGCTATTATCAACCACCTTGGTGGTTGTTCCCCGCTTGAACTTTCGTACCTCCACTGTATTTCAATTTTAATTTCAGTTTATTTCATTTATACAGTGCTAAATCACAATAAAGTTGCCTCAAGGCACTTCACACAAGTATGGTCTAACCTTACCAACCCCCAGAGCAAGCCCACAGGCAACAGTGGTAAGAAAAAAAAACTCCCTCTGATGATTTGAGGAAGAAACCTCATGCAGACCAGACTCAAAGGGGTGACCCTCTGCTTGGGCCATGCTACCGACACAATTTACAAAACAATTTAGACAATGAATATACAGGAGATTTTGCCTGTGCATAGGACAGGAGGGCTGCAGAAAGAAACACCACACCCATCTCTGGATGGAGCTGCATCTCAAACAGAGAGAAATAAACAGAATCAGACATCGGAAAGACAACAAATACAGTATAATTTGTCAGCATTAAGCAACAAGAAAAACAGAAGAAAAAATACTAAGGTGATCGCTGGTCACAAGCCCTAAGCGTCATTAAAAGACCCAGGCTTTAGATAAAGTTGAGCCTATGGCCCGCTCCATTTTCTAATAAAATTAATTTAAAAGAGTAAAAACCATAGTAACATACTATGCCAGTATGCTAGCCATACGAAAGGGAAAATAAGTACGTCTTAAGTCTGGACTTGAAACTCTCTATGGAATCTGACAGTTTTATTGATGCAGGGAGATCATTCCCTGCACCAGCGATTTATTTGGCGCAGATGTTCCTGCACACTATCCCAGACTTTGTTGTGCATAAACATATGCTGTCCCATCCTGAATCTTGCACCATGCTCTATGTGTTGGATGGTCTCAGGCATATCTTTGCAAAGCCTGCATGCCGGGTCCTACCTGCTACTGTAAACACCTGCCTTTACAACACTGGTGCTTAGAGCCTGTCCTTGCACCACCATGATCAGAGCCTCTGTGCTCTCCTTCAGCCCAGTCTTTGGCAACAGCCTAGTATAGCCACAGGTAGAAATACTAAAAACCCAGGTCAAAGGAAGAAGAAAGATCCCAGCTGTCAAAATGTATGCCCTAGAAGTCATCAGATACACCACTTGAATACTAAACTGGCCACAGATGTCAAAACATATAAGCTGCGCATAACACACAGACAGGTTCCACCAACAGTCAAACACCTTGCCAGGCATTGGTCACATTTCTTGATTTCAGCCACCCCTATGTGCTGGTGGATCTGAAACAGATGTGCCTCAGCAGATCATTGAAAACACAAACACGAGCTCCAGTGAACCCTCGGAGGTCCACAGTGGGATTTGTGAACTGCAATCTGATGTATGTGAACTAATAATGTGTCCCACGCTGTGTTACCAAGTAGTTTCACACCAGGAGGAGAACACAACCTGAATAAAATATGTGAAATAAAATGTGGCCTCTTTGAGCATTCTGACATGTTGGAGTCGTGCAGTCATATTACTTATTGACATTGTAAAAATGCTTACATGCTTATCATTCCTTCTATACTGTATATATTTTTTGTAAAGTAGAAAATAATGAAGTGGTGAAAACTTTAAGATGATTCTTGATGGAATATTATCAGTAATATTAATACTATTTGCAGAAAGTGTTGAAAAAACCTGACAGATATTACAAATGTTGAAGTAAAGGGGAAACTGTCCATTTTATTATTATTTTATTCCACAATATGGCAGGAAGCATCAGTGAGAGAAATTCAGAGTCTGAACACCAGGGGGTCCCCTTTCCAAACTTTGAAATGAGTATGCAGAGCAGGTGTGGTGATTTAGTACACATTCAATTACATTGTACTATAAAAACTACTACTATTATAGTTCAGATGCAGCTTTAGAATCATATGTTTAGTGTTCCTGCCAAAGAGATACTTTTACTCACTTATATCAGGGACTGGAAATAAGAACCTGTCTGACTGACTGCAATAAAAAACTGTGAAAGATTTTTTTTTCTTGTAAAATAGAAATGCTCACACTGTGGTTTGTGCAAAGTAAAACAGGTGTAGGGCTTCTCTTTAAATGTTTCCTCATGCGGTTCAAAGACTGTGAAAATGTTGGGAGTACTCATGAGAATAAATCATTGCAAATTAAAAGGAAAAACAATTATTAAATAGTATCAAAAATATATCAAAGTCATAAAATGTATAAATTTGCAAACTGCTTAAAAATATGATGCACAGTATCAGCCTGCAAGGGGGAGTTATTTCAATAATAATAATAATAATAATTATTATTATTATTATTATTATTATTATTATTATTATTATTATTATTATATTGCACATTCAGTTGTATATATACAAAATTCTGCACAAACTAAAAAACAGTGAAAAGGACAATACATATCAACAAATACTTATCAGAACAGGGAATACATAAAATATAAATTAAAACATTAAGATAATGGGGTACTTTATATATTGTATTTGTCATTAGTTACAGCAAAGCAGATAAGGAGCTTGTCAGCAAAAATGTAGATCTGGGTTCAAATCCTGCTCATGCTAATCTGCATTGTCCACCCACTTGTAAAAGGAAGTAATCTGTGTTGGACTGGTGTCCTTTAAATTAGAATTTTTAAGTTGAACATGTTAAATTGAAATTATGTACTGCCGCTGTCACTGCTGTGTTTAGTGGAACAACCTTATATATCATTAAGGCGATGCATCAACTCCTCAACTAAGACTGAACTCGAAGCTAGACTGCCTGATGTCTTAGCTTCACATTTGACAAATACCCAGTCAGTAGACAGACTTGTGGATAGTTTAAACTCAGTGCTCAAAACTACACCCGACATGATTGCACCACCTGTGTTAAAACCGCGCTCCCCCAAATCACAGTCACCTTGGTTCAATGATTATCTTTGCGACCTCAAGCATAAAGCAAGAGGTCTAGAACGGAAATGGCGTTGTTCAAAATTAGAAGTATTTCACCTTGCGTGGCGTGATGCTATCTTAGACTATAAGCATGCATTATTGGCTACAAAGCGGACTTACTACTCTGATTTGATCAACAAAAACAAGCATAACTCAAAGTTCTTGTTCAACACGGTGGCAACACTTATGCATGGACAACCACCTGTAGTTCGCTCTCCTCTTACAGCACAAGATTTCCTGGATTACTTTGAGAAGAAAATAGAAGACATCAGGTTAAACATATCCCGGCATGCCTTAATCCAGCCACTACACCCTACTATTGAGGTAGGCGCCACTACTGAGGTATTACCTAGATTTACAGAATTTGATAGTATCTCACTAGGCATGCTGACAAAACTCGTAATGTCAACAAAAATCACAACCTGTTTATTTGATCCTATACCAACAAAACTGTTTAAGGACCTGTGGCCCACTCTTGGGCCAACTCTGCTGGAAATTATTAATCTTCCTTTAACTTCTGGATCTGTTCCTAAATGTTTCAAATCTGCAGTGATTAAACTATTACTTAAGAAACCTAATCTTGACCCTAGTGTATTGAAAAACTATTGGACGATATCAATCTATCATTTTTCTCTAAAATTCTGGAAAAAGTGGTGTCACGGCAGCTCGTAGACTATCTTACTGAGAATAATCTCTTTGAGCCACTGCAGTCTGCTTTTAGAAAATACGAGGTCTGTTAGAAAAGTAACGGACCTTTTTATTTTTTGCAAAAACTATATGGATTTGAATCATGTGTGATTGCATCAGCCAAGCTTGAACCTTCATGCGCATGCGTGAGTTTTTTCACGCCTGTCGGTTGCGTCATTCGCCTGTGAGCAGGCCTTGTGGGAGGAGTGATTTTCATTGTCAGGAAATTGGCTGATCGACTGCCGCTTTGCTTCATCAAATTTTTTCAGAAAGTGTGAGAGACAGCCAAGTGGAAACCATTTGGAAAATTCAGATGGCTTTCGGTGAAGATCTAATGGGGATCACACAGATTAAGGACAATTACAACTGGATTAAAGACGGCCCACATCGGCGGATGGTGCGCCGCACACCGAGCGGCGATCGACAGGCTCAACCGACCAGATCATTTCCAAAGTGAACGCTTTGTTGATCCGGGACATCGTCTGACTACCAGAGAAATGGCAAGACAGCTGGACATAGAACTTTTTTGGCATATTCCACTGTTACAGGAGTTTTTGTAATGGAAAGAGGAGTGGAGAAATTCGCCACGGAGCCGCTCATGGCGCGGGACAAAAGCACCTCCGTGTTGGTCTCACAGGACAAGCCCTAACATGCCCAGCTCTTGTACCATTCGGAAGATTCAGACGGCTTTCGGTGGCTTTTCAGTTGTGTGACTATCGAGAAATTGTGGACGAGCTGGACATGCCACAACATGTCCTGTGAGGCTTCATCATCGCGTTGCTTTTTGTTTGTGCCCTGCGCCTCCGTCCCGACGTGCAAATTCCTCTGCATGTCTTTTCATGACAAAAAACTCCAGTAACAGTGGAATGTGCCGTTCATTTCCAAAGTAAACGCTTTGTTGATCCGGGATGTCGTCTGACTACCACAGAAATGGCAGAAGAGTTTGACATCAGCAGTCAGTCAGTCAGTCGGCTGAATTAAACTGCGACCTCAACTTTACCTAAATTCTGTGTCTTTTAGTGAACTTTAGGACTAGTGGCCGGCGATCACCTTAGTATTTCTCTGTTTTTCTTGTTGTTTAATGCTGGCAAATTATACAGTATTTTTTGTCTTTCTGATGCCTGATTCTGTTTTTTCTCTCTGTTTAAGGTGCAGCTCCATCCAGAGATGGGAGTTATATTCGTGTTGGTGATCCTCCTGTCCTGTGCGCCAATAGCATTTCTTGTATATTCGTCCGTGAATTGTTCTGTAATTTATGTTTGTAGCATGGCCCAAGCAGAGGGTCACCCCTTTGAGTCTGGTCTGCTTGAGGTTTCTTCGTCAGAGGGAGTTTTTCCTTACCATTGTTGCTCTGGGGGTTGGTAAGGTTAGACCTTACCTGTGTGAAGCGCTTTGAGGCAACTCTGTTGTGATTTGGCGCTATATAAATGAAAATAAATTGAAATTGAAAAAATGTACTTCAGAGAAAATAATCGGCCTTAAAACAGTAGCAATTTATAATTTGTTTAAAAAAAAGTTTGAATTAGTACATTTATTCATAAATGTACTTTTGTTCAAGTTCATCTGTTTATTACATGACTTAAGATTTTAGGATACTAATAAACTTTAAAATCAGCAAATAAATCTTTAAATTGACCTTAGGTGGATGTGTTTGTCTATCTATATGTAGCCCTGCAATAGACTGCCGGCTGTCCCAGGTGTAACTCACCACATGCCCAGCAAGTGCTGGGATAGGCTCCAGCTCTGAACCCCCACCCCCAATGCCCCCAAGGCCCTTAATTGGAGTAAGCAGGTAAGGAAAATGAATGCAATAAATAAATACATGTAGGTAATTCGGAAAGGGCAGTTTGACATTTTTAAAGGAGGAGATGTAGTATTGTGCCCTGTGACCTTTGACTTACTGAAACAAATCATCCGTATGACTCTGGGGTTCACAAAGATCATGAGGTTTGATTGTGAAATCAGCAATTTTTTTTTTTTTTTTTTTTTTTCCACATATATTGTTGATTGTTCAACAGAAAATAATTTTACATACAGACATTTTTGGTGTCTTGTAATCCTTTTCCAAAGGATATCTGTATGAAGTTGCACACATTTTAGTTGTCTTCTTTTTTTTTCAGCACGCACACACACATACTTAACAAAAGCATCTCACATAAATCAAAACAAAACAAAAGAAAATAAAGGAAAACACAATCTCATAAACAATTTCCCAGTTTTGTGCAGCTGAAAGGGTGTCAGCTGAAGCATAAGCTTATAAACGCTCACACCTTACACCATTTGCTATATACACACACATATATATACACTCATAACAACGAATACCAAAAAGGATAAAACAAGAAAGACAAGCAGAGACAATATAGATTAATCAGCAAACAAAAATATCTGAACACAGCAGAACAAACAGCAGTACAACGCACAGAAAAAACAAAAAAACAAAAGAACAGTAACAAGTCAATTAACCTCATTTATCGTACTATAATAAGTAATCTTATTGTTTTAGAAAGTGTTTTTAAGCCAGCCAAAGTACCAGATAATTTAATACTATCACAACAATTATTCCAGATTTTAACACCCTTCACGGAGAAGCAATGAAGTTGCACACATCCTCTGCAAACAATCAGCACATTATTTTATTTTAAGCTTTTTATGCCGAACAACAGAATGCAAAGCCCACATGAGTCATATCCAGGTGGTTTTGCATTGAACAAACGGTGAATCCTAACAGCCTGCACGATCGAAGAAAGAAACGGTTTTACATGGGACACACGTCCAGCTCTGACCTTTCTTGATTGAGTGTAATAGCACACAGAGCAAATGCAAAAAGGTCACAGGCAGAGACAGCTTTAATATTATAATTGACATTTTTTTTTTTCAGGGGTATGGGTCTGCTGCAAGCGGCTGCATACTGCTATTAGATATTCAGGACATGGTGCAAGCAGCCCTGTGTCTTATGCATGCAAGGTGAGTGACCTGGTTAATAACAGAGACACTTTGATATGACTGGCTGAATGCAGTGTTGCAGCACAGACAATGTGTGGCTTTTTCTTTTTTTTTTTGCGAAAGCCTTCTGCAAGGTGCCTTTGTGTCTTCTGAATAATTTGTCAAGGATAACCTGTTTTCAGCCAAAATGCGATTTCTCTTTTACTGGAGTGTGCACACAAAAAATAGTGGCAAAAGCAAAAAGCATCAAACTGCTGCACTTCAGCCAACATTGCCCAGTTGACATGTTGCCTCTGTTGTCTTAGAAAATAATCTATTCCTTCATCTACACAAGAAAATCGACATAAACAAACACTGTTCTCTTACCGCCTTCTGCTCGCGTCTGGTCGCTTTAATCACTACTATTCATCCATGTTAGTTTTGAACCTGGGCTACAATGTCAAAGCTAAATTTAAAATTACAGAGCGGAAACATGTTTGTCCTGCATTGACTGTGTGTTTATGCTGTTACTGACTGGATCAAAGACTTTCTTTCACCAGAACGTGTCACACTGGAGGGGTTTTTTTTTTTGTTGTTTTTTTTTGATAGTTTCCTGAAAGTCACAGTGTTTTATTCATGCTGCTACTCAGAAAAAAAAAAAAAAAAAGATTTTCACAATGTGTGCAAGTTGAATAAAGGAGTTACTGGGTGTAAGCTGTATGAAGAAACACAATTAATGTAAGATCATAGCATATTTATTAAACCATATACTGAATATATAATTCAATTTAATTGCCAAATTACAAAATAAGTTAATCGAAGGTGCTTTAAGAGCTAACATTACCCACCCCTAGAGCAAGCACATTGGTAACAGTGGTAAAGAAAAACTCCCTCAGCTATGCTTTTTTTTTTTAGGAAGAAACCTCAGGCAGAACAGACTCAGATGAGTGTCCATCTGTTCTGGTCATACTATTAATAACACTTAAACAATTTTTAAAAAAGCACAAAAAAGAACTATCAACATACCCAACTGAGAAGATGCAGCTAGGCTTCCAGTTACTCATAAGGTCCAATGTTCACATTGAACAAGTGTCCTTTCACTCATCATCACTCATCTTCAACCGTTTTTCTGGGTTTGGGTCACGGGGGCAACAGCTCCTGCAGGGGACCCCAGACTTCCCTTTCAATCAATCAATCAACTTTTTTCTTGTATAGCGCCAAATCACAACAAACAGTTGCCCCAAGGCGCTCCACATTGCAAGGCAAGGCCATACAATAATTATGAAACACAGTCTACGTCTAAAGCAACATAACCAAGGGATGGTCCAGGGTCACCCGATCCAGCCCTAACTATAAGCCTTAGCGAAAAGGAAAGTTTTAAGCCTAATCTTAAAAGTAGAGAGGGTATCTGTCTCCCTGATCTGAATTGGGAGCTGGTTCCACAGGAGAGGAGCCTGAAAGCTGAAGGCTCTGCCTCCCATTCTACTCTTACAAACCCTAGGAACTACAAGTAAGCCCGCAGTCTGAGAGCGAAGCGCTCTAATGGGGTAATATGGTACTATGAGGTCCCTAAGATAAGATGGGACCTGATTATTCAAAACCTTATAAGTAAGAAGAAGAATTTTAAATTCTATTCTAGCATTAACAGGAAGCCAATGAAGGGAGGCCAACACGGGTGAGATATGCTCTCTCCTGCTAGTCCCCGTCAGTACTCTAGCTGCAGCATTCTGAACCAACTGAAGGCTTTTTAGGGAACTTTTAGGACAACCTGATAATAATGAATTACAATAGTCCAGCCTAGAGGAAACAAATGCATGAATTAGTTTTTCAGCATCACTCTGAGACAAGACCTTTCTGATTTTAGAGATATTGCGTAAATGCAAAAAGGCAGTCCTACATATTTGTTTAATATGCGCTTTGAATGACATATCCTGATCAAAAATAACTCCAAGATTTCTCACAGTATTACTAGAGATCAGGGAAATGCCATCCAGAGTAACGATCTGGTTAGACACCATGCTTCTAAGATTTGTGGGGCCAAGTACAATAACTTCCCTGGCCACATTGACCACCTCTGACTGGGGGATCCTGAGATGTTCCCAGGCCATTGTGGAGATATAATCTCTCCACCTAGTCCTGGGTCTTCCCCGGGGTCTCCTCCCCAATGGACGTGCCTGGAACACTCAGGAGGCATTCTTACCAGATGCCCGAACCACCTCAGCTGGCTCCTTTCAACACAAACGAGCAGCAACTATACTCCGAGCTCCCCATGGATGACCGAACTTCTCACCCTGTCTCTAAGAGAGACACCAGCCACCCTCCTGAGGAAGTGTCGTTTCAGTCAAATGTTAAACGACCTGGACTTATGAAGCGGAAAGGAATTGTGTACTGGATAAACTCTCTGTGATGTCATTTGCAAGATGTCTGGAGAGCCAGTTTGAAGCTCAAATGTTGCTGTTCATATGTTACATCTTGTCATTGGCTGTTTATAATGTGAGCAGGTTCGGTGAATGACCGAAGCCAAAACACCCTTCACCCCACCTCAGAGTTAAACAAAAAAAAAGAACAAGCTAAAGCTAAGGCCAACCATGGTTTGAGTGTTTTATTAACACACATTCATTTGAAGATTGGGAGGTGGCTTTTATTGTTGGTGGCTTAGGTGTGGGTCTTCAAAGTTGTGACCATTGTATTACTTCAGGTACCACAGGATAATAGTAATAGTAATAGGAGTAATAGTGGGCATAACCTCACCATGCTCTTGATACTAATATACAAAACTAAATAATAGTGGAATTTCACTAAACTGAAATACTGGAGCACAGACTTCTTTGATGGTCCATTAGTATTAGTACATACAATCTCACATATTTGAAACAAATCTTCAAAAGACAACTAACATGGTTTGGTCCACAGCTAGCAGGAGCAGGAGCAGGGCCTTGGAAGTGGCTTGCCAGCACACAGCTGTCATTCAAAGCGGCCACCTGCTTAATTATTCATAACTTTATGATGTAAAATAAGTTAAATTAAAATAGGTTTTAATAACTGTTGAGTTATTAAAACAATCCCACACCCCTGTACAGTTCTTATGAATGGGCAAACTAGACCAAAATCTTTTTTTGTTTGTTTGTTTGGTACCAGGCTGTAAACGTGCCTATTTCTGATCTAAAGTTGGAAATTTTAACATGGGGGGGTCTATTGGGATTGACTTCTCAGACAGCCTCAAGTGGTCATTCAAGGAACTGCAAGTTTTTGCACTTCTGTGTTGGCTTCATTTGTTGGGGCTTGGCAAAAACACACACACAAACTTTAATAATCAGGGTCACCAGTAACAGTTTGATCCTCTATGGAGCAGCGTTGGAACAATGGAAACACTAGGTGGAGTAATTATTTTCTAAGAAGTTTAATAACCGATTTAGCTCAATGGATTACTTGCTCTGGGTTATGTAAATACAGTGCATTCTAATTAATGTAATTAGGTAAACATGGAGGAGAAGATAACTGGGGAATATCAGGCAGCACGGCTGTGTGCCTTGGTTAATAAAAAGGTCACGGTCACGGAATGCAAACATGAATGCCGCATAATCAGAAGCATGGTAATTCAAATCCAGACACAGCTTTTGAAGATAATATGTAAATGAAAAGCTGTTACAGTAACTGCACTTTTATTCAGACGGTAGTGTCATGCAGCACGCTTTTGACAAATGGCACCACAACAGCATCTGATAGTATTCACCTGTTGGATAATTTTTCTGATCAATATGAGCTCACACTGCTGTGATGCTATAAATGCAGCTAATGTGCACACTTCTGAATTGAGTCAATGTGGCCTATGGGATGCTTTTAGACCTTTTCTAAAACATCTAAATGAAGTTCCCAATTATTCTTTATTATGAAAAACAAATATTTAGTTTCAAATCAGGTTTATACGATGGTGTTTTAGGGCAACATAGAATTTTTTTTTTTTTTTTTTTAGACTTCGAGAATAAAGTCGTAATATTACGAGAATAAAGTTGTAATATTACGAGATAAAGTCATAATATAATATTTTTACTTTTTTCTTGTAATATTACGACTTTATTCTCGTAATTTTACGACTTTTTTTCCTCGTAATTTTACGACTTTTTTCCTCATTATATTATGACTTTTTTTCTCGTAATACTGCAACTTTATTCTCGAAGTAAAAAAAAAAGGAATTCAATGTGGCCCTAAAACTCCATCGTAGGTTTAAACTGGCACTGATTAAGCTTATATTCACATGACCACCTTATGTAACTTCAATTTGAATATTTCATAAAACCTGTGCACATTTTGTGAAAGCACAAAAGTTAGGTTTGTTGGGCACGTGGATGGACTCTGAAAGACATTTGCGGGTATTTGAAAGATAGTCATATCACAGCAAACAACTACAAAAAGGCAGAAATAGTTGATGTCGCTAATAAGGCTAATAGCTTATCATTCTGCCATGGAAAACTGACAACAAGGACAAAACCCAGAAACAACAGGCAGTTTGATGGGACGGGAAGACTACTTTTCTGCTTAAAAAACTTGCTGAAATATTGTTGAGATGTGACTGCTGCTGACTTTTTTCCAAGTGTTAACATAAGAACACTGGGCTGTCCAGCATTGTCGTTTAATATCAAAACAGAGTGTGTCAGTGAGCAACAGTACAAGAATCACAATGTCTGTTCAGCAGCCTGTCAGTACACAGAGTAAGTGGTGAGAGATCTTAAAAAAGATTTTAAGGAGCATTACGTAATGATATTACTGTGTGGAGGGGGTGTGTTTTATTGATGGTGAAATAGCATGAGCAGCGCATGGTACATTTGGGTACCTCAACATTGACACAAGGTGCAACAACCCTGATAAAGTCCATTGAGCCTGTTTGAGATTTTGGAGCTAACTGAACCAGCATTACACCATCAATGCAGATATGCATTAATGTTATTCCAAGTAACTCTCTGTGAGCTGTTTGGGTATGCATTTCTTTATTTTCACTCAGGAATCTTCTTTAACACAAAAACACCACAATGAAGCATGAATTTGTAGTGGCTTATTTTTAATGAACTGAAACATCCACTACCTAATGAAATTGAATGTGACACTTACCATCTCTCTATGTAATAAAATTGTAAGTACAGTATGAAATCCTATGCATGTCTGTCCAGTGCAGCCTCCATATGCAACCTGACAGGGCCCCACAGTGTGTGGTCAGGACCACATACAGCCCCTTGGAATGTATGGACAGCAGCCATAAAGAGCCACCTACATGTAAAGCATGCACAGATGATTCTCATTCTATATCATGTCATCTACCTTTATGTGAGGGTGAAGAGACTATTAACATGAAAGTGAAATGTGCCCTATTGTGGGAAAGTGCACTTGAAGATCATTGCCAATCAGTGTTGCATTTGGACTTGTGCCAAACATTGCGGACCCCCGTGACAAACCATTTTTAAGACACATTTTTTACCCCAGGCAATCAAATAGGGCCATCGGGTATTGTGAATGCTTTGCATCTGTCCGTCCGCCTATCTGTGCTCAGCGTAACTCCAGTCGTATTACTGCCACAGTCTTCAAATTGACAAGGAAGGTTCTTGGGACACAGACCTTGAATAAGTTCAAAAATGGCTAACCTTGACCTATTTTAAGAACTATTTTAAGAGGTTAAAATGTCACATTTTGTTTCAATCTGTACAGTTTTGTTTTTTTTTGGGGGGGGGGAGGGGGGGTTGTGGCAGCTGTGACAGCCAGTCAGAGCAGAGCTGCACCATCATGTCAATGGCAGGTCTCTCCAAAATTGCTTACTTTTGTGTGCTTATATACATATTTATCATATATTATGTAAAAGCTAGAGATAAATAGACATTTCTAAAACTGAAAATGCTGTTTTTGGAAAGTAATAACACCTCTGAAATTATTTACAAGACATTATGTGGACATTAGCATGGTGACATCATAGGCTGATAGCTAGTGAAGGAATATATCCTAAATGTGCTTAAATATGCATTAACCTTTTGTGCTTTCTCCCCACTCAGTACCATCATAATATTATTTATGTTTTATTGAGCTAAAATATATATTGTTACATGAGTATGTTTCAATGTTTAGAAGTCATCGTTTATATATTAATAGAGCTTGTTGCTGTTGAAGAATGTATTACTCATATGCTCATAGTGATCAATATTTATCAATGCTTATTAAACATGTAAGCTAAGCTAGCTAAGGTTAATTACAGTAGATTCAATAGATTCTCACAAATCCAACAAGACCAAGCATTCATGATATGCACACTCTTAAGGCTATGAAATTGGGCTATTAGTAAAAAAAGTAGAAAAGGGGGTGTTCACAATAATAGTAGCATCTGCTGTTGATGCTACAAACTCAAAACTATTATGTTCAAACTGCTTTTTAGCAATCCTGTGAATCACTAAACTAGTATTTAGTTTCTTCACATCTGCGAGGCATTACTTTTGTTGGTTTGGAACCAAGATTTTGCTTGTTTACTAGTGTGCTTGGGGTCATTGTCTTGTTGAAACACCCATTTCAAGGGCATGTTCTCTTTAGCATAAGGCAGCATGACCTCTTCAAGTATTTTGACATATCCAAACTGATCCATGATACCTGGTATGCGATATATAGGCCCAGCACCATAGTAGGAGAAACATGCCCATATCCTGATGCTTGCACCACCATGCTTCACTGTCTTCAGTGTGAACTGTGGCTTAAATTCAGAGTTTGGGGGTCATCTCACAAACTGTCTGTGGCCCTTGGACCCAAAAAGAGCAATTTTACTCTCATCAGTCCACAAAATATTCCTCCATTTCTCTTTAAGCCAGTTGATGTGTTCTTTGGCAAATTGTAACCTCTTCTGCACGTCTTTTATTTAACAGAGGGACTTAGCGGGGGAGTCTTGCAAATAAATTAGCTTCACACAGGTGTCTTCTAACTGTCACAGCACTTACAGGTAACTCCAGACTGTCTTTGATCATCCTGGAGCTGATCAATGGGTGAGCCTTTGCCATTCTGGTTATTCTTCTACCCATTTTGATGGTTGTTTTCCGTTTTCTTTGACATGTCTTTTTTTTTGTCCATTTTAAAGCATTGGAGATCATTGTAGATGAACAACCGATAATTTTTTGCACCTGCGTATAAGTTTTCCCCTCTCCAATCAACTTTTTAATCAAACTATGCTGTTCTTCTGAACAATGTCTTGAACGTCCCATTTTCCTCAGGCTTTCAAAGAGAAAAGCATGTTCAACAGGTGCTGGCTTCATCCTTAAATAGGGGACACCTGATTCACACCTGTTTGTTCCACAAAATTGACAAACTCACTGACTGAATGCCACACTACTATTATTGTGAACACCCCCTCTACTTTTTTTACTAATAGCCCAATTTCATAGCCTTCAGAGTGTGCATATCATGAATGCTTGGTCTTGTTGGATTTGTGAGAATCTAATGAATCTACTGGTACCTTGTTTCCCATGTAACAATAAGAAATATACTCAAAACCTGGATTAATCTTTTTAGTCACATAGCTCTACTATTATTCTGAACACTACTGTATATTCAAATACGTTTGGGTTATGTGTTCGAATGCTGTTGAACTGTGTATTGTGTCTACCAAATTAAAGGCATGTTATGTTTATGATTATATTTGCTTTTGTTCTAAGATTTGCTTTTGCTCAAATATTAGTTAGCAAGCTGTCATAAAGATATGTTACTCATATAATCATTTTCAAAAGTCTTGTAAATGTGATGTGTCCCTGTTTCGGTGAGGCCCTGAAGATATGCTGACAGTTTTTCAGTTAGCAGTTGCCCAAAAACCTTATCAGAAGACTTCACAGCGCATGTGGGCAGGACCTTCAGTTAGCAGTTGTTGCCCAAAAACTTTATCAGAAGACTTCACAGCACGTGTGGACAGGACCATGCCATGAAATGGAGGGATCAAGACCACTCAGATGAAGGACACCGCACAAGATTAGCAGAAAAACGTTGTAGTAGCAAATACAGGGCCAGCCCACTGTTCGGGGTTCCTGCTTGCTGTCAGCTTGCTGGAACACCAGATTGCTGGTTGGAAGTTTGCAGCTCCTCGGACCCTCAGAACTTCTGTGTATGTTTTTGTTTATCTCACTCATTCTGTAAAACTTAAATTCTGTAAAAATTTGTGACATTTAAATCCTGTTCAATAAATCTCCGAGTGGCCCTCAGAGTAATTGTGTTCAAATTTAATTGACTGGTTAATACCTTCGAGGCAGGGGGAGACGAGGTCACAGGAGACCCCTGAAATATCCCAAGACTAGCTGTAAAACTCCACTTTGTGAGTAAATATATCCTCTTTGTAATATGTTATGTAAAAACCAGCGAGAAATAAACACTTCTAAAACTGAAAACACTGTTTTTGTAACCTAACACCTTTGGACTCATTTACAAGACTTTTACAAGACTTTTACAAGACATTAGCGTGTATGCTAACTTCTGCTAACTCAAAGCTAACTTTCTTAAATTTGTCTCATTAGTACCTGTAAATGCACATAGGGTGATCTACAAATATTCCTTGATTTGCACAACTTCTGCTCTTAAAACATTAATATTGTTTTTGACTGACTGATTGATAGAGGAGCTTTACTGAACATGTTCAAATTGTACGCAAGACAATAGGATGTTAATAATTAATTAAACAACTGCAAATTATAAAGAACACAATGGTCATACAGCCGAGGGTATTGCATTATATTGTATATGGCAAGTGTACAGTAATTGACATTTTCAGTTAGTGTGTGTGTGTGTGTTGTGCACAGCTGCAAGTGGTTAATTGAACTGCATTTTTTGTACATGCAAAATCCTCATTTACATACTGCTGTCTATGTCACGTGACAACCCGCTGTCATGAGCGCAATTATTCTTAGTGAATCATCTTCGCCAACCCAACATGCCAAAGCATTGTGCTTGTCAAATGCACGTGAAAAAAGCAAGATTTGAATATGTATCTTGGTTTGACAGGAGGAAAATGCATCCAAATGCTATAATTATCTCTTTATTTAGAAGCAAAAAGTAGGACAAAGTCAAGTGCAAATATCATTGCTATCTTACACCTAATGCAGTTTTCATTTAATGGGTTGTGCTTACATCCTCAAAATAATAATGCTCCTGTGGATAAAGTTGGTCTCAAAACAAGATGTGGTCAGGTGTAGAGCTCATGTGTTGATATCTTCTGTCACTTTAGATCAAGAAAATCTAGTCTAAAGTCCAGTGCTGTCTCCTTATAAACTGGTTCACAGCACATATCGTTACCAGTCACCTGTAATGGTGCAATATTACTAATATGGCACGTTATGGCCACTGAAGACAAAGATAAATACATGAAGCAGGAGGCGAAAATATATATATAAATTTATACAAGAGAGCTGACGATACCGCTCACTCCCTCTCTTACTCACTTTCTGACAGACAGATGACATTAAGGACATGATTTACTAAGTGTGTGGCCAATTAAAACTTTTGCTCTTTGGGATGGTGATTTAACATTCACAGACAGCACGGTGGATTGGGATTTGTCCTGTTACCTCACAGCAAGAAATGGTGAATGGTAAATGGACTGCATTTATATGGCGCTTTTCCATCTGCATCAGACGCTCAAAGCGCTTTACAATTATGCCTCACATTCACCCCGATGTCAGGGTGCTGCCATACAAGGCACTCACACACTGGAAGCAATAGGGGATTAAAGACCTTGCCCAGGAGCCCTTTGTGATTTTCCAGTCAGGTGGGGATTTGAACCGAGGATCTTCTGGTCGCAAGCCCAACACCTTAACCACTAGACCATCACCTCCACCACCAAGAAGGTTATCGGACCGCTGCCCACCTGTGGCCTCTCTGTGTGGAGCTTGCATGTTCTCCCCTGTGTTTGTGTGGGTTCCCTCTGGGTGCTTCCTCCCACATCCAAAGACATGCAGGTTAGGTGAATTGGAAACTTTAAATTGTCAGTAGGTGTGCGTGGGAATGTGTTTGTCTGTTTCTATGTGTCCCTGCGACAGAAAGGTGTCCTGTCCAGGGTCGTCTATGAGCCAGTCACTAATTTTGACCTAGTCAGTACGGTACCAGCCAGGCCAGGGGTCAATGAAGAATTACACAGAGGTCAAAAGTAAAAATGTTTGAGTCATGTTGAAAAATATACTACATTATTTATCTGATCATAATGATTCAAAAAAGGTCTAGTTTAGACTATCTATGACTGAATGTTTTGGAGTTATGGGGTAATAACAGCAAAAATGGTGACAAAGGTCAGTTTCAGTTTGTACAGGGGTCAAAACGTAAAGTTGCTCCAGTTTCAGTAAAAAAAAAAAATGATGCAAGTTATTGGTTGAAATAAAAGGATTAATAAATTAAATTGTTTTGACTGTGTTGAATGTTTGGTCTCCAAAGTAAAGGTCTCCCCCACACTTTGATAACCCCTGGTGTAACATGATAACTAAGCATGACAGATGGTGCAAACTATTCCTTTTTATAACCTTATTAACCTAAACAATAATTTGCATAATTATTTACTGAAATTGAAGCAACTTTAACTTTTGACCCCTGTACAAACTGAAACTGACCTTTGTCACCATTTGTGTTGTATTTTTACCCCATAACTCTAGAACATTCAGTCATAGATAGTCCAAACTATACCTTTTTGGAATCACTGTGATCAGATAAACAATGTAGTATAGTTTTTAACATGACTGGAGCATTTTTACATTTTGACCTCTGTGTTATTCTTCATTGACCCCACCTGGCTACAGCTAACACCCTGGGATGGTTATCAAACATGTTTGTGTAGGTTTGTGGTACACTGAGGCTGGATTCTTAGTGTTGTTTCATCGCCTTAAGTGGTACCGAAAACCTGCTTGGCCCATGGACTAGGGTGAACTCTGCCTCTTTTCCAATGATTGCTGAAACAGGCTCCAGCCCCCTGGTGACCTTTGATTGGCGTAAGCGGGTACGGAAAATGAATGACTGAATATGAGTGTTACAAGTAATCAGCTAATAATATATTGGCTGTTATTAACAAAACATCACTGTACACAAAGAGCATTCATTTCCTTTCCATCCCTATCAAAAATATTTGCATTAGTTCACTGAATGTCAACTCACAACTGTATCTTGAAATCCAGCTTCCACTTGTTGCATTTTTCCCATGTCATCACATGACCCTCCTCATCCTTTTGTGATTACAGTGTTTAATCACTGCTCTCCCCCCCCCCCCCCCCCCCCCCAACCCCCTTCAGTAACACATTGACATTGTCCTGCTGAGATCCTCTCCAAGATGGCTTGATATACCCAAACCTTTCACAGGAGAGAAAAAAAAAAAAATCTAACTGAGGAGACGAATTGCTGAAAGGGCTCTCCAGCAAGCCTATAAATCATTCTTTAATCAGAGGAGTGAGGTTGCACTCTCAGACCCCACATTAGCACCGCTGACTTTGAGCTGTCTCTGGCTCTGCTCCTGCACCCAGCTTTCCTCAGCTCCATCTTCGCTCACTTGTCCTCATCTTCCTCTCATTCTTGGACCGCCTTTGATACAGAAATCCATGAAAAAAATTCTTTATTCAGGAATTTTTATACCCTACGCCTGGAAAAAGTGATGTCCAGATGTTCTAAATATTTGGAAATCAGCAGCATGTGTCACAAGCTGTGGAAAGTGAACAGTGATTAAGAGCTGTAAGTGCAAAGTGAAGGCTTTAATTTCAGGCTTTATAGCAAATTACCAATGATGACGCAGTGTTAAATTGTCACACACTGCTTTAATGATTATGCAGCCAAACTAGCTCCTGTCCACTGAGCAGGTACCTCAGCAACTGGGCAGCCGGTATGTAGACTTTAGTTCGATTCCTAGTCAAGCTGCCTGTCTATCTTCTGGACAAAACATGTCATCTACATAGTCTCAGTCCACCCAGCTGTCCATGAATACAAGTCTTGGTAAGAGAAGTAACCTGCAATAGACTGGAGTCCCATCCAGGGGGAGTCATTGACTCATCCACTTCATGCCACAGAATCCAGCACCAGTTGGCCTGAGGTCCAATAGAGGACTTACTTAAACCATGTATTTAAAAAAAAAAACAAAAAAAAAAAACATGAATGTAACATCTAGGCTTTATTACAATAAATTTTAAA
Organism: Thalassophryne amazonica; assembly: GCF_902500255.1. Lineage (NCBI taxonomy): Eukaryota > Metazoa > Chordata > Actinopteri > Batrachoidiformes > Batrachoididae > Thalassophryne > Thalassophryne amazonica. The sequence continues at coordinate 16,076,320 of NC_047118.1, forward strand.
ATTACTTGTAAAACAAAAGAACATAATTTTCAATCAAATCCCTGGACAACAAAATTTTCAGCTCTGTAATTACATTAATTATTTTTGGATTGACTAGATAACGTCATAAAAATAAATAAATACCAATGAAAATAACTTCTATTGAGGTGAATTAAACAATAAAATAAAACATAGTAGGATAACTATCTAATTATTAATAATGTTATATGTTACATTATATTGTCCATAAAATTGAAGATGGAAATATCATTAATTTCATCTGCAAATTTAAATTTAATGAAAATGTACGTGATTAATGAAAAAAATAAGAATAAAAATTTTGTGCATTTTTTCCTGTCATCATTCACATGAACCTCATTCAGGTGGAAAGGAGCTGGATGTGTATTTCTGTGTCCGTTCTCTCCCTGTTGGTTGAATAATTGTGAATGTCAGTTTAACTAATTACACAGTACATGTCATAATAAGTGTGGTAAATAAATGGTAAATGGACTCCATTTATATAGTTCTTTTTTCCATCTGCATCAGACGCTCAAAGAGCTTTACACATCAATGCCTCACATTCACCCCAATGTGACGCTGCTGCCATGCAAGACACCCACTACATACCAGGAACAACTAGGGGATTAAAGACCTTGCCCAAGGGCCCTTAGTGGTTTTCCAGTCAGGTTGGGATTTGAACCGAAGATCCTCTGGTCTCAAGCCCAACGCTTTAACCACTAGACCATCACCTCCCCGAAACAGCTTGGGAGTAGTTTGTGGGTTAATGGTACTTTGTCAGATGCTTTAGTATAAAAAAAAAATCAGCAGTATTTTAGTGTAGTTCATTGGTTGGAACAGTTTTTATAAATTTTAATGATTTTAAACTTTTTCTACCATGCAACACCCAGACATGCTTTTGGATCGACACAAACTGTGGCTAATTAAATTTATAAAATGATAATGATGATACTAGTGATGATACATCATGAAATGACTAAATTGTGAAACAACTAAGAATGGAATGTATTTGCATGTCACTGGAGGTGGGAGGACCCCAAAAGATCAGATCAGAAGCAAGCCTCAAAATCTCTCTACAAAGGCACAGGAAACTTGGTCAAAATTTATGGCACGTTGAATGCAGCATGTTATCAAAAAATACTAGAGGAAAATTTGCACTCATCAGCCTGGAAGCTGCGCATGAGACGTGCTTGGAAATTCCAATATGATAACGATCCAAAACACAAGGCCAAGTCAACTTGTTATTGGCTACAGCAGAATAAAGTGACTGTTCTGGAGTGGCCATCTCAGTCTCCTGACCTCAGTATCATTGAGCCACTCTGGGCAGATCTCAAATGTGCAGTTCATGCAAGACAGCCCTAAATTTACAGGAACTGGATGCTTTTTGCCAAGACGAATGGGAAGCTTTACCATCAGAGAAAATAAAGAGCCTTGTCCACAACTACCACAAAAGACTCCAAGCTGTAATTGATGTTAAAGGAGGCATTACATGGACGGTATTAAGAACTGAGGTATGTGAACTTTTGATCAAGGTCATTTGGGTAGTTTCTGTTGTAATTATGATTTAAAAAGAGTAAACACAATTGTTTGACTATAAAAGGCTTCACACAACCACCAAGTGTGTGAGTGAAAAAATTATATTCTCTAAAAAATGGCCAAAAAAAAAATTCTTAAATTCTACCAGGGTATGCAAACCTTTGGGCACAGCTGTATATATATATATATATATATATATATATATATATATATATATATATATATATATATATATATATATATATATATATATATATATATATATATATATATATATAAGGTCTGTTAGAAAGCTACCCAACCTTTTTATTTATTGCAAAAACTATATGGATTTGAATCACGTGTGCTTGCATCAGCGAAGCTTGAACCTTCGTGCGTGAGTTTTTTCACACCTGTCGGTTGCATCATTCGCCTGTGAGCAGGCTTTGAGTGAGAAGTGGTCCACCCCCCTCATCGGATTTTCATTGCGAGGAAAATGTCTGAACGATTTGGAGCTTTGCTGCATCAAATTTTTCCAGAAACTGTGAGAGACAGCCAGGTGGAAACCATTCGGAAGATTCAGATGGCTTTCAGGGACGATTCTATGGGGATCACACAGATTAAGGAGTGTTCCAACCGGTTTAAAGACGACGCACAATGGCGGAGGGCACGCCGCGCTCTGAGCGGCGATCGACAGGCTGAAACGACCAGATCATTTCCAAACTGAATGCTGTGTTGACCCGGGACGTCGTCTGAGTACCAGAGAAATGGCAGAAGATGTGCACATAGCACTTTTTTTGCCACATTCCACTGTTACAGGAGATTTTGTAATGAAACAGTGCGGAGGAATTCGCGCGTCGGGACAGAGCTGCAATGGCGCACAACAAAAAGCACGTTCGTGTTGGAAACCATTCGGAAGATTCAGACGGCTTTCTGTGGCTTTTCAATCGAGTGAGTATCCGAGAAATTGTGTAACAGCTGGGCATGTCACAACTTGTCCTGTGAGCCTTCCAACACTTTTTTCACTTTTTTTCCAGCACTTTTTTCGCAACATTCCACTGTTACAGGAGTTTTTGTCATGAAAAGATGTGCAGAGGAATTCACGCGTTGGGACGGAGCCGCTAATGGCGCGGGACCAAAACCAACGCCGTGATGAAGCCTCACAGGACATGTTGTGGCATGTCCACCTCGTCCACAATTTCTCGGATAGTCACATGACTGAAAAGCCATCAAAAGCCCTCTGAATCTTCCGAATGGTGCAAGAGCTGGGCATGTTACAACATGTCCTGTGAGACCAACACGGAGGTGCTTTTGTCCCACGCCATTAGCGGCTCCGTGGTGAATTCTTCCGCTCCTCTTTCCATGACAAAAACTCCTGTAACAGTGGAATGTGGCGAAAAAGTGCTATGTGCACATCTTCTGCCATTTCTCTGGTAGTTAGACGACGTCCCGGATCAACACAGCATTCAGTTTGGAAATGATCTGGTCGTTTCAGCCTGTCGATCGCCGCTCAGAGCGCGGCGTGCCCTCCGCCATTGTGCGCCGTCTTTAAACCGGTTGGAACACTCCTTAATCTGTGTGATCCCCATAGAATCGTCCCTGAAAGCCGTCTGAATCTTCCGAATGGTTTCCACCTGGCTGTCTCTCACAGTTTCTGGAAAAATTTGATGCAGCAAAGCTCTAAATCGTTCAGACATTTTCCTCGCAATGAAAATCCGACGAGGGGGGTGGACCACTGCTCACTCAAAGTATGCTCACAGGCGAATGACGCAACCGACAGGCGTGAAAAAACTCACACATGCGCACAAAGGTTCAAGCTTGGCTGATGCAAGTGCACATGATTCAAATCCATATAGTTTTTGCAAAAAATAAAAAGGTCAGATAGTTTTCTGTGTGTGTGATCTGACAATGAAATGTGGGTGGAGAAGAGGCAAATGAAGAAAACAGTCACAGAAAAACAGAAAAGTGTCTGAAAAGTAAAATGAGCGGTTTGTAAAATTCAACAAAGAATAAGCAGTTGAGACACTAAATTCTGCTTTGGAATGATAAAAGGAACTGCCTGAAAGATAATGTATGACACTCACAGTGGGACAAACTCTGAAGAACATAAAAACAGGGAGATGAAGTGATTTGACAAAGAGGAAGCCAGGTTTCATTTCCTCATTACTACTTTGCCTCAGGGTGGTGCCATTGCTGTTTTTGTTCGCTCACTTGATGGCCCATCTTGTCTCATTGCTGGATCAACATGTTGAAATGTTCAAAATGTAAATCATGCAAACAGTAAATCCATTTTGTTATGAAACTCGTGTACAAGATTGCTACCCTCACGCTCTCTGATGTCAATAAAGATGGATGGTCTTTCAAGGAAAATCTGCACAAGAACATTTCCAACCACAGACCTTGAAAATTTGACATTTACTGTATGTAGTGTTAAGACGGCACATCAAGGCTGATATGTCCTTTGTATTAACCTGCTCTTTCATCTCTCGATGTCGCTGCCGTTTCGCACTAAGGTGCAATAAGGCTTATGTCCTCAAGTACCTTTTTCCTGGCCATATTTGTCAACAAGTACTCCCAGTTATGGACATCACTAAAAAAAAACTACATTTCCAGACCTCGGCTGAGTCCCAGCTACCTTGGTACCTCCCACGCTCGGCCAGCGACTAAGCACAGCTTGATCTACCACCTCCTAAATGTTTGTTATCTCAACGTAATTCTGTCCAATGCTCAGCATTAAAATACCAGCAGTACTGTACTGGTGCAATAACTTGCAACAAGAAGAATAGTGTAAGCTCTGACCCCGTTGTCGGATTAGTTCGGAATGTGACCAGGAAGTGGCGTTTGTTGCTGATGGGCGTTCCAGTGACTTGGCAGTACTGTGCAAAATATTTAATGATAGATTATAAAAGACACTATCACTATGAGTTTTTCCTCCATGCTTGAACTGCTTCAAGCACAGGTGTCAAACAGATTTCAGAAATGACCAAGAGGGTGCAGGTTTTCTTTGTAACCATCAACTCCACCAGGTAAATTCATTGATAAAACTCATCCCATCTGCTCAAAGTGATGTATAATCACTTTGAAATCACCTGGTGGAGTTGATGGTTACAAAGAAAACCTGCACCCTCTTCGCCCTTTCTGGAATCAGTTTGACACCTATGGCAGTAACCACAGTTTGCTTGATTTATTTCAGTCCATATTTCATAGTTATGTTTCTGTACCGGTATTCAGCATGCTAACATCTCCATAAAATGTCTTGTAAATCACTTCAAAGATATTATCTGGTTACAAAAACAGAGATTTTACATTTAGAAGTGCATATTTCTTGCTAACTAGCTTGCGGCATTGCTAGCTGGCAGTATAGTGAATGTTGTTTCTTGTTGCAAAATGCCCACTGATTGAAAATTAATGACAGTATTACTTCAGTCTCTTGTCACTAAACTACACTAGTCCCGTGTAGATTATTTCCCCAGCCAAGTGTTCATTTACAGCTTAGGTGAACCAAGACAATGCAGGTGAAAAGCCTGATTTACAAAAGCTTGGCATGTATAAAAAAATGTGTGCAAATTCCATACCACCCGATCTCCTAAAGTTACACATTAAGGGTTGCATCTAACAAATGAGCTGAAAAAAAAGAAATATTGTGTACATTTAATACACTCAACAAAAATATAAACGCAACACTTTTGGTTTTGCTCCCATTTTGTATGAGATGAACTCAAAGATCTAAAACTTTTCCACATACACAATATCACCATTTCCCTCAAATATTGTTCACAAACCAGTCTAAATCTGTGATAGTGAGCACTTCTCCTTTGCTGAGATAATCCATCCCACCTCACAGGTGTGCCATATCAAGATGCTGATTAGACACCATGATTAGTGCACAGGTGTGCCTTAGACTGCCCACAATAAAAGGCCACTCTGAAAGGTGCAGTTTTGTTTTATTGGGGGGGATACCAGTCAGTATCTGGTGTGACCATTTGCCTCATGCAGTGCAACACATCTCCTTCGCATAGAGTTGATCAGGTTGTCAATTGTGGCCTGTGGAATGTTGGTCCACTCCTCTTCAATGGCTGTGCGAAGTTGCTGGATATTGGCAGGAACTGGTACACGCTGTCGTAAACGCCGGTCCAGAGCATCCCAAACATGCTCAATGGGTGACATGTTTCTTCCTGTTAAAAGGGAGTTTTTTCTTCCCACTGTCGCCAAGTGCTTGCTCACAGGGGGTCGTTTTGACCGTTGGGGTTTTTACGTAATTATTGTATGGCCTTGCCTTACAGTATAAAGTACCTTTTCATTCTATGTCATGTCCTCTCCAGTTATGTGAACGTGAAGAAAGTACATTTACACCAGTCTGAATGACCCACTTCACCTGTGGCAGATCAGTGACACTTAACATCATCAAAAGCACCTCCTTATTCTGTACACGTGCAACTGTTTAAAAGAGCCTTTACATGGACTGTTTGTCTTTGTTCATTTCAGACTACGAAAAATATCAGTCTGATTTTGTTACACTTTTATTTTTAAAAACACTAAAAATGTGAAGTTCACTCCATTAAGTGTCCCTCTGGAATATTTACAGTGGTGTCAGTAGTGCCATGAAAAAACTCTTTCACGGGAATGCACATTTTAAGATTGTCACCTTAAATAATAATAATAATGGTCTGTGCTGTACTAGGTTTCCCTTATGTCATTATTACTGCCACTACCATAATCTTACTACAAGACTAATAAAGATTTAAAATAAAGAAGAGATACTCGATAACTTATAGTAACTTATGGCTGGTTGGTTGTTCATGTTTATTTTTTTTTTAAAGGTTATTTTATTGTTGGTTGTATTTACATGTGGACATACGAGGTCTGTCCGTAAAGTATAGGTCCTTTTTATTTTTTTCAAAAACTATATGGATTTCATTCATATGTTTTTACGTCAGACATGCTTGAACCCTCGTGCGCATGCGTGAGTTTTTCCACGCCTGTCGGTGACGTCATTCGCCTGTGAGCACTCCTTGTGGGAGGAGTCGTCCAGCCCCTCATCGGAATTCCTTTGTCTGAGAAGTTGCTGAGAGACTGGCGCTTTGTTTGATCAAAATTTTTTCTAAACCTGTGAGACACATCGAAGTGGACATGGTTCGAAAAATTAAGCTGGTTTTCAGTGAAAATTTTAACAGCTGATGAGAGATTTTGAGATGATTCTGTCGCTTTAAGGACTTTTCACGGTGCGAGATGTCGCGCAGCGCTCTCAGGCGCCGTCATCAGCCTGTTTCAAGCTTAAAACCTTCACATTTCAGGCTCTGTTGATCCAGGACGTCGTGAGAGAACAGAGAAGTTTCAGAAGAAGTCGGTTTCAGCATTTTATCCGGATATTCCACTGTTAAAGGAGATTTTTTTAATGAAAGACGTGCGGGCGGATTCCGTCACAGGAAAAACACCTCTGCTGGAAGCCTTAAGGACAAGTTGGAACATCTCCAGCTGATAAACAATTTCTCATATACTCACTCCACTGAAAGCCATCAAAAGCCAACTGGATTTTAAGAAATGGCTATCAACACGGAGGTGTTTTTCCTGTGCCGCCGCGCCGCGTCGGCTGCGTCCCGACGCGCGGACCTGTCCGCACGTCTTTCATTAAAAAAATCTCCTTTAACAGTGGAATATCCGGATAAAATGCTGAAACCGACTTCTTCTGAAACATCTGTTCTCTCACGACGTCCTGGATCAATAGAGCCTGAAATGTGGAGGTTTTCAGCTTGAAACAGGCTGATGACGCTGCCTGAGAGCGCTGCGCGACGTCTCGCACCGTGAAAAGTCCTTAAAGCGACAGAATCACCTCAAAATCTCTCATCAGCTGTTAAAATTTTCACTGAAAACCAGCTTAATTTTTCGAACCGTGTCCACTTCGATGTGTCTCACAGGTTTAGAAACAATTTTGATCAAACAAAGCGCCAGTCTCTCAGCAACTTCTCAGACAAAGGAATTCCGACGAGGGGCTGGACGACGCCTCCCACAAGGAGTGCTCACAGGCGAATGACGTCACCGACAGACGTGGAAAAACTCACGCATGCGCACGAGGGTTCAAGCATGTCTGACGTAAAAACATATGAATGAAATCCATATAGTTTTTGAAAAAAATAAAAAGGACCTATACTTTACGGACAGCCCTCGTATATATATATATATACACACACACATACTTATTCTATTTCTACCTCATTTCTTATGTCTTGTACTGTTACAAGTATTATTATTATTATTATTGCTTATCCTTGCACACGCTGTTTGATGAACATTTTCCTCTACGTGCACCCACCTTGTGTGTTGTCTTGAGAGCTGACGTAACGTGAATTTCTTCTATGTGAGATCAATAAAGTTTATCTATCTATCTATCTATCTATCTATCTATCTATCTATCTATCTATCTATCTATCTATCTATCTATCTATCTATCTATCTATCTATCTATCTATCTATCTATCTATCTATCTATCTATCTATCTATCTTTGTGGTTTTTATTCTTTTAAATGTTTGTTTTCTTTTATTGTTTGTGCAGTAGAACCCTCCTCATGCACCAAGCCAAATTTCTCCTAAAGGAGACATAAACTTTGAACTTTGATTTACTTGAACTCCTGCACTTGGAGCAGTAACTTTCCCCTGACCCAGAGGCAAGGGCGTAGGTTTGGTCTCAGCTTTGGTAGGGACAATACCACCCCCCCGCCCCCCTGCCCACCACCACCACCCCCTAACCCACTCATACCATTAGACGCACAAGTACAGCATAATACATAACATATGACAACATAATGCTGAATAATTTAACACTTTATTTACATTATTAAGTGTGTAGGCAGACAAACAAATAGCTTAAATAACAAAATTGCACCCAAAATCACGAATCTATTCTATAGGCCTACACCTGAGAGAACAAGACAACAAAAAAATACTTGTGGAGCTAACAAAAAAAAAAGTTTTTGCAACCAAGATGTATAATCTATTCTCTTCATCAATAATGCAGTTGTAGGTATCTGGCAACCTAATTTGCCAACAAAAAAAAGGGCTTTACAATGATATATAGGGTGGATTACGGTAAACGTAAGCCTGTGATGTCATAACGCAGAGGAAAAACATGGAAGTTTCACACTAGTGCGCCGCTGATTCTCATTACCGTGAGTTCTCATGTAAGCCCTCACGCTGAAAAATTTCAACACTGACAGCAAGCCAAGAACCCGTGCTTTCCAACAGTATGCTATATGTTGCATATATTACGGTAAAGTGCGTTCGGTGACTTTTGAAACGAGGGAAAAGTATGAAAAAGAGCGCAAAAGTGACAGAAAAGTACAGACAGCAAACATAAATGTAGTAATTTTTGAGGAAAAGGCAGGGTGTTAGTGTCATTTGTGAAGGTGTGCGTGCGTGTTTGTGTGGGTGTGCAGTTTATTTTAAGTGTGGCGCACAGCATTGTTCGCAAGCCCCTCCCCCGCCCTTCTTGTTTTTCTGCACCGGAGCAGTGTTGCCAGATATGAAATATGAAACTATCGTACCAAAACCTCAAAATTATCGTATTTTGGGAGAAATTATCGTACACAAACAAAACGCATACAACGTAGCTATTTTAGCGTTGTTTTTTTTTAATTTACAAAGAATTTTATGTCACATTTTTAAACAGTAATTATAGTAATGGGGAAACTAGGGCACAAAAACAACGCAAATGCACAAGCAAATGCACTACCAGACTAGAAAGATTTTGTTGAACACAGAAAAAAATGTTGACACCTCCATAAGGAACTTTAACTTTTTTTTATTCTTCTTGTATATCTCTTTGCTCTTGTGTTTTGTTCGTTTGTTATTGCATTTGTTGAAATAAAGTTTCGAAAAAAAAAAAAAGATGTTGGTTGGGGAATCTTCCTGTCACGGCAGAGATTGGATGGGAACTCATTACTTTGTATGGAGAGGGGGCGGGCTTTCAAATGACTGTCCCGGTCGCCAGCATTTGATGCCGCCTGAGTGCAACACCTGCAAAATGATTCTTGGGTGTCAGAGAGAGATGCGTGTTTGGGCAACCAACTGAAATTATCGTACATATTGGATTTTTTCCCATTATTGATCGTACATTTATTGATCGTACATTTATTGATCATACATCGTACAGAGGGCAAAACTATCGTACAAATACGATAATTATCGTACATCTGGCAACACTGCACCAGAGCCACCCATCCTCTGCGCTCTGGGACCTCCCACTTTACAAATGAAGCACTGCCTGCCACGAGATGCGCTTTGTTTACGTCCATGTGAGAAGAACGTGAGCTAATGAAATTGCAACATGGGTAACCCTGTCACTCTGGCACGTCGAAAACACAAAATGTGACGACTAAAATTATAGTATCGAGTTCACAAAAAAATAGTGAATGATTTTGTTATATAAAAAAAATTCTAAATATTGGTAGGGACTATTTTGCCATCCCAAAATATTGGTTGTGACTTGTCCCTATGGTCCATATGCAAACCTACGCCCCTGCCCAGAGGGGACAATGCCCTTTTCCAACAAAGTAAAATGATCTCAGATTTGGAGGTATTGATCTTCATTCCAGTCGCTTTGCACTCAACCTCAAACCTGCCCAGTGTATGTCAGTGATCACTTTCAGATGAAGACAACAGAACCGCATCATCCATAAAAAGACAAGATGTCCTATATCCTCACCTGTGGTCATGAACTTTAGGTAAGAATCAAAAGAATTAGGTACCGTACAATGACCAGCAGAAGTGAGATGCTTCTGTTAGGTCTCTGGGTTAACACTCGGGGACAGGATGAGAAGATCAAATATCCAGAAAGGAACTGGAGAGCGATGCTGCTTTTTCACATCAAAAGGAGCCATCTGTGGGGGTTTGGGCATGCTGGAGGGATTATATTTCCCAGCTGGCTTGGGAACATCTCGCGATCCTCAGGAAAAGTTAGAGGACTTGGCCAATGATTGAAAAATGTGGGCTGAGCTCATCAGTCTACTGCCACCATGACCTGGACCTATAAGCAGCAGAAAAGGAAAGAATGAATAAATGTTTATAAGCAGCAGAAAAGGAAAGAATGAATAAATGTTGATGGCATATAAGGTATATCCCATATTTGCAAATAATAACAAAACCCAGATCAAGCCACTGAACTTTCTTTTGCAAGTGTATTAGTGAGTTAGTTTGTTAATCACTAAATTCAACCCGATCTCACACCAAATTCATGGAGGCATCACAAAAAGTCATTTAATCTATTAGTTCATGATACTGTCATGAAATATATTAAATTTTCATGATGGTATCACAAAATGTGGAGTGACAGGCGGGCATTTGGGGTTATGGTTAGGGTTAAAATTAATCAGCAACAGGTGGTATCACAAAAAAAAAATAAATAAATAAAAAGACATGAGACTGGGCAGTCTAAATTACAACCAGATCTTACCTCCCTCATCCTCATCTCTCCTTACTGCTTCCATGACTCTGCATCATCTGAAGAAGTTCCACATACCTATCTATAGGAGTCATTCAATAATATTTCAGTTAGTGTAAGATCAACTGTTTTATTTAAATGTTACTTTTGTTATGCCTGTATTGTGTTATTATATCTCCAAAACCTCCATTTTTGTGTGCTTACATATCTGTATGCACTGCAGTGAACCAGCAAGGGTCCAGACCCTGTAACAAAAGCAGCCAATCTGCATTTCACTTCATTTTAGCTTTTATGGTTCACAACTAAGAATATCACATTTTTAAGGTCAAAAATACTCAAAAGTAAAAGAATCAACTAATAATACTAAAATTAATTCATTCATTATTTTTTGTTATCTAAATATTGAGGGAAAAAGAAATATTTATGTCCTGATTAAATTTTGTGTAAATACATTCCCTGTTTGGTCACATATGACAAACTTCAGCAATTATTCTTTGGATTTAAGTCATTTCAACTCCCCTCAAAGCCACATTACACTAACAGCATGGAAAAATCTCAAGCTTGACTGCAAATATATCAGTGCCCGCACTCTGTGGATGTGTCGACTCTGTCATCCGGAGTCTTCTTAGTTGTCATCTGCTTTAAATAGAATGTTCAGCTTCACTAAGATGGGGAATTGAAAACTCCATTTCATTCAGGGTATTATGACGTTAAGTGCACTCAGTTTGATGGTCATGTATAGGATTTTATGTTCATTCCTGTGCAGTTATCTTTTGAAGGAGAAAACAACTGAGTATAGGAATATAAAAATACACAGAACATTTTCGGAGAGCGAGTGTACATAGTCATCAATGAATCCATTATTGACAGCTCCAAAAAATGTTCCATTTTCGCCCATGTCTGTGGGATGGTTGCTTTATTTGTCACCAGAATTTCTCAAAAACATATGGATAATTTTTGATTAAACTTGTTGGAATTTGGTGGGGGTTGACCTCCGCCTGGGCGGCGCCTTGTCACTTATCCTGTTTGTGATATTCATGGACAGGATATCGAGGTGTAGTCGGGGGGAGCAGGGTTTCCAGTTTGGTGGGCTCAGGGTCTCATCACTACTTTTTGCAGATGATGTGGTCCTGTTGGCTTCATCGGCCGGTGACCTCCAACACTCACTTGACTGGTTTGCAGCCAAGTGTGAAGCGGCTGGGATGAGGATCACCACCTCTAAATCTGAGGCCATAGTTCTCAGCAGGAAACCGATGGATTACCTATTGCAGGTAGGAAATACGGTCTTGCCCCAAGTGAAGGAGTTCAAGTACCTCGGGGTCTTGATCATGAGTGAGGGGACAATGGAGGGTGAGATTGGCCGGAGAATCGGGCAGCAGGGGCGGTGTTGCATTCATTCTACTGCATTGTTGTAACAAAAAGAAAGCTGAGCCAAAAGGCAAAACTCTCGATCTACTGGTCAATCTTTGTTCCTACTCTCACCTATGGTCATGAGGGTTGGGTCATGACCGAAAGAACTAGGTCGCGGGTACAAGCGGCCAAAATGGGCTTCCTTAGGAGGGTGGCTGGTATCTCCCTTAGCGATAGGGTGAGAAGTTCGGTCATCCGTGGGGAGGTTGGAGTAGAGCCGCTGCTCCTTCACATTGAAAGGAGTCAGCTGAGGTGGTTCGGGCATCTGGTATGGATGCCTCCTGGGTGCCTTCCTAGGGAGGTGTTCCAGGCATGTCCATCTGGGAGGAGACTCCAGGGAAGACCCAGGACTAAGTGGGGAGATTATATCTCCACATTGGCCTGGGAATGCCTTGGAATCCTCTAGTCAGAGGTGGTCAATGTGGCCCAGGAAAGGGAAGTCTGGGGTCCCCTGCTAGAGCTGTTGCCCCGCGACCCAATCCCGGATAAGCGGTTGAAGATGAGCTGAGATGACAAAGAAGAAGTAATAATAAAATAAAATAATATTAATGATACCGATAATAGTAAAATAATGATAATATTAATAGTGTGTATATGACAACAAGAATCCAAATACTTTATAAATACATTAAGACAGTAAATTAACATAAAAACATAATGTAATTAACAAGGAAAAGGGCTGAGTTCTTCTAAAAAACTGTTGAGGTCTAAGGTTCTAAAAACATTCTGGACTCACACGCCATTCCAGCTCATTATAGAAACTTTGCGTAATTTATTACCACCCTTGAAAAATATCAGCTACCCAGTCAGGCTTGATTTAAAAATGTTGATAGAATTGGACTGCAGCTTCCCCTCACCACTGTATATGGATAACAACAAGACAAAACAAGGAACAATGCAACTAATCAAATATTATTATCAGTTCATGTCGGATGTCTATCCCTCCCGACTGTGGCTTGAATGTATTGAGTTTGGCCCATTCGGCCCAATTCAGTCTGATTCTGCTTGTTTCGCCCAACTTCATATTATGTGTGAAGGGGCCTTTTTCAAATATACATGAAGGCACAAAGTTGAAGTACGACAACAGCTGCTATACAGTTGAAAAAATAAATTACTAGCAACAACACTTGCCAAGAACAGTGGAACATCCAGGCATGCTCTTGCACTACTGTAGCCCCAGCAGAGTTTGCAAACCTAGTTTCTCCAGATCCTGGGAAAACTCATCCCAAACCCTCCTTAACTCACCAACGTCACTGGTTCTTGCCAGATTCTAACCTCTTGACCTAGTACGAATTTGGTGCTACATTGGAAGTTTGTGTGTGTGTTAGAACCAGTTTGTCTGTGGAAATGCAAGGAACCAGTTCAAAATTTGGCATTGTCTCTGAACCAACAACAAAACAGTATCGTCAAAAAGGGCCCTTAGGGACTTACGTCAGCACTCCAGTTTGAAGGAGTTCTCTTCTAATCTGGCACAGTGCACACACCCAACCACCTAATGATTTAAATTAGGATTGTTTCTACTTATTGTCTGCACTTTGTACACCTGACAACAGTAGATTTTTATCTAACTACTTACATAGATCCAGCTGCAAGAGTGCAAACTTTACAGCTTTAAGTGCACATTTGGTAATTCCCAACAGCAGTCCTCTGATAAATATCCTAAAATCTGCATAATGGTGAGTACATTATGTGCAGTGCTCTTGGAATTTCTTCTCGGAGAGTGTCTCTGCAGGCTATTACCACAGTGGGAGCTTTGTTGGTTATGTAGCACACAACCTTGTGAATAGTCCCAGGTTACCCTGTTTTTGTTAAAGCAAAATTGCAGCCTTGAGCCACCACCTTTTCTTCTGACAGCCTTTGTAAAGCAATGTCAGCGCTGCTCATTGCAATGCTGATCATTGCAATGCTGCTCATTTTTGCCTCCTTCAAATAGTCCAAGACAAATCAATTGTTCATTGAAAAAGATTTGTGATATGAATGTATTATACACATATAGGTAGCTTCATTACAAAGGCTGAAATGGTTAGGACCATACATGGAGTTCAGCAGGAAACCCAGTATGACACCCCGGAGCATGTAGTAATTCATTTTCTTATGGGGCAAGCATTTGTCCAGCACACTGATGTTGTTGTGATAGTTCATAGAGATACTGAAAACTTTGAATTGCACCAACCGGAAGTATATAACTTAAACTTTAGGTGTGTATGGAACATTGAACTCTTCACTGATTTTCACGGTCTTTCATTGTGTAACTTCAATGACAATTTTGCGGTCTCTCTTGTGGTCTCTGAATTATCATCCTGTATCAATAAAACAGATTCAGTTATGCTGCTATAGACGTAGACTGCTGGGGGGTTCCCATGATGCACTGTTTCTTTCTCTTTTTGCTCTGTATGCACCACTCTGCATTTAATCATTAGTGATCGATCTCTGCTCCCCTCCACAGCATGTCTTTTTCCTGGTTCTCTCCCTCAGCCCCAACCAGTCCCAGCAGAAGACTGCCCCTCCCTGAGCCTGGTTCTGCTGGAGGTTTCTTCCTGTTAAAAGGGAGTTTTTCCTTCCCACTGTAGCCAAGTGCTTGCTCACAGGGGGTCGTTTTGACCGTTGGGGTTTTACATAATTATTGTATGGCCTTGCCTTACAATATAAAGCGCCTTGGGGCAACTGTTTGTTGTGATTTGGCGCTATATAAAAAAATTGATTGATTGATTGATTGATTCAGATTCTGTCAGATTCTGTAGAAACCTTCAAGTCCAGACTTAAGTTGCACTTATTTTTCCTTTCATATGGCCAGCATACTGACATATGTTACTATGCTTTTTGCTCTTAAATTTATATTATTAGGAAACGGAGCAAGCTGTGGCCTCAACTTTCTCTAAAGTCTGGGTCTTTTAGTGAAGCTTAGGGCTAGTGGCCAGCGATCACCTTAGTATTTCTTCTGTTTTTCTTGTTGCTTAATGCTGACAAATTATACTGTATTTGTTGCCTTTCTGTCGCCTTTATTCTGTTTTGTCTCTCTGTTTGAGGTGCGGCTCCATCCATCCTCCTATCCTGTGCACCAGTAAAATTTCTTGTATGTTTGTTTTGTAAATTGTTTTGTCATTTGTGTCGGTAGCATGGCCCAAGCAGCGGGTCACCCCTTTGAGTCTGGTCTGCTTGAGGTTTCTTCCTCAAATCATCAGAGGGCATTTTTCCTTATCACTGTCACCTGTGTGCTTGCTCTGGGGGTTGGTAAGGTTAGACCTTACTTGTGTGAAATGCCTTGAGGCAACGTTGTTGTGATTTGGTGTTGTATAAATGAAATAAACTGAAATTGAATTCTGCCTCTTCAAACTGATTAACTTGACATGTTTGTATTAAATTGTTTTGGTGGATCGCTAAACTGCTAAATAATATGTAATTACCTTGGCTGTTTGGTGTATACATTTCTTTATTTTCAACCAATAATCTTCCATTTCAATTTTCAATTTATTTTCAGTTGTCAGCTGGGTCCGGTACACAAAAATGCAGTTCAGATTCTGCAAACATACCACTACCATCAGGCAAAAAGGTGTGTTAAAAAAACAGGCAGTAGGCACAATGAGGAAACAAGAAACAGAGCTGGACGCGAAGGCACATTGATCTGGCACAGAAAGAGTGCACAAGGTGAAGCTTAAATACACCCAGGTGATTAGCTACAAATAAGAAGCAGGTGTGGAAGAAAGAACCAGAATGAGGGAGTGGCCAGACAGAGTGAAACATCCACCACCAAGCACCAAGAGACAAACAAGAGAGATAGAGACAGAAAACCCCAAGCACGAAGAAAAACAGCAAGATAACTAATGTCAAAAGAAAACCATAACACAAAATAACTAAACAGAACACCACACACATCGTAATACAAAAATCCAGATCCTGACACTTGCATCTTGCATCCTGCTACTACGAGGTCTGTTAGAAAAGTATCAGACCTTTTTATTTTTTCAAAAACCTGATAGATTTGAATCACGTGTGCTTGCATGAGCCAACCTTGAACCCTCGTGAGCATGCGTGATTGTTTTCACGCCTGTCGGTTGCGTCATTTGATTGTAAGCAGCCTTTGTGTGAGGATGGTTGGAGTCTCTTGTCGTTTTTTCTTTGCAAGGAAATGGCGGAACGACTGGAGCAGTGCAATGGCATCAAATTTGGCCAGAAACTGGACGACAGCCAGGTGGAAACCATTCAGATTATTCAGACGGCTTTCGGTGACAATGCTATGGGCATCACACAGATTAAGGAGCGGTACAACCGGTTTAAAGACGGCCGCACAACGGTGGAGAGCGAGCCGCGCTCCGGTCGGCCATCACCATGCTGAAATGACCAGATCATTTCTAAAGTGAATGCTGTGGTGATGCGGGACCATCGTGTGACTATCTGAGAAATTGCAGAATCAGCACTTTTTCAGCACATTCCACTGTGACAGAAGATTTTGTCATGAAAAGAGTTGCAGCAAAATTCATCGGCACGAAGCTGATGGCGCAGCAAAAGCACCTCCGTGATGAAGCCTCACAGGACATGTGAGGCCAACCTTGAACCTTCGTGCACATGCGTGATTTTTTTTCACGCCCAGCTCTTCCACCATTCGGAAGATTCAGATGGCTTTCAGTGGCTTTTCAGTCGTGTGACTATCCGAGAAATTGTGGAAGAGCTGGGCGTGAAAAAAATCACGCATGTGCACGAAGGTTCAAGGTTGGCTCATGCAAGCACACGTGATTCAAATCCATCAGGTTTTTGAAAAAAATAAAAAGGTCGGATACTTTTCTAACAGACCTCGTATGTGCTGTGACTTTTGGTGGAAACCTCTGTGTATTGTGAGGAACTATCTCCACCTGAGGCCAACTCAATATCTCAGCTGGGTATCTGATGACTGGTAGGGCATATGTATTGATTGCTTGGATGTTATTCCTACCACTGAGCTGGCTTCTCAGCACCTGTCTTACCTTCTGGATGTATTTGGCTGTGGCCAACCTTCTTGCATCTTCATCATGGTTCCCATTGGTTTGTGGGATTCCCAGGTACGTGTAGCTGTCCTGTATGTCCCCTATCCTGCCTTCTGGCAACTCCACCCCCTCAGTCCAGATCACTCTTTGCCACCATTCAGCCACACATCTAATCCATATGACATCCCGCTATCCTCACTGTAAATCCTGGTGAGGCGGATCAGTGAGTCAATGTCTTGCTCACTCTTGGCAGACTGTTTGATGTCATCTATATACAGGAGGTGGCTGATTATTACTCCATTAGCAAAATGGATATTTTGTGGCCGCAATTTGTAATGAGTATATGCTGACATGGAATGTATACACACACACACTATATATATATATATATGCAATCATACACACTGCCTCTTTTTTATATGCTGGCATGTTGAAATAATCAATCATGCTACGCTGAGGTGCGTCATAAGCTTTTAAAGGGATTCATCAGTTTAAATATCATTCAAAGGACTATTATCTTTGCTAACAAAGTTTGTTTGCTAAGTTTTCTTTTTCCCAATAAGCCTTGACTTATTGGCAGCAGATTAAAAAAAATCCACAGAGAAATCAAACATGCATCTCCTTCAGCTCATAATTAAAAACTACTGTGTAACATTTGCTCATTTTAAATAATTAATTTGTATCACTGATGCGTTCTGCATCGGCTAACAATTGGGAAATGTAGAAAGTGTAGACTTTTGACTTGCATTCCCACAAGGTGCAGATACAAGCACAAAAGTAAGTCCTTGAAAATGAGCTTTAAATGATGATTTAATGATTCAGCTCCAGTAGATTAACATTGTCTGTTTCACCTTTGCATTCATAATCAGAATGTTCATGGCAATGGGTCGACCTGTTTTAATGGTTAAGAGAAAATCTTTGTCATTGTTGCTGAGTACAATAATGGAGATATACAGATTTGTGTTCTGTTTAATACTTGTTGTACTGAGAGGGTCTTTACGGCCCCTTCGCACATAGTACGAATAACTACAAATCAGAGTGAATCCCTGCGGAACAGCTCGGAAGAGCGAACCATGAAAACATCAAGCTGATGGGCAGGCGTGCACAAGCCGGCTGCAATAGTATCATGCACATGATGGTGTCATGCGAGTAGCTGGGATGTGGTGCACCACATCGTGCCACTGATGTGGAGAAAAATAAAATATAAACCAGCTGTATAATTAGTGAATATCAATGGGTTGATATGAATAATAAATAAAAGGGCATGTTATTTAACGAGAACCCCATGGTTAAATAACCCTGATAAATAAAAAAATAAATCCCACTCACAGGATTCAAACCTGCAAGCTCTGATTACCAGATGGAAACTTTACCACTGCACTACAATCACTGTCTTATAACAGGAACATGAAATGGCTAAAATCAACAAGCAGATAAATGTACTTTTTAAAAAAAGCATTGTGATAACTGACCAAATGGCTTTTGTTGCAGCATATTTCTGCTGATATGTGACTGAAAGTGTTGTATTTGTCACACTGTTGGCTTGTCATATGGTCCTACGGTGCTCCGCTCACAGGACATGCATGTCTTGTCAGACAGACTTGACATTCAGATCGCCTGCTGCATGTTCACATGAACTAACGGTCCATTCCAGCTGGGACAGCCTGTCAATGTTCGCGCTGTGCGCGTCCTCCAGCACGTCACAAAAGCGATATATCTTTTTATGTATTTCCACATGAGGACAGCAGGCAGAGACATGCACCTCACTGATGAATGTTGTAAGTTCATGTCCTTCAAAGCATGGCACGTGTTCTCCAGCTGGTAAATCCAGGAGCACAGATCACAACAGCAGCCGCTGTGAGCATACACCCCCCGTCTGTTCAGTGCCCAGA
This sequence comes from Thalassophryne amazonica, assembly GCF_902500255.1. Taxonomy (NCBI): domain Eukaryota; kingdom Metazoa; phylum Chordata; class Actinopteri; order Batrachoidiformes; family Batrachoididae; genus Thalassophryne; species Thalassophryne amazonica. The sequence continues at coordinate 16,095,526 of NC_047118.1, forward strand.
CCATCGTGTCTCTGTGTTATGTGGTCATTCATTGTCGTTATTTGTTATGTAATTGCGTATGTAGGTATTGTCGTAATTTTTTATATACCTGTCCTGGCGGTGGTTTCTGTGTTTTTAATGTGTGCACTGAGCTGTCATCCAGCTGTCAGTGTGCTGTGATCAGCTGACAGGCCCTTCCCAGACAACTTTCACATCCACCTCAACAGTGATCATCTGCTGACTGTTTTCATGCTAATAGTGCAAATGGCCACACATTTTCTAAGTGCCAAGCAAGCGGTGTTAGATGTTTGTGTGTGTGGGCTCTCACAGGGCACACTCTGTCTTTCAGCTGCTGGTGTGCGCAAATACTTGTAGCAACAGGTGTACAAGGCATTAGAGGCAGCTTTGATTTTACACTTATTACATATGTATATTACATACACTCAACAAAAATATAAACGCAACACTTTTGGTTTTGCTCCCATTTTGTATGAGATGAACTCAAAGATCTAAAACTTTTTCCACATACACAATATCACCATTTCCCTCAAATATTGTTCACAAACCAGTCTAAATCTGTGATAGTGAGCACTTCTCCTTTGCTGAGATAATCCATCCCACCTCACAGGTGTGCCATATCAAGATGCTGATTAGACACCATGATTAGTGCACAGGTGTGCCTTAGACTGCCCACAATAAAAGGCCACTCTGAAAGGTGCAGTTTTATCACACAGCACAATGCCACAGATGTCGCAAGATTTGAGGGAGCGTGCAATTGGCATGCTGACAGCAGGAATGTCAACCAGAGCTGTTGCTCGTGTATTGAATGTTCATTTCTCTACCATAAGCCGTCTCCAAGGGCGTTTCAGAGAATTTGGCAGTACATCCAACCAGCCTCACAGCCGCAGACCACGTGTAACCACACCAGCCCAGGACCTCCACATCCAGCATGTTCACCTCCAAGATCGTCTGAGACCAGCCACTCGGACAGCTGCTGGAACAATCGGTTTGCATAACCAAAGAATTTCTGCACAAACTGTCAGAAACCGTCTCAGGGAAGCTCATGCTCATCGTCCTCATCGGGGTCTCGACCTGACTCCAGTTCGTCGTCGTAACCGACTTGAGTGGGCAAATGCTCACATTCGCTGGTGTTTGGCACGTTGGAGAGGTGTTCTCTTCACGGATGATGCGAAGGAGATGTGTTGCACTGCATGAGGCAAATGGTGGTCACACCAGATACTGACTGGTATCCCCCCCAATAAAACAAAACTGCACCTTTCAGAGTGGCCTTTTATTGTGGGCAGTCTAAGGCACACCTGTGCACTAATCATGGGTCTAATCAGCATCTTGATATGGTACACCTGTGAGGTGGGATGGATTATCTCAGCAAAGGAGAAGTGCTCACTATCACAGATTTAGACTGGTTTGTGAACAATATTTGAGGGAAATGGTGATATTGTGTATGTGGAAAAAGTTTTAGATCTTTGAGTTCATCTCATACAAAATGGGAGTAAAACCAAAAGTGTTGCGTTTATATTTTTGTTGAGTGTACATACTTTCAATGACTTCCTGAACATGGCCATCAAAAGTGTATCTGTATGTTTCTTTTTATTCACCTCTTTTTGCTCTGTATGCACCACTCTGCTTTTAATCATTAGTGATTGATCTCTGCTCTCTTCCACAGCATGTCTTTTTCCTGATTCTCTCCCCTCAGCCCCAACCAGTCTCAGCAGAAGACTGCCCCTCCCTGAGCCTGGTTCTGCTGGAGGTTTCTTCCTGTTAAAAGGGAGTTTTCCTTCCCACTGTCGCCAAGTGCTTGCTTATAGGGGGTCATTTTGACCATTTGGGTTTTTCTGTAATTATTGTATGGCTTTTGCCTTACAATATAAAGCGCCTTGGGGCGACTGTTTGTTGTGATTTAGCGCTATATAAATAAAATTGATTTGATTTGATGTCATTAAAGTGATGAACACGTAGATCAGTCTATGCATGGGAAGAGCTTGTGGACTCAGAAGGAGGCTAGATAGAGGCAAATGGCAATGCCGATATCTTGCAGCAGTAGAAAAATTCCAAGACATTTCAAGTTGTGGTACTTCCTGTCCTACTGTACGATTGTGAGAGTTGGATGCTTAGGGAATAACCGGATGTCATTAGTATCAGGGAGCTGATTTCAAAACAGTGTGTAGGAGTTATACTGAAAGTATTACATACAAACAAAATGAAAAAAAAACTGACTTATAAAAGCACACCTGCAAGTAAAGTTGTCTTTGTAAATTACAAAGTACCTGCAATTGTGTGCCAGTTGATCTACAGTATATCATACCTTTAACACATTCAATCACATGTGGTCAATGTTAAACACCTCAAAGATATTAAAGCATGTTGTCATGTGAATTTCTCTACTGTGTGATCAATAACGTCTTATCTTATCTTATACACATGAAGCCTGCAATGTGTACTTATTGTGGCAACTAAAAGGATAAGCAAGAAAACAAGCATTTCGTGTGGCACCAACAAGTCCTCAGGTATTTTTGTTTTCCCCAACCATTCACTTATGATGCTATATGTTACGTCTTCATTGTGACATCACAATCATTTGTGGGCATAACTTTAACAAGCTTGAAGAAGCTTTAACAAACCTTAAAAAGCTGTTCACCTGAATCAGCATGAAACTTTCGAAATAACAGAAAAGACAATTATTTATCTGTACAGTTGACTCAATCCTTTGCATGTTGTGATGTGATCTCACTGCTGTCTTTATTTAGATAAAATCTCTCCTAATGTAATTTCAAATGTGAAAATAAACTGGACCCATTTTTAATATACGTAAAATTGCAGGACTGATTTTTTTTTTTAGTAACAGCAGGCAGAACATCACACCTTGTACAAATGCTCACAATAACCCTTTAATGTCCACAACTATTATATTTACATGTCAGCAGCTAAGGTGTGAGACAGCTGATGAAATATTAAATGTGTTTTTTTTATGTAATAAGTCAGCTTATATATTTAACAGTTGAACAGTCTCTATTGTTGTGAAAGTGTAGTGACACGGACCCACAACAGGGGGTGCAATTGAACGGCCAATAGATGAGCCAAAAAGTAACAATTTAATGTTGTGAAACGTGCACAACGAATATACAGACAATCTCAGAATATAATTACAGTCAAATCACAAAGGTGACGTGTGGGCAGGCTCGAGGATAGAAGACGTCTGTCCTGAGATGAACCGGAACCACACAATTTCCTCCGCCACCGAACCCAGAGAATACTGGAGCCGCCAAGTCCCGAATTCCCAGGTGATCACCGTCCCCGACTATCGGATCTGGTACTGCTGGCGAGAACAAAGACAGTCAAGTGTAACAACAGTGGTGGGAATGCCACCTCCACCTCTCACTCAATATGCTGATGTGTTTGCAGTGATCCCTCAGAGAAAAGAGTGCCGTCCTGCACTCACTCAGCTTCCACAAAACAAGGGACCGGTACGCCTGCAAACACTCACAATGTACAGATTACAGATAAACACAAAAAGGCTGAGGATATTACCTACAATGAAGTACGATATCTCGGCAACGAGGTGGAGATGACGTCTGGTCTTTATGGAGTGTGATGATGAAGAATGTGTGACAGCTGTCAGGAATTAATGAGTGACAGCTGTCACTCCCGGCTGTGTCCGTGGCGGCAGCGCCCTCTCGTGCCTGAAGCCCGCACTTCAGGCAGGGCGCCCTTTGGTGGTGGGCCAGCAGTACCTCTTCTGGCGGCCCACACAACAGGACCCCCCCCTCAACGGGCACCCCCTGGCGCCCGACCAGGTTTGTCGGGGTGTCGGCGGTAGAAGTCGGCCAGGAGGGCCGGATCCAGGATGAAGCTCCTCTTCACCCAGGAGCGTTCTTCGGGTCCATACCCTTCCCAGTCCACCAGATATTGGAACCCCCGGCCCATTCGACGGATGTCCAGGAGCCGGCGCACAGTCCAAGCCGGCTCCCCGTCAATGATCCGGGGAGGAGGCGGCGCCGGACCAGGAGCACACAGGGGTGAGGTGTGGTGAGGCTTGATCCTGGAAACATGGAACACCGGGTGGATCCGCAGTGAAGCCGGGAGCTGGAGCTTCACTGCGGCAGGGCTGAGGACTTTGAGGATTTTGAAGGGTCCATCAGTTTTGGTGACTGTACTTGTAGAGGGATGTCCTTCGTCGACAACCACACCTCCTGCCCGGGCTGGTATGCAGGGGCCGGGGACCGCCGGCGGTCTGCATGGGTCTTGGCCCTCGTCCGGGCCTTCAACAAGGCAGAATGGGCGGTGTGCCACACCCGACGGCACCTCCGAAGTTGGGCCCGGACCGAGGGCACACCGACCTCTCCCTCCACCACGGGAAATAATGGGGGCTGGTACCCCAAACACACCTCAAATGGGGAGAGGCCGGTGGCAGAAGACACCTGGCTGTTATGCGCATACTCGATCCAGGCCAGATGGTTACTCCAGGCCGTCGGGTGTGCGGATGTTACGCTGCGGAGGGTCTGTTCCAGTTCTTGGTTGGCCCGCTCTGCCTGTCCGTTCGTCTGTGGATAGTACCCGGACGAGAGGCTCACGGTGGCCCCCAGTTCCCTGCAGAAGCTCCTCCAGACGTGTGAGGAGAACTGGGGACCACAATCTGAGACGATGTCGGTGGGTATCCCATGCAGACGGACGACTTGGTGGACCAGGAGGTCTGCTGTCTCCTGGGCTGTTGGGAGCTTCGGGAGGGCCACAAAGTGGGCCGCCTTGGAGAATCGGTCCACTATCGTGAAGATGGTGGTGTTGCCCTGGGACGGCGGGAGGCCCGTGACGAAATCCAGGCCGATGTGGGACCAGGGGCGATGAGGCACGGGGTAACGGCTGAAGAAGTCCTTGGGACCTTTTATGGTCTGCCTTGCCCCTGGCACAGGTGATGCAGGCCTGGATATATTCCCGGAAGTCGGCCTCCATAGACGCCCACCAGAAGCACTGCCGGACAACTGCCACGGTTCTTCGCACCCCTGGATGACAGGAGAGCTTGGAACCATGACAGAAGTCCCAAGACTGCAGCTCTGGCCTCTGGTGGGACGTACAAACGGTTCTTTGGACCGGTTCCGGGGTCCGGGCTCCGTGCCAGGGCCTCCCGGACGGTCTTCTCCACGTCCCAGGTGAGGGTGGCCACGATAGCGGACTCCGGGATGATGGGCACCGGTGGATCCGACAGCACCGTTTGACTTCGTCTTCGTGTACCCATGACAAGGCATCTGATCTCTGGTTCTTGGTCCCGGGGCGATAGGTGATCCGGAAGTCAAAACATCCGAAGAACAGTGACCAGCGGGCTTGCCTGGGGTTCAGCCGCTTGGCGGTCCTGATATACTCCAGGTTCCGATGGTCAGTGAAAACCGTGAATGGCACAGACGCTCCCTCCAACAGGTGTCTCCACTCCTCAAGAGCCTCTTGTCACTGCAAGGAGTTCTCGATTGCCGATGTCATAGTTCCGTTCAGCTGGGGTCAACCTGCGAGAAAAGTAGGCACACAGGTGAAGAACCTATCGGTCTCTCCGCTCTGGGATAGCACGGATCCTATCCCTGAGTCAGAGGCGTCCACTTCAACCACGAACTGGCGGCTAGGGTCGGGCTGCACCAAACTGGCGCAGTAGAGAACCGTCGTTTCAACTCCTTGAACGCGGCTTTGTACCGATCCGACCAGGTGAAGGGGACTTTTGGAGAGGTCAGGGCTGTCAGGGGGCTAACTACCTGGACTGTAGCCCTTAATGAACCTCCTATAGAAATTAGCAAAGCGAGGAACTGTTGCAGCTTCCTACGGCTTGTTGGTTGGGGCCAATCTCTCACCGCCGCAACCTTGGCCGGATCAGGGGCGACGGAGTTAGAGGAGATGATAACCCCAGGAAGGACAAAGACGTGCAGTGAAACTCGCACTTCTCGCCCTTCACAAACAGTCGGTTCTCTAATACCGCTGCAGGACCTGATGTACATGCTGGACATGGGTCTCAGGATCCGGAGAAAAGATGAGAATATCGTCCAGATATACGAAGACAAATCGGTGCAGGAAGTCCCGCAAGACGTCGTTAACCAAGTCTTGGAACGTTGCGGGGGCGTTGGTGAGGCCGAACGGCATGACCAGGTACTCAAAGTGACCTAACGGGGTGTTAAATGCCGTCTTCCATTCGTCTCCCTTCCGGATCCGAACCAGGTGATACGCATTTCTAAGATCCAGCTTAGTAAAGATTTGGCTCTATGCAGGGGGGTGAACACGGAATCCAACAATGGCAACGGGTATCGGTTGCGAACCGTAATCTCATTCAGCCCCTGAAATCAATGCATGGACGGAGTCCGCCATCTTTCTTGCCCACAAAAAAGAAACCTGCCCCCATCGGGGAGGTGGAGTTCCGGATCAGCCCGGCAGCTAATGAGTCCCGGATGTAGGTCTCCATTGATTCGCGCTGAGGTCCGTGAGGAGGTTGTACAGCCTGCTGGACGGAAACTCAGCGCCTGGAACCAAATCAATGGCACAATCGTACGGACGGTGCGGGGGAAGGTGAGTGCCAGATCCTTGCTGAAGACGTCCAGCAGATCATGGTACTCAACCGGCACTGCCGTCAGATTGGGAGGGACTTTGACCTCCTCCTTAGCCTGTAAACCGGGGGGAACCGAGGATCCTAAACACACCCGATGGCAGGTTTCGCTCCACTGAACACCACCCCAGACGGCCAATCAATCCGGGGATTGTGCTTCAACATCCATGGGAAGCCCAAAATCAACGCGGGAGGTAGAAGGAGTTACAAAAAACTCGATCTCCTCCCGATGGTTTCCAGACACCACCAGAGTTACTGGTTGTGTCTTGTGTGTGATTTAAAGGGAGGAGGGTGCCATCTAGTGCCCGCACCTGCACTGGCGAAGGAAGCGCCACCAGAGGGAGCCCTACCTCCCTTTGCCCATCTGCTTGTCTAGCAGACTCCCTTCTGACCCCGTGTCCACCAGTGCTGGGGCTTGAAGGGTTAAATCCCCGCTCAGATTGTTACTGGGAGTCGTGTGGCAATCTGTGTGTGTCCTCACTTGAATGTTTGACCCCCCCTTAGCCCAGTCTTGTTGTTGTTTTGGCCGTTGGGCCAGTTTTTCTGTGTGTGCTCAGTTGAGCTGCAGAGAAACTCTCCACGGATCAGCCTCCTCATTTTAGCCCTGTGCGTTTCTCTAACAACGTCAGCAGGGGGGAGCTGTTGCCCCACGGAGCGCTGTGGCTGTGGAGCGTGGGGAGGGCGGCGCCTTTTCGAACCGGAAGGGAGAGGGGGCGGCGCGTATCCGGTCACGTCCTTCGCCTCGCTCCCGACGGCGTTCCTCCCAACCGATTGTCCTAACCGTATAACGAGATCGATAAGCCCATCTAAATCCCGCGGTTCCTCCTTAGCTACCAGCTGCTCCTTCAGAACCAACGACAGTCCGTTTATGAAGGCGGCGCGGAGCGCAACGTTATTCCAGCCGGACCTCGCAGCCGCGATGCGGAAGTTGACTGCATAAGCAGCTGCGCTCTCGCGTCCCTGTCTCATTGACAGCAGCACTGTTGAAGCGGTCTCTCCTCTGTTAGGGTGATCAAACACTGTTCTGAACTCCCCCACAAACCCAGTGTATGCTGATAACAACCGTGAGTTCTGTTCCTAGAGCGCCGTAGCCCAGGCGCGTGCTTTACCCCGAAGCAGAGCAATCACATAAGCTATTTTACTAGCATTCTGACACGTACATGACGGGACGTTGTGCGAAGACGAGCGAACACTGCATAAGAAAGTCCGCGCACATCTCCACACAACCTCTGTACGGCTCAGGAGGGCTTATGTATGCTTCAGGGGATGGTGGGAGGGGTTGTTGAACCACCACTGGAACGTTCATATCCTGCACAGGGTCGGCAGGAGACGAACTGCAACAGCGCCCTGAGCGCTCGCCGCCATTCTGTGCGGAGAGAGCCTCCACCCTGCGGTTCAGGAGGATGTTTTGCTCAGTCATCTGATCTAACCGAGCCATAAAGCCGGTGAGAATGTGCTGCAGCTCACCAATCACGTCTCCTGCAGACGCCTGCGCTCCCTGCTCTCCCATTGGTCGTTCAACAACCGGGTGATGCCCCTCGGAGTCCATGACGCTGGCCGAGATATCCTGTTGTGAAAGTGTAGTGACACGGACCCACAACAGGGGGCGCAAATGAACGGCCAATAGATGAGCCAAAAGTAACAATTTAATGTTGTGAAACGTGCACAACGAATATACAGACAATCTCAGAATATAATTACAGTCAAATCACAAAGGTGACGTGTGGGCAGGCTCGAGGATAGAAGACGTCTGTCCTGAGATGAACCGGAACCACACGATTTCCTCCGTCACCGAACCCAGAGAATACTGGAGCCGCCAAGTCCCGAATTCCCAGGTGATCACCGTCCCCGACTGTCGGATCTGGTACTGCTGGCGAGAACAAAGACAGTCAAGTGTGGGTGTGTGTACACCCAGTAACAACAGCGGTGGGAATGCCACCTCCACCTCTCACTCAATATGCTGATGTGTTTGCAGTGATCCCTCAGAGAAAAAGAGTGCCGTCCTGCACTCACTCAGCTTCCACAAAACAAGGGACCGGTACGCCTGCAAACACTCACAATGTACAGATTACAGATAAACACAAAAAGGCTGAGGATATTACCTACAATGAAGTACGATATCTCGGCAACGAGGTGGAGATGACGTCTGGTCTTTATGGAGTGTGATGATGAAGAATGTGTGACAGCTGTCAGGAATTAATGAGTGACAGCTGTCACTCCCGGCTGTGTCCGTGGCGGCAGCGCCCTCTCGTGCCTGAAGCCCGCACTTCAGGCAGGGCGCCCTTTGGTGGTGGGCCAGCAGTACCTCTTCTGGCGGCCCACACAACATCTATGGAATGATTATGGCTCAATATCACAAAGAACAACGACAGGGGTGGTGGTCAAGTGGTTAGTGCAGCTGGTTTCAGTGCGGACGTTTCCCAGTTTAAACCCCAATTCAAAATGTAGATTCACCTCAGATTTGCTGTGGCAACCCTGACTGCAAAACAAGGGAGCAGCCGAAGGAACTTACTTTTATCACAAAGAACCACAAGAACATAAAAATATCTATATGTTTTATGTGTTAATTGGAATTAAATATAAGAGTTCTGATTCACTAGCACACAGCATCATTTATGTGTAGTGAGTATAGTAGTTGTAATGATAAGCATAACATTCGTGGGTTAGAGTTTCCATATCACTTTTTCATCTAGAGTGTTTTTGTTTGTTTGTTTGTTTTGTTTTGTTTTTTTATAGACAGGATTAGGAATGAACATATCAGAGGGACAGCTCAGGTGAGACAGTTTGGAGACAAAGTAAGAGAGGTGAGATTGGTTTGGACATGTGCAGAGGAGGGACCCAGGGTATATAGGGAGAAGGATGCTGAGGATGGAGTCATCAGCCAGGAGGAGAAAAGGGAGGCCAAAGAGGAGGTTTATGGATGTGCTGAGGAAAACATGCAGACGGTTGGTGTGACAGAGGAAGATACAGAGGACAGGATGAGATGGAAACGATTGATCTGCTGTGGCGACCCCTAACGGGAGCAGCAGAAAGAAGATGACACAGCATGCATTTAAATTGAATGAAATGGTGTGCCTTTTTTAGGTCCTACTTTGTGCATGTGTGACAGTTATTAATGAGGCCCCAAGTCTCTGGATGATCCTGGACTATATCAAGGCTCAGAAGAGGAATACACTTGCATGGTAAGGGACCATCAACAAAGACCTTCTGGTCATGTGGCCATTTCTCTGTGCAAGATCCAGCACCAGGTGTTGAGGACCCTGCAGCTGGAGAAAGTTAAAGGTTGCCTATGTTACAGATTCAAATCCATATAGTTTTTGCAAAAAATAAAAAGGTCAGATAGTTTTCTGTGTGTGATCTGACAATGAAATGTGGGTGGAGAAGAGGCAAATGAAGAAAACAGTCACAGAAAAACAGAAAAGTGTCTGAAAAGTAAAATGAGCGGTTTGTAAAATTCAACAAAGAATAAGCAGTTGAGACACTAAATTCTGCTTTGGAATGATAAAAGGAACTGCCTGAAAGATAATGTATGACACTCACAGTGGGACAAACTCTGAAGAACATAAAAACAGGGAGATGAAGTGATTTGACAAAGAGGAAGCCAGGTTTCATTTCCTCATTACTACTTTGCCTCAGGGTGGTGCCATTGCTGTTTTTGTTCGCTCACTTGATGGCCCATCTTGTCTCATTGCTGGATCAACATGTTGAAATGTTCAAAATGTAAATCATGCAAACAGTAAATCCATTTTGTTATGAAACTCGTGTACAAGATTGCTACCCTCACGCTCTCTGATGTCAATAAAGATGGATGGTCTTTCAAGGAAAATCTGCACAAGAACATTTCCAACCACAGACCTTGAAAATTTGACATTTACTGTATGTAGTGTTAAGACGGCACATCAAGGCTGATATGTCCTTTGTATTAACCTGCTCTTTCATCTCTCGATGTCGCTGCCGTTTCGCACTAAGGTGCAATAAGGCTTATGTCCTCAAGTACCTTTTTCCTGGCCATATTTGTCAACAAGTACTCCCAGTTATGGACATCACTAAAAAAAAACTACATTTCCAGACCTCGGCTGAGTCCCAGCTACCTTGGTACCTCCCACGCTCGGCCAGCGACTAAGCACAGCTTGATCTACCACCTCCTAAATGTTTGTTATCTCAACGTAATTCTGTCCAATGCTCAGCATTAAAATACCAGCAGTACTGTACTGGTGCAATAACTTGCAACAAGAAGAATAGTGTAAGCTCTGACCCCGTTGTCGGATTAGTTCGGAATGTGACCAGGAAGTGGCGTTTGTTGCTGATGGGCGTTCCAGTGACTTGGCAGTACTGTGCAAAATATTTAATGATAGATTATAAAAGACACTATCACTATGAGTTTTTCCTCCATGCTTGAACTGCTTCAAGCACAGGTGTCAAACAGATTTCAGAAATGACCAAGAGGGTGCAGGTTTTCTTTGTAACCATCAACTCCACCAGGTAAATTCATTGATAAAACTCATCCCATCTGCTCAAAGTGATGTATAATCACTTTGAAATCACCTGGTGGAGTTGATGGTTACAAAGAAAACCTGCACCCTCTTCGCCCTTTCTGGAATCAGTTTGACACCTATGGCAGTAACCACAGTTTGCTTGATTTATTTCAGTCCATATTTCATAGTTATGTTTCTGTACCGGTATTCAGCATGCTAACATCTCCATAAAATGTCTTGTAAATCACTTCAAAGATATTATCTGGTTACAAAAACAGAGATTTTACATTTAGAAGTGCATATTTCTTGCTAACTAGCTTGCGGCATTGCTAGCTGGCAGTATAGTGAATGTTGTTTCTTGTTGCAAAATGCCCACTGATTGAAAATTAATGACAGTATTACTTCAGTCTCTTGTCACTAAACTACACTAGTCCCGTGTAGATTATTTCCCCAGCCAAGTGTTCATTTACAGCTTAGGTGAACCAAGACAATGCAGGTGAAAAGCCGATTTACAAAAGCTTGGCATGTATAAAAAATGTGTGCAAATTCCATACCACCCGATCTCCTAAAGTTACACATTAAGGGTTGCATCTAACAAATGAGCTGAAAAAAAAGAAATATTGTGTACATTTAATACACTCAACAAAAATATAAACGCAACACTTTTGGTTTTGCTCCCATTTTGTATGAGATGAACTCAAAGATCTAAAACTTTTTCCACATACACAATATCACCATTTCCCTCAAATATTGTTCACAAACCAGTCTAAATCTGTGATAGTGAGCACTTCTCCTTTGCTGAGATAATCCATCCCACCTCACAGGTGTGCCATATCAAGATGCTGATTAGACACCATGATTAGTGCACAGGTGTGCCTTAGACTGCCCACAATAAAAGGCCACTCTGAAAGGTGCAGTTTTGTTTTATTGGGGGGGTACCAGTCAGTATCTGGTGTGACCATTTGCCTCATGCAGTGCAACACATCTCCTTCGCATAGAGTTGATCAGGTTGTCAATTGTGGCCTGTGGAATGTTGGTCCACTCCTCTTCAATGGCTGTGCGAAGTTGCTGGATATTGGCAGGAACTGGTACACGCTGTCGTAAACGCCGGTCCAGAGCATCCCAAACATGCTCAATGGGTGACATGTTTCTTCCTGTTAAAAGGGAGTTTTTTCTTCCCACTGTCGCCAAGTGCTTGCTCACAGGGGGTCGTTTTGACCGTTGGGGTTTTTACGTAATTATTGTATGGCCTTGCCTTACAGTATAAAGTACCTTTTCATTCTATGTCATGTCCTCTCCAGTTATGTGAACGTGAAGAAAGTACATTTACACCAGTCTGAATGACCCACTTCACCTGTGGCAGATCAGTGACACTTAACATCATCAAAAGCACCTCCTTATTCTGTACACGTGCAACTGTTTAAAAGAGCCTTTACATGGACTGTTTGTCTTTGTTCATTTCAGACTACGAAAAATATCAGTCTGATTTTGTTACACTTTTATTTTTAAAAACACTAAAAATGTGAAGTTCACTCCATTAAGTGTCCCTCTGGAATATTTACAGTGGTGTCAGTAGTGCCATGAAAAAACTCTTTCACGGGAATGCACATTTTAAGATTGTCACCTTAAATAATATAATAATGGTCTGTGCTGTACTAGGTTTCCCTTATGTCATTATTACTGCCACTACCATAATCTTACTACAAGACTAATAAAGATTTAAAATAAAGAAGAGATACTCGATAACTTATAGTAACTTATGGCTGGTTGGTTGTTCATGTTTATTTTTTTTTTAAAGGTTATTTTATTGTTGGTTGTATTTACATGTGGACATACGAGGTCTGTCCGTAAAGTATAGGTCCTTTTATTTTTTTCAAAAACTATATGGATTTCATTCATATGTTTTTACGTCAGACATGCTTGAACCCTCGTGCGCATGCGTGAGTTTTTCCACGCCTGTCGGTGACGTCATTCGCCTGTGAGCACTCCTTGTGGGAGGAGTCGTCCAGCCCCTCATCGGAATTCCTTTGTCTGAGAAGTTGCTGAGAGACTGGCGCTTTGTTTGATCAAAATTTTTTCTAAACCTGTGAGACACATCGAAGTGGACATGGTTCGAAAAATTAAGCTGGTTTTCAGTGAAAATTTTAACAGCTGATGAGAGATTTTGAGATGATTCTGTCGCTTTAAGGACTTTTCACGGTGCGAGATGTCGCGCAGCGCTCTCAGGCGCCGTCATCAGCCTGTTTCAAGCTTAAAACCTTCACATTTCAGGCTCTGTTGATCCAGGACGTCGTGAGAGAACAGAGAAGTTTCAGAAGAAGTCGGTTTCAGCATTTTATCCGGATATTCCACTGTTAAAGGAGATTTTTTAATGAAAGACGTGCGGGCGGATTCCGTCACAGGAAAAACACCTCTGCTGGAAGCCTTAAGGACAAGTTGGAACATCTCCAGCTGATAAACAATTTCTCATATACTCACTCCACTGAAAGCCATCAAAAGCCAACTGGATTTTAAGAAATGGCTATCAACACGGAGGTGTTTTTCCTGTGCCGCCGCGCCGCGTCGGCTGCGTCCCGACGCGCGGACCTGTCCGCACGTCTTTCATTAAAAAAATCTCCTTTAACAGTGGAATATCCGGATAAAATGCTGAAACCGACTTCTTCTGAAACATCTGTTCTCTCACGACGTCCTGGATCAATAGAGCCTGAAATGTGGAGGTTTTCAGCTTGAAACAGGCTGATGACGCTGCCTGAGAGCGCTGCGCGACGTCTCGCACCGTGAAAAGTCCTTAAAGCGACAGAATCACCTCAAAATCTCTCATCAGCTGTTAAAATTTTCACTGAAAACCAGCTTAATTTTTCGAACCGTGTCCACTTCGATGTGTCTCACAGGTTTAGAAACAATTTTGATCAAACAAAGCGCCAGTCTCTCAGCAACTTCTCAGACAAAGGAATTCCGACGAGGGGCTGGACGACGCCTCCCACAAGGAGTGCTCACAGGCGAATGACGTCACCGACAGACGTGGAAAAACTCACGCATGCGCACGAGGGTTCAAGCATGTCTGACGTAAAAACATATGAATGAAATCCATATAGTTTTTGAAAAAAATAAAAAGGACCTATACTTTACGGACAGCCCTCGTATATATAATATATACACACACATACTTATTCTATTTCTACCTCATTTCTTATGTCTTGTACTGTTACAAGTATTATTATTATTATTGCTTATCCTTGCACACGCTGTTTGATGAACATTTTCCTCTACGTGCACCCACCTTGTGTGTTGTCTTGAGAGCTGACGTAACGTGAATTTCTTCTATGTGAGATCAATAAAGTTTATCTATCTATCTATCTATCTATCTATCTATCTATCTATCTATCTATCTATCTATCTATCTATCTATCTATCTATCTATCTATCTATCTATCTATCTATCTATCATCTATCTATCTATCTATCTATCTTTGTGGTTTTTATTCTTTTAAATGTTTGTTTTCTTTTATTGTTTGTGCAGTAGAACCCTCCTCATGCACCAAGCCAAATTTCTCCTAAAGGAGACATAAACTTTGAACTTTGATTTACTTGAACTCCTGCACTTGGAGCAGTAACTTTCCCCTGACCCAGAGGCAAGGGCGTAGGTTTGGTCTCAGCTTTGGTAGGGACAATACCACCCCCCCGCCCCCTGCCCACCACCACCACCCCCTAACCCACTCATACCATTAGACGCACAAGTACAGCATAATACATAACATATGACAACATAATGCTGAATAATTTAACACTTTATTTACATTATTAAGTGTGTAGGCAGACAAACAAATAGCTTAAATAACAAAATTGCACCCAAAATCACGAATCTATTCTATAGGCCTACACCTGAGAGAACAAGACAACAAAAAAATACTTGTGGAGCTAACAAAAAAAAAAGTTTTTGCAACCAAGATGTATAATCTATTCTCTTCATCAATAATGCAGTTGTAGGTATCTGGCAACCTAATTTGCCAACAAAAAAAGGGCTTTACAATGATATATAGGGTGGATTACGGTAAACGTAAGCCTGTGATGTCATAACGCAGAGGAAAAACATGGAAGTTTCACACTAGTGCGCCGCTGATTCTCATTACCGTGAGTTCTCATGTAAGCCCTCACGCTGAAAAATTTCAACACTGACAGCAAGCCAAGAACCCGTGCTTTCCAACAGTATGCTATATGTTGCATATATTACGGTAAAGTGCGTTCGGTGACTTTTGAAACGAGGGAAAAGTATGAAAAAGAGCGCAAAAGTGACAGAAAAGTACAGACAGCAAACATAAATGTAGTAATTTTTGAGGAAAAGGCAGGGTGTTAGTGTCATTTGTGAAGGTGTGCGTGCGTGTTTGTGTGGGTGTGCAGTTTATTTTAAGTGTGGCGCACAGCATTGTTCGCAAGCCCCTCCCCCGCCCTTCTTGTTTTTCTGCACCGGAGCAGTGTTGCCAGATATGAAATATGAAACTATCGTACCAAAACCTCAAAATTATCGTATTTTGGGAGAAATTATCGTACACAAACAAAACGCATACAACGTAGCTATTTTAGCGTTGTTTTTTTTAATTTACAAAGAATTTTATGTCACATTTTTAAACAGTAATTATAGTAATGGGGAAACTAGGGCACAAAAACAACGCAAATGCACAAGCAAATGCACTACCAGACTAGAAAGATTTGTTGAACACAGAAAAAAAGTTGACACCTCCATAAGGAACTTTAACTTTTTTTTATTCTTCTTGTATATCTCTTTGCTCTTGTGTTTTGTTCGTTTGATTGCATTGTTGAAATAAAGTTTCGAAAAAAAAAAAAAGATGTTGGTTGGGGAATCTTCCTGTCACGGCAGAGATTGGATGGGAACTCATTACTTTGTATGGAGAGGGGGCGGGCTTTCAAATGACTGTCCCGGTCGCCAGCATTTGATGCCGCCTGAGTGCAACACCTGCAAAATGATTCTTGGGTGTCAGAGAGAGATGCGTGTTTGGGCAACCAACTGAAATTATCGTACATATTGGATTTTTTCCCATTATTGATCGTACATTTATGATCGTACATTTATTGATCATACATCGTACAGAGGGCAAAACTATCGTACAAATACGATAATTATCGTACATCTGGCAACACTGCACCAGCCACCCATCCTCTGCGCTCTGGGACCTCCCACTTTACAAATGAAGCACTGCCTGCCACGAGATGCGCTTTGTTTACGTCCATGTGAGAAGAACGTGAGCTAATGAAATTGCAACATGGGTAACCCTGTCACTCTGGCACGTCGAAAACACAAAATGTGACGACTAAAATTATAGTATCGAGTTCACAAAAAAATAGTGAATGATTTTGTTATATAAAAAAATTCTAAATATTGGTAGGGACTATTTTGCCATCCCAAAATATTGGTTGTGACTTGTCCCTATGGTCCATATGCAAACCTACGCCCCTGCCCAGAGGGGACAATGCCCTTTTCCAACAAAGTAAAATGATCTCAGATTTGGAGGTATTGATCTTCATTCCAGTCGCTTTGCACTCAACCTCAAACCTGCCCAGTGTATGTCAGTGATCACTTTCAGATGAAGACAACAGAACCGCATCATCCATAAAAAGACAAGATGTCCTATATCCTCACCTGTGGTCATGAACTTTAGGTAAGAATCAAAAGAATTAGGTACCGTACAATGACCAGCAGAAGTGAGATGCTTCTGTTAGGTCTCTGGGTTAACACTCGGGGCAGGATGAGAAGATCAAATATCCAGAAAGGAACTGGAGAGCGATGCTGCTTTTTCACATCAAAAGGAGCCATCTGTGGGGGTTTGGGCATGCTGGAGGGATTATATTTCCCAGCTGGCTTGGGAACATCTCGCGATCCTCAGGAAAAGTTAGAGGACTTGGCCAATGATTGAAAATGTGGGCTGAGCTCATCAGTCTACTGCCACCATGACCTGGACCTATAAGCAGCAGAAAAGGAAAGAATGAATAAATGTTTATAAGCAGCAGAAAAGGAAAGAATGAATAAATGTTGATGGCATATAAGGTATATCCCATATTTGCAAATAATAACAAAACCCAGATCAAGCCACTGAACTTTCTTTTGCAAGTGTATTAGTGAGTTAGTTTGTTAATCACTAAATTCAACCCGATCTCACACCAAATTCATGGAGGCATCACAAAAAGTCATTTAATCTATTAGTTCATGATACTGTCATGAAATATATTAAATTTTCATGATGGTATCACAAAATGTGGAGTGACAGGCGGGCATTTGGGGTTATGGTTAGGGTTAAAATTAATCAGCAACAGGTGGTATCACAAAAAAAAAATAAATAAATAAAAAGACATGAGACTGGGCAGTCTAAATTACAACCAGATCTTACCTCCCTCATCCTCATCTCTCCTTACTGCTTCCATGACTCTGCATCATCTGAAGAAGTTCCAACATACCTATCTATAGGAGTCATTCAATAATATTTCAGTTAGTGTAAGATCAACTGTTTTATTTAAATGTTACTTTTGTTATGCCTGTATTGTGTTATTATATCTCCAAAACCTCCATTTTTGTGTGCTTACATATCTGTATGCACTGCAGTGAACCAGCAAGGGTCCAGACCTGTAACAAAAGCAGCCAATCTGCATTTCACTTCATTTTAGCTTTTATGGTTCACAACTAAGAATATCACATTTTTAAGGTCAAAATACTCAAAAGTAAAAGAATCAACTAATATAACTAAAATTAATTCATTCATTATTTTTTGTTATCTAAATATTGAGGGAAAAAGAAATATTTATGTCCTGATTAAATTTTGTGTAAATACATTCCCTGTTTTGGTCACATATGACAAACTTCAGCAATTATCTTTGATTTAAGTCATTTTCAACTCCCCTCAAAGCCACATTACACTAACAGCATGGAAAAATCTCAAGCTTGACTGCAAATATATCAGTGCCCGCACTCTGTGGATGTGTCGACTCTGTCATCCGGAGTCTTCTTAGTTGTCATCTGCTTTAATAGAATGTTCAGCTTCACTAAGATGGGGAATTGAAAACTCCATTTCATTCAGGGTATTATGACGTTAAGTGCACTCAGTTGATGGTCATGTATAGGATTTATGTTCATTCCTGTGCAGTTATCTTTGAAGGAGAAAACAACTGAGTATAGGAATATAAAATACACAGAACATTTTCGGAGAGCGAGTGTACATAGTCATCAATGAATCCATATTGACAGCTCCAAAAAATGTTCCATTTTCGCCCATGTCTGTGGGATGGTTGCTTTATTTGTCACCAGAATTTCTCAAAAACATATGGATAATTTTTGATTAAACTTGTTGGAATTTGGTGGGGGTTGACCTCCGCCTGGGCGGCGCCTTGTCACTTATCCTGTTTGTGATATTCATGGACAGGATATCGAGGTGTAGTCGGGGGGAGCAGGGTTTCCAGTTTGGTGGGCTCAGGGTCTCATCACTACTTTTTGCAGATGATGTGGTCCTGTTGGCTTCATCGGCCGGTGACCTCCAACACTCACTTGACTGGTTTGCAGCCAGTGTGAAGCGGCTGGGATGAGATCACCACCTCTAAATCTGAGGCCATAGTTCTCAGCAGGAAACCGATGGATTACCTATTGCAGGTAGGGAAATACGTCTTGCCCCAAGTGAAGGAGTTCAAGTACCCTCGGGGTCTTGATCATGAGTGAGGGGACAATGGAGGGTGAGATTGGCCGGAGATCGGGCAGCAGGGGCGGTGTTGCATTCATTCTACTGCATTGTTGTAACAAAAGAAAGCTGAGCCAAAAGGGCAAAACTCGCGATCTACTGGTCACTCTTTGTTCCTACTCTCACCTATGGTCATGAGGGTTGGGTCATGACCGAAAGAACTAGGTCGCGGTAACAAGCGGCCAAAATGGGCTCCTTAGGAGGGTGGCTGGTATCTCCCTTACGATAGGGTGAGAGATTCGGTCCATCCGTGGTGGAGGTTGGGAGTAGAGCCGCTGCTCCTTCACATTGAAGAGGATCAGCTGAGGTGTTCGGGGCATCTGGTATGGATGCCTCCTGGTTGCCTTCCTGAGGGAGGTGTGCCAGGCATGTCCATCTGGAGGGAACTCCAGGGAAGACCCAGGACTAAGTGGTGAGATTATAATCTCCACATGGGCCTGGGAATGCCTTGGAATCCTCTAGTCAGAGGTGGTCAATGTGGCCCAGGAAAGGGAAGTCTGGGGTCCCCTGCTAGAGCTGTTGCCCCGTCGACCCAATCCCGGTATAAGCGGGTTGAAGATGAGCTGAGATGACAAAGAAGAAGTAATAATAAAATAAAATAATATTAATGATACCGATAATAGTAAAATAATGATAATATTAATAGTGTGTAATATGACAACAAGAATCCAAATACTTTATAATACATTAAGACAGTAAATTAACATAAAAACATAATGTAATTAACAAGGAAAAGGGCTGAGTTCTTCTAAAAAACTGTTGAGGTCTAGGTTCTAAAAACATTCTGGACTCACACGCCATTCCAGCTCATTATAGAAACTTTGCGTAATTTATTACCACCCTTGAAAAATATCAGCTACCCAGTCAGGCTTGATTTAAAAATGTGATAGAATTGGACTGCAGCTTCCCCTCACCACTGTATATGGATAACAACAAGACAAACAAGGAACAATGCAACTAATCAAATATTATTATCAGTTCATGTCGGATGTCTATCCCTCCCGACTGTGGCTTGAATGTATTGAGTTTGGCCCATTCGGCCCAATTCAGTCTGATTCTGCTTGTTTCGCCCAACTTCATATTATGTTGAAGGGGCCTTTTTCAAATATACATGAAGGCACAAAGTTGAAGTACGACAACAGCTGCTATACAGTTGAAAAAATAATTACTAGCAACAACACTTGCCAAGAACAGTGGAACATCCAGGCATGCTCTTGCACTACTGTAGCCCCAGCAGAGTTTGCAAACCTAGTTTCTCCAGATCCTGGGAAAACTCATCCCAAACCCTCCTTAACTCACCAACGTCACTGTTCTTGCCAGATTCTAACCTCTTGACCTAGTACGAATTTGGTGCTACATTGGAAGTTTGTGTGTGTGTTAGAACCAGTTTGTCTGTGGAAATGCAAGGAACCAGTTCAAATTTGGCATTGTCTCTGAACCAACAACAAAACAGTATCGTCAAAAAGGGCCCTTAGGGACTTACGTCAGCACTCCAGTTTGAAGGAGTTCTCTTCTAATCTGGCACAGTGCACACACCCAACCACCTAATGATTTAAATTAGGATTGTTTCTACTTATTGTCTGCACTTTGTACACCTGACAACAGTAGATTTTTATCTAACTACTTACATAGATCCAGCTGCAAGAGTGCAAACTTTACAGCTTTAAGTGCACATTTGGTAATTCCCAACAGCAGTCCTCTGATAAATATCCTAAAATCTGCATAATGGTGAGTACATTATGTGCAGTGCTCTTGGAATTTCTTCTCGGAGAGTGTCTCTGCAGGCTATTACCACAGTGGGAGCTTTGTTGGTTATGTAGCACACAACCTTGTGAATAGTCCCAGGTTACCCTGTTTTTGTTAAAGCCAAATTGCAGCCTTGAGCCACCACCTTTTCTTCTGACAGCCTTGTAAAGCAATGTCAGCGCTGCTCATTGCAATGCTGATCATTGCAATGCTGCTCATTTTTGCCTCCTTCAAATAGTCCAAGACAAATCAATTGTTCATTGAAAAAGATTTGTGATATGAATGTATTATACACATATAGGTAGCTTCATTACAAAGGCTGAAATGGTTAGGACCATACATGGAGTTCAGCAGGAAACCCAGTATGACACCCGGAGCATGTAGTAATTCATTTTCTTATGGGGCAAGCATTTGTCCAGCACACTGATGTTGTTGTGATAGTTCATAGAGATACTGAAAAACTTTGAATTGCACCAACCGGAAGTATATAACTTAAACTTAGGTGTGTATGGAACATTGAACTCTTCAACTGATTTCACGGTCTTTCATTGTGTAACTTCAATGACAATTTGCGGTCTCCTCTTGTGGTCTCTGAATTATCATCCTGTATCATAAAACGATTCAGGTATGCTGCTATAGACGTAGACTGCTGGGGGGTTCCCATGATGCACTGTTTCTTTCTCTTTTGCTCTGTATGCACCACTCTGCATTTAATCATTAGTGATCGATCTCTGCTCCCTCCACAGCATGTCTTTTTCCTGGTTCTCTCCCTCAGCCCCAACCAGTCCCAGCAGAAGACTGCCCCTCCCTGAGCCTGGTTCTGCTGGAGGTTTCTTCCTGTAAAAGGGAGTTTTTCCTTCCCACTGTAGCCAAGTGCTTGCTCACAGGGGGTCGTTTTGACCGTTGGGGTTTTAACATAATTATTGTATGGCCTTGCCTTACAATATAAAGCGCCTTGGGGCAACTGTTTGTTGTGATTTGGCGCTATATAAAAAAATTGATTGATTGATTGATTGAGTCAGATTCTGTCAGATTCTGTAGAAACCTTCAAGTCCAGACTTAAGTTGCACTTATTTTCCTTTCATATGGCCAGCATACTGACATATGTTACTATGCTTTTTGCTCTTAAATTTATATTATTAGGAAACGGAGCAAGCTGTGGCCTCAACTTTCTCTAAAGTCTGGGTCTTTTAGTGAAGCTTAGGGCTAGTGGCCAGCGATCACCTTAGTATTTCTTCTGTTTTTCTTGTTGCTTAATGCTGACAAATTATACTGTATTTGTTGCCTTGCTGTCGCCTTATTCTGTTTTGTCTCTCTGTTTGAGGTGCGGCTCCATCCATCCTCCTATCCTGTGCACCAGTAAAATTTCTTGTATGTTTGTTTTGTAAATTGTTTTGTCATTTGTGTCGGTAGCATGGCCCAAGCAGCGGGTCACCCCTTTGAGTCTGGTCTGCTTGAGGTTTCTTCCTCAAATCATCAGAGGGCATTTTTCCTTATCACTGTCACCTGTGTGCTTGCTCTGGGGGTTGGTAAGGTTAGACCTTACTTGTGTGAAATGCCTTGAGGCAACGTTGTTGTGATTTGGTGTTGTATAAATGAAATAAACTGAAATTGAATTCTGCCTCTTCAAACTGATTAACTTGACATGTTTGTATTAAATTGTTTTGGTGGATCGCTAAACTGCTAAATAATATGTAATTACCTTGGCTGTTTGGTGTATACATTTCTTTATTTTCAACCAATAATCTTCCATTTCAATTTTCAATTTATTTTCAGTTGTCAGCTGGGTCCGGTACACAAAAATGCAGTTCAGATTCTGCAAACATACCACTACCATCAGGCAAAAAGGTGTGTTAAAAAAACAGGCAGTAGGCACAATGAGGAAACAAGAAACAGAGCTGGACGCGAAGGCACATTGATCTGGCACAGAAAGAGTGCACAAGGTGAAGCTTAAATACACCCAGGTGATTAGCTACAAATAAGAAGCAGGTGTGGAAGAAAGAACCAGAATGAGGGAGTGGCCAGACAGAGTGAAACATCCACCACCAAGCACCAGAGACAAACAAGAGAGATAGAGACAGAAAACCCCAAGCACGAAGAAAACAGCAAGATAACTAATGTCAAAAGAAAACCATAACACAAAATAACTAAACAGAACACCACACACATCGTAATACAAAAATCCAGATCCTGACACTTGCATCTTGCATCCTGCTACTACGAGGTCTGTTAGAAAAGTATCAGACCTTTTTATTTTTTCAAAAACCTGATAGATTTGAATCACGTGTGCTTGCATGAGCCAACCTTGAACCCTCGTGAGCATGCGTGATTGTTTTCACGCCTGTCGGTTGCGTCATTTGATTGTAAGCAGCCTTTGTGTGAGGATGGTTGGAGTCTCTTGTCGTTTTTTTTCTTTGCAAGGAAATGGCGGAACGACTGGAGCAGTGCAATGGCATCAAATTGGCCAGAAACTGGACGACAGCCAGGTGGAAACCATTCAGATTATTCAGACGGCTTTCGGTGACAATGCTATGGGCATCACACAGATTAAGGAGCGGTACAAACCGGTTTAAAGACGGCCGCACAACGGTGGAGAGCGAGCCGCGCTCCGGTCGGCCATCACCATGCTGAAATGACCAGATCATTTCTAAAGTGAATGCTGTGGTGATGCGGGACCATCGTGTGACTATCTGAGAAATTGCAGAATCAGCACTTTTCAGCACATTCCACTGTGACAGAAGATTTGTCATGAAAAGAGTTGCAGCAAAATTCATCGGCACGAAGCTGATGGCGCAGCAAAAGCACCTCCGTGATGAAGCCTCACAGGACATGTGAGGCCAACCTTGAACCTTCGTGCACATGCGTGATTTTTTTTCACGCCCAGCTCTTCCACCATTCGGAAGATTCAGATGGCTTTCAGTGGCTTTTCAGTCGTGTGACTATCCGAGAAATTGTGGAAGAGCTGGGCGTGAAAAAAATCACGCATGTGCACGAAGGTTCAAGGTTGGCTCATGCAAGCACACGTGATTCAAATCCATCAGGTTTTTGAAAAAAATAAAAAGGTCGGATACTTTTCTAACAGACCTCGTATGTGCTGTGACTTTTGGTGGAAACCTCTGTGTATTGTGAGGAACTATCTCCACCTGAGGCCAACTCAATATCTCAGCTGGGTATCTGATGACTGGTAGGGCATATGTATTGATTGCTTGGATGTTATTCCTACCACTGAGCTGGCTTCTCAGCACCTGTCTTACCTTCTGGATGTATTTGGCTGTGGCCAACCTTCTTGCATCTTCATCATGGTTCCCATTGGTTTGTGGGATTCCCAGGTACGTGTAGCTGTCCTGTATGTCCCCTATCCTGCCTTCTGGCAACTCCACCCCCTCAGTCCAGATCACTCTTTGCCACCATTCAGCCACACATCTAATCCATATGACATCCCGCTATCCTCACTGTAAATCCTGGTGAGGCGGATCAGTGAGTCAATGTCTTGCTCACTCTTGGCAGACTGTTTGATGTCATCTATATACAGGAGGTGGCTGATTATTACTCCATTAGCAAAATGGATATTTTGTGGCCGCAATTTGTAATGAGTATATGCTGACATGGAATGTATACACACACACTATATATATATATATGCAATCATACACACTGCCTCTTTTTTATATGCTGGCATGTTGAAATAATCAATCATGCTACGCTGAGGTGCGTCATAAGCTTTTAAAGGGATTCATCAGTTAAATATCATTCAAAGGACTATTATCTTTGCTAACAAAGTTTGTTTGCTAAGTTTCTTTTTCCCAATAAGCCTTGACTTATTGGCAGCAGATTAAAAAAAATCCACAGAGAAATCAAACATGCATCTCCTTCAGCTCATAATTAAAAACTACTGTGTAACATTTGCTCATTTTAAATAATTAATTTGTATCACTGATGCGTTCTGCATCGGCTAACAATTGGGAAATGTAGAAAGTGTAGACTTTTGACTTGCATTCCCACAAGGTGCAGATACAAGCACAAAAGTAAGTCCTTGAAAATGAGCTTTAAATGATGATTTAATGATTCAGCTCCAGTAGATTAACATTGTCTGTTTCACCTTTGCATTCATAATCAGAATGTTCATGGCAATGGGTCGACCTGTTTTAATGGTTAAGAGAAAATCTTTGTCATTGTTGCTGAGTACAATAATGGAGATATACAGATTTGTGTTCTGTTTAATACTTGTTGTACTGAGAGGGTCTTTACGGCCCCTTCGCACATAGTACGAATAACTACAAATCAGAGTGAATCCCTGCGGAACAGCTCGGAAGAGCGAACCATGAAAACATCAAGCTGATGGGCAGGCGTGCACAAGCCGGCTGCAATAGTATCATGCACATGATGGTGTCATGCGAGTAGCTGGGATGTGGTGCACCACATCGTGCCACTGATGTGGAGAAAAATAAAATATAAACCAGCTGTATAATTAGTGAATATCAATGGGTTGATATGAATAATAAATAAAAGGGCATGTTATTTACGAGAACCCCATGGTTAAATAACCCTGATAAATAAAAAAATAAATCCCACTCACAGGATTCAAACCTGCAAGCTCTGATTACCAGATGGAAACTTTACCACTGCACTACAATCACTGTCTTATAACAGGAACATGAAATGGCTAAAATCAACAAGCAGATAATGTACTTTTTAAAAAAAGCATTGTGATAACTGACCAAATGGCTTTGTTGCAGCATATTTCTGCTGATATGTGACTGAAAGTGTTGTATTTGTCACACTGTTGGCTTGTCATATGGTCCTACGGTGCTCCGCTCACAGGACATGCATGTCTTGTCAGACAGACTTGACATTCAGATCGCCTGCTGCATGTTCACATGAACTAACGGTCCATTCCAGCTGGGACAGCCTGTCAATGTTCGCAGCTGTGCGCGTCCTCCAGCACGTCACAAAAGCGATATATCTTTTTATGTATTTCCACATGAGGACAGCAGGCAGAGACATGCACCTCACTGATGAATGTTGTAAGTTCATGTCCTTCAAAGCATGGCACGTGTTCTCCAGCTGGTAAATCCAGGAGCACAGATCACAACAGCAGCCGCTGTGAGCATACACCCCCCGTCTGTTCAGTGCCCAGACCATCGTGTCTCTGTGTTATGTGGTCATTCATTGTCGTTATTTGTTATGTAATTGCGTATGTAGGTATTGTCGTAATTTTTTATATACCTGTCCTGGCGTGGTTTCTGTGTTTTAATGTGTGCACTGAGCTGTCATCCAGCTGTCAGTGTGCTGTGATCAGCTGACAGGCCCTTCCCAGACAACTTTCACATCCACCTCAACAGTGATCATCTGCTGACTGTTTTCATGCTAATAGTGCAAATGGCCACACATTTTCTAAGTGCCAAGCAAGCGGTGTTAGATGTTTGTGTGTGTGGGCTCTCACAGGCACACTCTGTCTTTCAGCTGCTGGTGTGCGCAAATACTTGTAGCAACAGGTGTACAAGGCATTAGAGGCAGCTTTGATTTTACACTTATTACATATGTATATTACATACACTCAACAAAAATATAAACGCAACACTTTTGGTTTTGCTCCCATTTTGTATGAGATGAACTCAAAGATCTAAAACTTTTTCCACATACACAATATCACCATTTCCCTCAAATATTGTTCACAAACCAGTCTAAATCTGTGATAGTGAGCACTTCTCCTTTGCTGAGATAATCCATCCCACCTCACAGGTGTGCCATATCAAGATGCTGATTAGACACCATGATTAGTGCACAGGTGTGCCTTAGACTGCCCACAATAAAAGGCCACTCTGAAAGGTGCAGTTTTATCACACAGCACAATGCCACAGATGTCGCAAGATTTGAGGGAGCGTGCAATTGGCATGCTGACAGCAGGAATGTCAACCAGAGCTGTTGCTCGTGTATTGAATGTTCATTTCTCTACCATAAGCCAGTCTCCAAGGGCGTTTCAGAGAATTTGGCAGTACATCCAACCAGCCTCACAGCCGCAGACCACGTGTAACCACACCAGCCCAGGACCTCCACATCCAGCATGTTCACCTCCAAGATCGTCTGAGACCAGCCACTCGGACAGCTGCTGGAACAATCGGTTTGCATAACCAAAGAATTTCTGCACAAACTGTCAGAAACCGTCTCAGGGAAGCTCATGCTCATCGTCCTCATCGGGGTCTCGACCTGACTCCAGTTCGTCGTCGTAACCGACTTGAGTGGGCAAATGCTCACATTCGCTGGTGTTTGGCACGTTGGAGAGGTGTTCTCTTCACGGATGATGCGAAGGAGATGTGTTGCACTGCATGAGGCAAATGGTGGTCACACCAGATACTGACTGGTATCCCCCCAATAAAACAAAACTGCACCTTTCAGAGTGGCCTTTTATTGTGGGCAGTCTAAGGCACACCTGTGCACTAATCATGGGTCTAATCAGCATCTTGATATGGTACACCTGTGAGGTGGGATGGATTATCTCAGCAAAGGAGAAGTGCTCACTATCACAGATTTAGACTGGTTTGTGAACAATATTTGAGGGAAATGGTGATATTGTGTATGTGGAAAAAGTTTTAGATCTTTGAGTTCATCTCATACAAAATGGGAGTAAAACCAAAAGTGTTGCGTTTATATTTTGTTGAGTGTACATACTTTCAATGACTTCCTGAACATGGCCATCAAAAGTGTATCTGTATGTTTCTTTTTATTCACCTCTTTTTGCTCTGTATGCACCACTCTGCTTTTAATCATTAGTGATTGATCTCTGCTCTCTTCCACAGCATGTCTTTTTCCTGATTCTCTCCCCTCAGCCCCAACCAGTCTCAGCAGAAGACTGCCCCTCCCTGAGCCTGGTTCTGCTGGAGATTTCTTCCTGTTAAAAGGGAGTTTTCCTTCCCACTGTCGCCAAGTGCTTGCTTATAGGGGGTCATTTTGACCATTTGGGTTTTTCTGTAATTATTGTATGGCTTTTGCCTTACAATATAAAGCGCCTTGGGGCGACTGTTTGTTGTGATTTAGCGCTATATAAATAAAATTGATTTGATTGATGTCATTAAAGTGATGAACACGTAGATCAGTCTATGCATGGGAAGAGCTTGTGGACTCAGAAGGAGGCTAGATAGAGGCAAATGGCAATGCCGATATCTTGCAGCAGTAGAAAAATTCCAAGACATTTCAAGTTGTGGTACTTCCTGTCCTACTGTACGATTGTGAGAGTTGGATGCTTAGGGAATAACCGGATGTCATTAGTATCAGGGAGCTGATTTCAAAACAGTGTGTAGGAGTTATACTGAAAGTATTACATACAAACAAAATGAAAAAAAAACTGACTTATAAAAGCACACCTGCAAGTAAAGTTGTCTTTGTAAATTACAAAGTACCTGCAATTGTGTGCCAGTTGATCTACAGTATATCATACCTTTAACACATTCAATCACATGTGGTCAATGTTAAACACCTCAAAGATATTAAAGCATGTTGTCATGTGAATTTCTCTACTGTGTGATCAATAACGTCTTATCTTATCTTATACACATGAAGCCTGCAATGTGTACTTATTGTGGCAACTAAAAGGATAAGCAAGAAAACAAGCATTTCGTGTGGCACCAACAAGTCCTCAGGTATTTTTGTTTTCCCCAACCATTCACTTATGATGCTATATGTTACGTCTTCATTGTGACATCACAATCATTTGTGGGCATAACTTTAACAAGCTTGAAGAAGCTTTAACAAACCTTAAAAAGCTGTTCACCTGAATCAGCATGAAACTTTCGAAATAACAGAAAAGACAATTATTTATCTGTACAGTTGACTCAATCCTTTGCATGTTGTGATGTGATCTCACTGCTGTCTTTATTTAGATAAAATCTCTCCTAATGTAATTTCAAATGTGAAAATAAACTGGACCCATTTTTAATATACGTAAAATTGCAGGACTGATTTTTTTTTTAGTAACAGCAGGCAGAACATCACACCTTGTACAAATGCTCACAATAACCCTTTAATGTCCACAACTATTATATTTACATGTCAGCAGCTAAGGTGTGAGACAGCTGATGAAATATTAAATGTGTTTTTTTATGTAATAAGTCAGCTTATATATTTAACAGTTGAACAGTCTCTATTGTTGTGAAAGTGTAGTGACACGGACCCACAACAGGGGGTGCAATTGAACGGCCAATAGATGAGCCAAAAAGTAACAATTTAATGTTGTGAAACGTGCACAACGAATATACAGACAATCTCAGAATATAATTACAGTCAAATCACAAAGGTGACGTGTGGGCAGGCTCGAGGATAGAAGACGTCTGTCCTGAGATGAACCGGAACCACACAATTTCCTCCGCCACCGAACCCAGAGAATACTGGAGCCGCCAAGTCCCGAATTCCCAGGTGATCACCGTCCCCGACTATCGGATCTGGTACTGCTGGCGAGAACAAAGACAGTCAAGTGTAACAACAGTGGTGGGAATGCCACCTCCACCTCTCACTCAATATGCTGATGTGTTTGCAGTGATCCCTCAGAGAAAAAGAGTGCCGTCCTGCACTCACTCAGCTTCCACAAAACAAGGGACCGGTACGCCTGCAAACACTCACAATGTACAGATTACAGATAAACACAAAAAGGCTGAGGATATTACCTACAATGAAGTACGATATCTCGGCAACGAGGTGGAGATGACGTCTGGTCTTTATGGAGTGTGATGATGAAGAATGTGTGACAGCTGTCAGGAATTAATGAGTGACAGCTGTCACTCCCGGCTGTGTCCGTGGCGGCAGCGCCCTCTCGTGCCTGAAGCCCGCACTTCAGGCAGGGCGCCCTTTGGTGGTGGGCCAGCAGTACCTCTTCTGGCGGCCCACACAACAGGACCCCCCCCTCAACGGGCACCCCCTGGCGCCCGACCAGGTTTGTCGGGGTGTCGGCGGTAGAAGTCGGCCAGGAGGGCCGGATCCAGGATGAAGCTCCTCTTCACCCAGGAGCATTCTTCGGGTCCATACCCTTCCCAGTCCACCAGATATTGGAACCCCCGGCCCATTCGACGGATGTCCAGGAGCCGGCGCACAGTCCAAGCCGGCTCCCCGTCAATGATCCGGGCAGGAGGCGGCGCCGGACCGGGAGCACACAGGGGTGAGGTGTGGTGAGGCTTGATCCTGGAAACATGGAACACCGGGTGGATCCGCAGTGAAGCCGGGAGCTGGAGCTTCACTGCGGCAGGGCTGAGGACTTTGAGGATTTTGAAGGGTCCATCAGTTTTGGTGACTGTACTTGTAGAGGGATGTCCTTCGTCGACAACCACACCTCCTGCCCGGGCTGGTATGCAGGGGCCGGGGACCGCCGGCGGTCTGCATGGGTCTTGGCCCTCGTCCGGGCCTTCAACAAGGCAGAATGGGCGGTGTGCCACACCCAACGGCACCTCCGAAGTTGGGCCCGGACCGAGGGCACACCGACCTCTCCCTCCACCACGGGAAATAATGGGGGCTGGTACCCCAAACACACCTCAAATGGGGAGAGGCCGGTGGCAGAAGACACCTGGCTGTTATGCGCATACTCGATCCAGGCCAGATGGTTACTCCAGGCCGTCGGGTGTGCGGATGTTACGCTGCGGAGGGTCTGTTCCAGTTCTTGGTTGGCCCGCTCTGCCTGTCCGTTCGTCTGTGGATAGTACCCGGACGAGAGGCTCACGGTGGCCCCCAGTTCCCTGCAGAAGCTCCTCCAGACGTGTGAGGAGAACTGGGGACCACAATCTGAGACGATGTCGGTGGGTATCCCATGCAGACGGACGACGTGGTGGACCAGGAGGTCTGCTGTCTCCTGGGCTGTTGGGAGCTTCGGGAGGGCCACAAAGTGGGCCGCCTTGGAGAATCGGTCCACTATCGTGAAGATGGTGGTGTTGCCCTGGGACGGCGGGAGGCCCGTGACGAAATCCAGGCCGATGTGGGACCAGGGGCGATGAGGCACGGGTAACGGCTGAAGAAGTCCTTGGGACCTTTTATGGTCTGCCTTGCCCCTGGCACAGGTGATGCAGGCCTGGATATATTCCCGGAAGTCGGCCTCCATAGACGCCCACCAGAAGCACTGCCGGACAACTGCCACGGTTCTTCGCACCCCTGGATGACAGGAGAGCTTGGAACCATGACAGAAGTCCAAGACTGCAGCTCTGGCCTCTGGTGGGACGTACAAACGGTTCTTTGGACCGGTTCCGGGGTCCGGGCTCCGTGCCAGGGCCTCCCGGACGGTCTTCTCCACGTCCCAGGTGAGGGTGGCCACGATAGCGGACTCCGGGATGATGGGCACCGGTGGATCCGACAGCACCGTTTTGACTTCGTCTTCGTGTACCCATGACAAGGCATCTGATCTCTGGTTCTTGGTCCCGGGGCGATAGGTGATCCGGAAGTCAAAACATCCGAAGAACAGTGACCAGCGGGCTTGCCTGGGGTTCAGCCGCTTGGCGGTCCTGATATACTCCAGGTTCCGATGGTCAGTGAAAACCGTGAATGGCACAGACGCTCCCTCCAACAGGTGTCTCCACTCCTCAAGAGCCTCTTTCACTGCAAGGAGTTCTCGATTGCCGATGTCATAGTTCCGTTCAGCTGGGGTCAACCTGCGAGAAAAGTAGGCACACAGGTGAAGAACCTTATCGGTCTCTCCGCTCTGGGATAGCACGGATCCTATCCCTGAGTCAGAGGCGTCCACTTCAACCACGAACTGGCGGCTAGGGTCGGGCTGCACCAAAACTGGCGCAGTAGAGAACCGTCGTTTCAACTCCTTGAACGCGGCTTTGTACCGATCCGACCAGGTGAAGGGGACTTTTGGAGAGGTCAGGGCTGTCAGGGGGCTAACTACCTGACTGTAGCCCTTAATGAACCTCCTATAGAAATTAGCAAAGCCGAGGAACTGTTGCAGCTTCCTACGGCTTGTTGGTTGGGGCCAATCTCTCACCGCCGCAACCTTGGCCGGATCAGGGGCGACGGAGTTAGAGGAGATGATAAACCCCAGGAAGGACAAAGACGTGCAGTGAAACTCGCACTTCTCGCCCTTCACAAACAGTCGGTTCTCTAATAACCGCTGCAGGACCTGATGTACATGCTGGACATGGGTCTCAGGATCCGGAGAAAAGATGAGAATATCGTCCAGATATACGAAGACAAATCGGTGCAGGAAGTCCCGCAAGACGTCGTTAACCAAGTCTTGGAACGTTGCGGGGGCGTTGGTGAGGCCGAACGGCATGACCAGGTACTCAAAGTGACCTAACGGGGTGTTAAATGCCGTCTTCCATTCGTCTCCCTTCCGGATCCGAACCAGGTGATACGCATTTCTAAGATCCAGCTTAGTAAAGATTTTGGCTCTATGCAGGGGGGTGAACACGGAATCCAACAATGGCAACGGGTATCGGTTGCGAACCGTAATCTCATTCAGCCCCCTGAAATCAATGCATGGACGGAGTCCGCCATCTTTCTTGCCCACAAAAAAGAAACCTGCCCCCATCGGGGAGGTGGAGTTCCGGATCAGCCCGGCAGCTAATGAGTCCCGGATGTAGGTCTCCATTGATTCGCGCTGAGGTCGTGAGAGGTTGTACAGCCTGCTGGACGGAAACTCAGCGCCTGGAACCAAATCAATGGCACAATCGTACGGACGGTGCGGGGGAAGGGTGAGTGCCAGATCCTTGCTGAAGACGTCAGCAAGATCATGGTACTCAACCGGCACTGCCGTCAGATTGGGAGGGACTTTGACCTCCTCCTTAGCCTGTAAACCGGGGGGAACCGAGGATCCTAAACACACCCGATGGCAGGTTTCGCTCCACTGAACCACCACCCCAGACGGCCAATCAATCCGGGGATTGTGCTTCAACATCCATGGGAAGCCCAAAATCACGCGGGAGGTAGAAGGAGTTACAAAAAACTCGATCTCCTCCCGATGGTTTCCAGACACCACCAGAGTTACTGGTTGTGTCTTGTGTGTGATTAAAGGGAGGAGGGTGCCATCTAGTGCCCGCACCTGCACTGGCGAAGGAAGCGCCACCAGAGGGAGCCCTACCTCCCTTGCCCATCTGCTGTCTAGCAGACTCCCTTCTGACCCCGTGTCCACCAGTGCTGGGGCTTGAAGGGTTAAATCCCCGCTCAGGATTGTTACTGGGAGTCGTGTGGCAATCTGTGTGTGTCTCACTTGAATGTTTTGACCCCCCCTTAGCCCAGTCTTGTTGTTGTTTTGGCCGTTTGGGCCAGTTTTTCTGTGTGTGCTCAGTTGAGCTGCAGAGAAAACTCTCCACGGATCAGCCTCCTCATTTTAGCCCTGTGCGTTTCTCTAACAACGTCAGCAGGGGGAGCTGTTGCCCCACGGAGCGCTGTGGCTGTGGAGCGTGGGGAGGGCGGCGCCTTTTCGAACCCGGAAGGGAGAGGGGCGGCGCGTATCCGGTCACGTCCTTCGCCTCGCTCCCGACGGCGTTCCTCCAACCGATTGTCTAACCGTATAACGAGATCGATAAGCCCATCTAAATCCCGCGGTTCCTCCTTAGCTACCAGCTGCTCCTTCAGAACCAACGACAGTCCGTTTATGAAGGCGGCGCGGAGCGCAACGTTATTCCAGCCGGACCTCGCAGCCGCGATGCGGAAGTTGACTGCATAAGCAGCTGCGCTCTCGCGTCCCTGTCTCATTGACAGCAGCACTGTTGAAGCGGTCTCTCCTCTGTTAGGGTGATCAAACACTGTTCTGAACTCCCCCACAAACCCAGTGTATGCTGATAACAACCGTGAGTTCTGTTCCTAGAGCGCCGTAGCCCAGGCGCGTGCTTTACCCCGAAGCAGAGCAATCACATAAGCTATTTTACTAGCATCTGACACGTACATGACGGGACGTTGTGCGAAGACGAGCGAACACTGCATAAGAAAGTCCGCGCACATCTCCACACAACCTCTGTACGGCTCAGGAGGGCTTATGTATGCTTCAGGGGATGGTGGGAGGGGTTGTTGAACCACCACTGGAACGTTCATATCCTGCACAGGGTCGGCAGGAGGACGAACTGCAACAGCGCCCTGAGCGCTCGCCGCCATCTGTGCGGAGAGAGCCTCCACCCTGCGGTTCAGGAGGATGTTTTGCTCAGTCATCTGATCTAACCGAGCCATAAAGCCGGTGAGAATGTGCTGCAGCTCACCAATCACGTCTCCTGCAGACGCCTGCGCTCCCTGCTCTCCCATTGGTCGTTCAACAACCGGGTGATGCCCCTCGGAGTCCATGACGCTGGCCGAGATATCCTGTTGTGAAAGTGTAGTGACACGGACCCACAACAGGGGGCGCAAATGAACGGCCAATAGATGAGCCAAAAAGTAACAATTTAATGTTGTGAAACGTGCACAACGAATATACAGACAATCTCAGAATATAATTACAGTCAAATCACAAAGGTGACGTGTGGGCAGGCTCGAGGATAGAAGACGTCTGTCCTGAGATGAACCGGAACCACACGATTTCCTCCGTCACCGAACCCAGAGAATACTGGAGCCGCCAAGTCCCGAATTCCCAGGTGATCACCGTCCCCGACTGTCGGATCTGGTACTGCTGGCGAGAACAAAGACAGTCAAGTGTGGGTGTGTGTACACCCAGTAACAACAGCGGTGGGAATGCCACCTCCACCTCTCACTCAATATGCTGATGTGTTTGCAGTGATCCCTCAGAGAAAAAGAGTGCCGTCCTGCACTCACTCAGCTTCCACAAAACAAGGGACCGGTACGCCTGCAAACACTCACAATGTACAGATTACAGATAAACACAAAAAGGCTGAGGATATTACCTACAATGAAGTACGATATCTCGGCAACGAGGTGGAGATGACGTCTGGTCTTTATGGAGTGTGATGATGAAGAATGTGTGACAGCTGTCAGGAATTAATGAGTGACAGCTGTCACTCCCGGCTGTGTCCGTGGCGGCAGCGCCCTCTCGTGCCTGAAGCCCGCACTTCAGGCAGGGCGCCCTTTGGTGGTGGGCCAGCAGTACCTCTTCTGGCGGCCCACACAACATCTATGGAATGATTATGGCTCAATATCACAAAGAACAACGACAGGGGTGGTGGTCAAGTGGTTAGTGCAGCTGGTTTCAGTGCGGACGTTTCCCAGTTTAAACCCCAATTCAAAATGTAGATTCACCTCAGATTTGCTGTGGCAACCCTGACTGCAAAACAAGGGAGCAGCCGAAGGAACTTACTTTTATCACAAAGAACCACAAGAACATAAAATATATCTATATGTTTTATGTGTTAATTGGAATTAAATATAAGAGTTCTGATTCACTAGCACACAGCATCATTTTATGTGTAGTGATAAGTATGGTTGTAATGATAAGCATAACATTCGTGGGTTAGAGTTTCCATATCACTTTTTCATCTAGAGTGTTTTTGTTTGTTTGTTTGTTTTTGTTTTGTTTTTTTATAGACAGGATTAGGAATGAACATATCAGAGGGACAGCTCAGGTGAGACAGTTTGGAGACAAAGTAAGAGAGGTGAGATTGGTTTGGACATGTGCAGAGGAGGGACCCAGGGTATATAGGGAGAAGGATGCTGAGGATGGAGTCATCAGCCAGGAGGAGAAAAGGGAGGCCAAAGAGGAGGTTTATGGATGTGCTGAGGAAAACATGCAGACGGTTGGTGTGACAGAGGAAGATACAGAGGACAGGATGAGATGGAAACGATTGATCTGCTGTGGCGACCCCTAACGGGAGCAGCAGAAAGAAGATGACACAGCATGCATTTAAATTGAATGAAATGGTGTGCCTTTTTTTAGGTCCTACTTTGTGCATGTGTGACAGTTATTAATGAGGCCCCAAGTCTCTGGATGATCCTGGACTACTTATCAAGGCTCAGAAGAGGAATATCACTTGCATGGTAAGGGACCATCAACAAAGACCTTCTGGTCATGTGGCCCATTTCTCTGTGCAAGATCCAGCACCCAGGTGTTGAGGACCCCTGCAGCTGGAGAAAGTTAACAGGTTGCCTATGTTACACCTGGCTGCTACAGCTGGATAGTTACTTTTAAGAAATGGGTACTGAGTGGTTATCTGTCTGGGTGGTTGCCATCCAGGACCCTGTGCATTGATATAATGTGATGGATCAATCCTGTGACACAAGACACATGCTCCCACACTTCACCCGAAGGTCGTTTCCATAACTGGATGATATATAATAATTTGAACAATTATTTATAACACTGTGGTTCTTGGATGAAATGTTTTTCACCAGGTTGTTGTGACTTGCACATTCTGCATTTCTGTCTATGAAGACATGCTTTCCAGAACACCCTCAATACAAATACACATATCAGACAAGTCTTACTTTGTGATTATTGAAGAATTTTAGTGGATCCACTCTGAGCTCTTTGCAGTTCTATCCAAAGATGTAAAAACCATAACAAAATCAACAAAAACATTCTTTGTGGTTTCTGCAGTTTTTGCATCCCTGGCACTTTTCCCCCCTCCCTTTTATTCTGAATCTCTTCCCCTGTGACACTGGTGCACAGAGAGGTGATGAATGATTGAAGCCTTTTCTCCCTTTTTATTTTTCATTCTTCTGTATGATGCTCCACTATCTCCACTGACAGACGCTGGCTGTGTCAGGTTTCCCGCAGTACTGCAGGAACAGTGTCGATACAAAGCCAAGCATCTGTGAAAAAACAACCTAGACAGAAATGTTAACACCTCAATCAGCATTTGTAACAATCAGGTTTGTGTTGATACACCAATCTGAATGCTTCATTTCTCACATAGATCATATATGTTTTGGCAAATCAATCACAATTCCAAGCTGGATTGTGGCAAATCACATTCAGTATTTAAATGAAGAAGAATATTTAGATATTGTTCCACACACTTAAGTTAGGAAACTATTGCAACTACTGTTGAGGAACATGCTGGGATTTTTTCTTTGCATGTTTGTTTTTGTGCCATGTGTTTCCATGGTCACGATCAAGCATCTTTTCTTTTCAAATCTTCTCTTAAATCCAGATAAGAACATTAACTGAGACCAGGAGGATGAATGCTCAGAGTCTGCATGGATGACAGTAAATGAGATCTGAATATTGGAGGAGCGTGATGATGGATTTAAAAATAAATTATGAATATGATAGAAATTCAGAGTGCCCTAAAAATTCTCCCCCACACTTCAATAATAGATATGGTTTGGTACTTTACTGTTCTGTTCGGGATCTACTTTTGTACACGAGTGAACGTGATATGAATACCAAATGCATTTTTACAGGAGAAGCACAAAAGTTCAGCAATGTTTTGTTTTTTCCTTCTTACAACATTGTGTCTGATTTTATAGCTTTATAGATTTTATAGATTTTTAGCTTAGGTCTTTTTGCATATTTATTATTTGTTGTAGTAAAGTACTGTTAACAAGAGTGACAAATTCAGTTTTGTTGCTTACTTCATTGAGGAGAAAGTGGAAAATCTTTGTCCTCGCAGATAGTGGTTACTTGTTGTTGGATAAGCCTAAGCATTCCATCTCTAAAATACAGTGAGTGACTCGATAGAGACATAAATCAAAATCAAATCAAATCAAATCAATTTTATTTATATAGCGCCAAATCACAAGAAACAGTTGCCCCAAGGCGCTTTATATTGTAAGGCAAGGCCATACAATAATTACGGAAAAACCCCAACGGTCAAAACGACCCCCTGTGAGCAAGCACTTGGCGATAGTGGGAAGGAAAAACTCTCTTTTAACAGGAAGAAACCTCCAGCAGAACCAGGCTCAGGGAGGAGCAGTCTTCTGCTGGGACTGGTTGGGGCTGAGGGAGAGAACCAGGAAAAAGACATGCTGTGGAGGGGAGCAGAGATCAATCACTAATGATTAAAGGCAGAGTGGTGCATACAGAGCAAAAAGAGAAAGAAACACTCAGTGCATCATGGGAACCCCCCAGCAATCTAAGTCTATAGCAGCATAACTAAGGGATGGTTCAGGGTCACCTGATCCAGCCCGAACTATAAGCTTTAGCAAAAAGGAAAGTTTTAAGCCTAATCTTAAAAGTAGAGAGGGTGTCTGTCTCCCTGATCTGAATTGGGAGCTGGTTCCACAGGAGAGGAGCCTGAAAGCTGAAGGCTCTGCCTCCCATTCTACTCTTACAAACCCTAGAAACTACAAGTAAGCCTGCAGTCTGAGAGCGAAGTGCTCTATTGGGGTGATATGGTACTATGAGGTCCCTAAGATAAGATGGGACCTGATTATTCAAAACCTTATACAACCCCTAGCAAAAATTATGGAATCACCGGCCTCGGAGGATGTTCATTCACTTGTTTAATTTTGTAGAAAAAAAGCAGATCACAGACATGACACAAAACTAAAGTCATTTCAAATGGCAAGTTTCTGGCTTTAAGAAACACTATAAGAAATCAGGAAAAAAAATTGTGGCAGTCAGTAACGGTTACTTTTTTAGACCAAGCAGAGGGAAAAAATATGGAATCACTCAATTCTGAGGAAAAAATTATGGAATCATGAAAAACAAAAGAATGCTCCAACACATCACTAGTATTTTGTTGCACCACCTCTGGCTTTTATAACAGCTTGCAGTCTCTGAGGCATGGACTTAATGAGTGACAAACAGTACTCTTCATCAATCTGGCTCCAACTTTCTCTGATTGCTGTTGCCAGATCAGCTTTGCAGGTTGGAGCCTTGTCATGGACCATTTTCTTCAACTTCCACCAAAGATTTTCAACTGGATTAAGATCCGGACTATTTGCAGGCCATGACATTGACCCTATGTGTCTTTTTGCAAGGAATGTTTTCACAGTTTTTGCTCTATGGCAAGCTGCATTATCATCTTGAAAAATGATTTCATCATCCCCAAACATCCTTAAGATAAGAAAAGTGTCCAAAATATCAAGGTAAACTTGTGCATTTACTGATGATGTAATGACAGCCATCTCCCCAGTGCCTTTACCTGACATGCAGCCCCATATCATAAATGACTGTGGAAATTTACATGTTCTCTTCAGGCAGTCATCTTTATACACTCAACAAAAATATAAACGCAACACTTTTGGTTTTGCTCCCATTTTGTATGAGATGAACTCAAAGATGTAAAACTTTTTCCACATACACAATATCACCATTTCTCTCAAATATTGTTCACAAACCAGTCTAAATCTGTGATAGTGAGCACTTCTCCTTTGCTGAGATAATCCATCCCACCTCACAGGTGTGCCATATCAAGATGCTGATTAGACACCATGATTAGTGTACAGGTGTGCCTTAGACTGTCCACAATAAAAGGCCACTCTGAAAGGTGCAGTTTTATCACACAGCACAATGCCACAGATGTCGCAAGATTTGAGGGAGCGTGCAATTGGCATGCTGACAGCAGGAATGTCAACCAGAGCTGTTGCTCATGTATTGAATGTTCATTTCTCTACCATAAGCCATCTCCAAAGGCATTTCAGAGAATCTGGCAGTACATCCAACCAGCCTCACAACCGCAGACCACGTGTAACCACACCAGCCCAGGACCTCCACATCCAGCATGTTCACCTCCAAGATCGTCTGAGACCAGCCACTCGGACAGCTGCTGAAACAATCGGTTTGCATAACCAAAGAATTTCTGCACAAACTGTCAGAAACCGTCTCAGGGAAACTCACTGCATGCTCGTCGTCCTCATCGGGGTCTCGACCTGACTCCAGTTCATCGTCGTAACCGACTTGAGTGGGCAAATGCTCACATTCGCTGGCGTTTTGCACGTTGGAGAGGTGTTCTCTTCACGGATGATGCGAAGGAGATGTGTTGCACTGCATGAGGCAAATGGTGGTCACACCAGATACTGACTGGTACCCCCCCCCCCCCCAATAAAACAAAACTGCACCTTTCAGAGTGGCCTTTTATTGTGGGCAGTCTAAGGCACATCGGTGCACTAATCATGGTGTCTAATCAGCATCTTGGTATGGCACACCTGTGACGTGGGATGGATTATCTCAGCAAAGGAGAAGTGCTCACTATCACAGATTTCGACTGGTTTGTGAACAATATTTGAGGGAAATGGTGATATTATGTATGTGGAAAAGTTTTAGATCTTTGAGTTCATCTCATACAAAATGGGAGCAAAACCAAAAGTGTTGCGTTTATATTTTTGTTGAGTATAAATCTCATTGGAACGGCACCAAACAAAAGTTCCAGCATCATCACCTTGCCCAATGCAGATTCGAGATTCATCACTGAATATGACTTTCATCCAGTCATCCACAGTCCACGATTGCTTTTCCTTAGCCCACTGTAACCTTGTTTTTTTCTGTTTAGGTGTTAATGTTGGCTTTCATTTAGCTTTTCTGTATGTAAATCCCATTTCCTTTAGGCGGTTTCTTACAGTTTGGTCACAGACGTTGACTCCAGTTTCCTTCCATTCATTCCTCATTTGTTTTGTTGTCCATTTTCGATTTTTGAGACATATTGCTTTAAGTTTTCTGTCTTGACGCTTTGATGTCTTCCTTGGTCTACCAGTATGTTTGCCTTTAACAACCTTCCCATGTTGTTTGTATTTGGTCCAGAGGTTAGACACAGCTGATTGTGAACAACCAACATCTTTTGCAACATTGCGTGATGATTTACCCTCTTTTAAGAGTTTGCTAATCCTCTCCTTTGTTTCAATTGACATCTCTCGTGTTGGAGCCATGATTCATGTCAGTCCACTCAGTGCAACAGCTCTCCAAGGTGTGATCACTGCTTTTTAGATGCAGACTAATGAGCAGATCTAATTTGATGCAGGTGTTAGTTTTGGGGATGAAAATTTACAGGGTCATTCCATAATTTATTCCTCAGAATTGAGTGAGTCCATATTTTTTTCCCTCAGCTTGGTCTAAAAAAGTAACCGTTACTGACTGCCAAAATTATTTTTCCTGATTTCTTATAGTGTTTGTTAAAGCCAGAAAGTTGCCATTTGAAATGACTTTAGTTTTGTGTCATGTCTGTAATTTTCTTTTTTTCTACAAAATTAAACAACTGAATGAACATTCTCCAAGGCCGGTGATTCCATAATTATTGCCAGGGGTTGTAAGTAAGAATTTTAAATTCTATTCTAGAATTAACAGGAAGCCAATGAAGAGAGGCCAATATGGGTGAGATATGCTCTCTCCTTCTAGTCCCTGTTAGCACTCTAGCTGCAGCATTTTGAATTAACTGAAGGCTTTTCAGGGAACTTTTAGGACAACCTGATAATAATGAATTACAATAGTCCAGCCTAGATGAAATAAATGCATGAATTAGTTTTTCAGCATCACTCTGAGACAAGACCTTTCTAATTTAAGAGATATTGCGCAAATGCAAAAAAGCAGTCCTACATATTTGTTTAATATGCGCATTGAATGACATATCCTGATCAAAAAGGACTCCAAGATTTCTCACAGTATTACTAGAGGTCAGGGTAATGCCATCCAGAGTAAGGATCTGGTTAGACACCATGTTTCTAAGATTTGTGGGGCCAAGTACAATAACTTCAGTTTTATCTGAGTTTAAAAGCAGGAAATTAGAGGTCATCCATGTCTTTATGTCTGTAAGACAATCCTGCTGTTTAGCTAATTGGTGTGTGTCCTCTCGCATCATGGATAGATAAAGCTGGGTATCATCTGCGTAACAATGAAAATTTTAGCAATGCCATCTAATAATACTGCCTAAGGGAAACATGTATAAAGTGAATAAAATTGGTCCTAGCACAGAACCTTGTGGAACTCCATAATTAACCTTAGTCTGTGAAGAAGATTCCCCATTTACATGAACAAATTGTAATCTATTAGATAAATATGATTCAAACCACCGCAGCACAGTGCCTTTAATACCTATGGCATGCTCTAATCTCTGTAATAAAATGTTATGGTCAACAGTATCAAAAGCAGCACTGAGGTCTAACAGAACAAGCACAGAGATGAGTCCACTGTCCGAGGCCATAAGAAGATCATTTGTAACCTTCACTAATGTTGTTTCTGTACTATGATGAATTCTAAAA
The DNA here is from genome assembly GCF_902500255.1 of Thalassophryne amazonica. NCBI lineage: Eukaryota > Metazoa > Chordata > Actinopteri > Batrachoidiformes > Batrachoididae > Thalassophryne > Thalassophryne amazonica. The sequence goes on from NC_047118.1 coordinate 16,137,039, forward strand.
CCTGACTGAAACTCTTCAAACAGACCATTCCTCTGCAGATGATCAGTTAGCTGTTTTACAACTACCCTTTCAAGAATTTTTGAGAGAAAAGGAAGGTTGGAGATTGGCCTATAATTAGCTAAGATAGCTGGGTCAAGTGATGGCTTTTTAAGTAATGGTTTAATTACTGCCACCTTAAAAGCCTGTGGTACATAGCCAACTAATAAAGATAGATTGATCATATTTAAGATCGAAGCATTAATTAATGGTAGGGCTTCCTTGAGCAGCCTGGTAGGAATGGGGTCTAATAGACATGTTGATGGTTTGGAGGAAGTAACTAATGAAAATAACTCAGACAGAACAATCGGAGAGAAAGAGTCTATAAATCAATCCACCCCTCCAGGTTCTTAACACAATAAATGATTTTGTTGTTCATTCCCGTTTCCGCCCAAATTCCAAATTGAGGTGTATTTTGAAGCATTACAGTAACTTCTTGATCCATCTTTTGTCAATCTTGAACAAACTTGGTATACGCAGTAGAGAAAGACTGGTAATGGGCATGAGGTGATATTGGCTGAGTATCGGCGATGCCAATTATCGGCATTGGCCAATGATCAGCTGGGGCTAATAGTTGCCCCTGGCCAATTATCGGTCCAGCCGATTATCAGTCTATCCCTACAGAGTACCCAGAGAGATTATCGGCCGATGCAGATTAGCGGCCCAGCCAATTATTGGTCTATCCCTAGTACGCAGTAGTTACGAACATCGTTGGCAGCAGTTGTGAAATCAGGGTGAAATTTCCAATTCCCCAAATCTGCATCATTACATGGTCACTTCTGGGTGTTCTTACTCTTAACAGCTTCAGTCATATTCAAACATCTTTAAACAGGGTAGTTCAACTGAGTACATCTTGAAATGTGCTTGACTGTGCTTCATCGGAATAAAAATTTGAAGCCAAATCAGTGTTTTGTTGTGGTTCTGGCTGACGATGCAGCCGGGCACAGCTTTACTTTCGTTTTTGAGTAGACTGCCAGGTATATACTTTAAGCCAGCCTAATAGGAGGCAAACTGGACAAAGCCGTTTCATCCCGGTTTTTGCACTTCTTCTGGATCATGTGGGATCGTAATAGAATGCGACCTGTGGAGTAGGAGTATGACCAAATTAAAATATCATATAATAACAAACTGTTTTAATTGTGGTGAACTTTGATACACCATGTCAACTGAAAAAGCAATGTTTTGCCTCTGCAATATATTGCAGACTTGTGTGGCATTTGCTGGATATTTAGTGGATTCCTGGTTGATGATGGATTAGAAGCAGGTGTGGTTGTAAGTGAGTGAGACGGACAGCTTCCACACAGAAAAATGTAATAATAAAGCAACGTGTTTCTTTCTGACTGTTTCATAGCTGCTATGGTGAAAATACTCAAATAATGTGCTTAAACCTCCACACCACACTCCAGAAAGGATTTTAAATGAATTTAGCTACAGATAATAAAAGCAAGTGACAGATGGTTGAGAAAGGTATGCAGTGAGAAAGTTTCACAGAAATTTGCTAAATCAGGGGAAAAACACTATTTTCATCATTGTATTTTTTTTTCATTCATACACAGTAAAACCACCAGTGTTACATTAACACCAGTGGTGGGCACAGATCCGATAATGTTTTCATTATCGGATTATCTTTTTAGATAACTTTAAAAACCATTATCGGACTAATTATCTTCCGATACATTTTTGTCCGATAACTTTTAGACTGATAACATAGTAAACAAAGATGAACAGTGACGAACACTTTTAAAATTTAAAATCAGTTGAGCCCCTACCTGTTAAAGGTTTCCTAAACAGATGCATAGTTCTACTCTCTGCAAACAGAAGAGAGCTGCTTCCTGAAGAAACCACTCTATCCTCTGCAGGCAAAAGAGAACTGGTCTCACAAAAAAAAAAAAAAAATCATTTCCTTTAACACCATACTGATGCGCTGGCAATATCATCCAAGACATCCAGAGGCATACATTTTTTAACTTATGGTTCAAATTTTAACCAAACTAATTTTGGACAAGTTATTTAAAATTACTGTCGTGTCTGACGTTTTATAAAAAATATCAGATATATGTTTTAGTTTTAATTTTAAGGTTTTAGTGAGCACATGCTGTGCCCAGCAGTGCATTATGGGTAGGATAGTCTAATCCCAGTATGTTCACGACAGGACAAATGTATTTCAGACACTCTGTTCAGGCTCCATGGACAGCAGCATTAAACTCTAGTGCCTAAAACGCTCGTGAATATATTCTCTGGGTTTATAGATGTTATTGTATTTGCGTTTGTTAAATTCCACGCATCTTAAATGTAGCAGACATGGATTATCTGGGATTTTGTTTTGGCAAGTTTTTCAGGCCTCTACTGCCATCTACTGGCCAGTAGTGTTCATGGCAGTATTTGCCCTAAGTACTAAGCGTCTGGGCACCAGTAGATGACAGTGTTCTATTTATTTTTGACCCCAGTTATATCAGATGGTTGTCAAATCAACTTTTTGGCTTTGCAAATGGCTTTTTTTTTTTTTTTTTTTTTTTTTTTACAAATTAAGTTTAAAAACAAAACAAAACAACAACAAAAAATAACATTACAAGACAGCTCTGTGGTGTTTGCACATGCACAGTGTGAGCGGTTGGATGCTTGTAGCTCTTCAGGAGCAGGATACACTCACGACGGCTGACCAGAATAATATCAAACAGGTTTGATTTTCATTCGACCATACGATCAGGAGGTGGTCGTGAGATGTTAAACGCAGCTTGTTACTCCATGTACACTACACGATGCAGGACGCACAATTAACCTGAAACTCGGTCCAAAAAATTCTCGCACGAATGAAAAATCATCTGAAAAAGGGCCAAAACTCGCACAGTGTAAAGCCAACATTTATGTGTCAAGACAATATTGAGTGCACGTTTTACAACATCATCAAACATGCACATGGCACTAATAAAATGAGCGCACATTCTCTCCACCTGCAAAACATTTGGCGATGACACTTCCAGGGCTCCATAAAAATGCCTGTTTTTACAAATAAAAAATGGAAAATTTTACAAAAGCACATTTATCTGTAAACACCAACACATGACACACATCACATTAACGTGATGGTTTACATAATGAATGACTGAACCAATCAGTGTTTAGCAGAGGCACTTTTACCCAGAATCCTTTGTGATCTATCTGTGTTTGTTACAAAACCTCACAATTAGTGCATTATTCAATATTAAAAGATATATGTTATATTTTAACTTTGTACAAATGACAGAATTGACATTAATGGAGTTATTGTATTGGTATTAATGTTATTTATAAATCAAAACCATAAGTCAGCATGACTTTATTTTCCAAGACCCCCGCCTGACCGGAGCATTGTAATTGATCAAGAGCTGGCTTTATGGCTGCTTTCAGGGTGTCTCTGTACTGGAAGCTGTGTAGTAAACAGGAGCTTCCAGCAGGAGCAGGATGTTCAAAGATAAAAGTGAGGCCTCATTGTTTGGGTTTGTTGTCACTTTTAATATTACTAGAAGCTATTGTGGTGTTAAAACTCAAATTCAGTTTATTAGTAGTTGCAAATGTACCAGAGACAACATTGGAATTTATTGGTTATCTATAACTTCCGATACATTTTTGGGTGGTTTATCGTTTTATCTTTATCAAAGATAACTTTTCAGTTATCTGATTATCTGTTATCAAATGTTTTTTTTCTTCTTTTTTTTTTTTTTTGATTTTTGCAAATTTATTTAAAAAATATCACATGTACATAAGTATCTACAGCCTTTGCCAGAAGCTCAAAATTGCACTCAGGTGCATCCTGTTTCCACTTCATCCTCAAGATGTTTCTACAACTTAATTGGAGTCCACCTGGGGTATTTTCAGTTGATTAGACATGATTTGGAAAGGCACGTACCTGTCTACAAATGAGGTCCCACAGTTGACAGTGCATTTCAGAGCACAAACCAAGCATGAAGTTAAAGGAATTGTCTGTAGACCTCTGAGACAGGATTGTATCGAGGCACAAATCTGGGGAAGGGTACAGAAACATTTCTGTTGCTTTGAAGGTCCCAATGAGCACAGTGGCCTCCATCACTCTGTCAGAGCTCCAGCATTACTCTGGTGGACTGCTGCAGAGATGGTTGTCCTTATGGAAGGTTCTCCTCTGTCCACAATCAGGCCTGTATAGCAGAGTGGCTAGACGGAAGCCACTCCTTAGCCGTGTTGCCACATTTACTTTGAAAAGTTACTTTATTAATTATCTTTTTAGTTACTTTAAACAGTTACTTCATTTGCAGCTTTATACAGTTACTTTATTAGCAGCTGCCAACAACTCATCGGCACCTGCTGAATGTAGCTAATAAGGTAACTAGTAATCTAACTTGGTTGTTCTTTAGTGAGTAATCAGCAAAGTAACTAATAGTTACTTTTCTGAGTACTCAATCTTAATAATAACCGTTAACTTGCTAGTTACTTTATTATTTACATTCAGCAGCTGCCGACAAGTTGTCCGCAGCTGCTAATGAAGTAACTGTATAAAGTAACTGTGGCAGCACGCATGGAGTTTGCCATAAGGCACCTGAATTGTACCATACTTTTTGTATTTCCTAATTAGTCAGTTGAGGTGGCTCGGGCATCTTTTCCGGATGCCCCCTGGACGCCTCGCTGGAGAGGTGTTCCGGGCATGTCCCATTGGGGAGAGGCCCCGGGGAAGACCCAGGACACGCTGGAAGGACTACATCTCTCGGCTGGCTTGGGAACACCTTGGGGTTCCCCCGGAGGAGCTGGGGGAGGTGTGTGGATCGGGAGGTCTTGGTGGCTTTGCTTGAGCTGCTGCCCCCACGACCCGACTCCAGATAAAGCGGAAGAAAATGGATGGATGGATGGATGGATGAAGTGCAAGATATATACGTATTTAAGAAACTGTATACTTCGAAATGTTCATGTGTTCATCCACTGGCTTGTTTAAAGTAAAATAGCTGTACAGGTGACGATTTTATCCTTACTTAGGTATAATTTGAAAAGTTGTATCAGTGTCCAAGGGCTTATAGACCTGACTGTATATGTAGCTTTAATAAGTTTGTTTGTCAGCTTTAATTTGACTTTCCCCTCCTATTTCCATAGTCTAGATTTGGTGGCCACCACTGTGTGTCTGTGATGTTTTCTTAAATATATCATGGATATGTCCTGAGTTTCCTCTTTCCACTTTTTTAAAATGTGCTCCTGAAGTTGTTTTATTTGCATTTAAACATGACTATTTCTAATAAGGATTTTGCTGTGTATGCCGATAATATTACACTAAGGATAATATCATTACTTACATTTACAGTACCAGGAATTTAGCTTTGACAAATAAATTTAAAAAAAGGAAAATGTCTACCCACTTGTCTTATTTAAAAGAATGCAATTTATTTGAGATTCAATTCTGCAGAGGAGGTAACTTAGTGGGAAAGGAGTTGGACTACCAAATAATAGGCTTGGTTTCATTCCTTCTAACGCTACCTGGCTGTGCCTACGGCTAAAACACTTTATGTGTATTGTCCCAGTCCACACATGTAAATCAGTACCAGCCTTGGCTGGGTAAGTAAGCTGTGATGGACTGTCATTGGCTCTAATCTGCTTCATGCTACGGAAACCAGGGATAAGCATCGGAACCAATGGGCCTCTGGAATTATATAGGACTTGCTTCTCTTCTTTTAAGGGAAATCAATATGAATTTTATAAATGGAAAGTTGAATGAATGACCATTTTATATCTTTGAAGATGCATTTTTTTATGGTGATGAATGCCTCTCCAGTTCTCTCTTTAATGTGACTGGATATGGTAGTAACTACCAATATTTCACATTATCATGGAATTTCAAATAATGTAAAATTCCTTTCTTTCTCAAAGTCTTTCTTAAGTGTAAAGAAGGCTTCACGGATTATTCTGTGCATGTAGTCACATCAGGTCACATCAGCCTGTGCTAAAATTAAACAATCTACAGTTTTGCTTGAAGCACAATATCACCAAATTAAATATTCTCATCTCTGACTGACATAAACTTGCCACAGGATATTCCCTTCTGTGTTTGTCACTTTCAATTATTGTCCAATACCTTGAAATGACCAAACCTAAAATTTAGAATCACACCAGGTAATGAATAAAACTCATCCACCCATTTCAAGCTGAATATTTTATTATTTTATTATTATTTTATTATTTATGTAAGTGTAGCAGATCAGGTATGGCATCAAGGCAGTGACCTCGTCACTCTCTGCAGCAAATGCTAGAATTTGCAAATACTTGGGAGTGAAATTCCCAGAGAAAAACTGTTTAATTGCACAGGTGTGTGCTGGGTTGAGCCAGCAAAGTGAGAGTGCAGCGATTTTACAGTCAGTGGAATCAAGGTGAACTAATGCTGCATTCAAGACAACTTGGAACTCAAATGAATCTGAGCTACCTGAAAAAAAAAGACTTTATAAAGTCACCTGAAGTCTGTTACCATCATTGTAAATACACTCAACAAAAATATAAACGCAACACTTTTGGTTTTGCTCCCATTTTGTATGCGATGAACTCAAAGATGTAAAACTTTTTCCACATATACAATATCACCATTTCTCTCAAATATTGTTCACAAACCAGTCTAAATCTGTGATAGTGAGCACTTCTCCTTTGCTGAGATAATCCATCCCACCTCACAGGTGTGCCATATCAAGATGCTGATTAGACACCATGATTAGTGCACAAGTGTGCCTTAGACTGTCCACAATAAAAGGCCACTCTGAAAGATGCAGTTTTATCACACAGCACAATGCCACAGATGTCGCAAGATTTGAGGGAGCGTGCAATTGGCATGCTGACAGCAGGAATGTCAACCAGAGCTGTTGCTCGTGTATTGAATGTTCATTTCTCTACCATAAGCCGTCTCCAAAGGCGTTTCAGAGAATTTGGCAGTACATCCAACCAGCCTCACAACCGCAGACCACGTGTAACCACACCAGCCCAGGACCTCCACATCCAGCATGTTCACCTCCAAGATCGTCTGAGACCAGCCACTCGGACAGTTGCTGGAACAATCGGTTTGCATAACCAAAGAATTTCTGCACAAACTGTCAGAAACCGTCTCAGGGAAGCTCACTGCATGCTCGCCGTCCTCATCGGGGTCTCGACCTGACTCCAGTTCGTCGTCGTAACCGATTTGAGTGGGCAAATGCTCACATTCGCTGCCGTTTGGCACGTTGGTGAGGTGTTCTCTTCACGGATGATGCGAAGGAGATGTGTTGCACTGCATGAGGCAAATGGTGGTCACACCAGATACTGACTGGTATCCCCCCCAATAAAACAAAACTGCACCTTTCAGAGTGGCCTTTTATTGTGGGCAGTCTAAGGCATACCTGTGCACTAATCATGGTGTCTAATCAGGATCTTGGTATGGCACACCTGTGAGGTGGGATGGATTATCTCAGCAAAGGAGAAGTGCTCACTATCACAGATTTCGACTGGTTTGTGAACAATATTTGAGGGAAATGGTGATATTGTGTATGTGGAAAAAGTTTTAGATCTTTGAGTTCATCTCATACAAAATGGGAGCAAAACCAAAAGTGTTGCGTTTATATTTTTGTTGAGTATAAGTAAGGTTAGTCCTTACTTGTGTGAAGCACCTTGGGGCAACATTGTTGTGATTTGGTGCTACATAAATGAAATAAACTGAATTTAATTGAATTTAATTAAATACCCAGCTACAGATAGATGCATTTTCCTATACAATACTGAAATAAAATGTGGCAGTTTGGTAACGAAGAGGCAGTCCTCTTTTTTCCAGAGCGGAAGAATACCTGTACAAGACCTCCCATAACTTGTGTCAAGAAGGGCATCTGGTGTAAAACCTCTGCCAAAATCAACATGCAGATTCAGATCTGTTGTGGTGACCCCCCAGAGTGGAAAAAAGAGAGAAGCTGAACTTAGTTTTACACTGAAATAAAAAAGACTAGTTAATTATAAAAAGCACAGAGTAAATTTTGCAGAGTAAAATATACTCTGCCGGGATAACATTTGGTCCCAGTCTAAATAGAGTAAAATACACTCTATTATAGAGTGAAATTAGCTCTACTGTCTTGTCAAATCAAGTGTTTCTACTCCAAAGAGATTTGATTTTACACTGTGATAGAGATTATTTAGCACTGTGATAGAGTATATTGGACTAAATTTAACTGTACAAAATTTACTGTGCACCTTGTTAGAAAAGATGAATGTTAAAATATGTCTACAGTGCTGCTAGCTTTATTTTGAACAGACAGTTCCTTAAGCCTAAATTCACTTATATCTAATGGAGTGGTCAGTGAGTGAGTTTTTGAAAATAATTTAAGAATATTAACACCCATGCGTAAACTGAGATAATACTTATACATCCATTTATTTATTTATTTGGAGTAAGAGAAATGGAATACGTTGATTTCAGAACTGTGAATTTTCAGCAAAGACATTCTATGAAATTTGGTCTGGAATGCAGCATAGTATAAACCCAAATAAGTTGGCTGCCTGAACTCACTTTTGCTCGCAGGCTCGCTGCTGTTCTATTTGCACAAATGGTACACCCAGTTTTGCTGAATTGTCTCTGAAAAATATATTGGTTCTTGACTAATAAATATACTCAAAGTCTATAGCTCATACCAAACAGTGTAATTTACCCAGAATAACAGACATATTTGTTTGCAAAGATGCATTCACTGTGTCCATTTTGTCATTATCAGGTTTTTCCTATTCCCCGATTTGAGGCTGCTCTGTGATTCATGATCCCATTGAGGGCCAGATTTCATTTTATCTGGATTCAGACTGAGCCTGAAAATAAGAGCAGGGATTACTGACTTTCTGTTTATGTGCTTTTCCAAAATCCAGACTAAAGAATCTGTGCAGATGCAATCAAAGAAAACAAATCTAAGAGTCACAGAAGAAGCATCGAAATCCACTTCACAGGCATCCATCGACGCTTGTTGCATTTAAGCGGCAGAAATGGGGATGTAGGCGTACACAGTGATCAATCAGTCGCTGAAGCAAGTCTTTGTCTGTGTCAGTGAACCCCCCCCCCCATCCCCTGTCCACCCACCCCCATCAAGGACAACACACACACACACACACACACACACACACACAATTCATCAGCCTTGTAATTTGTCTAAATCAATAACGAGCTGTATTTGGAACTGCTCAGGGCAGGTTGGTGTCTTCATGTTGAACAACATGCTCTAATGTCAGCTGTCTATCATAAAAACAGGGTGGGTGACAATAAGTCACTAATAAAATCATATGTACCAAAGAGCCATTTAACTAATAAAATGCTTTTGGAGAGCACTGAAAATATTTAAGTACTTTGCTTAACAAATTAGCAAATCAAAGGAACAGTACAAACTTCATCAATTTCAATTTATTCAACTTATAGAGCACAAAATCATGACAGTGTCACCTCAAGGCGCTTCACAGAAAACACCTCAAAAAAAAAAAAAAAAAACAATATTCAATCAGTGCTTATAATACTTAATATTTGGTGAGCAAGACAACAGTACTCATGAGCATGAAGACACCGATGGCTATGGTAGAGAGGTAGCACATCAATCAATAGCATCAATCAGTATGGTCATTCTATCTTGGATAGGCTTTCTTTGTGAATAACACAATACAATGCCTGGTGGAAATCTGACCTTTGACCCCAACAACCATGACCTTGACCTGAAGGATTGCCCTTTGCCTGACCTTGCTGGATCAATTCTGGGATCCATCTATGTCTGTCCAATTTGGTCCAGATTGGTAGAAAATCAAATTCCTTGTCCTCAAACTTTGCCAAACTCATCCCTTTAGGGGCAATTCCCATGGCAACTTTCATCTTCATACAGAGTTTAGTTTTAAAAAAGTGGGCCAAAAGACCTGGGAGACATATTAATTTACCTTTGGTAAATCTGGCTTGGTTAGAAAATTCAAAACCCACCAACATATAAAAAAGTATAAAATCAAAATTTTTAACATTGACCACATTGGGCTTGACCTTTGCCATAATTAACCCATTCAGGACAATTCTGGGCTTAACCTTCATCCACAAAATGAGTTTAGTGTAAATTGGCTGGAGAACCTGTGGTCCAGGGGTATTTTCTTGATTTGTCCATAGTTTCAGAATTCCCTTCTTGAGGTACTTTTAGAAGTATAATGTTGAATTGTTGGATATCAAAATGCTCACAACAAACTCAGCTTTCAGAATGTGCCGCATATTTGTCAAGAACACTGAATGTGAAATAATTTGGCTTTACATCTGAAAAAATGAAAAGCATTTTTAGAAAATGTTTCAACTCTATCTTTAAAAATATACATTTTTCATGTGGATAAACTGTTTTGGTGTGAGAAATGGATTCAGCAAAGTATTTGGCTCATGAAAGTAGTGTCACATATGACAAATTGTAGTGTAAAATAAAATAAAAATCAGTGTAAAATAAATGTAAAAATCATTCACCATTTCCAGCGAGATGATTTCTGTCTTCATTCCATCCAGAAATATCCTTCAATGATTGAACATTGGAAAGTCCGTCACAAAAAATAAATTTCCATTTATTCCAGGGAATGGGGTGGGGTAGTTTCAGTAAGTGGTCAAATAAAGTCTCTGTGACATAGAAACATGATCAAAAACAGAGTATACACACCAGTGCATCCATCGACCACAGAGAGTTAAAGAATTTATAGAACATGTGGCTGGAGATGATATCAGAACTTTTTGTCACTACTGCAAATTAGTGATGGCACTCTCAAAACATTTTTCCTGAAGGTTTGAAGCCTTTGAGACACCTGTTTTTAGGAGCACTGCTCCCAATCAAAAGGTTGTGATAAATGGGGACCATTATATCATCAACTTAATTAAAAAAAAAAAAAGTTCCACTTGATTTGCCAGCTGTTGTTTACACATAATACAACATTTTAAAGTGTAATTACTTTCCCAATTAATCCTTATTTAAAAACATGTTATTAAAATATGAACCTGGGGAAGATGGTTAGAACATGGAGGGAGGGAGGATGTGTTGGGGCGGTATTGTGATATTTTTGCTTGATCTATAAATAATTAAAAATTTCACAAGTGCTGACAGCTTACTGTGTTTTTACCTGGCGGTGCCCTCTCAGTAGGTATTGATTGTTTTCCACAGAAGAGGATCAGCAGTATTTGTTGTATTCACGAAGTTACTGAGGACTGTCAAAGCACATGGTGTGATAATTAAATGATTTTGCCAGATATTGAGGTGCTCAGTAGATGACAAAGATGGTGGCATTTCGAAACCATGTCCCCCTTTCTTGCAGAAGAAGAGAAAGCAATGCATCAAAATTGTTTTGATTTAAACAAAACGGGTAAAATGTCAGCAGCAATTAGTTGGCGCTGGGGTGGGTATAAGGAGAAAGCTGACCTGCTGTTCTATGGCCTTTAGTTAGTGCTTGGCTTTTGTTCTTGGCATCTTTTCTCCATACATGAGCAACAAAGAGAAAAATGGATATGAACTTGTGGAAGAAGATGAGTAGAAATAATTTTGTCACAGTGGTTGTGGCACTGACGCTCTAAAACAGCCTTGAAGAATTGTTGCAAAAGAATTCACAAGAGTGTGTCTAACCGTTACTCTGCACACAAAAACAGCCACAAGTTTAATTTTGTAGCTCGGGTAGCTTGCAAAATATGTAACTCCTGGCTCCAATTTAGTGAAAAATAGTGGTGTGCCATTAAAATCAACTTTAACTTTAATAAAGTAGAGCAGGTGGCTCTGTGGCATCAGAGGTGGACAAGTGATGTATATAGTTGGGTTTGATTCAAAGTGTGAGCTCCTGCTACCTCCCAGTGTCCTATATATATATATATATATATATATATATATATATATATATATATACATACACACACACACACACACACACACACAGGGCCCTCTAAAAGTATTGGAACACTTCGTATTTCACACATTTTATTTTGTTTATCACATTTCAAATACAAAAAAATAGAAATTTATAAAATGATCTTCCTTAAACTCAAACTGAAAGCAAATCTCTACAGCATGATATTAATTAAAAAAGTCAAGATGATGGGTTGCGTGAGTAATGGACCCCTTTGATATAATACCTGTAAATAATCAGTTTTATTGCCAGTTTTCTTCAGACAATTCAGGTGATGGATACATGAACATTTCCAAGTCACTGAATATGTATTGGACTTTATTTACATCAATTATGAAGATATCCAGACAGTTTGGCACTCAATGGTAAATCTGTATGGAGTAGATAGTTCTCAAAAACTGAATGACTGTGCAAGAAGGAGAAGAGTGAGGAAAGCCACCAAGACAACCCAGAAGAAGTTATAGGCTTCTGTAGCTGTGACTGAAGAAATGGTGTTAATTTGCATTTCATATCCCCAGTTATACAGGATGAAGTGGTACACAGAGGAGGATTTTCTTGAAAAGAATGCCTGAAAGTTCAACTACAATTTGCCAGAAAGTACATCTGAAATGCAAATCTAGATTTGATGTTTTGGTGGAGGAAAACATCACACAGTACAGTTTTCTCATCAGGACCAAACACTGACAGATACAGCAAGAATTTTAATAGTTGGATGTTTTCAAAATCATGTTAAAATTTATATATATATATATTTTTTTTAATAATCAGAGTGTGTTTTGTTTACTCTTTCTTGTGCTCATTTTAGTTTGAAAAAGTAATTGGATTTTCACCTGATCTGAAGTAGACAAAACAAATTATTTTCTTTTATCTTTGCACGATTGTGTTTTATCTTTATTTTTTATTTTTAACAAATGTGACAGACTGAAATGTTTGACCTGAAATTTCTGTCCATATACAGTTATAATTATTCTCTCCTCTACGTGAAGCCCACAACGTCTCTCAGTGAGGGATAATTAAATGGATGCTGTAGACAGACTAATTTAGACAGTTTGTAACATCACAGAATGAGAGCAAATTGTCGAAACAAATCCTACCTTGCAGTGTTACAGCAACTAAAGAAAAGAGAAAATGAAGATAGATCCATATCAGCAACAAAATTTACTGAATTTTTCATTGGTCCAAGGATCATCTCTCCACAAGATGTCGTCAGAATCTGTCCATTAGGGTTTTCTAAGTTACAGCATCCACAAACAAACAAGACAGACATGTGTGATCACATGACCTCCACCTTCTGGTGTGTGTGTGTGAGAAAACAGTCAGTAAATCTGTCCCCTTTCAGAATTCCATAATACCTTTGATATTGTATTTCTAACTGACTTCAAAGCAGTACAGCAACACTGAGCACTATGATATTATTCTGTTGAAAATTTGATGCTGTATTCCAGAAATGCTTCACTCAGCACCAGTCAGTGAAGATAAGCCTGACAGGTGCACAAAACTGATTACAACAAAAAAATACATTACAAGTGTGTCTCTGATTGGTGATCCCGTGGTAATATGTCAAAGGAACAATCCTTGCTCCACATTTACACAACCACTTAGAGGTACACTTTTGTACTATCATATATATACTTTGCTTCATAGATAATTGGCAAAGCTTCTGGGGAAAACCTGGTCTTGTTAGGAGAGACGGCATCCATCCCACTTTGGATGGAGCAGCTCTCATTTCTAGAAATCTGGCCAATTTTCTTAAATCCTCCAAACCGTGACTATCCAGGGTTGGGACCAGGAAGCAGAGTTGTAGTCTTACACACCTCTCTGCAGCTTCTCTCCCCCTGCCATCCCCTCATTACCCCATCCCCGTAGAGACGGTGCCTGCTCCCAGACTACCAATAACCAGCAAAAATCTATTTAAGCATAAAAATTCAAAAAGAAAAAATAATATAGCACCTTCAACTGCACCACAGACTAAAACAGTTAAATGTGGTCTATTTAACATTAGGTCTCTCTCTTCTAAGTCCCTGTTAGTAAATGATATAATAATTGATCAACATATTGATTTATTCTGCCTTACAGAAACCTGGTTACAGCAGGATGAATATGTTAGTTTAAATGAGTCAACACCCCCGAGTCACACTAACTGTCAGAATGCTCGTAGCACGGGCCGGGGCGGAGGATTAGCAGCAATCTTCCATTCCAGCTTATTAATTAATCAAAAACCCAGACAGAGCTTTAATTCATTTGAAAGCTTGTCTCTTAGTCTTGTCCATCCAAATTGGAAGTCCCAAAAAACAGTTTTATTTGTTATTATCTATCGTCCACCTGGTCGTTACTGTGAGTTTCTCTGTGAATTTTCAGACCTTTTGTCTGACTTAGTGCTTAGCTCAGATAAGATAATTATAGTGGGCGATTTTAACATCCACACAGATGCTGAGAATGACAGCCTCAACACTGCATTTAATCTATTATTAGACTCAATTGGCTTTGCTCAAAAAGTAAATGAGTCCACCCACCACTTTAATCATATCTTAGATCTTGTTCTGACTTATGGTATGGAAATTGAAGACTTAACAGTATTCCCTGAAAACTCCCTTCTGTCTGATCATTTCTTAATAACATTTACATTTACTCTGATGGACTACCCAGCAGTGGGGAATAAGTTTCATTACACTAGAAGTCTTTCAGAAAGTGCTGTAACTAGGTTTAAGGATATGATTCCTTCTTTATGTTCTCTAATGCCATATACCAACACAGTGCAGAGTAGCTACCTAAACTCTGTAAGGAGATAGAGTATCTCGTCAATAGTTTTACATCCTCATTGAAGACAACTTTGGATGCTGTAGCTCCTCTGAAAAAGAGAGCTTTAAATCAGAAGTGTCTGACTCCGTGGTATAACTCACAACTCGTAGCTTAAAGCAGATAACCCGTAAGTTGGAGAGGAAATGGCATCTCACTAATTTAGAAGATCTTCACTTAGCCTGGAAAAAGAGTCTGTTGCTCTATAAAAAAGCCCTCCGTAAAGCTAGGACATCTTTCTACTCATCACTAATTGAAGAAAATAAGAACAACCCCAGGTTTCTTTTCAGCACTGTAGCCAGGCTGACAAAGAGTCAGAGCTCTATTGAGCTGAGTATTCCATTAACTTTAACTAGTAATGACTTCATGACTTTCTTTGCTAACAAAATTTTAACTATTAGAGAAAAAATTACTCATAACCATCCCAAAGACGTATCGTTATCTTTGGCTGCTTTCAGTGATGCCGGTATTTGGTTAGACTCTTTCTCTCTGATTGTTCTGTCTGAGTTATTTTCATTAGTTACTTCATCCAAACCATCAACATGTTTATTAGACCCCATTCCTACCAGGCTGCTCAAGGAAGCCCTACCATTATGTAATGCTTCGATCTTAAATATGATCAATCTATCTTTGTTAGTTGGCTATGTACCACAGGCTTTTAAGGTGGCAGTAATTAAACCATTACTTAAAAAGCCATCACTTGACCCAGCTATCTTAGCTAATTATAGGCCAATCTCCAACCTTCCTTTTCTCTCAAAAATTCTTGAAAGGGTAGTTGTAAAACAGCTAACTGATCATCTGCAGAGGAATGGTCTATTTGAAGAGTTTCAGTCAGGTTTTAGAATTCATCATAGTACAGAAACAGCATTAGTGAAGGTTACAAATGATCTTCTTATGGCCTCGGACAGTGGACTCATCTCTGTGCTTGTTCTGTTAGACCTCAGTGCTGCTTTTGATACTGTTGACCATAAAATTTTATTACAGAGATTAGAGCATGCCATAGGTATTAAAGGCACTGCGCTGCGGTGGTTTGAATCATATTTGTCTAATAGATTACAATTTGTTCATGTAAATGGGGAATCTTCTTCACAGACTAAAGTTAATTATGGAGTTCCACAAGGTTCTGTGCTAGGACCAATTTTATTCACTTTATACATGCTTCCCTTAGGCAGTATCATTAGACGGTATTGCTTAAATTTTCATTGTTACGCAGATGATACCCAGCTTTATCTATCCATGAAGCCAGAGGACACACACCAATTAGCTAAACTGCAGGATTGTCTTACAGACATAA
This sequence comes from Thalassophryne amazonica, assembly GCF_902500255.1. NCBI lineage: Eukaryota > Metazoa > Chordata > Actinopteri > Batrachoidiformes > Batrachoididae > Thalassophryne > Thalassophryne amazonica. The sequence goes on from NC_047118.1 coordinate 16,153,027, forward strand.
AGACATGGATGACCTCTAATTTCCTGCTTTTAAACTCAGATAAAACTGAAGTTATTGTACTTGGCCCCACAAATCTTAGAAACATGGTGTCTAACCAGATCCTTACTCTGGATGGCATTACCCTGACCTCTAGTAATACTGTGAGAAATCTTGGAGTCATTTTTGATCAGGATATGTCATTCAAAGCGCATATTAAACAAATATGTAGGACTGCTTTTTTGCATTTACGCAATATCTCTAAAATCAGAAAGGTCTTGTCTCAGAGTGATGCTGAAAAACTAATTCATGCATTTATTTCCTCTAGGCTGGACTATTGTAATTCATTATTATCAGGTTGTCCTAAAAGTTCCCTAAAAAGCCTTCAGTTAATTCAAAATGCTGCAGCTAGAGTACTGACGGGGACTAGAAGGACAGAGCATATCTCACCCATATTGGCCTCTCTTCATTGGCTTCCTGTTAATTCTAGAATAGAATTTAAAATTCTTCTTCTTACTTATAAGGTTTTGAATAATCAGGTCCCATCTTATCTTAGGGACCTCGTAGTACCATATCACCCCAATAGAGCGCTTCGCTCTCAGACTGCAGGCTTACTTGTAGTTCCTAGGGTTTGTAAGAGTAGAATGGGAGGCAGAGCCTTCAGCTTTCAGGCTCCTCTCCTGTGGAACCAGCTCCCAATTCAGATCAGGGAGACAGACACCCTCTCTACTTTTAAGATTAGGCTTAAAACTTTCCTTTTTGCTAAAGCTTATAGTTAGGGCTGGATCAGGTGACCCTAAACCATCCCTTAGTTATGCTGCTATAGACGTAGACTGCTGGGGGGTTCCCATGATGCACTGTTTCTTTCTCTTTTTGCTCTGTATGCACCACTCTGCATTTAATCATTAGTGATCGATCTCTGCTCCCCTCCACAGCATGTCTTTTTCCTGGTTCTCTCCCTCAGCCCCAACCAGTCCCAGCAGAAGACTGCCCCTCCCTGAGCCTGGTTCTGCTGGAGGTTTCTTCCTGTTAAAAGGGAGTTTTTCCTTCCCACTGTAGCCAAGTGCTTGCTCACAGGGGGTCGTTTTGACCGTTGGGGTTTTACATAATTATTGTATGGCCTTGCCTTACAATATAAAGTGCCTTGGGGCAACTGTTTGTTGTGATTTGGCGCTATATAAAAAAATTGATTGATTGATTGATATGGAAAAATTGAAACCATTGATGATGTTGAGGAGGCAAAAAAGGACTTTAGACTGTCTGAGGCTGTTTGTGGAAAAATAAAAATATCAGAGAATTGACAGGTTGTCAATGAATACAGACTTTTAATTCAAGCTTTAAAGTCACACCCAATGCTGCAAAATCTGGGAAAGAGTGTGTGTGAGACAACTCTAAAAGTACTCTTTTGTACATTCAGAAAAAGGCAGGGCTGCTGCAAGCAGTCATGTACACATGAATACATTTTGCCAGTAAATGAAACTGTTCAGCTTTCCTATGAAAACTGAAGGAAGAGGAATGTTGTTATCAAAGTTTCAACTGTGGAGGGAAAAAGGGAGGATACCAGGCAGAGAGGGACAGTGTGTTTTATCAGTATAGCGTCACGGTTACATTAAGACAGTTAATACAGAGTTTAGGTGCAAGAGTTTTAGGCAGGCTATCTGTAAGGCAAAAATGAATAATTTTTACATGACAATGTCAACCATAGGATTTTGAAGTGTGGGTTTGAAGCTCAAGCTCACCATTTTGGTAGTGGCTGACTCCTGGCCAACTCGTAAAATCCTGCCCATAATTTATCAATTCAATTTATTTTCATTTATATAGCACCAAATCACAAGAGAGTTGCCTCAAGGCGCTTCACACAAGTAAGGTCTAACCTTAGTAACCCCCAGAGCAGCAGTAGTAAGGAAAAACTACCTCTGAGGGAGAAACCTCAAGCAGACCAGACTGAAAGGGGTGACCCTCTGCTTGGGCCATGCTACAGACATAAATTACAGAACAATTCACAAAACGACTATACAGGAAATGCTGTTGGTGCACAGGACAATTGAATAATTGAATTGAGTTCATCCAATGACTCAGTTGTTTGGGTTATACACTCAAACAACTAACTCATTGGATTGGATTTCCATCTAATAAATATGTGTAGTCCCAACTAAATTATATGACATCTTGCATGGATGTGCTTTATTGGCATTGGGGCTACATACATTTATTAAATGGAAATCCTGCACAGAATTGAATTGAGTTCATCCAATGAGCCATTTTTGTGTGTGTGTAAAGTGATCATTTTATAAGAAGGGTATTGTGGGATTCACTCACTTTTGCAGCCAGCATCAGAAGTTACTGCTGTAATGGATGAGCACTGTGCCAAACCACACTTCATTTTTAGACCAATACAACCATTCACAGATGAGTGGAAGCATTGCTGCTTATGCGGTATGGATGCTCAGCCCAGTCTCCCATTTTTTTTCGTGCTCCCATGATGAAATTAGTCACATTTTCATGACAGGGTTTTTTTTTTTAACTCACTAACCTTAACCACAACCTAATCTTACTCCCCCCCCCCCCCCCCCCCCCCCCCCCCCCCCCCCCAACCATAACTGCCCCCGCTTCACTTTTAATTTTGTGCAGCCATCACGGAATGAATTAGAATGAATTCGTGCTGCCGTGACAAAAATGGAGACGCTTTTAATCACATTATCACAAACCAATAGATTAATGCATATTTCGTGCTGCTGAATCACGACTTGCTGTGAAAATGGGTTGGGATGCTGGGAGTGAAAATTACAACTGCATTCTTTCTTCACTGCCAATGACACATGAGCTGGGTGTAAACTTTATACTCATCTGATTTTTCAGAAATTTTGTAACAACTTCAGCTCATCTAAGTACTAGTCTTGTCACCACTAAATTTCCTCATACACTCAACAAAAATATAAATGCAACACTTTTGGTTTTGCTCCCATTTTGTATGAGATGAACTCAAAGAACTAAAACTTTTTCCACATACACAATATCACCATTTCCCTCAGATATTGTTCACAAACCAGTCTAAATCTGTGATAGTGAGCACTTCTCCTTTGCTGAGATAATCCATCCCACCTCACAGGTGTGCCATACCAAGATGCTGATTAGACACCATGATTAGTGCACAGGTGTGCCTTAGACTGCCCACAATAAAAGGCCACTCTGAAAGGTGCAGTTTTATCACACAGCACAATGCCACAGATGTCGCAAGATTTGAGGGAGCGTGCAATTGGCATGCTGACAGCAGGAATGTCAACCAGTATTGAATGTTCATTTCTCTACCATAAGCCGTCTCCAAAGGCGTTTCAGAGAATTTGGCAGTACATCCAACCAGCCTCACAACCACAGACCACGTGTAACCACACCAGCCCAGGACCTCCACATCCAGCATGTTCACCTCCAAGATCGTCTGAGACCAGCCACTCGGACAGCTGCTGAAACAATCGGTTTGCATAACCAAAGAATTTCTGCACAAACTGTCAGAAACCGTCTCAGGGAAGCTCATCTGCATGCTCGTCGTCCTCATCGGGGTCTCGACCTGACTCCAGTTTGTCGTCGTAACCGACTTGAGTGGGCAAATGATCACATTTGCTGGCGTTTGGCACGTTGGAGAGGTGTTCTCTTCATGGATGAATCCCGGTTCACACTGTTCAGGGCAGATGGCAGACAGCGTGTGTGGCGTCATGTGGGTGAGCGGTTTTCTGATGTCATTGTTGTGGATCGAGTGGCCCATGGTGGCGGTGGGGTTATGGTATGGGCAGGCGTCTGTTATGGACGAAGAACACAGGTGCATTTTATTGATGGCATTTTGAATGCACAGAGATACCGTGACGAGATCCTGAGGCCCATTGTTGTGCCACACATCCAAGAACATCACCTCATGTTGCAGCAGGATAATGCACGGCCCCATGTTGCAAGGATCTGTACACAATTCTTGGAAGCTGAAAATGTCCCAGTTCTTGCATGGCCGGCATACTCACTGGACATGTCACCCATTGAGCATGTTTGGGATGCTCTGGACTGGCGAATACGACAGCGTGTACCAGCTCCTGCCAATATCCAGCAACTTCGCACAGCCATTGAAGAGGAGTGGACCAACATTCCACAGGCCACAACTGACAACCTGATCAACTCTATGCGAAGGAGATGTGTTGCACTGCATGAGGCAAATGGTGGTCACACCAGATACTGACTGGTATCCCCCCCAATAAAACAAAACTGCACCTTTCAGAGTGGCCTTTTATTGTGGACAGTCTAAGGCACACCTGTGCACTAATCATGGTGTCTAATCAGCATCTTGGTATGGCACACCTGTGAGGTGGGATGGATTATCTCAGCAAAGGAGAAGTGCTCACTATCACAGATTTAGACTGGTTTGTGAACAATATTTGAGGGAAATGGTGATATTGTGTATGTGGAAAAAGTTTTAGATCTTTGAGTTCATCTCATACAAAATGGGAGCAAAACCAAAAGTGTTGCGTTTATATTTTTGTTGAGTGTATATATATATATATATATATATATATATATATATATATATATACTATACTGCTGCAAGTAAGTATTTGACCCCCTACCAACCAGCAAGAATTCTGGCTCACACAGACCTGTTAATTTTTCTTTAAGAAGCCCTCTTATTCTGCACTCTTTACCTGTATTAATTGCGCCTGTTTGAACTTGTTACCTGTATAAAAGACACCTGTTCACACACTCCTTCAATCACACTCCAATCTGTCCACCATAGCCAAGACCAAAGAGCTACTAAGGACACCAGGGACAAAACTGTAGACCTGCACAAGTCTGGAATAGACTACAGGACAACAGGTAAGCAGCTTGGTAGAAGACAACAACTGCTATGATTATTTATTAGAAAGTGGAAGAAACACAAGATGACTGTCAATCTCCCTCGGTCTGGGATTCCATGCAAGATCTTACTTTGTGGGGTAAGGATGATTCTGAGAAAGCTCAGAACTACACAGGAGGACCTGATCAATGACCTGAAGAGAGCTGGGACCACAATCACAAAGATTACATTAGTAACACATGATGCTGTCATGGTTTAAAATCCTGCAGGGCAGCAAGGTCACCTTGCTCAAGCCAGCACATGTCCAGGCCCATTTGAAGTTCACCAGTGACCATCTGGATGATCCAGAGGAGGCATGGGAGAAGGTCATGTGGTCATATGAGACTAGAATAGAGCTTTTTGGAATCAACTCCACTTACCATGTTTAGAGGATGAGAACAACCCCAAGAAAACCATCCCAACCGTGAAGCATGGGGGTGGAAACATCATACTCTGGGGGTGCTCTTCTGCAAAGGGGGACAGGACTACTGCACCGTATTGAAGGGAGGATGGATCGGGTCATGTATTGCGAGTTTTGGAAAACAACCTCCTTCCCTCAGTAACAGCATTGAAGATGGGTCATGGCTGGGTCTTCCAGCATGACAATGACCCCAAACACACAGCCAGGGCAACTAAGGAGGGGCTCCGTAAGAAGCATTTCAAGGTCCTGGAGTGGCCTGGCCAGTTTCCAGACCTGAACACAATAAAAAATCTTTGGATGGAGCTGAAACTCCAAACCTGAAAGATCTAGAGAAGATCTGTACGGAGGACTGGACCAAAATCCCTGCTGCAGTGTGTGCAAACCTGGTGAAAAACTACAGGAAACATTTGACCTCTGTAATGGCAGACAAAGGCTACTGTACCAAATATTAACATTGATTTTCACAGGAGTTCAAATACTTATTTGAAGCAGTAACATACAAATAAATTATTTAAAAAATCATACATTGTGATTTACAGATTTTTTTTTTTAGATTATGTCTCTCACAGTGGACATGCACCTAAGATGAAAATTTCAGACCCCTCCATGATTTCTAAGTGGGAGAAGTTGCAAAATCGCAGGGTGTTCAAATAATTATTTTCCTCAGTGTATATATACACGAGTATATATATATATATATATATATATATATATATATATATATATACTCACACACACACACACATGAGGGTAGGCTGAAAAGTTCTAAGGATCACAGCTAGTATGCAGATGTGATTTCTGACAGCTATCCTCTTGCAGCATTCCATGTTTTTTCTTTCTTTTTTGCAGCCTTTTTTTGTAAGCCAACTCTGTGTCCTTGAATTTCAATTCACAGCACTTTTCCATCTGCACAGCCACAAATTTGTTGCTGTGTCCTTGTAGTCCAGCAGCAGTTCACCATGCACTCCAAGAATGACACAGCAAATAAGTGTAAAAGTGTAAGCATTGTATCAAATGTAGTTTTTGCATACCAGTGTGCACGTGTGTGAGAAAAGACTGAGCCTCCTCATTTTGCCTTACTTTTCAAGCTCAGTATAATCTGAATATTGTCGGTGCATTTGATGAAAATTGATTTGATAGCAGGTCCAGCTCTCTTTGGAAGGCAGAAGCCATGAAAAAAATAATGCTGTTGCACTTTGGGGTAATAAATTTCACTGTTGCTTTTCTTTTTTTTTTTTTTTTGGTTGGTGATGATGTGGGTGGGTGGTTAGAGTGGGTGGTCAGGTTGGGTGTTGACAGCAGAAATTTTTCACATTGAATTATCTGTTTTTACTGAGCAGTACATTTATTTGTCTGTTCACAAAATCAGAAGACAAACCAAAAACGAATCCCAAAGGAACTCATGGTGTGCAAGCGATTGTTTCAGCTATTACATTTTCTGACATCATTCAGCATGTGTTGTAGCTGAAATGATGCTGTCTGGTGGCTGTGCCGTTCCAGGGGCTTGACGGATGACTTTATAAAGACTATATGCTCTAGCCACATAAAAAAGGGGGAAAAAAACATCCACTTGTTTATTTCTTGGAGTTGTGCCGTACTGTAGGAAATAAACTACAGTGGCTGAGACAGATATGTTTAAGCACACCCGGTCTTTTTATTGTTTTATTTTTTTAAAAGTGTGAAGCATACCCTGCTGCCAATATTCATTATAAAGGCTGAGGAATGCAGCCAGTGACAACAGACAGACGGTTGACCACACACGTACAGTCTGTATACAGTGAATATCCAGTCCAGTGTCGCGCTTTTTTGGGGGGATACCGTCATGAAATTAATCACATTTTCAGGATGTGGTCACCCCAAATTTTGTGATACAATCATGAATTAATTTTGCGATATGGTGAGGAAATTGTGACGCATTTTGTGATGGTAACACAAAGTAATTGATTAAACCACTTTTTGTGATGCCATCATGAACTGACATGAGATCAGGTTAGAATACCACATAAGACAAACCGGAAAACAAAAGCAATAATAATAATAATTTTCCATATGTAACAAAACATCACACATCAATAAAATTAGAAAAAGTTTACACATAAGTAAACACAAATTAAAATCCAACACCAAATATACATATCAAAAAGTATAGTCAAACTGAGATAAACTCAACTATTTATAAGGACCGGAAAAATAAATATGTTTTCACAAGTCTTGAAAGCATCAACAGAAGTAGCAAACTGTTCCACAAACTAGGAACGGTCAAGGGTGGAAGGATGGTTTAGACCCCCAATGCAGAGATAACGCCAGCAAGTTCATAAAGAGTCTTGAAGGGTTAAAGGTTGGTACACAGGAGAGCAGTCCACAACTGCTCAGCAACACAGAAACATTCACAAGAGGCAAATAAAGGTTGGCAAGACAATCAATGGCAAACACTATAAGTAAGAAGAAAGCAACAAAAGTACAAACATTTTAGCAAAGCACAGGAGGAACATAGGGGTATAAATACACACTGGAGGTATTCACACAAATGGATGACAGGTGAGAGTAATTACAAATAGACAACAGCCAGTGAGAGACACAGGAAGAAAAACACACAAGGAAAGCAAGATCACTAAAATAAAACAGCAAGAACAAACTACAATAAATATAGAAATAAAACCATGATAAAATAAACACAGGAATGAAACCAGACTACAATAACTCAGGAATTAAACGGCAGAACGTTTAAATAAACACAAAAGACATACGAGGATAAAGACAGCACACAGACATGAAAACCTACAGGGAGAACAGACAATATCAAACACTAGGAACAGTCACAAGGAGGAGCCAGAGGTCAACGACAGATATGAAAACCCACAGAAAACTCAAAATAACACGACGAATAGTCACAAGGAGGTGGCAGAGGATAAGAAGACAGACAGGGATTGTGACAGTAACACGATACGCAAAGACTCTATGGCCTGCTGACTTCTGGTCCTTTGAACACACAGCAAACCTTGCATTCTGAGACAGGAAAAGCACAAGAAGGAACTTAAGGCTGAACAAGTTGTGCAAGAAAGATGGGGCACAATCATTCAAATTCAATGACAAACCCTTAAAATCAAGACTAATGGAAAACACAACTTCAGTACCTCTGATTTGTATCATACCTGAATGCTTCTTTTCTTCTTCAGCAGGTAGTTCTTCCAATTACTTATGAGGTCTGAAAATGGAAACAGTACAAATAGCTGTAATTCCTTCAACCCAGTCTCACTTTTTTTTTTTTTTTTGTACTCCCGTCACGAAATGATTAAAATTTTCGTGATTTTTTTTTTTTTTAACTCACTCCTACTAGCCCTACTCCCAGGGGCGTAGCACCAAATTCTGAGCTCTAGGTACTAGCCATATTGAAGACACCCCCCCCCCCCCCCACACACACACACACACACACACACTGTTATGTTCTTTGTTATCAACGCAAACACCAAATTTCTAATGCATAGTCAATCCAGGTCTAAATCATGTACACCTTAGATCACACCTGGGAGTCAGAACCCTTTTTAAAGTTGGGGGAGCAATATTGAGTTTGGGTGTCTGGGGGACCAAATTGCACCATTTTCTAGAAAAATGGTGCAATTTGGTGCATTCCCATCTGTTAAAATGCACAGGAATGCACTAAATTGCACAATTCCCATCTGTTAAAATGCACAGGAATGCACCCCAACCCAACCCTTGACCCCCCCGCTTCACTTTTAATTTCGTGCAGCCGTCACGGAATGAATTAGAATGAATTTGTGCTACCGTGACAAAAATGTGGTGCGTTTCATGACAATATCACAAACCAGTAGATTAATGTATATTTTGCGCTGCTGAATCATGGCATGCTGTGAGATATGGTACAATTCCTTACTTAGTAAAAGCAATATTTTTGTTCAGCTCTTTGAATTAAACCTTGACCTGCAAACTACAAGCAAATTTTACAGAGGCAAAATTTGAAAAATGGAGTCCAAACACTTATGGCACTCATTGTATGTCCAAAAAGCTATGTATATTTTTCTACATGTATATTTTTTCTATGTATTTTTTTTCTTTACAGAATTCTGTCACGCATCACAAAATTAATGTGCTTGAAATTCCACAAATTAGAAAATTTAGTATCCACATCTATAAATCAACATAATTAAGGCTGTCACAAATTTCATTGTTGAGTAATTGTGTTTGGTCTATAAAATTTTAGAAGGATTAAATTAAGGCTAATTTCAATTCCCTGTCAATGCTCACACATTTATAGGGCTCATATTGTTTTTTTCAGCAACCAAATACATTGTAGGTCACTAGAATTTTCATATATACAACACTGCATATGATTTCAACTAAAAGTATATAAACAAACACAAGGCAAAATAAATAAACAATAAGACCTATGAAACTGTTCATATGCACGCTTGCAAGAAAAATAGTCTTTATGAACCAAATCCTTTCAAATGACATTCAGCAAAATAAATTTGCAATTATCATTATACTGTGATGAGTTACTTTAACTCCATGATATATATATATTATTTTCAGAAGTAATTAAACAAAGTCATGAGATATCAACCATGTGTCAGAGATGATGGTTCCAGGTGGTAGGACACAAATGCTGGATTCAAACGGTAAAGCTTCAAAGTATATTAACAGGTCAGACGGGGTGCGGTACACAGAAAGGTCAGCAGATATAAACAACAGTGTCCAGAACATGAGGCAGAGACAAAATCCAAAAATCAGGCAGACAGGTCAGAACACTAGTGAGCAAAAAGGCTTGACAGAGGCACACAGCACAACAATCGCACAAATAGGTTAGGAAAAGGGTGTGACTTAAATAGAGGGAGTGATTAGGAGAAAATACAAGACAGGTGTGTGAAGAAGGATCTGGAATGGGGCGTGGCCAGCTGGAAAGAGGCCAGGAGGGAAACGCCCAACACCAAGCACCAAACACCAGACAAGAAAAACTTCTCCACCAAAACACCAAGCAATCATAACAGAGAAAAAATAAATAAATTCAACAACAACAGCACTCCTCACAGACCTAATCATGACACAATGTGTTCATTTGGGCAATTTTTGTAATTTTGGTGTGCCCAAGAAGATTTTCAGATTTGGCATTCTTGAATTTGGGACTGGCTGCCTTAATGTATTAATGAAGTACCAAAATATTTCACAATAACTAACTGTTTATTCGTTTCAAAAAGTGAAATAGCGGTATATTGCAGTTATTGCTTACAACATATCCATTCCAAACAAACTCTTAAAATATGAGCTGCACTTTCAAAGATTACTAATTCCTGTCATGCACATTTTAAAAAATAGTCAGTGTGAGGAAATGCAGACCTGATAAATCATTCTGTTTCAAGTCAAAGTTAAATGTGTAGAAAGCTGGTCACAGCAGAATTCACAAACAAGTTGAATACTTTAAAAGGAAATATATATATGACATTAAGCAGATGAGTAGAACAGAGATGTGCTGAAGATGTGCTGAAACCTCAGGGATTTCTGACGTGACACCCTAAGATATTTGTGCCGGCACTGAGGAAGGCAAATTGGTTTTGCATGATTTTTACAACTCACATGGCCTGAACCTTTTGCAGTTAAAGGAGAGTTGGTTGAGCTCTGATGACTCTGTCCCATTTTTTTTAATTCACCTCAGATAACCAGCAGAGGAAGAGGATTAGCCTTGTTTTTTAGATGTTTTTAACTGTCCAGTTTGAACTGAACTCTTGCTTTGAACTACAGCTCTTTGAGCTTACCATTTCAAAGTGGTTTTCTTTAATTTATTACCTGCCAAATTATAATAAGAATTTTATTTCAGAATTTCTTGACTTTTTAAGGTGCTTTTTACTGTGAGATGTTTTTAATTGTGGAAGATTTTACTGTGCATATTTGCTTTGAGGCAGAGTTACAGGATTTGGCTGAGGACAGGGAAGCATGGGATGAGCTGCCTAGTCTGCTGACATCATGACTCTGACCCAGCTATGCATCAGACAATGTATGAATGAATGAATGTTTGCTATGAGGCCTCATGTCTTATGAATGCTGGGATAGGCTCCAGCCTCCTTGTAACCTGTGATTAGAGTAAGCAGAAATTAAAAAAAATGAATGAATAGATTTGCTGTGAGGACAAACTGGCTTGGAGGCCTTTTAGATATGATTATTTCTTTCGTTTTTACACAGTAGGTGAATAGGGGTGGTGGCCAAGTGGTTAGTGCACTTGGTTTTGGTGCAGAAGGCTCCCGGTTCAAATCCCACCCCGTCACATTTCTCCATGAAATGTGGAGTTGCATCAGGAAGGGCATCCAGTGTGACACTTGTGCAAATTCAACATGCAGATCCACCTTGGATTTGCTGTGGCGACCCTGAGTGCAAACAAGGGAGCAGCTGAAGGGACTTCCTTTACACAGTAGGTGAATGGTCCAAATCATACAAGAACACACAATATTGACCTTGTGTTGTGACATGATTCATGATGTCCTATTGAATAGGCTTGAGAATTATTTTGGTATCTTTGAGAAACTGATTTCCTAGCTGCGGTCGTATTTGTTGGGTAAGCATGGTGTCCCTCAAGGCTCAGTTCCTGGCCACTTGTTATTTTCCATGTATGTAGTACCATTGGGGAAAGACATTCGTGGTTTTGCGCTGAACTTTTATTGTTATGCAGATGATTTGCAGTTGTATTTGCTGGCAATGGAAGTAATGCTGCTGAAATGAGCAGAATTAAGGCCCATCTGGTTACGGTGAGCAGTTCGATTCCATCTAAAATTTTACATCTCACATCATACAAGATGGAGACAACTTTCACTGGGCTGCTAAAATTAATAAACCAGTTTGATCAGTTCACCATTTTCCTGGGTGATTGTGTGATTCGGCATTGTGAGACTGTGAGGAATCTTAATGTAATTCTTGATGAATCTCTCATTTGATGCACATATTACAGGGGTGGCAAGAGCAGCACTTTTTCAGTGTAAATATCAGGCCATTTTTGCCTTTGACTGATGCAGAGGTATTGATCTGTGCTTTTGTGTCATCCAGAATTGATTTTTTTTTTTTTCTGATGCTTTTTTTTTTTTTTTTTGGATTACCACTTAAAAGCACCAGGGGTCTCCAAATCATCTAGAATGCAGCTGTTTGAGTTTTGACTCAAACATCTCTCTGGCACCTCTCAGTTGGTTACCTGCCCATATGAGGGTGGAGTTTTGTTATTGTCTAATCATATTTTGGATGGCAGTGCGCCATCCTGTATGACTCATTTGATTTAGCCATAAGTACATGCCTAGAGATCACCGGGGGGGGCTGGCCTACTGTGTCTTCCTGAGGTTAAAAAGAAATCAGCAGGGCGTTGATGTTTTTCATTTTGTGCACCATGGCTGTGAAACAAACTACTGTGTGAGATTAGGCAGTTAGGTTAAATCCAGACCAAAAAAGACACTTTTACTCACATGCCTAATGTTGCGGATGGTGGGAAATTGTTATTTATATAGTGTTTTAATTCTGTTTTTATCTGATGTTATTGATTAATTTAATTTAAATCATGATTTGTTAGTGGTAATGTATTTTGTTTGTTTTTTCTATATGAATAAAATAATTATCGTTGTTATTAAATATGTTAAAATCTCAAAGTATTCAAAATCAGGGTGCTCCTTTAAAAAACACACAACGCACATAGAATTATGAGCATGTGAGTGACGTCAGCGGCTCTATTAAACATTTATACGGGTAGCCTAAGTGCACACATCTTCACACTTTAATATGTAAGGCAAAGGTGCGCAGCGCATGAAAACAATCTCGCCAGTGGAGTTTGAAAGACACGCCGAGGACGCGCTGGACTTTTTTTCTCCTCTCACAAAAGCAGCCAGAGGATGAGTGTTAAAACCTTCCGCCACGTGGTTTAAATGACTCACTTCAAACGACTTGAGAAAAACTTGTTTCCAGGAGAACCACCACGTTGTTCTCGCATCCTAAGTTTGCGCAGCGCAACCGCCTGTGGAGGGAGATTTTTATGCGCAGCAGAAGTGTCCGTCTGACTTTACTATTTTATTTCCAGACTCCAACAGCAGCTCGGGAGAAGGAGGGAGGCTCAAATGGAAAACCATGCAGCACTTTGAACCCATGGAGACATGGCACAGAGGCTCCTCTTCTTATCCGCGAACAGATTCAGCGCCAGATTCGCTTTCATATTCACAGTGTCGCTGTCCTGCACTTATTTATGTTACAGTATTATTTTCTGCCGCAGCACGATCATGACAAACCAGAGTTACGACGGCAAAAGATGCCCAAATAGCAAGAACGCGGCGGGAGGTGGCAAGAAACTTCTCGGCAAATTAGACGGCTGCGCTTCGCTGGAAGTCAGGTCTTTGGCGGGCGACGAGCGGCGGGGATCGAACGCTTCCCGCGAGCAAAGCAAAACCTCGTCCGACAGTTGCTGGACTGAGGGGAAGCTGAGAAACATGAGTGTTGCGCAGAAATATGGGAATAAGAAGCTGCCCAACGCGTTAATTGTGGGCGTAAAGAAAGGAGGAACCAGAGCGGTGCTTGAGTTTATCCGGATACATCCAGACGTGCGCGCACTTGGCACGGAGCCGCACTTCTTTGACAGGAACTACGACAGAGGGCTCGACTGGTACAGGTGAGAAGGAAAGAAAACAGCACACAACGCCTTCACATTTATTAAACAAATAAAAAATAAAAGATCTGAAACGAAATTGGAGGTTTGAGGGTCAAACTGTCACTATATGTCTGAGAAAGGAACAAGGTGGATGTCATTTTAATATAACAACTCATGTATAAGTTTGGTAAATTTGGAAATTGATGTCCGCAGCTGAAAGTTGAAGCAGCTGTGTGGATAGTTCCGTGGTGCTGAACCCGCAGCTCCATAACGCCCAGTCACACAAGCAGCAACATGATATGCGGAACTCCAAAGTTACAGCTGTCTTCAGAACATATACATAAAAGGAGATCTGAAGGTTCAAAGTTGGGTCTTTCTCTGCGCACTTGTAGAAAAGACCCCTGGTGAACATTTCTAGTCAATAATTTTATGTAAATCCAACAAGGCAAAATTCAAATCAGATTCAAAAACTGTTCAAAGAGTATCAGAGTGAAACAAAGATTTAAATTCTTTCTGTAATCAACAGATCCTCTGGAAGACTGAAAGTAGTAGTGTCCCTTGTGGGATTAATAAAGTTGTTTGATTTGATTTGATCAGCATATTTGTTGGCATTCATCCTTTGAACTGACTGTTCACATGGAGTTCCTGTTGCATTACACCTTATTGTTGATGTCCATTCTCATACCCATAATGCACCAGTGTCACAGCAACTGCAGGCAAAACTTTGTGCAGCAGTGTTAATTTTACACTACCACAAGTGCATATTATCCCATTCAAAATAGTGTTAAAGCAATTATATCGTAGTGTTAAATTATTCTGCTAGGAGTGTTAATTCAAAATGATCAATAAGAGCGGTGTTAAATTATACTTGGATGGACTTGGTTTAACACAAGAAATTAACACTTTTTTAGAACGGGATCAGATGGACTTGCTGCACTGCAAAATTTTCTGCACAGGTGCTGTTGCACACTAAATATCTATAATTTGCAGTAAATGTATCTGATCCCATTATAAAAAAAAAAAAATAGTGCGACTCTATTGTAGTGTTAAATCAACTCCATCCAAGTATAATTTAACACTGCACTAATTCATAATTTTGACTTACTTTAGTTGATTTAATTTTATTACTCTGCACATAGGTGAAGTGACTGCCAACAGGGCATTGTTGCTGGACAGAGTTCTTTCAAACTTGGTGGGAATATTGCTTGGACAGATATCTAGAGGTGATTAGATTTTTGAATAGTTTGGTGACAGATCATTGCTCAACGTCAAGGAAAACATGGTTTGAAAAACATTAATATTTTCGATCTAAGCAACCAAGAAGCTCAGATAGACCAAACTTGGTGGTAATATTACTTGGATCGAGATCTAGAGGTGATTAGACGTTAGAGATTGTTTTAAAAACACTTTAAATCGGCAGCATTTATATATAGCACTTTCCATCTGAATTAGAAGCTCAAAGCACTTTGCACTGATGCCTCACATTCACACACACACTCAGGTCAGGTTGCTGCCTTGGAAGTCAGTCAACTGTACACCAAGAGCAACTGGGTGATTAAGGACCTTGCCCAAGCACCCTTAATGATTTTACAGTCTGCTAGGGAATTGAACCAAGGATCCCGAGGTCTCAAGCCAACTGTTTAACCACGAGACCACCACCTACCCTTTTTGTACTTCAACACTCAAGAAGCTGAGACGATGGTCTAAAGCATTTATTGATCAGCAATATATTTGTGATTGATTCATAATGAAATCACACAGAAGTGACATGATGACATCATACAGTATATAGCCAAAAATTGCTATTACGGGCAAACATATGTTTAACTGTACAGAACTTAATTGGTTCCTAAATGTCTTTTTTAAACTGAAACCAATTTTCCCATAAGAAACTATGTAAAATGGATTAATCAGTTCCTGTCCCCAAAAACAACACAGTGGTTTTACCTTTTTAACAGTATTTCATGCATAAAAGACATACAAAATACAAAGAATATGCATAGTATCTTATACAAAATACTGTACAGTAATTGGAATAAAAGAGACAATTTAATTTCACCTTACCTGTACAGAAGAGACCATAAGAACATCAGGTACACAGTAAATTTTACAGAGTCAAATTTACTCTGTTGGGATAACATTTAGTCCCAGTCCAAATAGAGATAAATATACTCTATTACAGTGTAAAATCAACTCTTATTGGAGTAGAACCACTTGATTTGAGAAGACGGTAATATATAATAGAGTGTATTTTACTCTATTTAGACTGGAACCAAATGTTATCCCGGCAGAGTAAATTTTACTCAGAAAAATTCTACTGTGTAACTGAACTTCTGAACAGATCAGACGCCTCTGTTACAGTGAAATTCTGGTCGGATTTAATGTTGTATGCTAACAGCATGAGCACATTTAGCTTCACCCATTAGCCCCGCTTAATATATGATTACTGGAAAAAAAATATACGCCTCATAACTTTTAATGTCCACAACAAACTAAACCGTTAGAAGAACCACCGTGCAGTCCCCAAAAATATGATTTAATTAGCATCCAAAGATGGATGTTCATGCTTCTTCTTCTTCTTTCAAGTTAATTGGCAACTTGCAACTCAACAAGGTGCACTACCACCACCTACTGCAGTGGAGGTGTTCGTGAACCAAGAAAAGTACATTTATCATTCAAAAAATATGTTCCTAAACTGAGTTGTTCTTAACCCTCTTTGGCCGACGCTGTTGTATACAATGGCTAAGACCAAGCTTTACTAAATTATAAATAACTTTTTAATGATATGAGATAGAAACATACTTTTTTTTTGCTGAAAAGTTAACTCCGCGGACTTTCGAGCCAACCATTGGCCATCTTTGTACTCCTCATAGAAGCTGTGTGATGAGGTGCGCAATGTGAGTGTCCGGAATTGGTTCATCGTCACATGGTTTTCCAAAATCCAATCGTAGGGCAGATTTACCTCACATGAAAAGCCAAAGATCGTTTTCAGGAGTGATGTGTTACTAGTTGGCCCATTTTAATAGCCCCCTGGATGCTCCAATGAGTACATACTATTGGTCTCCATGCGCCCTGCACCATTGTGCACAGTGATCAGTGAAGCAGACGGAGCAGACGGAGAGCCTCTGATGACAATCTCACGTGCTCAAACAAAGAGTGTGTAACTATCAGGATTGCTCCACTAGTTTGCATGTGAATGTTACTGGATAACTCTGTTGCTTTCTCGGCGTAAAGCACTGTTTACCATATCAATGGAGTGAGGGGGAGGGCCGTTCCTCAGACTGTAAGGAGCCAAAGTGGGCCAAAGTGTGAATGAAAGCTGCTTTGAGCAGCACAGAACACTCCAAAACACAGTAGAAGTAGAAGTTTGTGATGTAACCTTTGAGTAATAGCAGACAGAAATTGCTTTGAAATGAAGACAACAAAACACATAGACCATTTTGTATATATTGTTCAAAATGTGCATTTGTGTTTGTTTGAACCTTTTTGTTGTACAGTCTGTCGCACAAGACCTCAAATTACCTTCATAAAGTGTCAAAACAGTGGTTATAGTTTGCTGTGTGTTTTGAATAAATGTGTGTGGAAAATTATTTTCTGCTTTAGTTTTTCCTTTCTTATTTTTGATTGTAAACCTTTATTCCACTTATAAAACACAACAAAAACATATATTTTATGAAAGCACAGGTTGTCCTGAAAAAAGAGACATAAAACCTGATTGTGGGATGAAGGGAGAGCTGTTAACAGCAATAATAAAACATTTATGCCAGGCGAGTGAACTGTCCAAAAAATGCCTCGGACCCCAGAGGGTTAAACGAAGTTGTTCTAAAACCGAGGTTCCACTGTACATTTATATTGTGGTTTGTGGAGTTGGCAAGGTATGCTTCAGCCCAGGGTATGCATTCAAAACAAGGAGATCATGGCTCCTCATGCCAGAGTAAAATTTACACAGTAAAATTTACTGTACAGGTACTGTTGCATGGTAACTGTATGCGTTCTGTAGTGAACACAAATTGATCCACTCCAAACAGTGCTGAATTAACTTTATCCTTGTATTAAATCAAATTGATAAGCTCTTGAATATTTCACCTATAGTATAACAGCTGATTTAACAACATGATACCTTTTATCCAACAATATTTTCAATGAGGCCAGGCCCTGCCATAGACTAGCAGTCTGTCCAGAGTGTACGCCACATCTCACACAATGGCCACCCCCCCCCCAATGTCCCACCCACTCCCCAGTGACCTTTCACTGGAATAAGTGGATTCAGAAAATGGATGGATGAATTAGTCAATTTAACTGCAAAAATTTAGAGCATAGTTTTTCTATTGGACTGTGAGATCATCAGTTCTCAGCTCTTTCACATAAGCATCCATCTGAGCAGGTTTAAACAGACCTCCCACACTGGTGACTGACAGCATAGGACAGGGGTGGCCAAGTTCGGTCCTCGAGAGCCACATTCCTGACACTCTTAGTTGTCTCCCTGCTCCAACACACCTGAATCCAATGAAAGACTTGTTAGCAGACTTTTAATGAGCCTTTCATTGGATTCAGGTGTGTTGGAGCAGGGAGACAACTAAGAGTGTCAGGAATGTGGCTAGCGAGGACCGAACTTGGCCACCCCTGGCATAGGGGTTTGTTGAAATGGTGTCTAACCTGACCTCATGAGAAATGAGAGAAAGACACATTTGAGGCAGATTTTGTCAAATTTGAAAATAATGAACTTCTTTCCTTTCAGCTTTTTGAAATCTGTCTTTGATTTTTTTTTTTTTAATGTCCTCCAGACAGACAGGAGTGATTTTGTAACTGCCCCTAAGTAGTGTAAGTTACACTTGTTTGCTTTCTATTGTCAAGGTATCCCCGAGTCACACTAACTGCCAGAATGCTCGTAGCACGGGCCGAGGCGGAGGATTAGCAGCAATCTTTCATTCCAGCTTATTAATTAATCAAAAACCCAGACAGAGCTTTAATTCATTTGAAAGCTTGACTCTTAGTCTTGTCCATCCAAATTGGAAGTCCCAAAAACCAGTTTTATTTGTTATTATCTATCGTCCACCTGTGTTGTGAAAGTGTAGGAACACGGACCCACAACAGGGGGTGCAAATGAACGGACAATGGAGGAAGTCAAATAACAACACTTTACTGTTGTGAATAAGCACAACAAACACAACAGATTACAATAATAGACAAAGAAGTCAATTCACAAAATGTGTCACGTGGGCAGGCTCGAAGATAAGAGACGTCTGTCCAAAGCAGAACCGGAACCACACAATTTCCTCCGCCACCGAACCCCGGGAATACTGGAGCCGCCAAGTCCCGAAGTCCCAGGTGGCCACTGCCTCCGCGTGTCGGATCTGGTACTGCTGGCGAGGAACAAAAACAGTTAAATGTGGGTGCGTTTGCACCCAGCAACACGTATGGCGGGAAAACCACCTCCACCTCTCGTCGGAAGAAATGTCTGCTATTCAACGCACAAAAGTAACAAAGTGTTAATGTCAAAAAGACAACACAGTCGGCTGAGTACTGTACCTCCTAGGTAGAGCAATATCTCGGCAAAGAGGTGGAGATGTCGTCTTGCTGATATACCACTGCAGATCAGATGATTGGTGACAGCTGTTGTAGGTGATAAGTGACAGCTGTCACCCTGGCTGCTCCTGTGAGGCGGCAGCGCCCTCTGGTGCCTGGAGCCCGCACTCCAGGCAGGGCGCCCTCTGGTGGTGGTGGGCCAGCAGTACCTCCTCTTCAGCGGCCCACACAACAACCTGGTCGTTACTGTGAGTTTCGCTGTGAATTTTCAGACCTTTTGTCTGACTTCGTGCTTAGCTCAGATAAGATAATTATAGTGGGCGATTTTAACATCCACACAGATGCTGAGAATGACAGCCTCAACACTGCATTTAATCTATTATTAGACTCAATTGGCTTTGCTCAAAATGTAAATGAGTCCACCCACCACTTTAATCATATCTTAGATCTTGTTCTGACTTATGGTATGGAAATTGAAGACTTAACAGTATTCCCTGAAAACTCCCTTCTGTCTGATCATTTCTTAATAACATTTACATTTACTCTGATGGACTACCCAGCAGTGGAGAATAAGTTTCATTACACTAGAAGCCTTTCAGAAAGTGCTGTAACTAGGTTTAAGGATATGATTCCTTCTTTATGTTCTCTAATGCCATATACCAACACAGTGCAGAGTAGCTACCTAAACTCTGTAAGTGAGATAGAGTATCTCGTCAATAGTTTTACATCCTCATTGAAGACAACTTTGGATGCTGTAGCTCCTCTGAAAAAGAGAGCTTTAAATCAGAAGTGCCTGACTCCATGGTATAACTCACAAACTCGCAGCTTAAAGCAGATAACCCGTAAGTTGGAGAGGAAATGGCGTCTCACTAATTTAGAAGATCTTCGCTTAGCCTGGAAAAAGAGTCTGTTGCTCTATAAAAAAGCCCTCCATAAAGCTAGGACATCTTACTACTCATCACTAATTGAAGAAAATAAGAACAACCCCAGGTTTCTTTTCAGCACAGTAGCCAGGCTGACAAAGAGTCAGAGCTCTATTGAGCCGAGTATTCCTTTAAGTTTAACTAGTAATGACTTCATGACTTTCTTTGCTAATAAAATTTTAACTATTAGAGAAAACATTACTCATAACCATCCCAAAGTCATATCGTTATCTTTGGCTGCTTTCAGTGATGCCGGTATTTGGTTAGACTCTTTCTCTCAGATTGTTCTGTCTGAGTTATTTTCATTAGTTACTTCATCCAAACCATCAACATGTCTATTAGACCCCATTCCTACCAGGCTGCTCAAGGAAGCCCTAATATTATTTAATGCTTCGATCTTAAATATGATCAATCTATCTTTATTAGTTGGCTATGTACCACACGCTTTTAAGGTGGCAGTAATTAAACCATTACTTAAAAAGCCATCACTTGACCCAGCTATCTTAGCTAATTATAGGCCAATCTCCAACCTTCCTTTTCTCTCAAAAATTCTTGAAAGGGTAGTTGTAAAACAGCTAACTGATCATCTGCAGAGGAATGGTCTATTTGAAGAGTTTCAGTCAGGATTTAGAATTCATCATAGTACAGAAACAACATTAGTGAAGGTTACAAATGATCTTCTTATGGCCTCAGACAGTGGACTCATCTCTGTGCTTGTTCTGTTAGACCTCAGTGCTGCTTTTGATACTGTTGACCATAAAATTTTATTACAGAGATTAGAGCATGCCATAGGTATTAAAGGCACTGTGCTGCGGTGGTTTGAATCATATTTATCTAATAGATTACAATTTGTTCATGTAAATGGGGAATCTTCTTCACAGACTAAGGTTAATTATGGAGTTCCACAAGGTTCTGTGCTAGGACCAATTTTATTCACTTTATACATGCTTCCCTTAGGCAGTATTATTAGACGGCATTGCTTAAATTTTTGTTGTCACGCAGAAGATACCCAGTGTCAGGAAAGATGACTTTAAGCTTGCTTTCAGCTTGTTTTCATCTTGGAATATAGCACGTGCCATGGGATTAATATACATGCTGTTGGATTAAACTGAACAGTGTTTGGTACTTTCCCGGAGTAAGTGAGGTCATACCGGACTTTTCCATTACAAATGGGGAGGCCCACGGAATTAACTCAGTGGTGAAGACGATGGAATATGTCTAAGAATGATTCTAACATAACAAGTATGATCAAATGAAGTATTAATGTGCTAAAATTAAGAGTTGATTAGAAAAAGTATGTTACAAATAAGTGAAATGAATGATTATATGAGCTCATCGGAGGGTGAGCGTGTGCCGTGTGTCTAAAAAATAACGGGATCTGACACCAGCTTTATCTATCCATGAAGCCAGAGGACACACACCAATTAGCTAAACTGCAGGATTGTCTTACAGACATAAAGACATGGATGACCTCTAATTTCCTGCTTTTAAACTCAGATAAAACTGAAGTTATTGTACTTGGCCCCACAAATCTTAGAAACATGGTGTCTAACCAGATCCTTACTCTGGATGGCATTACCCTGACCTCTAGTAATACTGTGAGAAATCGTGGAGTCATTTTTGATCAGGATATGTCATTCAAAGCGCATATTAAACAAATATGTAGGACTGCTTTTTTGCATTTACGCAATATCTCTAAAATTAGAAAGGTCTTGTCTCAGAGTGATGCTGAAAAACTAATTCATGCATTTATTTCCTCTAGGCTGGACTATTGTAATTCATTATTATCAGGTTGTCCTAAAAGTTCCCTGAAAAGCCTTCAGTTAATTCAAAATGCTGCAGCTAGAGTACTAACGGGGACTAGAAGGACAGAGCATATCTCACCCATATTGGCCTCTCTTCATTGGCTTCCTGTTAATTCTAGAATAGAATTTAAAATTCTTCTTCTTACTTATAAGGTTTTGAATAATCAGGTCCCTTCTTATCTTAGGGACCTCATAGTACCATATCACCCCAATAGAGTGCTTCGCTCTCAGACTGCAGGCTTACTTGTAGTTCCTAGGGTTTGTAAGAGTAGAATGGGAGGCAGAGCCTTCAGCTTTCAGGCTCCTCTGCTGTGGAACCAGCTCCCAATTCAGATCAGGGAGACAGACACCCTCTCTACTTTTAAGATTAGGCTTAAAACTTTCCTTTTTGCTAAAGCTTATAGTTAGGGCTGGATTACGTGACCCTGAACCATCCCTAATATAAAGCGCCTTGGGGCAACTGTTTGTTGTGATTTGGCGCTATATAAATAAAATTGATCGATTGATTGATTGATTGATTGAAGGCGGTATTTTTCTTTGTATCTGTGATTTTTTTTATATGATAATTAATATTTTGCACAATTACATTTATTATTTCATCACACTATGAGGCCAAGACATGGACACATTTGACATCCTCCAGACTGAAAACAGAAGGTCGCCCACACAAACGCTCAGAGAATTTGGTGTTTTGTCTTGAAAAAAAATGTTGTGAATGTCACTAATGATATAATAATGATGATAATGATAATGATAATAATGACAACATGAAAAATATATATTTTTTCAAAATTTTTTAAAAATAAAATTCTAAGAAATCACGTGTACATAAGTATTCACACCCTTTGCTCAATAATTTGTTGATGTACCTTTGTTACAAATTCCACCCTCAAGTCTTCTTCAATATGATGCCACAAACTTGGTGCACCTATCTTTGGGCAGTTTTGTCCATTCCTCGTTGCAGCACCTCTCAAGCTCCATCAGGTTGGATGCGGAGCGTCGGTGCACAGCCCTTTTCAGATCCCTCCAGAGATGTTCAATCAGATTCAGGTCTGGGCTCTGGCCGGACCACTCAAGGACATTCATGGAGTTGTCCTGAAGCCACTCCTTTGATATCTTGGCTGTGTGCTTAGGGTCATTGTGCTGCTGAAAGATGAAGCATAGCTCCAGTCTGAGGTCAAGAGCACTCTGGATCAGGTTTTCATCCAGGATGTCTCTGTACATTGCTGTATTTGTCTCTCCCTCAATCCTGACTAGTCTCCCAGTTCCTGCCACTGAAAAATATCCCCACAGCATGAGGCTGCCACCACCATGCTTCACTGTAGGGATGGTGCCTGGTTTCCTCCAAACATGACACCTGGCATTTACACCAGAGTTCAATCTTTGGATCATCAGACCAGAGAATTATGTTTCTCATGGTCCTTCAGGTGCCTTTTGACAAACTCCAGTTGGGCTGCCATGTGACTTTTACCAAGGAGTGGCTTCTGTCTGGCCACTCTACCATACAGGCCTGATTGGTGGATAGCTGCAGAGATGGCTGTCCTTCTGGAAGGTTCTCCTCTCTCCACAGAGGAATGCTGGAGCTCTGACAGAGTGACCATCAGGTTCTTGGTCACCATCCTGACTAAGACCCTTCTTCCCTATGTCTCAGATTTGACGGGTGGCCAGCTGTAGAAAGAGTCCTGGTGAATCCAAGTGTCTTCCATTTATGGATGATGGAGCCCCCACTGTGCTCACTGGGACCTTCACAGCAGCAGAAATGTTTCTGTACACTTTCCCAGATTTGTGCCTCGAGACAATCCTGTCTCAGAGGTCTACAGATGTTTCCTTTGACTTCATCCTTGGTTTGTCCTCTGATATGCACTGTCAACTGGGGGGGGGGGGGTATATTTAGACAGGTGTGTGCCTTTCCAAATCATGTCCAGTCAACCAAATTTACCACAGATGGACTCCAATTAAGCTGTAGAAACATCCGAAGGATAGTCTGTGGAAACAGGATGCACGTGAGCTCAATTTTGAGCTTCATAGCAAAGGCAGCAAATACTTAGGTGCATGTGATTTCTTACTATTTTTATTTTTAATACCTTTTGAAATATCTAAAAAAAAAATAATCACATTGTCATTATGGGGCATTGTGTGTTTTTGAGGAAAAAGTAAAAATTTTATCCATTTTGGAATAAGGCTGTAACCACCGGCAATGCGAACCAAGCTCCTGCTGCGGTCGTACAGGGACCGGATAGCCCTTAGCAAAGGACCCTGGACCCCGTACTCCCGGAGCACTCCCCACAGGGTGCCCCGAGGGACATGGTCGAACGCCTTCTCCAGATCCACAAAACACATGTGGACTGGTTGGGCGAACTCCCATGAACCCTCAAGCACCCAATGGAGCGAGTAGAGCTGGTCCAGTGTGCTGCGACCAGCTCATCATTATTTTTATGGACAGAATTTCTAGGCGCAGCCAGGGTGTAGAGGGGGTCTGGTTTGGGAACCACAGAATCTCGTCTCTGCTGTTTGTGGACAATGTGGTTCTGTTGACTTCGTCAAATCAGGACCTTCAGCGTGCACTGGGGCAGTTTGCAGCCAAGTGTGAGGCGTCCGGGATGAAAATCAGCACCTCCAAATACGAGGCCATGGTTCTCAACCGGAAAAAAGGTGCTTTGCCCTCTTCAGGTCGGTGGAGTGTCCTTGCCTCAAGTGGAGGAGTTTAAGTATCTCGGGGTCTTGTTCACAAGTGAGGGACGGATGGAGCGTGAGATTGATAGACGGATCGGTGCAGTGTCTGCAGTGATGCGGTCACTGTATCGGACCGTCGTGGTGAAGAGAGAGCTGAGTAGGGGGGCAAAGCTCTCGATTTACCGATCGATCTACGTTCCGATCCTCACCTATGGTCATGAGATTTGGCTCATGACCAAAAGAACGATATCGCGGGTACAAGTGGCCGAGATGAGTTTCCTCTGCAGGGTGGCTGGGCGCTCCCTTAGAGCTAGGGTGAGGAGCTTGGTCACTCGGGAGGAGCTCGGAGTCGAGCTGCTGCTCCTCCACGTCGAAAGGAGTCAGTTGAGGTGGCTCGGGCATCTTTTCCGGATATCCCCTGGACGCCTCGCTGGAGCGGTGTTCCGGGCACGTCCCATTGGGAGGAGGCCCCGGGGAAGACCCAGGACACGCTGGAAGGATTACATCTCTCGGCTGGCTTGGGAATGCCTTGGGGTTCCCCCGGAGGAGCTGGGGGAGGTGTGTGTGGATCGGGAGGTCTGGGCGGCTTTGCTTGAGCTGCTGCCCCCACGACCCGACTCCGGATAAAGCGGAAGAAAATGGATGGATGGATGGATGGATGGATGGATGGATGGATGGATGGATGGATGGATGGATGGATGGATGGATGGATGGATGGATGGATGGATGGATGGATGGATGGCTGTAACCAGTGATGGGCACAGCTAACCAAAAAGTTTGCTTTGATAACCATTAATTCAATAACTGAAAAGTTATCTTTTATGATGCAAAACTGATAAATTGCTAAAAAAGTTATCTTTATTATAGATGACCGATAACCGATAACTTTTAGTACTGATTTGGACGTGGCCACGTCAGATTACACTGTCAGCTTCTGATAAATCAGTTTCACTTTAAGCACCGCAGGAGCTGCTGGTTAAATTCAAGGATCACAAACACAAAAAGAACGCACAAAAAATGAATTAATAAAAAAATAAAACCCCAAACACTGTCATCATCTATCAAAAGCAGTAAAACACAGTATTAGAAGTCACAGTTTATCTCAGTATTATATACACCGTCATTTACGAACTAAATGCTGCTGCTTTTTTCACACGCTTTGAACCCTGTGGCTTAAACAACCGAAATATGTCCATTAATGAATTGATTGGCAGAGTAAAAGACATGTAGTAAATATAAATTCTTACCTGTTAGTTTCAGTGGAATTCACTAAATTCTGAAGAAAATATTCCACATAAAGCATCCTGATTATCCAAAACGGTCTGTAAACGGTGAAGAAAAGTCCATCACAGCTGCGCCATGACATCTCCTCTCTCCCACCGAGTCTTGACAATTAAATTATCCCATGCCACAAAAAAATAAAATAAAATAATGGTAAAATTTGCCCATTTTGTTTGTGTTGAGCGGATGGTAACAATCCAACGTCCAAAGTGAATCTGAACTACACTACCCACAATGCTCCCTGTGTTGACCAGCCAATCACGTCTTGTGCTTAATGATGACAGTCAGTCTGCCATAAACCACTGATCTACACATAACAGGGATTAAAATGTTTGATTTTAGGGTTTACAAATGTTTTTGACTGTTAAACTTGCTCACTTTACCAGCAAAAAAAAAAAAAAAATGTTAGGGGACTGAAAGTTATTAGAACTAAATTTATCAGAAGATAATTGGTCCGATGATGGTTTTAAAACTTATCTGAAAACACTAGCTTCGATAATTATAGGTTATCGAATCAGTGCCCACCACTGGCTGTACCAAATTTGGAAATAGTGAAGCGCTGTGAATACTTTCTGGATGTACTGTACTTCTCGAACGACAGTTGTCATTGTCATCAGACTAACTACAGGATTCAGAGTTTGATAAATGAATTAAAGTAAGACATTAAAAGCATATACCATTTTAATAATTTGCCTTTCACAACAGCCTCAAAAGCATTTTCAGATTTTACACTCAGCCATCCATTAGGTTTATATTATAATATCAGGTACCTTTTCCCCTAAATGCACATAAAGAAGCCTCTTTCTTTTGTGAACACTAAAAATCCGTGAGGGGTCGTATTACAAAAATGAGCCTTTATTGTAGTGTGTATTACACAAATTAAATTGTTTTACAAATGTCACATTCACGCATAGGGATGTCTGCCTTTGGAACATTTTAGAGCACGAGTAAGCCACATGAAGACATTTAATGTGGGTTCACAGGGTTATCCTTTCCAGTGGTCCTGCTGGCAGACGTTAGAGCTGCTCATGTGTATCCATCTGGAGCTAGATCTCAGCGACTGCTTGGTGGAATTCCTTTATATTTGGTGAGAAATTCATCAAGCTTCTGGGGCTTCTCCAAGATGACATACCCACCACAGTTCTGGTAAATGGCAAAAAAAAAAAAAAAACTAAAGCCTTCAATGTTCAATCAGGATCAAAGCAGGGATGTGTCATCACCACTACACTCTTCATCATTTTCATGGCAACAGTCCGCCACCTGATCAAGGACAAAGTTTCACCATTAATTAACACTGCGTACAGAACTAATGGAAAGCTCTTCAGCCTGAGTGGACCTGCAGTATACCGACAAAAGCAGCATGCCATCCTGTACAGAAGAAGGTCTTCTGAAAATCCTTCAAACTGTTGATGAAGCCTACACCAAGCTTGGTCCTAAAATCAACCTGAAGAAGACACGGGTGTTGTATCAGCCTCCACCCAACATGGTTAATCCAAAGCTCACTGCTGGGAAACTGCACAGACAGGTCCTGGAGAACATGACCCACTTTCCATACCTGGAGAGTCATGTGTCCTCAAATGCTGACATCGATGATGAGATGAACTCCCTTTGACTGGCTATGTACCCAAGTTTTCAACGACAAAGACCTTTGACACAAGACAAAACTCCTTGTCCATAAAAGCCACTGTCATGCCAACTCTGCTATATGGATCCGAGACCTGAACCACCTACTGCGACCACCTGAAGACTCTCAAGGAATTCTACCAACGTTGCTTGAGGAGTATCCTCCACATCAGGAGGGAAGACTACCATGCAAACATCAGCATCCTGAAGCCAAGCTATAGAGCACACAGTGTGCCATCATCAAGAACCAGCTTCGGTGGGGGGGTCATATAATAAGGATGGTTGGCAGCTGACTTCCCATCCCAAGCAGATCATATAATCCCAGCTGAGCAAAAGAAAATGGTCCACAAACTGGCAGACGAAATGTCACAAGGACCTCCTGAAGCACGTCCTCAAGAACTACTCCATCAACTGGAAGACATGAGAAGAACAAGTAAGGGACCGAGCCAGCTGGTGAGCACTGACCCATATGGGAGTGGTAGTCTTCAAAAAGATATAGGTGGACAACACAGAGAAGAAGGGGAGAAAGAAGAAGGAGAAAGAGCTTGGCTGGCAGAAGCTTCCCACAGTGTCACAATCAGAGCAACTGGGCCTGTTCAATTTTCTCCATATCCGCCATCCCAACTGGAAATCAATTAAGAGACAATCTTCCTCACCACCAAGGGATTGCTACGACAATGACAGCAATGAGTATCAAACTATGGCCTTATATGTAAAAAAATGTGACTACATGGAACTTCAGTTGTATGTAAATCATATGGACATAAAACTGTGTGTGTGATTGGGGTCTCCACATGAGACCTATTATGGATGTGTTTGCAGCCAAATGTCTTTCTTGAAGTTCAGTGAACTTTTGTGCTGTAAACTCTGGACTTTCTTGGTCTGATGCCAAATCGCTACCACTGCACCATTATGCCACATCATGTATGGATATGAAGCTGTGAATTTAAAATTTTTATTTATTACTGTTAGAGAAGATATGTGGTTATGATATTAGGAAACATTTGGTGCAATTCAATTATATTTGGTACAATTTTTGTGCCAATCACTCCCATGAAGTTCATTATCATATAAACATTTTTTTTTTTTTTTTTTTACAGTGGGGACAACTAATTTATCAGCAGATATTTTGATTCAATACACTTCATACAATTGAGCAATTGTCAAAAAAAAAAAAAACAGAAACATAACCGCCTTATTGTGTCTGATGTTTCTCCAGGAAAGCACAAAACTGGTAGTGCTGCAATGTCTTTTAAAACAAAATACCTAACATTATAAATGTTATACATAACATTAATCATTTTCTAATTTAATATTAATGCAGCCAAGAACTCTACAACAATCAAGAGTTTCTTAATCATACTTTCTGTGAATAAGGCACAACTTTTTTTTTCCCTTGTCATTGATGGTTCATCATAGGTAAACCTTCTGACTTCTGACCATTGTTGTTTGAGCCTGTAACATAAAAAATATAACGCAATGCTAAAATGCCCTCTGCTGTATGAGCATTGTCTTCTTTATAATTTGCAGTTGTTTAATTAGTTATTAAGATCCTATTGTGTTACGCACAATTTGTACATGTTCAATCAAGCCCCTCCATCAAACAATCAATCAATCATAAACAATATTTATGTTTTAACGGCATCTGTAGGAGTGTGTGCGTCTGCGTGTACATGAGCTTTTGACAAGCGTGGAAGTTAGTTTTGAGTTAACGAAAGTTAGCGTGCACGCTGACGTCTGTGAAATGTCTTGTAAATGACTTGCAAATGACTCTAGAGGTGTTATCAGGTTACAAAACAGTGTTTTCAGTTATAGAAGTGTTTATTTCTCACTAGCTATTACAAAATATATGACAAAGTGGTTATATTTACACAGAAAACAGAGTTTGCAGCTAGCTTTCAGCCTATGACGTCACCACGTTAATGTCCGCTAAATGTCTTGTAAATGCCTTCAGAAGTGTTAATAGGTTCCACAAACAGTGTTTTCAGTTTTAGAAGTGTTTATTTCTCACTAGCTTTTATAGAATTTATGAGAAACATGTTAAACACATAAATGAAGCGTTTTTAGAGACACCTGACACTGACATCACAGTGCCACTCTACTCTGATTGGCTGCCACCTCTGCCACTCAAAAACAAAAATGGAACAGATTGAATCTGAATATGAGTTTTTAACCTCTTAAAATACTTGAAGGTTAGCCATCTTTGAAGTTTCTAAGGTTTGTG
Source organism: Thalassophryne amazonica (assembly GCF_902500255.1). Classification (NCBI taxonomy): domain Eukaryota; kingdom Metazoa; phylum Chordata; class Actinopteri; order Batrachoidiformes; family Batrachoididae; genus Thalassophryne; species Thalassophryne amazonica. Next base: position 16,182,969 of record NC_047118.1, read on the forward strand.
TCCCAAGAATGTTCCCTGTGAATTTTAAGACTCTGGCAGTAATAGGACTGGATTTATGCTGAGCACAGAGAGACAGATGGATGGACGGATGGATGAAAAGCCTTTGCAATACCTGATGGCCATATCTGATGACGTCAGGTAACAACAAAGCAACTTCCAATACAGAAATTGCACTCGTGTTCAAATGAAATATGTGGCATTTGTTTTGTTCTTTCCTGAAGGACACTAATCAGTTATCATCATAAAAAACGACATGTTTCATCTAGAGAATAAAAACTTACAGTTGCACCATAGACCAGCCAAAACCAAGCCTAAAGTCCACCACAATCTGTGACTGATATATAAAGAAAACAATAGCCAGAATATCAAGTCATAGGACCATGAAACTGAATTTGAATAAAAAATGATCAATGACATAAAACTAATAACGGACGGGGGTAAAACAAAACTTTAATAACTCTGATTTGCTGTGGGTGGATGAACACAGGGGATTCACTTATCACAGGAGACTTTAAACACGGACTGAAATGAAAGCAAAGACTGCTGATAATACAGTTTAATATGTACAGTATATCAAGGACGGGTGCACTGACCCCACATGTCAGTATAAGTCACTGTAAAAAAAGGACATGGTCAATAAGTCATAGATCCCTGTTTCTTTACTTCCACTTAACATAGTGAATTCATGAAATTTCAACTGAATTTCATTATCAACATACAATGTCTGGTTTGTGAGTCAGTCCAGTGAAATGAAAATTTCAATCTGCCAAAAAATACAAAACGTAAAACTTGTTCTGAAGGTGAGTTGACTCATGTTTTCAAAGCAGAAATTCAGCTTATGGTTTTCAGCAGAACCACCTTGAAAAATTTTCAGTGTTTTGGCCAAAACCATATGACTGGTTATAGAGGGGAAAAAATCAATCACATCTGTTTTTTTTGTTTTTTGTTTTTTTTAATTGCACATCTGACTTATGCTGTGGACTGTGTATGTAAGCTGGTTTCAGTGCAGAGGGTTCCCATTTCAAAGCTTACATCTGCCCATTCTGCAATAGGGAATGGCATCTGGGAAGAGATCTGGCATAAAACCTGTGCCAAATCAACATGCAAATTCACCTCCGTCTGATCTGCCATGGTGACCTCACCTTGAGTGAGAACAAGGGAGATGCCGAAGGGACTTACTTTATATATAAAATGAGTTCACATCAATTTTATTAATCTAAACTTGAAAATTTAAAATATTTTCTGTCAGATGGGTGAAAGTACTAAAATATGCTCATCTGTAATAATAATTTATAGGTCATTAAGGGTGCAAACCAATTTTTGTATAAAATTCCAATTTTGAATTTTTAAAAGTGGAAAGCACTGGCATATATTGCCTATTTATATTCATTTAAAACTTTTACATAAGTCGCAGCTTTACATTATTTTTGCATCAGATTCAAGCAGTTACATGCACCTATAACTTTTGCCCAATTCCATTGGTTGAGGCAGTCACATGACGTAACATGAAATAAACCATGGCTGTGAGTGATCTCATTGATGAAAATGTGTAGCAACTACAGTTGACTGGTTTGACTTTTCAAAGTTTAAACATAGAAACCACAAGCAAAATCATCAGATTTAATCATGCAAGGCATGCCGCAGGCAGAAAATTAATGGAGTGTGGGCTGCATGTGGTCAATTTTGAACTAATCTGACCAAATAGATGTAGTGTGCTGGGGATGTGATTTTGCATGCTGTCGTTCATTTCATCATTAGCAGGCATCAGTATGAAAGATAACAGCAACAGTTAAACAGAGCTGCAGCTGCACCAAACACTAATTAATCCAACAGTGGCGAATCTAAAATGTGTTATGCATTTTTCTAGCTTACACATTAGTGTTGTCACTGCAGCTGCATCCTTCAATCACGTAAATTCAACACTTAATTGCAGGCTGATAGTGCCATAGCAACATTTAATTTCATCCACTTGTAAATTATTAGATAAACTGTCTCTGGTTGAAAATGGGGCTTCTACTCTGATATGAAACCATTTGTAGAAAATTACTAAACTGAAATACTGCACACTTATCACAGTCTGACCATCTATGTTCTAATATTAAAGATTTACATTTAGACAATGCTTTGGACAGCAGAACGGTGGAAATCCCGGCCGTAGCTGCTGCAGTTCATCTTGACGAGTGATTGAGTGACATTTGCTGGATCACTCTGGCCCTCAGTGATTATTTGTCACAGCATTTGGTTTGTTGGTAGCATGTCACATTAAGCGACTTTCCATTTTGATTTAGTGCAAAATGTCTCTGTAGCAAGTGGCATTATGTTCATGTACATTCTTCTTTTGCTGTGGGCCGAGGCTGTGAACTGCAGTGAGCTCTCCCCAACTGCCCACCCTTTTATCTATATATCTGCCACACTCCCCTCTGTGCATCGATCCATTCTGTCAGACTTTGGTCCAGACCGAAATATCTTGACAACTGTTCAATGTGTTGCAATGAAACTTGACATTCAGCAAGAATCCTAATGACTTTTACCAACAACTGTATTTTTCATCTCATGCACATAGGTCAACTTTTCACTTGTCACACATCAATTCATGATGGAATGAATATGAGGCAACTAACTCCCATCAACTCTTATTTGAAGCATGCTAACAATTTTAGACAAATTGTACAGCTGCTGAAATGTTTGCATAAGTTTAGCAATTACTAATTTTTCATCCATGAAACAACAGACTTTTGTTTGTTTGTTTGCTTATCAACCTGTTTACCATACTCATGTGTCAGAATGTCCAGGGTGTTCCACGCAAAATTCTGCCTGAAGAGGTGGTGGGCAGATGCACGAGCAAGGACAAATACATCTGTCGGAACAAAATGTCTGATTTCATTACAAATAAAAAAATAAATGACAAATAACGCACCTGTTTGTGTCCATTTTTTCCCAAATTTTGTACAAATCTTTTTTCTCATTCATTAAATGTGTTCCGTATCAGCTGATGTCTGGTCGGTTTCTTTGAAAGTTTTGTGCATGGTCAAAATTTTGAGCAGACATCAGACAGAGACCTTTTGAAATGGTTGCACATTTGTTATGTATCAAGCTATGAACAGTAGCTGGCCAGTGGACGTCCAGTCGACGTTAAGGTTGCTCATGTCGGCAGCAGACGAACCGTCACGGCAGACTGCAGGAGGTGATTTGAGGCAGTCAGTGTTGTCCACTCATTCCATCAGAGCTTGAAATCAACCAAAAACTGATGAATTAGATGTTTTCTGTTTCCGGTCAAAATTTCTGATACCATGTCATGTTATGAGTGAATGTTTCTACAAGACAGTTCTTTATTCTAATTAACCTCAGAGTCTTTATTGAGCTCTTACAACAATACTGAAATTCTAGCATCTTAACCTTCAGAAAGCTAGCCATTGTCTCAAAACACTTAGTGTTTTTTTTTTTTTTTGCACGAGTCTTTCAAAATAAGAGCCCATTTCACCATAAACTTTGATTCCACCACAACTACTACCAGTGCACACTGATGACGTTGTCACAGGTAAGACGTGGAAGAGATGAGGAAAAACATTGGAAAAACTCATTATTTTTTGTATTTTACTATGTGTTGGGGTCATGAAATTATTTAATTTAGGATGTGTGTTTAACCAACTTGGGTTAAAAAAAATGGGATAGGCTGATGCTTTAACGAGTGTATTAAGTTTTTTGCCATATGTGTCCCTCTGTTCAGGTTTAAACAAAATAACTCAAAGAGTTTTTATTGGATTTTGACCAAACATAATGGAGTGATTAAATGTCTACCAAATACAAAGTAATTTGACTCTGAAAAAAAATACATTGAATGTCAAGGTCACAGGTCAAGTTCAAAATTTTGGTACATTGCAGAACTAGCTTGTGCTGAATGACAAGGTTCCCAGTTCAAGGCCACCCATGCTCCACTGTCATAGTACAGCCAAAGTTGCATCAGGAAGGACAGCTGTGATACATGTGCCAAATCAAGATACTCATACATACAGGATTTGCTGTGCTGACACTCAACAAAAATTGAAAAATACTGAAACAAGGGTCATCTTATACTACATAGGGGATGGTTATTATACAACCCCTGACAAACATTATGGAATCACCGGCCTCGGAGGCTGTTCATTCAGTTGTTTAATTTTGTAGAAAAAAAGCAGATCACAGACATGACATGAAACTAAAAACTAAAGTCATTTCAAATGGCAACTTTCTGGCTTTAAGAAACACTATAAGAAATCAGGAAGAAAAATTGTGGCAGTCAGTAACGGTTACTTTTTTAGACCAAGCAGAGGGAAAAAATATGGAATCACTCAATTCTGAGGAAAAAATTATGGAATCATGAAAAACAAAAGAACGCTCCAACACATCACTAGTATTTTGTTGCACCACCTCTGGCTTTTATAACAGCTTGGAGTCTCTGAGGCATGGACTTAATGAGTGACAAACAGTACTCTTCATCAATCTGGCTCCAACTTTCTCTGATTGCTGTTGCCAGATCAGCTTTGCAGGTTGGAGCCTTGTCATGGACTATTTTTTTCAACTTCCACCAAAGATTTTCAATTGGATTAAGATCCGGACTATTTGCAGGCCATGACATTGACCCTATGTGTCTTTGTGCAAGGAATGTTTTCACAGTTTTTGCTCTATGGCAAGATGCATTATCATCTTGAAAAATGATTTCATCATCCCCAAACATCCTTTCAATTGATGGGATAAAAAAAGTGTCCAAAATATCAACGTAAACTTGTGCATTTATTGATGATGTAATGACAGCCATCTCCCCAGTGCCTTTACCTGACATGCAGCCCCATATCATCAATGACTGTGGAAATTTACATGTTCTCTTCAGGCAGTCATTGTTATAAATCTCATTGGAACGGCACCAAACAAAAGTTCCAGCATCATCACCTTTCCCAATGCAGATTCAAGATTCATCACTGAATATGACTTTCATCCAGTCATCCACAGTCCACGATTGCTTTTCCTTAGCCCATTGTAACCTTGTTTTTTTTCTGTTTAGGTGTTAATGATGGCTTTTGTTTAGCTTTTCTGTATGTAAATCCCATTTCCTTTAAGCGGTTTCTTACAGTTCGGTCACAGACGTTGACTCCACTTTCCTCCCATTTGTTCCTCATTTGTTTTGTTGTGCATTTTCGATTTTTGAGACATATTGTTTAAGCTTTCTGTCATGACGCTTTGATGTCTTCCTTGGTCTACCAGTATGTTTGCCTTTAACAACCTTCCCATGTTGTTTGTATTTGGTCCAGAGTTTAGACACAGCTGACTGTGAACAACCAACATCTTTTGCAACATTACGTGATTTACCCTCTTTTAAGAGTTTGATAATCCTCTCCTTTGTTTCAATTGACATCTCTCATGTTGGAGCCATGATTCATGTCAGTCCACTTGGTGCAACAGCTCTCCAAGGTGTGATCACTCCTTTTTAGATGCAGACTAACGAGCAGATCTGATTTGATGCAGGTGTTAGTTTTGGGGATGAAAATTTACAGGGTGATTCCATAATTTATTCCTCAGAATTGAGTGAGTCCATTGCTGACTGCCACAATTTTTTTCCTGATTTCTTATAGTGGTTCTTAAAGCCAGAAAGTTGCCATTTGAAATGACTTTAGTTTTGTGTCATGTCTGTGATCTGCTTTTTTTCTACAAAATTAAACTACTGATTGAACATTCTCCGAGGCCGGTGATTCCATAATTTTTGCCAGGGGTTGTATTAGCTAATCTGAGGAACTGGTTAAAAATACAGCTATTCTGTTCTATCAAACACTAATGTGTATTCATATGTCAATTCTCTATTGATCACATGACATTTGATTTTGGGTGACCTTGCAACACATTAAAGTCAATCCAAAGTCTATGTTTGACAAGTGAACAGCTTTGCAATGCATTAAGAAAAAGATTAGGTTCAATCCAAGCTGTTCCTTCATGTTTATATTATATTTGTTAGTAATAGTAATAGCATTTTAATAGTAATGTTTAATCAAAGACTGTTAGCTGTGTAACAGCAACAACAATAATAACAACAACAACAACAACAATAATAACTGAATGAATGAATGAATGAATAAATTAATTTGGCACACACAGGTCAAGAACAACAAAAAACTTACAACGAAGGAGAGAAAGAAAATAATCCAACAATGCACCCATGTGCCCGAAAGGGTGTAGGCAGAAGCAAAAGCTTGTAAATGCCTACCCCTTTAACTAAAAATAAAAATTATACATATGTAGATAAAATTATACATATACCCATCATAACTCATACAAAGTATACATTGATCCATGAATCTGAATTTCAAAAAAACACAAACATGCAAGCAGCAGTGCAGAAAACAGAATAAATCAAAATCAAATCAGAATCAATAAACCTAATTTAACATGGCATAGCAAGTAATCAAATAATTTTTATAGAGCCTTTTAAAACCAACCAAACTACAGAGTGATTTTATATTATCCGGGCAATTATTCCAAATATGTACACCTTTAACAGAAATACAATGACTTTTTATGGTATGTTCCTCGTAAATTATAACTGGAGTCCCTCATTCCAAACAGATCCTGAACATGTTGTGGCATAAGTTCATTTTTAAGTTTGAACATAATTTGTATTATGATGTCATCAATCAAGTCCCAGAATTTCAAACTATGCAACTGGACAAACAAAGGATTAGTTGGCTCATGATAAGGTTTCTTACTAAAAATTTTTATAGCTTTCTTTTGAAGTAAAAATATAGGATTTGTGTTAGATTTGTATTTGGTTCCCCAAACTTACAGTACAGTACAATACAGTAGGTCATGTACAATGATGCCGGTAACGCGTTACTTAGTAACGCGTTACTCTAATCTGACCACTTTTTTTAGTAACGAGTAATCTAACGCGTTAATCTTTCCAAATCAGTAATCAGATTAAAGTTACTTCTCCATGTCACTGTGCGTTACTATTATTTTTCATTGTGGGTCGATAGCAGCATTAAACTTGGTCTGTGGGCAGGGGGTCGGGGTTCGACTGAACTGCCCACTTTAAGTGAGCTGTGAGCTTTTCATCCAGTTTTTTGCAGCTGCTCGACTCGTCGTCTCCTCTTAAAGCACGGTGATCAGCACACCTGCACTGAGCTTTACAAAGACATTTTTATACTGTTTTCTCCTTTATTTAGAATTCTGAGCTGAGCCGCTCTGTATCTGCACGTTAAAACAGCTGATCCTCCGTGACGCGTCAACAACTAACACTATTTTCCACTCAAATGCACCTAAACTCTCTTTCTGAGGACCACATGATGTGAAAACACAATAAAACTTTCTTACCTGTAAATCTGGTCATGTTTTCTGCATAAATAAATGTTATCCATTCTTTGTGCTGTTTCTCTGTTTTTTGCTTCACCTCCCTTTGTGTAATTCCAAAAATCAAATAATTGCTTGTCCAAATGTACTTTAGAACTACTTCTGTAAAGCATTTTATAGAAAATTGCATTTTAACTTAATTAATCCAAGTTCATGAGAAATATAAAACTTGAAGCACAAAATTAACCGTTGTTAAATGTTGTTTACTCTTTCGATACTCTGGCCAAAAAAATTCTTCGGGATAAATAAAGCTGAGCTTTATATTTATCTTTATCTTTAACCCACATCAAGCTGTTTCTACTGACAATCTGGTCCGCAAAATCTGTCCTGTTGCATGTGATCTGTCCTAAGCATGTGACAGATCATTTAGCTGCAGAAGAGAAATGGTGCAGTGTTCATTACTGGGCCTCCTGAATAGATCGCACACGGCCTCATTTATATTGCAAGAAGGCTTTCAGATAAGTATGGCAGACCTGATAAAACTGACATTCTACTGCCACCAATTTCCACACAAATCTGCCGCCGCAGCTTCCGTTCACCGCAGAATCATAAAGATCAAACAAAAACACATCGCCATACACCATCAAGCCTTAACAGGGCATCTCAGCTCTATTGATTTCACACAAGTCAGAAGCACTTCCCTGAGAAGCACTGAAATTGTACAAGAGGCTGCAGCTCCGAATATTCTCCAGGTCCACGTTAATTGGGTCGGGAGGCAGGGAGCTCTGAAACAGTATCATCAGTGAGGTTGATAAGGATGGAAAGTGAGTTCTCATTTAGCACAGAAAACTGCACATTACAGTGAGAGAACGTCAGGCGTAATGCTGCATTATTAATGAGCCGTCTTCATTCCATTCCAGCTAAGGGATGTGCAGAGGTAAATATTAATTACAAAACAGTTCTTTTTGAGTTCCACAAATCTTCACATATAGATTTACCCCCACACAAGATTTTGCAGCACAAAACCCCAAATTTGCACCAATGCCCAATAAAGCTGTATCATTTGAAATCAAATGGCTGTTTACTCCACTTCAGTCTGGACAATTTCATTGTGATGATCAATACTGTGTGTTTAGACTACTAGTGCAGTGCCCATAGGAAGAATGTATTCCTATAGGAAAGTGGGAGCTTTGTTGACAATCTTTGTCAAAACTGGCACGTGGGAATTTTCCACCTTGTGATAATAAACAGCCCAGTCTCACTTTTTTTTGTTTTTTTTTTTGTGCTCACATCACGAAATGATTCACTATTACTAACCCTACTCCTTCCCCTAACCCTAACCTTAACCATAACCTAACCCTACCTCTTCCCTTATTCCTAACCATAACCACACCGACCCCCTCACTGCACTTTTAATTACGTGCAGCCATCACGGAATGAATTAGAAAGAATTTGTGCTGCCATGATGGCATTTTTGCACTTTCGTGGCAATATGATGAACCTATAGATTAATATATATTTCATGCTGCTGAATCACAACAATCCATGAGACTGGGTTGCTATCTGCCCTCAGGCCAACTGGTGCTGGATTCTGTTGTTTGAAGTGGATGAGTCACTGATTCCCCCTGGATGGGACTCCAGTCTATTGCAGGTTACTTCTCTTACCCAGACTTGCATCCATTTACAGCTGGGTGGACTGAGACAATGTAGATGACATGTTTTGTCCAGAAGACAAACAGGCAGCTTGACTAGGAATTGAACCAAGGTCTACATATTGACTGCCCAATTGCTGAAGTACCTGCTTAATGGACCTGAGCTAGTTTGGCTGCATAACAGTTAAGGCAGTGTGAGACGATTTAACGCTGTGTCATTATTGGTGTGTGTGTGTTTTTAAGAAAACTCATAAAATCCTACATATCACTTTGAGTGCCGTAAGATTGTTACTTTCTGAATTTCAGAGTAACAAGCCATCTCCTAGACAACCAAAAAAAAAGAGGACTTCAGCACCATTTTCAGTGTCATTAAATGCTTTCAAAATGCTTTCAAGGATAACAAGCTCTTGTGGTGAGCATGAAATGTTTTTCTCACACTTTAAGCTTAAAATGCTAAATTACATAAAATGTGAATTTCTGTGAAAAGAGAAGGCAAAAGTTAAGTATTATGTTACAGAGTAATGTTAGGAAAAATTACCTAAAGACTATCTGACACAGACAACAAATGAGACACCAGAGGAAACAGGTTTCAGTTTCTAAGATCTTTTGTTATTTAAAGCTTTAAAGGTACATGTCATACAGAGTGTAGGTCTGAAGACAAATACAAATACATTCAGTTTTCATGCCACTTATATATAGTCCCAAAATGTGCCAAAGCCCATTGAATGAAAGCATTTGATAGTATAAGACAGTCAGTCTCAAAGTCCGTTCCCAAACAATCGTTCATCATGCATTGATGGAATAATGTATCATCTCATCACATAGCATAAGACAATCGGTCACACAGTCCATTTTCTGCATCTTCATCATGCACTGATGAACGAATGTCTCACCTCATCATTCTTATCTGTGCTCTTCCTCTTCCATGGCATTGTTCAATTAATTACTATAACAGTTATAATGGTAAATATATTTGACAGGTCTTTAACAACATTAGCTTTTATAACAAACAGTAAAGGTGGATTACCAGAGTTTTTATCACAATGAAAAACAGGACTCATGCAGCAAATAAGTATCTTTTAAAAGGTTCCACACATGATGCATGAACATCTCTTCTGGGAAACAGTGACTTTCTGTTTGGCAGCATTCATTAAACTCATAGTAACCCAGTGGATCATCCACTTCCAGGTTTCGGACATTGAGAATGTCCCATGATGCCCTGCATATTTTGGCCCACCACTAACAACCAATAGGTGACATATTGTTTTATGAAACTAGTCAACAATATAAATTCAGAAATGGTACTCATCTGAATACTTATTTAAGGGTCCTGGGTGCTTCCTGTCTTACTGTATAAGGTGCATTCAGAAAGTATCTGACATTTTATCCCACATTATCAAATGAAGTGTGTGAGTTGTTTGTTGGGGACATGTAGGGAACCTTCATGCACATGCAGAACCTTTCCCACCTGCAGAGTGGCAAGGATGACAACCAATCAGAATACAGTGGCACTGTGAGGTCAGTGGCAGGTCTCTGTAAAACTGCTTCATTTATGTGTTTATATACATGTTGCTCATATATTCTGTAAAAGCTAGTGAGAAATAAAACTTGTAAAACTGAAAATGCTGTTTCTGGAACCCAATAACACCTCTGAATTGATTTACAAGACATTTCATGGATGTCAGCGTGGTGACATCACAGGCTAGCTGCAAACTGTTTCATTTGTGTGCAAATATAACCTCTTTGTCATATATTATATAAAAGCTAGCGAGTAATAAACTTCTAAAACTGAAAACGCAGTTTTTGTAACCTCGTAACACCTCTGGAGTAATTTACAAGACATGTCGCGGATGTCAGCATACACGCTAACGTCAGCTAACTCAAAGTTCTTGTCAAAAGCTATGACTGATTGATTGATTGATTGAGGGACTTTACTGAGCATGTACAAAATGTCAGAAAGACAATAGGATCTTAATAATTAATGTAAATAACAATAAATGTATAATTTTATATACACTGAAGAAAGAGAATGTTTGAACCAACTTATAAAAGTGTTAACAATTTGTAAAAAACCTGAATGAATTAAGTTGTTTGAACTTAAGTTTGAAAGTTAAATCAACTCTAACTTAAAAACTTAAGTTCAAACAACTTAATTCAGGTTTTTACAAATTGTAACACTTTTTAAGTTGGTTCAAACATTTTTTTTCAGTATATATATATATATTTTTTTTTGAGTGAGGAGTGGTCCACCCCTCCCGTCGGAATCCCTTTGTCTAACAACTTCCTGAGAGACTGGCGCTTTGCTTTCTCAGAACTTTCAGAACCTGTGAGGCAGATCGAAGTGGACACCATTCGAGAAATTCAGCTGGTTTTCGGTGAAAATTTTAACGGCTGATGAGAGATTATGGAGTGTTACTGTCGCTTTAAGGACTTCCCACGGAGCGGGACGTCGTGCCGCGCTCTGAGGCACCATCGTCAGCCTTTTTCGAGTTGAAAACCTCCAAATTTAAGCCGCTGTTGACCCAGGACATCGTGAGAGAACAGAGAAGTTTCAGAAGAGCTCGGGATCAGCAGTTTATCCGGACATTCCACTGTTAAAGGAGATTTTGTAATGAAAGACGTGCAGACGGATTGGCGCGTTGGTAGGCAGCCGGCGCGGCGCGCCGCCACAGGAAAGACACCTCCGTGTTGATAACCATTTGTAAAAACCAGGCAGCTTTTGATGGCTTTCAGTAGAGTGAGTATCTGAGAAATTGTTTAACAGCTGGACATGTTCCAACTTGTCCTTAAGGCTTCCAACGGAGGTGTGTTTCCTGTGGCGGCGCGCTGCGCCAGCTGCCTGCCGACGTGCCAATCCGTCCGCACGTCTTTCATTCTCCTTTAACAGTGGAATGTCCAGATAAACTGCTGATCCCGAGCTCTTCTGAAACTTCTCTGTTCTCTCACGACGTCCTGGGTCAACAGAGGCTTAAATTTGGAGGTTTTCAGCTCGAAACAGGCTGACGACTGCACCTCAGAGCACGGCGCGACTCTCAGGAAGTTGTTAGACAAAGGGATTTCGACGGGAGGGGTGGACCACTCCTCACTCAAAGCCTGCCCACAGGCGAATGACGTAACCGACAGGCGTGAAAAAACTCTCGCATGCCCACGAGGGTTCAAGCTTGTCTGATGTAATCGCACGTGATTCAAATCCATATAGTTTTTGAAAAAATAAAAAGGACTGATACTTTTCTCACAGACCTCGTATATATATATATATATATATATATATATATATATATATATATATATATATATATATATATATATATATATATATATATATATATATATATATAAATGGTAGCAATTAAACAACTGGAAATTATAAAAAAAAAACACAATGCTCATACAGCCGAGGGTATTTTAGCACTGCATTATATTTAAGTTGTCCTTATCTTAACTACTATTACTACAAGGCCAACAACAATTGCAAAACGAAAAACACAAAGACAGACTTGTTCATAAGTAGGAATTTGCTGATGTTAGGAACTTTTTTTTTCTCCAGGATTCTTCAGTACAATAATCTCTCTGAATCTTTATATCTCTTTGGAGATAAAGTGATCCTGAAATTACAGAGCAGTCTGATCCTTATAGCTCGCACCAAGAGATTGGCAGCTTGTTAGTGTTCCTCTTTGGGGAGATGAGTTTTCCCCTGCTGGCCCGGGAGCAAATCTTGCCTGAGCTTTTGCTCTCCTGCTTCTCCTCCCTGTGCTGTTTTTGTACTTTTCCTACATGTCAGGAAAATATAAAAATGCTAAGCATGTGCTGACCATCCACTTAATAAACATCCTTGACTGTCACATTGCTGCCAGCTACACTATGAATCCAGAAAGAGCCTGTGCCTTCTCTTCTACTCAAGAGATCTTTATTCATATTCATTAAAGTTCTGTTGTTGAGTTACAGTTGCAGAACAATGTTTTTAAAAATGTAAGTAGCATGTAATCTGTTATTACCTCCACCAACGGGGTAATACTGTATGTTCAGTGCTGTTTATATGTGTGTGTTTACACAAAAGCTACTACATTGATTTTTCTTATAATTGGTGGAGGGGTGGGGCATGGCCCAAGACAAAATCCCTTAACTGTTGGTGGAGATCAATTCAGTGGGTGGATTCAGAAGGTTGTTGTTTTTCCCTTTCTTGAAAATTAGGAGAAATCTAAAATGCAGTGCATCCAGAAAGTATTCACAGCGCTTCACTTTTTCCACATTTTGTTATGTTACAGCTTTATTTCAAAATGGAGTAAATTCATTTTCCCACCAAAATTCTACTCACAACACCCCATAATGACAACATGAAAAAGTTTTTATTTTTGCAAATTTATTAAAAATAAAAAACTAAGAGATCACATGTACAGAAGTATTCAGAGCCTTTGCTCTGAATACTTATGTACATGTGTACAGTGGTCCCTCGCTATAACGCGGTTCACCTTTCGCGGCCTCGCAGTTTCGCTGATTTTTTTTTTGTGCAATTTTGCATGCTTTTTTTAACAGCACATTGTGTTCTGCGTCCTTATCAGGCGGGCCGGTCGTGGCACCAGTCGGTATCACCGCGATTGCTCTCACTGCCTCCGATGCACTTTCTGCGGGCTCGTTAAACACAGCAGTGGGCCACTTACACCGCCCTCCTGTCTGCTGTGTGGAGCTGCACCAAATCTGGCAACAGGTCCAGAAACTACGCTTGCTGTTTTGATGCGGATGTTGACCGCAGCTGCAGAGCTCCATGGCCACCGAGAGAGGACTTGGATTCTTCTGAGCGAAGGGAGAGTTCTGCGTGTGTCTGTTTATAATCTTCTCGCCCAGAAAAAAAAAGAGCGTTTACACAGGAGAGAAAACTGAGAAAATGTTAATGCCTGCTAGAGAAAAGTGTATAAAGTGTGTAGTGAGGGGTTTTACAGCCTTAAAACATCTATAATAATTGCAAAAAATAGCACTGACTACTTCACGGATTTTGCTTATCGCGGGTTATTTTTAGAACGTAACTACCGTGATAAACGAGGGACCACTGTACTTTGTTGATGCACCGTTGGCAGCAATTACAGCCTCTAGTCTTCTTTAATGTGATGACACAAGCTTGGTGCATCTATCTTTGGGCAGTTTTGCCCATTCCTCTTTGCAGCACATCTCAGGCTCCATCAGGATGGAAGGAGAGCGTCAGTGGACAGCCATTTTTAGATCTCTCCAGAGATGTTCCCCCCAAGTCTGAGGGTCCTGACTAGTCTCCCAGTTCCTGCTGTTGAAAAACATTCCCATAGCTTGAGGCTGCTACCACCATGCTTCACTGTAGGGATGGTGCCTGGTTTCCTCCACACATGACGCCTGGCATTCATGCCAAAGAGTTCAATCTTGGTCTCATCAGACCAGAGAATTTTGTTTCTTGTGGTCTTAGAGTCCTTGAGGTACCTTTTGGCAAACTCCAGGTGGGCTGCCATGTCCCCTTTACTAAGGAGTGGCTTCCGTCTGGCACACTCTGCCATACAGACATGATTAGTGAATTGCTGTGGAAATGGTTGTCCTTCTGGAAGATTCTCCTCTCTCCACAGAGGAATGCTGGAGCTCTGACAAAGTGACCATTGGATCCTTGGTCACCCCCCTGACTAAAGCCATTCTCCCCCGATTATTCAGTTTAGACAGGCGGCCAGCTCTAGGAAGAGTCCTGGTGGATCTGAACATCTTCTATTTACAGATGATGGAGGCCACTGTGCTCATTGGGACCTTCAAAGCAGCAGAAATGTTTCTGTACCCTTCCCCAGATTTGTGCCTCGAGACAATCCTGTCTCAGAGGTCTATAGTCAATTCCTTTGCCTTCATGCTTGGTTTGTGCTCTGACATCCACTGTCAACTGTGAGACCTTATATGTAGACAGGTGTGTGCTTTTCCAAATCATGTCCAATCAACTGAATTTACCCCACATGGACTCCAATTAGGCTGTAGAACCATCTCAAGGATGATCAGTGGAAACAGGATGCACCTGAGCTCAATTTTGAGCTTCATGGCAAAGGCCGTGAATACATGTGATTTCTTACTTTGTTTAATCTTTAACAAATCTGCAGGAAAAATTCACATTGTCATTATAGGGTATTGTGTGTAGAATTTTGGGGGAAAAAATGAATTTCATCTCACTCATCTTCAACCGCTTATACGGGATCAGATCCATTTTGGAATAAGGCTGTAACATAATATCTGGAAAAAATGAAGGCACTGTGAATACTTTCCAGATGCACTGTACCAAAATTTCTCTGGAATGGAATTCAAATGTCTTGAGAATTTCATGAAAATGTTGAAAAATACCCTATTTTGTAAAGTTTACAAAAACAGAAAGAATATCCATTAATATTTACAGAGATGTACAACCCCTGGCAATAATTATGGAATCACCGGCCTCGGAGGATGTTCATTCAGTTGTTTAATTTTGTAGAAAAAAAGCAGATCACAGACATGACACAAAACTAAAGTCATTTCAAATGGCAACTTTCTGGCTTTAAGAAACACTATAAGAAATCAGGGGAAAAAATTGTGGCAGTCAGTAACAGTTACTTTTTTAGATCAAGCAGACTCACTCAATTCTGAGGAATAAATTATGGAATCACCCTGTATCAAATCAGATCTGGTCGTTAGTCTGCATCTAAAAAGGAGTGATCACACCTTGGAGAGCTGTTGCACCAAGTGGACTGACATGAATCATGGCTCCAACACGAGAGATGTCAATTGAAACAAAGGAAAGGATTATCAAACTCTTAAAAGAGGGTAAATCATTACGCAATGTTGCAAAAGATGTTGGTTGTTCACAGTCAGCTGTGTCTAACCTCTGGACCAAATACAAACAACATGGGAAGGTTGTTAAAGGCAAACATACTGGTAGACCAAGGAAGACATCAAAGCCTCAAGACAGAAAACTTAAAGCAATATGTCTCAAAAATCGAAAATGGACAACAAAACAAATGAGGAAAGAATGGAAGGAAACTGGAGTCAACGTCTGTGACCGAACTGTAAGAAACCGCCTAAAGGAAATGGGATTTACATACAGAAAAGCTAAATGAAAGCCATCATTAACACCTAAACAGAAAAAACAAGGTTACAATGGGCTAAGGAAAAGCAATCGTAGACTGTGGATGACTGGATGAAAGTCATATTCAGTGATGAATCTCAAATCTGCATTGGGCAAGGTGATGATGCTGGAACTTTTGTTTGGTGCCGTTCCGATGAGATTTATAAAGATGACTGCCTGAAGAGAACATGTAAATTTCCACAGTCATTGATGATATGGAGCTGCATGTCAGGTAAAGGCACTGGGGAGATGGCTGTCATTACATCATCAATAAATGCAGAAGTTTATGTTGATATTTTGGACACTTTTCTTATCCCATCAATTGAAAGGATGTTTCGGAATGATGAAATCATTTTTCAAGATGATAATGCATCTTGCCATAGACCAAAAACTGTGAAAACATTCCTTGCAAAAAGACACATAGGGTCAATGTCATGGCCTGCAAATAGTCCGGATCTTAATCCAATTGAAAATCTTTGGTGGAAGTTGAAGAAAATGGTCCATGACAAGGCTCCAACCTGCAAAGCTGATCTGGCAACAGCAATCAGAGAAGGTTGGAGCCAGATTGATAAAGAGTTCTGTTTGTCACTCATTAAGTCCATGCCTCAGAGACTGCAAGCTGTTATAAAAGCCAGAGGTGGTACAACAAAATACTAGTGATGTGTTGGAGCATTCTTTTGTTTTTCGTGATTCCATAATTTTTTCCTCAGAATTGAGTGAGTCCATATGTTTTTTCCTCTGCTTGGTCTAAAAAAGTAACCATTACTGACGGCCACAATTTTTTTCCTGATTTCTTATAATGTTTTTTAAAGCCAGAAAGTTGTCATTTGAAATGACTTTAGTTTTGTGTTTTGTGCTTTTTTTTTTACAACATTAAACAACTGAATGAACATCCTCCGAGGCCGGTGATTCCATAATTTTTACCAGGGGTTGTATTAGGATTAACTTTGAAACAGATCCAAATAGAGAAGTGGGTGCTTCAAGTGTTGCCATAGGTATGTGCTCTCAGAGTGCCATTCTACTTAAAATTATAAAACTATTTTTTTCTGACACATGCGCTACCTAAGTGGTTAGTCTCTATTTAAAGAAAAAATAATAATTTTATCATCAAAAAAAGTGCAGTTCTGCTGTATGGTGACTTTAATATGTGCACGAGTGTCTTAATTTCTCTGCCCGTGGATCATTTCCAGTGCCCCATGTTCATGTGACAGCTCATTGCTCCGGTCAATTCAGTGCATTATTGCTCATGGAGAGCAAGCATCAGTCATTTCTCTCTGCAGACCCAACCATGAATAATTTTTATTTTGACGAACAAAAGAAAAAAAAACAAGAGCCTTGAGTTGAAATGACAGCGATTATATAGGTTTTGGTTCAAGGTCAAATATTTTATGCAGTAATCGAAGCTGTACGTCCTGCCATAAATATATTGTGATTCTATTATGTCCCAGAGGAGAGGGTTGGTGTCACAAAGATTCTCATCTGCAAGCTGTTTGGCGCAGTCAGCGTGTTATTTTCAGCCAATTTGTTTCCAATTAAATTAGAGAAATGGATGCTTGATTCTCAGGACGCTGAATTGTTATTCACCTCTCTTCCTCACCTGGCTGAATTGGCTGCAGGATTGCCATATTTGTCTGCATTGCTCTTTGTTAACTCTTAATAGACTCCCAAGAAGGCGAGCCTCTGTTGATTAATGATCAGGTGTCATCACAGCTGTAATCGGAGTGAATGATATTTTAATAATGGATCCGCCTCGCGGGTGGAGACTGGATCTGTTCTGTCATAGAAGGGAAAATGAAGATGCCATTTTTAGGCAGTGCAGCAGCTCAGACATTATGAGAATCACACAGCATAAGAACATTTTCTCTGCACGGTCTACCTGAGTAACAAAACGGTAATGGGCTTAGGCTGCAGGGAGCGAGAGCTATACTGGCTTTTCAGAACATTTTAGGACAAATGGTTTTCATGAGGTGTAATTTCACTATGTTAAGTTATGAAAGTATGGGAACAAAGTTTTCAGACATAGGAATACTGAAGAAAAAACAAAATCTACTGAATGAAAATGATTCATATGCTGATTCAAAATTGCCGAGTAAATATTTTATGATAATTGAGTAAAAACCAGTTGTGGGTTTGAATGTGTTTGTCTATATGTGGCCCCGGGACAGACTGGCATCCTGTCCGGGTTGTATCTCGCCTCACACCCTATGACTACTGGGATAGGCTTTAGCCCCCCCGACGCAGTCTTGGATAAGGGCTTGAAGATGTATGTGTGTGTGTGTGTGTGTGTGTATGTGTGTGTAGTTCACTCACTCATTTTCTGCCACTTATCCAGGTCGGGGTCACACTGCAGCAAGTAACAGAATACGAGGTCTGTTAGAAAACTATCCAACCTTTTTATTTTTTTTTTTAAACTATATGGATTTGAATCATGTGCGCTTGCATCAGCCAAGCTTGAACCTTCGTGCGCATGCGTGAGTTTTTTCACGCCTGTCGGTTGCGTCATTCGCCTGTGGGCAGGCTTTGAGTGAGCACTGGTCCATCCCCCTCGTCGGATTTTTATTGTCAGGGAAATGGCTGAACGATTGGAGCAGCGCTGAATCAAATTTTTCCAGAAACTGTAAGAGACAGCCAGGTGGAAACCATTTGGAAGATTCAGACGGCTTTCGGTGAGGATACTCTGGGTGTCACACAGATTAAGGAGCATTACAACCAGATTAAAGATGGCCCACAGCGGCAGAGGGTGCGCCGCGCTCCGAGCGACCATCAACAGGCTGAAATGACTAGATCATTTCCGAAGTGAAGTCTGTGTTGATCCGGGACATCGTCTGACTACCAGAGAAATTGCAGAAGAGGTGGACATTAGCACTTTTGCAGCACATTCCACTGTTACAGGAGATTTTGTAATGAAACAGTGCGGAGGAATTCGCGCGTCGGGACAGAGCTGCAATGGCGCACAACAAAAAGCACGTTCGTGTTGGAAACCATTCGGAAGATTCAGACGGCTTTCGGTGGCTTTTCAATCGAGTGAGTATCCAAGAAATTGTGTAACAGCTGGGCATGTCACAACTTGTCCTGTGAGCCTTCCAACATGGACATGCTTTTTGTTGTGTGCCATTGCTGCTCCATCCCGACGTGCGAATTCCTTCGCACGTCTTTAGGTAAAGTTGAGGCTGCGGCACGCTCCGTTCACTAATAAAATGAATTAAAAGAGTACAAAGCATAAAACAAAACTATACCAGTATGCTAGCCATACGAAAGGGACAATAAGTGCATCTCAAGTCTGGACTTGAAAGTGTCCACAGAATCTGTCTGTTTTATTGACTCAGGGAGATCATTCCACAGAACAGGGGCACAATAAGAGAAAGCTCTATGACCTGCAGACTTCTTATTCACCCTATGGACACAACGTAGTCCTGCACCCTGAGAACGCAAAGCCCGGGCCGGTACGTATGTTTTAATTAGGTCAGCTAGGTAGGGAGGTGCCAGTCCATGAATAATTTTATAGGTTAGTAGCAGAACCTTAAAATCTGATCTCACTGGGACAGGAAGCCAGTGAAGGGATGCCAAAATGGGTGTAATGTGGTTGAACTTTCTGCTTTGTGTCAAAAGTCTGGCTGCAGCATTTTGAACCAATTGGAGAGCCCTAATGTTAGACTGCGGTAAACCAGAAAATAGAACACTGCAGTAGTCCAATCTAGAAGAGATAAACGCATGGATCAGGGTCTCAGCATCAGCCATAGACAGGATGGGACGAATCTTCGCTATATTTCACAGGTGGAAGAAAGCAGGCCTCATAATATTTCTAATGTGAAGGTCAAAGGACAATGTAGGATCAAAAATGACCCCAAGGTTCCTCACTTTGTCAGTGTGATGTATGACACACAAGCCTAGGCTCAGCATTAATTGGTCAAATTGATACCGATGTCTCACTGGACCAAAAACCATCATATCAGAGTTATCAGAGTTTAAAAGTAGGAAGTTTCTAGACATCCAACTTCTCACTGATGCAAGGCAATCTTATAAGGATTTTATGTGAACAAGATTACCAGCATTTATCGGCATGTGTAACTGAGTATCATCAGCATAGCAGTAAAAGGTAATCCCAAAACGCTGGAATACATGCCCAAGGGGTGCTATACAAAGGGAAAAAGCAGGGGACCTAAGACGGACCCCTGTGGAACCCCAAATTTCATGTCACTAAGGTTAGAGGTAGTGTTACTGTACAAAACACAGTGAGGACGACTGGTCAAGTATGACATCAGCCATGCAAGGGCACTCCCAGTAATCCCAAAATGATTTTCCAACCTATCAAGTAGAATATGATGATCCATGGTATCAAATGCAGCACTGAACTCTAACAGCACCAGAACTGTAGTGGTGTCCGAATCCATTGCAAGCAGAAGATCGTTCACCACTTTACTGAGAGCCATCTCTGTGGAATGATATTTTCTAAAATCAGACTGCATTGGCTCAAAGAGATTATTCTCAGTAAGATAGTCCACGAGCTGCTGTGACACGACTTTTTCCAGAATTTTAGAGCAAAATGATAGATCTGATATTGGCCAATACTTTTTCAATACACTAGGGTCAAGATTAGGTTTCTTAAGTAATGGTTTAATCACTGCAGATTTGAAACATTTAGGAATAATCCAGAAGTTAATGAAAGATTAGTAATTTCCAGCACAGTCCGCCCAAGAGTGGACAACAGGTCCTTAAACAGTTTTGTTGGTATAGGATCAAATAAATCTAGCGAAGCGCGAACTACAGGTCGTTGTCCATGAATGTGTTGCCACAGTGTCGAACAAGAACTTTGAGTTATGCTTGTTTTTGTTGATCAAATCAGAGTAAAAGGTCTGCGTTGTAGCCAATAATGCATGCTTAAAGTCTAAGATAGCATCACGCCACGCAAGGTGGAATACTTATAATTTTGAACAACATCATTTCCATTCTAGACCTCTTGCCTTATGCTTGAGGTCACGCAGGTAATCAATGAACCAAGGTGACTGTGTTTTGGGGAGCACAGTTTTAACACAGGTGGCGCAATCATGTCGAGTGTAGTTTTGAGTACTGAGTTTAAACTATCCACAAGTCTGTTTACTGATTGGGTATTTGCTAAATGTGAAGCTAAGACATCAGGCAGTTTAGCTTCAAATTCAGTCTTAGTTGAGGAGTTGATGCATCGCCGTCATGATATATAAGGTTGTTGTTCCACTAAACATGGCAGCGAAACTGTAAACTTAAGTGAGTGATCAGAGACCACTGATGTAAGAGGCATGATGTCAATATTCATGACAGCAATACCACGTGTGAGAACCAAATCCAGGGTATTTCCACTAATGTGCGTCAAGTCCCGAATGCATTGCCAAAATCCTAATGCATCCACAATTTCCATAAATGATTTGCAGAGGGGATCAGAAGGCTTATTTATATGAACGTTAAAGTCACCAATAATCAGAATGTTATCTGCACTAGTTGACAAGTTAGAGATGAACATACCAAATTCATCTAAGAATCTAAGAATTCAGAATATGGACCAGGAGGCCTATATACAGTGACAAAGTAATACAGCTGATTTTTATACTTCTGACCTTGGCAATGTGTAATATCCTGAGCAGAGAATCAGATGCTCAATTGAGTTATATTTGTGACCCCCTACAGCTAATAAGCTTGTCTGATCATAAAGATTTCAAAAAGGTATAGGTTGGAGTATCTTTGACTGGCTGTTATGAATTTATGGGGTAAAAACAGGACAAATGGTGACAAAGGTCAAATTCAGTTTGTACATGGGTCAAAAATTAAAGATGCACATTTTTGGTAAAAAAGTAATGCATATTATTGGTTGAGCTAATAGTATTAATAAATTGAATAGTTTTGACCGTGTTGAATGTTTACTGTCCAAAGTAAATGTCATACTATGTCAATGTCAATTGGAGTCAGCATATGACATATGTTACGCTGCAACATGATTGCAGTGTAACATGTTGCAAACTATTCCTTTGTAAAACTCATTTCATTAAACTACTAATTTGCTTCACTTTTTACCAAAATTGGAGCAACTTTAACTTTGGCCCCTTGTACAAAAAGAAGTACAAGTTTGTACAAGTTTGCATGTGTCCACATGTAAGCTCTACATTAAGCTGGAGTCATAAAAGCAGCTCTCTAGGCAAACGTGCACATCTACATATTCAAACACATGCTCAAATATGCTGCATCCGAAAGGGTGTGCATGCATGCATTGGTGTGGTCTCCCCCATGAAGGTGGGGGAGATTTTATTTTCTGTTTTTAGTTTCTCACAGTTTCAGAACCATGGAGAGTGAACAGCAAAATTCAGTAGCACAGCAACCAACAGACAGCTGCAGTTGGAGCACAGTGCCGCTGTCCGACAGCTTCTATAAATATGGTGGTTAAATAGGTTCAAAAAAGTTTTAAATACTATAATTAGGGAATAACCCTGTTGTGTCTGATGATTTGTGGATGTTCATGCTGGTTATGTAGTCACAAATTGACCTTTAAGCTCAATTTGTGACTGTAATCCAGTATGAACGTCCACAAATCATCAGACACAAGGGGGGTTATTCCTATTCTAACCCAATTCCATTGCTTGCATGGTTTATTTTTCTGCAGGTAATTTGGTCAGAGAGACTTTCCATCGAGGCAGCATTGCTCCAACAGCGGTCAGGGCGTGGAGAAATCCATCAAATGTGAAAATCCATCAAATCTATCAAATGTGAAATGGTAATTCTGTATCAGAATCCACATCAATACTTTTGTATGGTATCTTAGATTCACCCATTTCAGCATCGTCGTCGGTATGCGAATTTCTCTCTCACTCTCAGCTAATAGTGCCATTATTGACACCTGCGTAGCAGTGTGCCCGGCCGGTCAGGGTATGGAGTAATACATTAAAGGTGAAACGATCTAATATTTTGTGACTTTACATCCGACATTATACGGTCTGAAATCTCACATGATTAACCAATCAGATTTGCGAAAAAAAAAATGTAATTGGATTAGAATCACCCATTGAAGGTTAGAGTAATTGTCAGGCAATCGGGTGGGTGTATTAGGTATCAAGTTGACAATGATTGATTGCAACATGTGGGCAATATATCTGCCTTTATTCAATGACAGTTGTTCGCAACTGCCATCAGTGTGTCTGAGAGTGAGCACACTCAGTTTGACTCAGACTATGGTCATTTGGAGATTTGGAGACAGGGCTCCTCTCACCAAGCAACTGTGTAGTCGCCTTGCTGTTGAAAGGGGTCATGCAGAGGTTCAGGGTGGTGCCTGTTCACTCTCTGTATGACCATCTGGTCACCGCAACTCCTTGCAGTCGGTCGCCAGCAATGACACGATTCACTGCAATCACCAAACAACCACCATTTTTTTCATAGTTGCAAGAAGGACTTCCTTTTTTTTACTCTTGTGTGACGAGCCCTAAAGCAGATTAGATGTTTTTGGCACTCGGTCTCTTCAGAGGATCCTTGGGTACCACTGGAATGACTTCATATCAACCAGCTGTTTACTGAGAGAGACTGAGATGAGGAATATTACTAGCATTGTGAGGGAACATTAGCGATGACATTTTGGCCAGGAGGTGCATTTCTCTGTGCATGATCCAGCATGTACTGTAGATGCCTCATTGTTGAGGAACCATTGACTGGAGAAGATCAAAGGGATGCACACATTTCACCTGGCTGCAGCAGATAGATTGTGACTTTGACACATGGGCATAAATTATTTGTCTGCCTGGGAGGTGCCACTCAGGAGCCAACGCAGCTTTGTAGTTTGGTGACTGTGGCGATGCAAGTTGGAACCAAGAATGTTTCAGTTTTTCTTGTTCCTACAAAAAAATATATGCGAGTTTTTTGGACATGTCCAGCTCTCCACAATTTCTCTTATACTCACTCGACTGGTAAGCACTGAAAGCCGAGATAGACATGTCCCAACTTGTCCTCTAACACGCCGAAACGGAGGTGTTCCTTTGTCTCGCTTCATCAGCGAATCGGTCGTGATGCGCAAAGCCTCCGCGCGGTTTTCCATGACAAAATCTCTTGTTAAAAGTGAAATCTGCCGGAAAATGGCTGATGTCCAGCTCTTGTGATAACCAGAGAAAGAGCACACAACGGTCTTGTATCCACAGAGCCATCAGTTTAGAAATGATCCAGTGGTTTGTGCCGCGTCATCGCAGCTCGGAGCGTGGCGCACCGACCATCCTTAAAGCAGTACTGAAAGCTGTAGTAAAAGTCCTTATTCTCTGTGAAGCCCGTAAAATTTTCACCGAAAGCCAGATAAATTTTTCGAATGGTTTCCAGGTGCCAGTCTCTAACAGCTTCTGAAAAAATTCTGATGGAAAAAAGTCCTTTTCATTCCGCCATTTCCAGAAAATGAAAATCCGACGAGGGGGCAGGACCACTCCTTCCCAAGGCGTGCTCACAGGCGAATCACGTCACCGACAGGCGTGGAAAAACTCACGCATGCGCACGAGGGTTCAAGCATGTCTGACGTAAAAACATATGAATGAAATCCATATAGTTTTTGAAAAAAATAAAAAGGTACGATACTTTATTGACAGACCTCGTATTTAGGGAACACCTCTAGAGTCAGATGTAAGTTTTTTTAGAAAGCACAGCAAGAAAAATGACCTCAATGGAACTTGTAATATCCAATCTGCAATATAAATACAAAAAAAAAAAAAGTTTTACAAACTTTTACCGGCTGTAAAAGTAATGATTTATTCCTGTTTTGTTAAATAGAGTTTGTACAGAACCAAATATATTATTCGTTTACAAATAATTTGTTATTGGATTTTAGAACAATAAAACAAGCAAAACCCAAGAGAGTAAGGGCTTTTCTGACTCTGAGTATTTTTTAACAAACGTGTGAGATTTAATGATGCTTAATGGCTGTCACGTTGGCCGTCTGTTCTCCATCAATCTTTTGTGTATCAAATGAGAGAATAGAGAGGAAAAAGCATTGACAGCTACAAGAAATTGTTCAGAAAATAAATTAATTGAATAAAAATCTGAATTGTTACTGAGGCTATACTGGCAACACAAAAAATGAATAAAAAAATAAAACAAAATAAAGTAAAATAAAATATCAAATATCATTTCCATGATATTTACTGAGCTTGTTCATGCCCCCAAAAACTCCTGCCACCAAGGTCTTGGACAAGTACAAATGGACTCTGTTCGTTCGTGTGTGTGTGTGTGTGCATCCATTTGTGCATTAACCCATCTGTGCATGCACCCATGGCTACAGATAGCCAAATGAGGTTTCATGAAGCATTTGCTGTTTTTTTCTGAGCCCACTAGATGGCAGCTTCTTTTACAATTATTTCCCCTTTAATGATGCTTCACTGAAATTACAGCTGTCCTTAATTTCAATGCACCAAATGGCTTAAGAGGCGGAGCACTTACCACGTTCA
This sequence comes from Thalassophryne amazonica, assembly GCF_902500255.1. Classification (NCBI taxonomy): domain Eukaryota; kingdom Metazoa; phylum Chordata; class Actinopteri; order Batrachoidiformes; family Batrachoididae; genus Thalassophryne; species Thalassophryne amazonica. Next base: position 16,208,453 of record NC_047118.1, read on the forward strand.
TCTTAAGATCAATGTCCACTAGATATTGTCACTTTATTGCAGCATTTGTTTCATTAATTGTTTCAAGCATTTGGGAGCAGTAACTTATTTTTAGAAGCATATATTTCATTCAGTGTTGCAGGTATTGCAGTATGTCTCATTTTGTAAGGAAATTGTTAAATGTGTTATTGCAAGTTTTTCATGCAATCAGTGCATTTCTGTAAGTGTTTTGCACGTTTCCCTCCAGTGAACTATTATCTGAAGCAATTGGTTCCTTTGCTGTTTGGAGGGTGAAGCATTGTAAAACAATTTATCCGCATGGTTCACAGTTAGAAAAAGCCTTGTTTCTGCAATGTACATTCTTTGTGAAATATTGCAGCAGGGGTTGAAACACAAAATCCACCCCCAAGCCCCAAGCTATGGCTGCAGTAGTGATTGATCTAATATTGCATGGCTCTAACTCAGACACAAAAATCTGCAGAAAAGAAAAGGCTTACTGAACTAAGTTTGCTGTTCCAAATGGGAGGTCAGAAACAATCTTGCAGATGTAGCATTTTTAAAGTGATTCTGTTTTGAATGCTGATAATAATCATAGTGGGTTAATGAGACTTGTAACTGATTCTATTAAAAATACTGATTTTTTTTTTTAGTATACAACACTGTAAGGCTTCATTTGAAAGCAAATTGTGGTCGTAAAGAGAGCAACAAGGATAAGTACAAATTGTGGTTTCTGCAAAACTCTGCAAGAATTCCTTTAGAAATGTCTTTTTTCACAATGTAAGTACTTTTGTTGTCCTCAGAATGAGCCAGCTGTATCGCCTGTATCGGCTTCAGTGTCGTAGAAAGTGCACATTGTTCTTCCTCTGTAAAATGTAAGCTGCATGAGAATGCACTGTCAGGGTATACTGTGGATCCCTTGATACTTTCAAGTAAAGGCACTGATGTTTGGGGCTTATTCCTCCATAATAATGATGACATCGCCACGTCCAGAGGAAGCTAAGTATGAACTTCAGACCTCTAGCTTCCACTGCACCAACACAGAGATAAATCATTTGTAAGATACCCCGCAGGCTCTTTCAGGGTGTCAGATCCCGCTTTTTAGATGCACGGCACATGCTCACCCTCCGATGAGTGTGTTTGTGTAAAAACCAGCTCTCTGTCTCTGGGGTCCGACCTTCGTGTCTCCACGGGTATTACCCGACAGGGCTGCACAAAGGCTGTTCAAGCTGGTGGCGAGGAGATTCGTCTAGCTGCTCACTGCCTCTATCCGGACGTCCACCCCGCTGAAGCTGATCTCGCACCCCGGTCGAATAGCCTTCTCAGGAACCAGGATACGAACCAGCCACGCTGTTAACGGCAGCTCTCCTCTTATGGATCAGGGCTCTTGGAATGTTGCTAGATTTTAAATTTAGTGACTCGTACAGCAAGTCCCCAGGATGTGTTATTTTCATTAAAAAACCAGACTAACCTTTTAGAGCCTTTTGAGGTTGTACACCCAATAAACTTTAACTTTTACACCTTAAGAAGCATCAATAATCCAATGTCCGAGCCTTAACACTTTAACTGCATGCTTGGAAATTTACTGCAGGTTTTGCAAGTGCCAATAACATAATCAACATAGATTATATAGTGATAATTTCACAATAGTAATTCAAATATAATTAGAATAATGATTGGCAGAGATTTTTGTTTTTAATTCAATAATTCTGACTGATCTTACTTTGACTGGGACTGGATTGACTTCTTAACAATTTTTTCTAGGAGTGAGGGAAGGAGGTTTTTGAGGTTAGGGTCCCCAGCTCGATGAACTTGATTTCCTCTTCATCAGCTATTAATCGTTAGCTGACCACGATCCTTGTGTGATGTTGTAATCCTTCAGGAAGTTAATCCACATAAGAATTTATTCCGTCTTCAATCACCCAAAAGTTGATCTAATCCATTCTGGTATGCGGTGATGTTCCTTGAGAGAGAAATCGTTGAACATTCCCCACTCAGACTTAAGGCCAGTGGTTATTCTCCATTGTTCTGCTACTCCGTGACTGGACGGCCTGAGTGGGAGTTGAAATCTCTCTCAAATGATCTTTTATGGCTCCAGTCCTCTCACTCCACGATTCCAATTGCTGCTCACAAGATGGTCAAGTCTTGTGATCTCCTCGTAGCAGGGGAGTAGTGGCAACAGCACCTCTCCCTGGAAGAATAACCCCGTTTTCTGGTGTTTCAACAGGTTATATATGTTCTTGACTCTTGTCGTCCTCAGATGATCTTGGTTACCATGGGGACGCTGTTGACTCAAAACCTCCTCCCTTCTCCTTCTGCTTTACTGGAAATCCCCGCAGCCCCTACCAGTAACTTATTTCTCAAGTTCCTCTTTTCTGTTAACACTTCAGCTTTTCCGAGATTTCATTCTTTTAAATCATTTCTTCAAAATCACATCAATCATATTCAATCATTTCATTACAACTCTCTTTCACATAAAAACAATTCATATATCATATACAAACATTCTCATTCCTTATTATTCATTTCATTTTTACCAACATCTTAATCATTTGATCAGTTGTTCAATATCAGCTTTTCTTGCCCACTTGCAACATCTTCACTTCCTCTTTTTCTCTGACTCTGCAATCTTTATGAAAAACAACTCATATAATCATTCATTTCACTTATTTGTAACATACGTTTTCTAATCAACTCTTAATTTTAACACATTAATACTTCATTTGATCATACTTGTCATGTTAGAATCATTCTTAGACATATTCCATCGTCTTCACCACTGAGTTCATTCCGTGGGCCTCCCCATTTGCAATGGAAAAGTCCGGTATGACCTCACTTACTCCTGGAAGGTACCAAAAACTGTGCAGTTTAATCCAACAGTATGTATATTAATTCCATGGCTCGTATTATATTCCAAGATGAAAACAAGCTGAAAGCAAGCTTAAAGTCATCTTTCCTGACAAGGGTCTCTACAATATGCAGACTAGCTCTAAGCACACTGCAGCTCATTAACCAATGGCAGTCACTGGCATTCTTTCCACGACCTTAACTACCTATAAATAACGGTCACTGGTGGATTTTCATTCCCCCGGTTATGGTTTTTATTATTATTATTATTATTATTATTATTATTATTATTACCTCCGCCAAGGAGGTTATGTTTTCGGTCGCGTCCGTTTGTTGGTTGGTTGGGTTGTTAGCAGGATTACTCAAAAAGCCTCAACGGATTTCAATGAAATTTTTACCAGGGGTGTATCTTGGCCTAACGTAGAAGTCATTAACTTTTGGTAATGATCCGGAACATGATCCGGATACAGTAATTTTTTTTTTATGGATTCTTTATCATTGCAGGATAGAGCCAATTTCAGCATTTTTGCATCTAACTTGATGAAGACGGGTCACAAAGGCTGAACAAAAATTAAGTTACAACACAACAATAATTTAGCATTTGTTTCTCCTCATTGAATAAACTTATTAGAAAATAAAAAATAAAAAACCTTGTGTAGTTCATGTAGTTTCTCTTTATAAATACATTTGCTGAAGATCTAAGGGTTTAACCACTGAATCTGAAACATGACGGTAGATGTGTGAAACAATGTGGAATAAGTCTCTTTGCCAAAGGGTATTCCATATGACATCAGTGACCCTATGGCCTTGGCTGAGGTTTGCGCTCTCTGAGTGCTTCTAGCTATTATTATTATTATTATTATTATTAACATTTTGAAATTGCTTTTCCTTTTGTCTCATGTTTTTTACCATCCTTACTATATGACATCACAAAGCTGATCAAGATAAACATACATCCAGTAATTTAAATTATCTTCATCCAACACCTTATTTTCATTGTGAATCTAATCATGTGGATAAAGTTTCATGGGAAAAAAAATATTAATTAAGCCTTTACCTTGATAAATTAATAGTTTAAGATGTTACAGTTGTGTAATTGTTACCATCTTGAAAATTCTGCCATGCTCCTTTACTGTGCAGATTTCCTCCTCAATTAATTAAATGAAAATAAGCCTGTCTTTTACTTTGGGTACTGTCATTTAAAATTAAGGTGGGGGGGGGGGGGGGGGGGGGGGGGCTGGTTAGAAAGCAGAATCTTTAGCTGAATTACTGAAATGGGAGCAAATGTAAAAGCGTCAACATCATGTGTATTGGCTTTGAACCGTGTCTATTTAAACAGAAACGGGTCTTATTTACTGTATTGAGTGGATCTTTCACACCTCGGTTCATTTCCCCAGAGTGATTAAAATGTCACTGCCAAGCCTGTAATGCATCCTGACTTAAAGTTTCTCTAAAGTGTGCAGAAGAGTCGGAGACGTGCTGCAAATTACCCCAGTGAATTTGGTTTTGACTGTGAGTGAGAAGGTGGTAATCAATCAATCACCACTCCCATCAAATTTCACTGTGTCGCAGTGTGTCTATGCATGACCCCCCCTCCCCCCCCAACTACCAAAAAAAAAAAAAGCATTTTAAAAGTTTCTCTCTATGCTGATAAAAGATCCTGAAGTTTTACATAAGCTCAGCGATTACTGCTGGAGGGGATCAAATGGAATTAATATGATGTTGATTTTCTAATTGCAAATAATTTTCTATCTGAGATAAAACAGCACAGCTTTTTAATAAAAATCCAACTAAATGTGCTGCGCGACAGGTGGGGTGATGATGTGCAAAACTCATTTCGGGTGTTTTTCTTGTTTTTAAGAATACCAGCCTCTGGTGTCACGTTTTCTTCTAATTGCGCCTACAGAATAAATAAATAAATAAAAATAGGTGTACAAATGAGACTAATGTTGCCAAGTGTGGGAATGAGCAAAGGAAATTATCAATTAATGACAAGAAATGACTCTATAATGTTTGAATTTTGTTTGTGGCATGGCTTAAAAGTTGATAAATGTTAATCTGAAGTCGTACGCTTCCAAAGATGGCTTATATTTGGATGTGGATTTTGTAATAAGTAGAGAAATGAACGTGAACAATGAGAAACCACCCTGTCATTTCCCTCATTAAAGTCACTCCAAGACACTTGGTACTTGACCCGTGATCAGCGTGCGGCACATCGCTCTCTTGGACTGTCTCTTGAAAGGTCAAACTGATTCTCAAAACCTAAAACACACAAACGTTTATATGTTAAATGGCATAAGAATAGAGGTGATGGTACAGGGGCATGTGGATATTCTCTAAGCAAAACGTGACATTTAGTGTCAAGGTAGAACTTCATCCTCAGATGGTGCCAGTGGGAAGTGAACAAAAATAAGTCAAAGAAGGTGCATTGTGCCTATTTCAGTGTTTCAAAGACAAGAAACATCTTGACTTTGTCCCACCTCTGGTATAAAGTAAGTGTATGAAGTAACTTTTAAAAGTTACAGTGACAACACTGTATATATATATATATATATATATATATATATATATATATATATATATATATATATATATATATATATATATATATATATATATATATATATATATATATATATATATATATATATATATATATATATATATATATATATATATATACTCAACAAAAATATAAACGCAACACTTTTGGTTTTGCTCCCATTTTGTATGAGATGAACTCATAGATCTAAAACTTTTTCCACATACACAATATCACCATTTCCCTCAAATATTGTTCACAAACCAGTCTAAATCTGTGATAGTGAGCACTTCTCCTTTGCTGAGATAATCCATCCCACCTCACAGGTGTGCCATATCAAGATGCTGATTAGACACCATGATTAGTGCACAGGTGTGCCTTAGACTGCCCACAATAAAAGGCCACTCTGAAAGGTGCAGTTTTATCACACAGCACAATGCCACAGATGTTGCAAGATTTGAGGGAGCGTGCAATTGGCATGCTGACAGCAGGAATGTCAACCAGAGCTGTTGCTCGTGTATTGAATGTTCATTTCTCTACCATAAGCCGTCTCCAAAGGTGTTTCAGAGAATTTGGCAGTACATCCAACCAGCCTCACAACCGCAGACCACGTGTAACCACACCAGCCCAGGACCTCCACATCCAGCATGTTCACCTCCAAGATCGTCTGAGACCAGCCACTCGGACAGCTGCTGGAACAATCGGTTTGCATAACCAAAGAATTTCTGCGCAAACTGTCAGAAACCGTCTCAGGGAAGCTCATCTGCATACTCGTCGTCCTCATCGGGGTCTCGACCTGACTCCAGTTCATCGTCGTAACTGACTTGAGTGGGCAAATGCTCACAATCGCTGGCGTTTGGCACGTTGGAGAGGTGTTCTCTTCAACTCTATGTGAAGGAGATGTGTTGCACTGCATGAGGCAAATGGTGGTCACACCAGATACTGACTGGTATCCCCCCCCCAATAAAACAAAACTGCACCTTTCAGAGTGACCTTTTATTGTGGGCAGTCTAAGGCACACCTGTGCACTAATCATGGTGTCTAATCAGCATCTTGATATGGCACACCTGTGAGGTGGGATGGATTATCTCAGCAAAGGAGAAGTGCTCACTATCACAGATTTAGACTGGTTTGTGAACAATATTTGAGGGAAATGGTGATATTGTGTATGTGGAAAAAGTTTTAGATCTTTGAGTTCATCTCATACAAAATGGGAGCAAAACCAGAAGTGTTGCGTTTATATTTTTGTTGAGTGTATATATGACTTGACAAAGTCACTGTCAAGTCATTCTCAAGTCATCAGTCTGCATGTCCCAAGTCAAGTCTCAAGTCATCTTGCAAACAATTGGTGGTCATTATGACTTGAGACTTGACTGGGGACTTGTTGATTCATGAATTGAGAGTGACTTGATGACTTCGTCCCACCTCTGCCTTATACAGTTACTTCTTTAGCAGCTGCGGACAACTTGTTAGCAGCTGCTGAATGTAACTAACAAAGTAACTAGTAATCTAACTTGGTTATTTTTAAGATTAAGTACTCAGAAAAGTAACTATAAGTTTGTCCATAGCACATGTAAACATGAGCCTGAAGGCTATGAACATGTAATTTTATTCTCATTCGTAGGAGCGACTGTTGTGTGTTGGGGGTTTGGCTGGATGTTTTTGTGTTGTTTTCTTTTCTTTGCTCTCCAGGTGGTATGCAAACTGGTTTTTGTCTGTGGAGACGGTGCTGGCAGAACAGTCCTTCACCCTCATCAGCATTATCAGCTGCACCTGTGGATGATGCTCACGTGTAAACTTAAAGACTTTCAGCTGAAGCAGATAATGAGATGGCATTCTGCATTTAAGCCATGAGTGGTTCAAGCAGAATTGCCGGAAACTCGACCTTGTGACGTTCGTTTGTGAGACGCTGAGGACCGCGCCAGGGCTTGACACATCGTGCCTGTGAAGGAGGAAGGGTGAGGGACACATGCTGTCAGCACACATCAGAGGTGATGATTGTCTGAATAAGTGTTAACAGTAATTTGGTATTTTGTTACGCAGTATATTTGAACATTGATGAGAATTGTGCAGCTCGCTTCTCACTGCCGTGGCGTATGGAATGATGATCCTCCACCTGTTGTGAGAAGCTGCTCATTTACATAAAGCTTAAATTCAGACCTGAATGTGTTGCTGATAGTGTGTGCCTTTGAAGGATATTTGTTGTAGCTGTTGACTTACCTCACCTTTTCCATCCTTCACAGAGTCAGTTTGTCGTGTCCACCTGGGGGGTGTTCGGCGGTGAGTCTGGGTCCAGAAGCGTCGGGCTTCGATCCATTTGGGCGCTGGAGAGCGCGGCATCCTTCACCTCGCCAGACAAACCGCACATTTATGTTGTACACAGTTATTGCACAGAAGGGAAATAAATGTTTTGTTTTTTGGAACCGCTTTCTGGTTATTTTAGCGCTGGGTTCAGTCAGACGCTGGTCCACTCCTCAACCCGCGTCTGCACATAACAGCGACCATGTTGTTAATGCATTTGCTTCCGAAACAGAAGGTTCTGGGTTCCAGACCAGTCATGCATATTCTCCATGTAATATTGATTTGAGTCAGGAAAGACATCTGACCTAAAATCTGTGCCAAATCAACATATAGATCCATATCACTTCTGCTTGGGCAATCCTGGGGAAAAAACAAAGAAGCCAAAAGAATTTTGTAGGTAATTTTGTATTAATGTAATTACAATGAGCGTAAAATCTGACCATATTTTAGCTCTCTATTTGCTCAGACTGTAATTGTGTTTTATTTTATTTTTATTTAACATTTATTTAACCAGGAATAATTCCATTGAGATTCAGAATCTCTTTTGCAAGGGAGTCCTGGCCAAGAGAGCAGCACAGTAGTTCCACATAAAGTACACACTTGAAATAACAACAACAAAATAAACATAAAAACAGTTAAAACAATTTAGCAAATCACATCATTACATTATAATCACCAGCTGCATTTGGTAAGAGGACATGTGCATGCAGTTGTCAAAAAGCCCTTGATCCTAGCTTTGAAATCTTCTATACTTGGGTGATAGTCCGATTTAAGATGACTCTATAAGTTATACCAGGATGAGTGTGCAAATGCTTTGAATGCACTTTCCCCAAAGACAGTCCGTGTACGATGAATAGCGTACATTATCAATCTATCGAGCCAGAGACTACAGCTTTTGATATTGACTTTAGGAACCAAGAGAGAACATAAATAAGGAGCCAAATCACATAAGACAGCCTTATAAAGAAAACAATACCAGTGTTCCCATCTACGATGATAAGGCCAGTCAACACTCTCATAAAGACTACAGTGATGACTATGAAAACCTAAATCTGTTACAAATCTTAATGCTGCATGATACACTGAATCCAGCATTTTCAGAGAGGAGAGATTTGCATGCATGTATAAAATGTCACTGTAGTCAAGTATTGACACAAAAGTCAAGCCTGAATCAGTCTTTTTCTCACCTTAAATGAGAAACAACTTTTGTTTCTATAGTAGAAACCCAATTTAACCCTGAGTTTCTTTCTAAGACACTCAATATGGTAGTTAAAAGACAGATTTTCATCCAAGTAAAATCCCAAGTATTTATAAACTGAAACTCAATCAATCATTTCTCTTTTTGTGTAACAATCTGACAAACATCATCTCTCTTCCCTGATTTTGAAAAGCACATCATTTTAGTTTTGTCAGAATTGAGCAAAAGTCTTAATTGATTAAGATTACTCCGAATAACATTAGAAGCAGATTGTAGCTTTTCTAAGGCACTTGCTAATGATAAAGCAGAACAAAACAAAACAGTGTCATCTGCATAAAAGTGAAATTTAGCATCAGTTACGTTTTGACACAAGACATTTATATAAATAGTAAATACAACTGAACCCAATATGGAGCCCTGACGGACACCATTTTGAGTCAACAAAAATTTGGAAGACACACCATCAACCTGAACACTTTGTGTTCTGCCGCTCAAGTAGTTGCCAAACCACATGACGGCTTTTGAAGACATTCCAATATCGCGCAGTCTCTGGCACAAGACCAAGTGGTCAACAGTATCAAAAGCCTTTGACAGATATAAAAACAATGCAACGCAGTATTCTTTAGACTCAGTAGCACTTATATGATCATTTAAGACTTTCATGGTGGCTGTGACAGTACTGTTTTTTTCTGAAACCAGACTGCAATTCATTTAAAATGCTATTTCTAACAAGAAATAGCATTTCTTGTTAGAAATAGCATGAAATTTGTTTGTGTTACCGTAGAATTGTCCTTTTGTAACCCTAACCCTAGGTTCTGATAGTTGAATGAGAAAATGTTGAATATATAATAGCCCTGGGTTTGAGTCTTAGTCACACAACCTGTCTATGTCCTTGGACGGGACACTTTATCTGCATTGTTGGACTCTACCCAGCTGTAAATGGGTGCCAGCCTTAATAAATAATGCCCAAGACACCCCCCCCACACACACACACACACACACATATATGCAAAGTACAGATTGGTCATCCCTGCACTGAAAGGTAGTGTACATCTGCACACCAATCACATGCTTTTGCACAGCCCCATTCTTCTATGTTATATTTAACAGTGAACATAGATTTACCTATTTGACTATTTGACTCTTTTACGTCCTTCAGAAGTATTTTTTCCTTTTCTTTTTTATTGTTGTTTATGCACCAATAACATGAGATCAAATTCATTGTATGTGAAAAATTACTTGGCAATAACTTCGATAAATTTGATTCTGGTTGGGGAAGTAACCTGCATCAGACTGGTGTCCCATCCACGGGGAGTCTCAGGCTATCATGTGCTTTATGCTACAGAATATGGGTATAAGCACCAGCACCAATGGGCTTCATGGCCTGTATAGGAAGTAGCTCTACTTCTTCTATTTCTTATGGCAATTCATTCAAAACAAGCTCTAACATACTCCCATTAACAAGCCTACTTTGAGGACTGTTATGCATGCCCGATAAAAAAAAATACTTTTTTTTAATTAAAATAACATAATTAGGTTATTTTTGCACTCACCTCTACTCGCAATGTTCTCACATTAGTGTAAAGTCAACACGATGTCTAGAGTAGTGCTGTATGTGCTTTGGTGCTGTCACAGAGCTGTAAAATCTTCACTGTGGAGCTATTTTAAGCAGATATGTGTACAAGTTTCAGGCTTTCGTTAAATGATATGCTGCACATCTGAACCACCTCGAACAGAATCGTCTCATCATCATCCTGCGCGGATGGAAACACTGTATAGAACCAGGTCATGAGGACGGTTTCCTCAACACACCACCAAAGAACTTCTTAAATTCTTCACCAAATGCCTGCAAGTTGTGTTTAACAAAACTGTTTGCTTGAAAAGGTGATGTTCTTATAAAAGATTAATCGTGGCCGAGTGACCCTGAAGTAGCCAAGCTATTCATAAATAAAGCTAAATGGATCAATATTGCCAAGAGTTTAATGTAACCTATTGCTACCCATACCTTGAGAAAAAAAGCTTTGAGGGAGGTTAGAATTCAATCGAAGTCATCCTGCAGTAATAATGAAGAGTGCTGTTTTAAATCACTAGAAATGTGCATTAACGCCCGAAATCTACCTTCACAATTGCTACAATAAAGAGAAATTCAGGTTCTATATCTTCTCTAAAAGGCCATTTTATAGTAGTGTTTTGAAATTATTCTTACCAAGCTGCCAAGTTATTCTGCTGAAGCTCCGGTAGAATAGCTGTTTTTTTTCTTCTTCTTCTTCTTTTCTTTCTTTTTTCAAAAGAACAAAGCATAGTTGAGCTCCTGGCCAAGGAATGTGTTGTCTTACCAGCCATGACAAGATGCTTATTAGTTAGTGCTAGTTTTGTTATTGCCAAAGCACATGACATTGACTTAATGAGAGTTTACACATCCATTACCTCATCAGTATAATGATGATTGTAATAATGTGTGTTTTGGATGTGCAACATGTTTTGTCTCCAATGAAATTGAAAGAACACCGTTAACTCCAGGTTATTTTGTATGAATGTACTATTACAAAAGTTCCATTCTGTGATGTGCTTTTCTTTCTACAGTGCCGGTGTTGGCACGACTAATTTAAAAGTTAGCTGATCTGCTAACTGAAAGTTAACTGTGGTAGCGTTCAGTTGCCGGCCCTAATGTGGTGCCCTAGGCAAGATTTTTAATGCCCCCCACACACACAGAGTAAATTCCACATTTACATACACTCACAGAGAAATTAAATCAATGTTTTTTTATAGAATAAAATGTCAGACAAGTCAATAAAAAGAGTAGATCCCTGAAAAACAGAACTAAAGGGCTGAACTTTTATTAAGTTGAATTGTAAACATGGAGCCCACCCCCCCCAAAAAAAAGTTTAGCATGACAAGGTCAGATGATGACCAATATGTGTATTAATAATAAAAGGAACAAATGAAAGCAAACCATATTTTCCATTTAACATGCTGTTTATTCACAATTATTAAATTAATTGTGAATAAAGTATTAAGTATTAAATTGATATGGAACAAAATAGTAAGTCCCTTCGGTTGCTCCCTTGTTTGCACTCGGGGTTTCCACAGCAAATCAGAGGTGGATCCACATGTTGAATTGGCACACATTTTATGCCGGATGCCCTTTCTGACGCATCTCCACATTACATGGAGAAATGTGGCAGGGGTGGGATTTGAACCAGGAACCTGCTGTACCGAAACCAAGTGCACTAACCACTCATCCACCACCCCTGCTAATAAGAAACAAAATACACAGAAAATAATTGTACAGTTCTAATTAATGCGTTTCCTCTGGCTTGGCCTCCTGCTCCTCCATCGCCTCAAAGTGACTTTTTTCAGTTTATTTAGTTTATATAGTGCAAAATCACACAAAAAAAAACTGCCTCAAGGTGCTACCTCAAGGTCTAACCTTACCAACCCCTAGAGCAAGCACACAGGTGACAGTGGTAAGAAAAAAACTCCCTCTGACGATATTAAGGAAGAAACTTCAAGCAAACCAGACTCAAAAGGGGTGACCCACTGCTTAGGCCATTCTGCCAAAAAGGTTTACAATACAGAACACAACACAACAGCAACTGATGAAGATAACTGGTCCCCTAATGGTTTTCAGAGTTACCTGAAAAGCTCATCCACTCACAAAACATTTTGTCATGGACGCAGTCAGAGTTTCCACTGATTCAGTAAAGATCACAACATTGACTGCTAAGTAAAGGGCAGTAAACATTTCCTTGCCAACAAAAGCACCCAAGTCATTGGTCTCCGTAACCCTACCCAACAGCCAGTCAATACAAGCATTTGAACAGTGTAGGAGTCAGAACACAACCCTGACAAACGCCAATTATCACTGGAAAATTGGCTTCTGCATGATACAGTATCTGTGTATAGCCTGGCTGTGATGTCCAGTAATATCTTGGAGCCCCCACAAACTCTCAGGATGTAACAGATAGCAGTATAATGAACTGAATCAACTGCTTTACAAAAACCAACATAGGCTGCAAAGAAGCACTGCTGATATTCACGGTTGCTTTCTATGAGTGCCCGCAGGGTTTGAATGCACTCGAAAATTAACTTTTTTGGGTGTGAAGCCAGACTGTTCCATCACTAAGCAGCAAGTAACTGAAACTGAATCCTATTAATAATAATCTTTGTAAGCACCTTCCCCTTCACAGAGAGCAGTATTAATCTATATGGTCACCATTTAAACTACTTTATGATAGCCAGCCCAACGTGACAGTACAGCAGAGGCCTCTGTCAGAACTCATCCATCTTCTGCCATAACTGTAATAGGATGAGGTGTAGGTCTGGATGAGCAAAGTGCTTTGATTACTCTGTAAGCCGGCTGAGGTTCTCTAGACCACAGATGGTGTGTCTCATGATTACAGATTCCAAATTCCTGTAACAAACGCCTCTTTGTCCATTCTCTGGGTCATCACAGCCCAGTTTCATAGCTCCCTGTACATACTAAGATTTCATGCAATCTGACTCCTCTGATATTTAGAGTGTCCTAAAATATGAAACACCTCATGATATGGACATGGCTCCAGTACAGTCCTCTGCAACTTTCAAGATCTGGTTGCCAAAGAACTCCCACAACCTATTTGGATAACCAGTTGTGTCCATGTCAGTAAGTCTACCAGCCAAATTGCATGCAAATTCCTGTGAGACAGTCTGATCTTGAAGTCTAGCCGTTTTTCTCTTGGTCACTGAGCAGGCATCTCACAGCAGTGCCTGTGAAATTTCAAGTGAATCCTCAGGGAATTCACAAATTGGGTGCGTCTGTAGACTCTACAGTTCTACAGAATTCTTCAACATTTTTCCATAGGGACATGGTCAGTCTGCTTGGCAACACTGCCAGTATTAGAATACCATGTTCAGTGGTGTACATCTGGACAAATCTCTACAACAACATAAATGTAATTAAATTGTCAAAGCCAAAATAATGATATGTGAACCAGCTACTATCAGTCAACTAAATTATGACTTCCAGTCATTGTTATTTATAGGTTTTACAGGATGGATGAATGCATGATCATTTCCAAGTCACTGAGTATGTCTTGGAATTCATTTACATCAATTTTTAAGAAATCCAAACAGTAATGTACTATATGTTAAATCTACTTGTTTTAACATGTATTGTAGAAAAAAGTGCCATGCCCTAAATTCACTCATTCATTTTCAGCCAATTATCTGGGTCCGGCAATACAGTGGTAGCAGAACAAGCAGCTCAACCCACACTTCCCTATCCTTGGCCAAATCCTGTAACTCTTGGTTGGGGGATCTCAAGGCGTTTCCAAACCAGATTGGAAATATAATCTCTCCAGCATGTTCTAGGTCTTCCCCATGGCCTCCTCCTGGTTGGATGTGCCTCCATAAATGGATCTTTAAAATAAATAAATAAAAAATGAAGCAGTAGCAACATTAAATCAGTGACAGCTTATTTGCAAAGAGAAGTCTTGTTGAAATGACATTTAAGTAATTTACAGATTATTTCATTGTTGGGACAATACAAATTAGAGAATAAAGGTGTTTTCTCTCACAGCAGCTGCTCCATAATCAATGTATAATGTTGGTTTTTACTGTCAATCTGGAAATTGCGAAACCAGCCTTTGCCCTACTGTCTAAATGTTCCTCAGGCTGGTCTTCCATCAAAAAGTAATCAATGTCATGTTTAATTCAGGTCAATTAAATTTACTTTTATAATGCCAAATCACAACAATGCTGTCTCATGGCGCTTCACACATGTTCAATGTCAAAGGTCAGATTCTACGTCCACTTCATGATTTTCTCAAAAAATTCCTGCTCTTCCGAGTCTAATCTGAATCAAACCTCAGCACAATGTTTCTCAGAGGGCCAGGAATTAACCCAAAATTAGTACTCCTCTTTCATTATTACGGTATGATTCAAATCAAGATGTGCAAAATGGTCTACAGGTGGCTCTTTATCAAAGGTGTGATGAGGGTCATGGTCAAAGTCAATGTTCAAAGACGTTGATGCCACTTCTGGACCAGGTTAATATAAGGTTTCTTTGTACACAGTAAAGTTTGAAGATACATTTAAGAATGTAGCTCTGCATTGTTGTGCTTCACAAAGGCTTCCCAAAGTAATCCATTGTGGTTATATCAGCTATTGATGAATGATGGTTCTTGTTGCAGTGCAGTCAGAGGATCAAGGATCATGACTGTTCAACATTGGCTTGTGTCCCTTTCATTCATGCACTGAAATACATCCAGATCCTTTAAACTGTTCAATGATTTTATGCATCTTAGATGGGGAAATTTAGAAATCCATTTGAATACTTCTATGAAGAACATTGTTTTTAAATATTTCAGTACTTTTTATCATGCATTTGTTTACAAACTGGAGATCCTTTGCCCATCTTTGCTCCTTAAAAACAACTTTTGGTGGATACTGATTTTGCACAAAATCATGATTACTCTCACCTGTTAACACCACCTGTTTGAGATAATATATATTGAATAAGATTTATTTGCTTGTTTACCTCATTACTATCCTTAAATTGCCCCATCCCAATGTTTATTTGGAATCTCTTGCAGGCTTTAAAGACAAGAACAGATGTACAGTACCAGTCAAACGTTTGGATACAATTTTTCATTCAGTTGAACGGGAAAGTGTATCCAAACCTTTAATTGGTAGTGTATATCAATAAATAAAATGAAGCTGGCCATTAAAAAGCATGAAATATTGTATCTTGAGTTCATATTGTCTGCAGTGAAATACAAGTCAAAGTAAATGTGAGAATCACTGTGGGGGTAATTTTTTTTTTTTTGTATTAATCATATTGGCTCAATGTTTGCTAATTCTAGGTTGTATGCAAAAAGGACTAATGTTGATCTTGTTCATTTTAAACTAAACCCTTAAGCTCTAAAGTTTTACTGTCACCCATAAAACCGAAAAGTATGTGATCATTCTGCTGGACAGGAAAATATTAAGTTTTTGTTTGTTTTATTCCTTTTTCTCTCCCTAGGGGGCTGATGCCACGAACACTCGACAGCCAGATCACATTAGAAAAGACACCAAGCTACTTTGTCACCAGAGAGGCACCAAGGCGGATCTCTAGAATGTCCCACGAGGCCAAGCTGATTGTTGTGGTGCGCAACCCTGTCACAAGAGCCATCTCTGATTACACACAGACTCTTTCCAAGAAGCCTGACATCCCTACTTTTGAAGAACTGGCCTTTAAGAACAGAAGTTTAGGTCTTGTTGACACTTCTTGGAATGCCATTCGGATTGGGATGTATATTCTGCACCTGGAGAACTGGCTACAGTACTTTCGCCTGCCACAGATCCACTTTGTGAGCGGGGAACGGTTGATCACAGATCCAGCAGGGGAAATGGGCCGGGTTCAGGATTTTTTAGGATTGAAAAGAATAATCACAGAAAAAACACTTCTACTTCAACAGAACTAAAGGATTTCCGTTCTGAAGAAGCCAGAAGCAGCAGCCAACCTCACTGCCTTGGCAAGTCCAAGGGCAGAACTCATGTGCAGATCGACCAGGAGGTCATTGAACAGTTGCAAGAGTTTTATCGTGCCTTTCAATGTCAAATTCTATGAAACAGTGGGGCAGACTTTAAGTGGGATTAAGAACATCTAAATGAAAATGACAAATGTGAGAAGTCATTGTCACCAGATCAAAAAAATTGAGGCTTATTCCGATTTAAAAAATAATAATAATAATTTGAATGAGATATAGAAAACCCCAGTCATTAAAACTTTACACAACACCTACATGCCTTGACTTCACTGTCCAGATTACTTATTCATCATATTTACTGAAACTGAGACACTGACTTTAGAGTTTAAATGAGCACCCTGTCAAGGTGCAGCAAAATGTCAAATGATAGTAAAAAGTTAAGAGTTATTCTGTAATGAATTTATCTTCATATTGTTGAAAGAAAAGCTCATTGGGTTACACTGATATATCTCCTGAAGTGTGACCGAAACCAAAATAAGAGCTATATCAATGCACATGTTCGTGTTTTGTTGTGATCACCAAATATTTTACAAGGACGAATCAAAGGAAAAATGTATATCTATGCTTTGTGTTTTTGTTTGTTGTTTTGTTTTTTGTTTTGTTTTGTTTGTTGCTAAGGATTACTCTTCATCTCATATGGAATGTTCTTGTCCTGCTCAGAATTGAAGTCACAAAACCATGTTCATGTTACAAAAATAAAGAAATGCAACTCATCGCTGTTGTAAAGTTTTCTCCTCCACACTGAATGACTGTACAGTATACCCATACCCGGCTGGTCCTCAACCTGTCATATGATCACAGCCATTCTTAGATAAGTGTGTGTAAGTGTGTATATGTGTGTGTGTGTGAGGAGGGGGGATTACCTTAAAGGGGGAACTTGATAAGGTATGTCAAAATCGAGAAAATACCCTTACGGCTGCAAGGATACAGATGATAGAGATTTATGCTGTCTCTCATAGGCACTGTCCATGGTTACTGAACTGCTGTGTGTTTCATATTTGTTGTTTGTTTTCCCCCCTACCTTCAGAACCCAATTTTAATGATCTGCAGTCAGGTCCATAAAAACTTGGACAGGCCCACATTTTTTGTAATTTTGGCTCAAGAAAATCTTTTGCTAAAATTTGAACATTATCAATAATAATATAATCAGAAGAAGAAGATGTAGATCCTATACATGCCATGAGTAGTATCCGGGGCCACAGCGTGACGCAGATGAAATCCTTCCCCATCCAATGTGTTTACAGCTGATGATCTGGGTCTGTGTAGTTTGAATTGTTTTTCTCCAAAAATATAGGTACCAAGAGGCACAGCCTCCAGTCTACATATTGGTAGTACAACTTCAAGCCAACAGAGCCACTTGCTCTGACAAATAAGACCAACTGAAAACTTAATGACATACTATGGGTGAAACAGTTAACTGATACTAATCAAAAATTGACTTGAAAGCAATAGATACAATAATGTCAATACACGGACCCTGATTTGACCTAATTGACTCAGCTGATTAAATCATAAATGGCTCAATTTTAATGTTGTGAATTGTTGAATAAAGCTTGTTTTGCTGCCACTATGTCCACATGTTATAACTTTCATAAAGTTTAAAGGTGGGCTTGAGGCTCTCACAAGACTGGTCACAGCAATGTTAAGTTTGTGAGGTTCAACTAAAATCAAGATCCGAGAGTGATAGGTGGTATAACAGCGTGGCCTCACACACAAGCCATCACATTTTAATGCAAATGGTACATTTTGACAAGTTGGGTACTCCAATTGCATCGGTGTGTGATGTGCAGGGACACACTAACCCTAACCATAACCTTCACTATGACCTCAACCATATCCATAACCAAAACATAGATGAATGCTCCTTGCACTGTCAGAGAGAAATGATACACCTTTAAAAAAATGTGTTTCCCTAACCTAAATCATCATATTGTGATGAAAATGGGCACTTACCATTTTTTTTTCAGCTTGGGACTCCAGCAAGGACAGTCGCATTCCTCCCCTCACCCTGGCTTCCTCCCTGCCACCTCAAAGGCAGCTCTTTTTTTACTGCTGCAGCCTTCAACTCCCCAAGCTGGGCGGTGCGGGCCCCTACCGCTGTAGCCTTCACCTACTTTACCTCAATTCAGATGACGGACTGCTTCACGTTTAGTGCACATAAACAATGTCAAATGTATATGTGTTGTCTTTAATCCTGATGCGTGCCATTATTACTGTTAACAAGTAATAATTGTGGATTAATTGCTGTATCTTGTCTGAGGTAATTGGAGTATAAATGTAATTTCATTGTTGTTGCACTCGTGTAATGACAATGACAATAAATCTCATCTCATCTCTTATCTCTACTCTCATCTCATAAAAAAAACATGAGGACTTGGACATGAGAATGTAGCAGCTATATTGGATAAATGTGTGTATCTCACAATCAGTCCAGCCCCTTGTGGAATGGTTTTAACCATGCTAATGCTCCCCAGAAGCATTCACTGAAAAAAAAAGTCTGATGGCCCTAAATGATATGATGAGGAACTTCCAGGCATGTGAGAGGCAAATAACGAAAAATGTTTAAAATGGCAGGGCATCAAGAAGGCCTGGGGGTCTGGGGAAGCACCTTCTGGTATTGTATGTGGTGCTGCCCCCATGGTAAACAAAAGGTGAGCAAAGGGAGTGCCAAGATACTGCAGCACTGCAGCACTGGTTTTTCACTGAAGGTTTTGGCTTATTCTACAGTAATTTATCATGGTAAATGGATGGCTATATTAAACAAATAATTGTATCAGACTGCATCATACTGTACCAAAATGAATCACATCAAATTGTTCCATCATGAAAAATATTGTTCCTGAATATGATAGCCCATGTGTCTACATATCATTTTGTAAGTGAAAGGAGAGCATCCCTAGACAAGTCACAAAAAGCCCACAGTAATATTTGTCCCATGTTAATATTTTGTTTTGAATGAATCATTACTCCATGATATTACAATATTGGTGCTGCAGAGGGGTCCAGGCATTCATCCTGCTATGATTTGTTAGTACTGGGTGATACTGCACAAAACATTTGGTTTATGGCAAACTTCTTTTTTTCTGTATTTTTTCTTTCTTTGTTTTTTTTTTTTTTAATTCTGCAAGTTGTGCAGCCTGGAGCACAAAGCACAGTGCATGAGGAACATTTGTTTTTTATTTATTTATTGTGGACATGGTACACCTGTTAAAAACAAGGAACACGAGATCCAAAGCTGGCAAACATTTTCCATTTAATAGCATCAGCTGTCGTATGCTGCTTTCACCTGGAGCACCGACCTGCCAATTATACAATGTGCATAATGATTATTTTAACTGGAAGCATCTGTTTGAAGCTGCACGAGAAAAATGCAGTGCAACTGAATATTTTATCCCAGTAATATGAGGAGGCATCTGCTGCTCGAGAAATAACAGATGACTGACATTAGAGACATTTCACAAATACATGTAGATATCATTAAAATTCGATGAGGAAAATTGTCTCTGTTTTGACTATGAGGCAATTTATTTGTCTTGGAAACAGTGTAAAAAGCAAAATAATGGCACAAATGGAGAAATGGGAAAGGTTTCATCAATTTACTTGCTCTAGTTTAAATATGCCAATGAGACCTTTAGAAAGAAGATGATCATTGAAATTCCAACCGCTCATGCAGCACATATCCATTGGCCATCAGCCGTACATTTTGTGTCATTTGTGATATTCTTCATTAATTTCTGATTAAGCTGCCAGTGCTGTCCGCGGCTACATATTGATCCAACTCCAGACAGCTTTATCCCAGCTCAGTTAATTATAACTTCCTCCAAGAATGCTAAGGGCTGAATGACATGACACTGGGGGGGAAACCACTGCCTCCGAATGATGCAAGGTGAATTTGCCAGTGTTACCTGATCGGAATATTTCCATACCAGCTTATGAGAAAAACCTTTTGGAAACAAACATATTCCTTCCTTGAGTCAGAGCATGATGTATACACAAGAATGTGACGCCATTTAAAATATGCAACCACGGACATATTGCTGATATTTTATTTTGATAAATATATTTGTGGAATCAATTGATTCACATTGTCTGGATTGAACTTGTGATTGCTCTGGATCCAGACTAAGAACCAGGGATTCTGTGACCTCCTTGTCTCGGCCAGTATGTGGTGACAGTGTTGAACTTGCTGGAGACATTCACTTAAGCAGTGACATACAAAATTTACTAGTGTTACATAATGCTAATATGTTAACATTAGCAAGTGCTGGGTGACTCCAGTGTGAGCAACAGGATTTATGTTGTTGACTAACAGGGTTAAACAGGGTCACCATAGCAGTGCAAGCATAGAGCCACATCAGGACTTGGTGCAAGGTTTAAATGCCCTTCCTGTTGTAACTCCCCTTTCACATGGAGAAACACACCCTCTTGTCTTCCTAAAGCCTAGTTTACACAGTTTTGTCGGCGGGCAGTACGTAGACCGAAGTTCGCGGTAGTTCCGGCTGTTTTCGTGGTGGAAAGGGGCAGAGCATTTCGCCGGCGTTTTGGCCGCCGTACTATCCGCAAATACGCGGGTAAAACGCCGCTAAATCCGCAGAATAAAGCGGCGTTTTGATGCCATAGCATCCGGCACACATCAGGCAACGGGGGTTAATACCCAGTTCTATCCTTTACAATCGCAGGTTAAGACGCGCGTGAGAACGGCGGTGTCCTGCTGCCACCGATAATGCCCTGTGTACCGCTGGATTTATCTAGGCAAATCCTGCGTTACTCCAGCAACTTTTGCATATAGGCACCGCCCCCAGAGTATAATAGGCTGAAGCAGCAGAAATACATGCCTCTGTCACTGCAGGGCGAGGGAAATCATCCTCAGCCTTTTATTCTCCTTCCTTTTACTCTCCTCAACGTGTTGCTCTGTCTCCACCACAGGGCTACCCTCTGCTTCTGAACCAGACCTCTTGGTAAGTCTACCTCTTGGTAAGATTATTGTAATGTTTTATTTTCTGGCCTGCCGCAGTCTAGCATTCGAGGACTTCAGTTGGTACAGAATGCTGCTGCCAGACTTTTGATACAAAGTAGAAGGTTTGACCACATCACTCCAATTCTGGCATCCCTTCATTTTAAAGTTTTATTGTTGGTTTATAAAATTGTTCATGAACTGGCACCTTTTTACCTGGCGGACTTGGTTAAGCCCTGCGTACCTGCGAGGCCCTTGCGTTCGCAGGGCTTCTGTGTGTTCCGAGGATGAACAAGAAGTCTGTAGGGTATAGAGCCTTCTCCTACCGTGGTATGACTCTTTGGAACGATCTACCTGCTGTTATTCGGCAGTCTGACATGGTGGAGACTTTAAATCAAGACTGAAGACCCACTTTTTTAGACTGTCTTATCATTAATTTAATTTGTTTGTGTTTGCTTTGTAATTTCATTTTATTCTTCTGTGTTTTATCTTTTTACTGTGCTTTTCTTGCTTTTAATTTTGATTTTAGATTAATTTGTGTTGTTGTGAATTGTGTGAAGCGCCTTGGGGTGACTTTGTCATGAGTTGGCACTATATAAATTAATAAATTGAAATTGAAATTGAAATTGAAATCGAAATTTAAAAAAACATGCTTATACTTTACAATTTGCTTGGAGAAATCTAACTGCACATCTTCAGGTAATTTTACATGCATGAAAAAATAACAATCTCACAAACTCGCTAACCAAAATAAGACATACACACAGATCTTGGACTTTGAGAATTAAGGCATAGATGCTCTACTCACCTCAAAATTAGAACTTTAACTCTCCCTACACCCCACCCCCCACCAAAAAAACAACAAAAAAAAAAACAGTTTTAGTACCTAAAATATTTACACAATCCTTTATATCAAAAGCACTCCACAACTGTCATGTCATTTTGTGAAATGTAACCATACATTATTAGTGTTTCTGTGTACTGTATTTAATGTCTGAACAGCACGTAATAGCTGAAATCTGCAGCTGACCCGCCGCTCTAACCTTCAAAGTAAATACCAAAGAAGTGGCTGTAAATGTCATGAACTTTGAAATAGCGATGTAAAATACGCCTCTGCACCACTCATCAGAAATATCTAACACTGCACAATAAAACCAATTAATATAGTTTCTTTTTTATCTTTAATTTCATTTATGGTGGTGGCAGTGGGAGGGAGGAGGAGGTGGGGGGGGAGGAGGAATAAGAGGAAACATTCAAATATGTGTTTCATGTTTCAAGTGTGTTTTATAACTCCTACCTTGAAAACCAGTTGAAATTCTGCTGCAGTTCCAACCCTGAAACTTCAGCCTTTACAAGCTCACGTCTATAATCTCTGTGCTGCCGGATGGTATCTAAAGAAAAACAGTTTCAAATGCACCATGTCCCAGAAAGAACAGCAGCGATGTGTTCAATTAAATCCAAGGGCTTCAGTGATGGTGATATAAAAATGACATTAAAAAAATACTCATAATTATCAAGAAGGAAAAGAAAACTGATGTTATAATACACTTCATCTGCGTCAATTTACGGTGTCAATTAAAATGTCATGTTTTGAAAACTAGGAGAAACTTTGGGGTTGTTGGGGTTGGGGGGCATATTGGTAGCTTCTAATGAGTCAAAGCCTCAGAGGGTAATGAGGATCCTCCTTTCTCCATTGGACAACACGAGGAGCAAGTTCTCCTTTCAGTGATGTGATGCTCAGCTGCCAGAACTTCTTCCAGAGGAAATCTCATTAAATAGTAAAATGCCATGCAACCTCACCTCTACCTGCATCAATAAAGCTTTCTGGATATGTTATTATTCCCCAAGGTTTTTCTGAGAACATGTTATACCACTGTGTATCACACCTTGAGCGGTTCCGACTGTAAATTAAAAAGGTGCATGGAAATGGCTACATTTCCTCTGCAGATGCATGTTGATATTTTTCACAATCTGTAGATGTCTGCGATGCTTCTTCATGCTTGATGGAATACAACTGACAGGAACAGCTCCGCACTAATGAAAAGATTCCCATTAAAGAAGCCGCGCGGCTCAGGAGTGATGGAATAAAACTCACTCTTGCACGCGTCCTGCATGTGAACAAACACCTTAAACCAAGTCAACCTTTCCCTCTTGCCTCATTTCCTGTGGTCTGGCCAACATTTGCTGTTGCTTTACCTTCACAAAGGTCAAGTGTAGCATCGGTCTCCAGGCATACAACTAATTAGGCATCAGTCAACGGATATACGCACACAAGCTCCGTGGATACTGCAGCAGTAGCCACACTCAGGAATATCAAACACTGTTTCAAATGGAAGAAAGTGTGTGGTCTGTATTACATTATTCTCTTACAGAAAAATACCCTGGAATGGAAGGAAACAATGGCTATAATGGCACCAGCATCTTGATTTTATCAGGTAATCCTCTTTTCTAGTACTGCAGCATTATCACGTTTGACAGAAGCAAGAGAATTCAAATGCTAAATTTTGTTTATATAAAGCTTTAAAGCTTTGCACTGCAAACAAGAAAGTGTCTGGCAGCAATGTTGGCAAACAGTAACTGTCAACGTGTCATAAAAAACCTTTAATGGCAATTAAAAGCAAAGCTAAAGGGCATACCTCTGTTGAGACCCAACAGTCCAGGGTTGTTGTTTTTTGTGTTTAACTGCACTTAAGTGGTACTGGAGGGTACTGCTTCACCAAAATACAAACAACATGGAAATCAGTGGAAGAACAACTATGTCCTATATAGGCCCTGAGGCTCACTGGTGCTGGTGCTTATCTCTGGGTTCCATAGGGTGAAGCAAATGCAGTCTGATGCATTTCCCCAACTGGAGGAACGGGGACAATACAAAGGAAATGTTTTAGCATGACAGGGACTCGAACTAGGTCTACATATTACCAATTAATACATATTATTTACATGTTACCTTGTGGTGTCCAAGCAATTAAGTGTTCTTGTTTCCATTGTGGAAGGTTCCCAATTCAAACCCACCACTGCCCATTCTCCATGATATATGGAGGTGGATCAGGAAGGTCATAAAACTTGTGCCAAATCAACATGCAGCTCCATCTCGGCTCTGCTGTGGCGACAATGATTAAAAACAACTTGAGATGCCGAAGAGACTTGCTGTCTCCATATTATCTTGAAATTTAACCAACTCTTCCTTGAAAGCTTGCCTGTGCGCCACTGAAATCTGATTAAGCCTTTGGAAGATATTCTGCTGAGAAACAAACTGAGCTGATAACATTTATTTACTTTATTAGCGGAAGCAATTATGGAGTTTTCCTCTTGGTGACATTGTAAAGCAGCTGTCACAGTGTGACGGATTGTGGAAACGTATGAGCCACAGAAATGAAATTTAGATATCAGTTTGTGTCTGTTCTTGTCCTGCACAAATCTTCTTCTCATGTGTTCCTTGTCAGCCGATGTCAGCCGATGTCAGCTGATGTCCAGCGAGTCCGTCAGAAAGTTTTGTGCATGCTCAAAACTTTGAGTGGACATGAGACGGAGAGCTTCCCTGGTAGTTTTGTGTTTATTTACCATTTTGTCCTGTGCATCTTCTTTAGCTTACTTGACATCTGGTAGACAATGGTTTTAACAATCTTCTGTTTGTGTCCAGAAGAGCTGTGCTTCTGCATTTATTAGTTGTGCACTCATTCCATCACAGCCCCATATCAGAGAAGACTAATGGATTAGGCACCGAACAAATTATTTAAATCTGTTACTAATCAGTTTACTCAATCTGTCATAGTGTGACTACACCTTAGGGGTAGTGAAACAGCAGAATGCAGAAAAAGCTGCAAGGACCTGTGGTACTGGTGCTGAATATCACAAGATGTTCTTGACAATTTGTGTAATATTTCCATTTGGAAACATGGTATCATCACAAGAGACTGGAAGACAGGAGTTGTTGTCACTTTCTGCGAAAGGAAAGGGTGTTTCCTTGTCCTGGAATAATTACAGGGGTATAACGTTGCTGTTACACTGCAGGGTATGTACTTGAAAGCATCAGGCTTAATAAAATTCTATTCAGGTTCCTAATCAGAACAGTCTGGTTTCTCTCTTAAAAAAGTTAACCATCGACCAAATCCTAGATCTTTTTTTGCAGTGTATATTGACTCAGTCAATTTGTCTGCTTGTAACACACCCTGGAGATTGTACTGAAGGAATATATTTGTTGTATAGTATAGGGTAGTGACCAAACTGTTACACATGCTTCTATCCAGTGCAGAAGGTTCTCGGTGCAAGGCCACCCTTTCCCATTCTCCATGGAATGTGGAGTTGCATCAGGAAGGGTATCCAATGTAAAACTTGTACCAAATCAATATGTTGTGGTGACCCTGAATGAAAAGCATAAGAAGCTGAAGCTAATGTTTGTTGTATAGAATTAGTATCTTAGCCACATCTGCTGTTGAGCATCCTTTCCAGCTCAGTCCCTCTGTCTGGCCAGTCAGTATAAATCCTTTTCTCCTTCCTTTGTGTTGTCCTTGTCTTCCTTCCTATTTTCAGATATCACAGCCAGTACCTTCCTGGGTGTCTTCTTCACCACTTCTACAGTGTTTGTCCAGTGTCACTTCACCTCCATCCACTGTCTACTTTACTTTCTCCTTGAATTTAACACTATAGTCTTCCTCCTTCAGCTTCCACCATTTGACCCTTGGTTCACCTCTCACTTGCTTCCTCTTCTTCACCTCCTTCACCTCCACCTTCTTCGTCCTACAATCCACTATCCAATAGTGTTGAGGTACGTTCTCTCTCCTGCCACTTCATGCAACCTAAAAGAAATTGCAGACTGTAATTACAGTTGCATCTTCTGCATATGATATAGTCCACCGGTATGCCCTTTCGTCCACTCTTATGCACCACCAGGTCTTCCTCCATCTTAAAATATATATTCACCAAAGCCATTTCCATCCTTTTTGCAAAATGTGCATGTCCACATTTCTCTCCTTGATTCCATATCTACCCATCACCTCCTCCTCCTCACTTCTGTTCTCTTCACCAGCATGCCCATTGAAGTCTCCATTCCAAGCATCAGTGTCTCTTCTTTACACTCTTCACCCCCTCATCTAACTCACTTTTTAAATTTTCCTTCAACTCAATCTCATGTTCCACTTGTGGGGCTTATGCACTGATGACACACATCATCACCTCATTGAATTCCACCTTCACATTCATCACTCTGTGAGACACTGGCTTCACCTCTGACACACTCTTAATATACTCTTCATTCAGAATTAGCCCTACACCATTTATCATTCCATTCACAGCATGGCACAACAATTCAACCCACCTCCAGTGATCCATTCTTAACTTCACCTCCACTAACCATCACACCACCATCATTCAAATTTCCGATTCTCACCTCCACATCTGGACCCTTCCTCCTCTCATGCTGCATCAAGATTAGCTCTTCCCTTCTGTTTCTTCTTTGGCCAACAGTAGTTAAAACTGCTGAAAAGATTTTTTTAAACTTTGTCGAATGGTGGAGTCTACGCCAAAGAGGAAATCATTAGCTTTTGGAGATGAGCTGATGAATGGGCAGATGCAGAATTTATTTTTGCTTTCTTTCTCCCTGCTGGACCTGTGTTTAACATTTCTCAGGAAGTAATGCATAGACAGTCATGGTATTCACATTTACACTTATACATTATAAAGATCTATAGGCCCTTATCCATGAAGCATCTCAGAGTCCTCTCAGAGAGCCCCTAACTTAGCCTAAAAATTCCTGGCAAGGAATTACTTTAGATCAGACTGCATTAGATAGAACTTTATTGATGCCTTGGTAAGACTCCCTCAGCGAAATTGAGGTTCCAACAGCATTGTGTAGCAGCACACAGGGTAAGAAGCACACCGAGTATTAAAAGTGAAAGTAAAAAAGAATCTTAGCCTAAGAGTGATCCAGGAACTGTTTGAGAGCAACTCTGAGCAAGGAGGAGACGTAGGAGGGCAGGGATGTGAGGAGGCGTGGTTGACCCAATTGCTAGGTATGATGCTGTCCTCTAAGAGCTGTGATTGTTGTCACGAAAAGGGAAAGAGAAAAAACATACATGCTCTGTAGTCTTAGTCATGAATGGACAGTAAAATTAACTGATCATATAACTTGAACTGTATTAAGAAATGTTGTAATCAAGAAAATAATTTAATATCATGATGATGATATTAAAATTGAAATGGCTTTTGGCATCTCTTCACTGGCTTCCTGTCCCAGTGAGATCAGATTTTAAGGTTCTGCTACTAACCTATAAAATTATTCATGGACTGGCACCTCCCTACCTAGCTGACCTAATTAAACCTTACGTACTGGCCCAGGCTTTACATTCTCAGGGTGCAAGACTACAAGTACTTTGTGTCCCTAAGGTGAATAAGACGTCTGCGGGTCACAGAGTTTTCTCTTATCGTGCCCCTGTTCTGTGGAATGATCCCCCTGCGTCAATAAAACAATCAGATTCTGTGGAGATTTTCAAGTCCAGACTTAAGACGCACTTATTTTCCCTTTCATATGGCTAGGATACTGGTACAGTTTTGTTTTACGCTTTTTACTCTTTTAATTCATGTTATTAGTAATTGGAGCGGGCAGCAGCCTCAACCTCACCTAAATTCTGGGTCTTTTAGTGAAGTTTAGGGCTAGCGGCCGGCGATCACTTTAGTATTTCTCTGTTTTTCTTGTTGATTAATGCTGGCAAATTAGACAGTATTTCTTGTCTTTCTGATGCCTGATTCTGTTTTTTCTCTAAGTTGCAGCTCCATCCAGAGATGAGAGTTGTGTTTGTGTTTGCGACCCTCCTGTCCTGTGCACCAACAGCAATTCTTATATATTCGTCCGTGAATTGTTCTGTGAATTATTTCTGTAATTTATGTTTGTAGCATGGCCCAAGCAGAGGGTCACCCCTTTGAGTCTGGTCTGCATGAGGTTTCTTCATCAGAGGGAGTTTTTCCTTACCACTGTTGCTCTGGGGGTTGGTAAGATTAGACCCTAACTGTGTGAAGCACCTTGAGGCAACTTTGTTGTGATTTGGCACTATATAAAGGAAAAAAAAAAAAAAAAAAATGAAACTCAGCAAAATTAAATGAATTATTACATGGCTTCAAAATGCTTGAACCTACCTCATTCACATGCTGATTATTATATTGATTAGCTTATTGTTATGTTTTCTCTCCATGCTGGTAATTGCACACAAGCTGCAAGTCTGAGAAGCGCTGGTACATGCTGCAATCCAAAGCAAGAGGGGAGATTGCAGCACACAAGCGAAGTTTGTCTCAAACAGGTGAGTTTAGGCTCTGGCAGCTGGCATCGCTTACTTTGATATTAATATATTAATATTTGTATGAATGTGATAGAGTACAGGGGTGGTGGCCAAGTGGTTAATGCGCTTGGTTTCAGTTCAGAAGGCCCCAGGTTCAAATCCCACCCCTGCCACATTTCTCCATGTAATGTGGAGTTGTGTCAGGAAGGGCATCCGGCGTAAAACCTATGCCAATTCAACATGCAGATACACCTTGGATTTGCTGTGGCGACCCCGAGTGCAAACAAGGGAGCAGCTGAAGGGACTTACTTACTATGAATGTGATAGAGTATAGAATAGAATGCTCTTCATTGTCATTATACAAAATGTGCAAACAGATACAGTACAAAAAAGTCTAAATAGTTCTAAGTATAAAATCCATATACGTGGTCTATTAGATAATAAACCGACCCTTTTATTTTTTTTTTAACTATATGGATTTGAATGACGTGCGATTACACCAATCAGGCTTGAACCCTCGTGCGCATGCGTGAGTTTTTATAGGCGTGTCGGTGACGTCATTTCCCTGTGGGCAGGCCTTGAGTGAGATGTGGTCCCGCCCTCTCGGCTGAATTCCTTTGTTTCACACACTGCACGAGACGGCACGCGTTGCTTTATCAAAATTTTTTCTGGACCTGTGAGGAATATCCGAGTGGACACTATTTGAGAAATTAAGCTGGTTTTCGGTGAAAAGTTTAACGGCTGATGAGAGATTATGGGGTGTTTCTGTCGGTGTAAGGACTTCCCACGGAGCGGGACGTCCTGCAGCGCTTCCAGGCGCCGTCGTCGGCCTGTTTCGACCTAAAAACATCCTAATTTAAGGCTTAATTCACCCAGGACGTCGTGAGAGAACAGAGAAGATTCAGAAGAGGCCGGCATGAGACTTTATGCGGACATTCCACTGTTTAAGGACATTTTTTAATGAAAGACGTGCGCGCAAATTCGCCGAGTCGTTTCCATGACGACTCGGCAAATCTGTGTGCGCCGCGACAGGAAAAACACCTCCGTGTTGAAAACCATTTGTAAAATTCAGGCGGCTTTTGATGGCTTTCAACAAGTGAGTAACTGAGAAATTGTTTAACAGCTTGGGCATGTTCCAACTTACCCGTTAAGGTTTCCAACGGAGGTGTTTTTCCTGTCGCGACCCCCCCGCGGTCGGGTCCGGCCCGACATGCGACTCTGACCGCACGTTCTTTCATTACAAAATGTCCGTTAACAATGGAATGTCCGAATAAACTCCTCATGCCGACTTCTTCTGAAAGTTTTCTGTTCTCTGACGACTTCCTGGGTCAACAGAGCCTGAAATGTGGAAGTTTTCAACTTGAAACGGCGAGACGCTGCCGCCTCGAAGCGCAGATCGCCGTCAGGCGCCGTGGGCCGTCCTTATGGCGACACTACCAGACCAAAATCTCTCATCAGTCGTTAAAATTTTTACCGAAAACCAGCTGAATTTATTGAATGGTGTCCACTCAGTTGTGCCTTACAGTTTTGAAAAAATTTTGATCAAACAAAGCAGCAGTCTCTGAGCCATTCCTAAACAATGAAAAAATCGACGAGCGGGTGGACGACTCCTCACTCAAAGACTGCCCACAGGCGAATGACGTAACCGACAGGCGTGAAAAAACTCTCGCATGCCCACGAGGGTTCAAGCATGTCTGATGTAATCACACGTGATTCAAATCCATATGGTTTTTGAAAAAAATAATAAGGTTGGATACTTTTCTAATAGACCTCGAATATATATATATATATATATTGCAATTTACATTTTTCCCATAGCCAGGTATTGCCGTGTTGTGATGACCTTCATCTCAAGCATTATTATGTTACTACACTGGGTGAGAAAAGTAAGCTCATTCCTGATGAGGTCAACCACAAACATTATCAAGCCGGTAGCATGGTACTGAATCACTGCCATTCAACATAAGGAGAATATCTCTCCTTCCTCTCTGTCTTTTCTGCCATCTTGTCTCTTTAAAGCACTCTTATGCTTCTTAAAAGGCCTCCTACCTACTCTTAACAGTTTGGCACCTCTCCTAAGGCCTAAGATGCTTTGTGAATAACTTTTATCTTACCAAGGGAAAATTCTAAGAAATGCCTGAGAATTTGAGGAACTCTTAAGAATTTTCTTGGAATGACATGAGCTACTTTTAGCCTCAGGATGTTTCGTGGATATGGTCATTGGATTTTATGAATAAAAATATGAATTTTAAATCAAATTTAAAATGTATTAATTTATATAGCACCAAATCACGACTAGTCGCCTCAAGGCGCTTCACAAACATTTAAAAAGCAGAATAAAAATCACAACATCAACAAGATCAAAACACAATAAAAAATTTAAAACATAAATAAATAAAAACAATAAAATAAATTAAAAAAAATAAAAGAAGGTGGATTTTAAGGTGGTAAATTTATATTTGGTGAGTGTAAGTTAACAAATTGGGCTGAAAATCTACAACTGTTATTTTTTCCATAAAACCTGTGAGAATAGAAAGTTAATATTTATTTCTGCTGCCAGTGTCACATTAGGAACAGCATGATGGTGTTCATAAGCCCGTCGATTAATGATTAAACATTTATTCTTTTTTTCTTTTCTTTTTTTTTTGTGGTAATTCCACCAGAAATAAATATTACATTTATAATCTCACAGAATATGTGGGAAAAAAATAGAATTGCAGCTTTCTAGCACAATTTGTTGACTTACACTGACCCAGTATAGAGTAAGTGAAGAAGCCAGTTTTTAGATGAGGAAAGTGCAGCATGAGGAGATTCCTATATTATTCTTCTCCCTCAGATTTCTCTTTATGAAACCTGTGGTTAAAACGTCTACTTCAGTGCTGGTGGAGGTATGTGCTCTCAGAGCACTTCTTCTTATTTAAAAAATATTTGGGCTGTTATATATTTCAGTAAATGTTTGTACATTTTACTGCAGGTTGTAAAGTCCAAACACAAGCTATTCTGCTCGAGATTCAGTCTACAGACAAAACAAATCATAAACCAACTGTTAAGGAGACTGCAGCCATGCACATCGGATAATTATTGGGCGTTGGTGCACTCTGTCTGCTGCCTTCCATTTAATGGTGGGATCACACAGGAAGTCATTCCAGCGTACAGGAGTGCACCTGAGGGAACCCCGGAGGAGATGAGGGGTACGCAGTGATAACAGACAGCTCTCCAGGATACCTGATATATGCAGTCCATCTGAGTCTGTAACTTAGATAATTAAGTCGTTATACTGCTGAAGGATTCTTCCTCACAGCGTGTTTGACGGTTCAGCTTTCACCGCTATTGTCATTCCTGCCAAACCCCTCAGCCTGCCAGCCTGGGATATAAGCAGCTCAACCTTACAGATTCGGAAACATTTTAAATCCCAGCACGTGGGAAAAATAGCCTCAGACAGGAGGGAAAGCTCACTGAAGACCTACACAATAGGCAAAATGAAAAATAAGCGAGATAATATGAATAGCACTTCCTCCAGCCATTTACCTTTTTTAATGCGCTCCAGGTAACAGCAGCCAAATACGGATACAGAGCATTTCTTCTTAATTGTTCTATATAATAAAATAGGAAGGGGGAATTTCTGAAACAGCTTGGCTAATATTGTGGTGTTGTTTCCCAAGTGGTTTCCAACTGTAGCTTGTTTTTGTTAATTTGTTTGAATATTTTTCATTTCAACAATTATGGAATATGTGCAGATGTATCTAAACCCAGAGACACATACAACAGAATACATAACATCACAAAGTTGTAAATTCTTACAACTTTGTGATGGTATGTATTCTTATAACCAACTTAAATTCCAACCATTTCACAGCTAAACCTATACACTCATGGGCACCTGACTTTAACCCATTTTCAGTGTCACAAAGTTGTAACTTTTCAGTGTCATAAAGTTGTAAATTGTTACAACTTTGTGATGGTTTGTATACTTAACCATCTTAAATTCCAACCATCCATCCATCCATCCATCCATTTTCTTCCACTTTATCCGGAGTCGGATCGCGGGGACAGCAGCTCAAGCAAAGCCGCCCAGACCTTCCGATCCACACACACCTCCCCCAGCTCCTCCGGGGGAACCCCAAGGTGTTCCCAAGCCAGCCGAGAGACATAGTCCCTCCAGCGTGTCCTGGGTCTTCCCCGGGGCCTCCTCCTGATGGGACGTGCCCAGAACACCTCTCCAGCAAGGCATCCACGGGGCATCTGAAAAAGATGTCCGAGCCACCTCAACTGGCTCCTTTCGACGTGGAGGAGCAGCGGCTCGACTCCAAGCTCCTCCCGAGTGACCGAGCTCCTCACCCTATCTCTAAGGGAGCGCCCAGCCACCCTGCGGAGGAAACTCATCTCGGCCGCTTGTAATGGTGATCTCGTTCTTTCGGTCATGAGCCAAATCTCATGACCATAGGTGAGGATCGGAACGTAGATCGATCGGTAAATTGAGAACTTTGCCCTCCTACTCAGCTCTCTCTTCACCATGATGGTCCGATACAGCGACCACATCACTGCAGATGCTGCACCGATCCATCTGTTGATCTCACGCTCCATCCGTCCTTCACTCGTGAACAAGACCCCAAGATACTTAAACTCCTCCACTTGAGGCAAGGACACTCCAACGACCTGAAGAGGGCAAAGCACCTTTTTCCGGTCGAGAACCATGGCCTCGGATTTGGCGGTGCTGATTTTCATCCCGGATGCGTCACACTCGGCTGCAAACCGCCCCATTGCACGCTGAAGGTCCTGAATTGACGAACCATTTCACCTATAAACCTATACACTCATGGGCACCTGATTTGAACCCATTTTCAGTGTCAGTGCATCATGAACCAGAGGCGCACAAAACTCCACATTGTAGGAAAAGAAACTGTTAACATCACATTATTCTGGAATTAAGTGCAGTGAGTAGCACTGATAAATCACATTTAAAAACTTCAGTAATGTGTTCCTATATGTCACATATGATCTATGACCCCTATAAAGTGTATTGAGTAAACAGATAGACAAACAGACAGATACATAAGTAGGCTTGGGGAGTAACGGAATACATGCAATGGCATTACGTAATTAGGATACAAAAAAAGGTAACTGTATTCCGCTACAGTTACAGAAAAAAAAGACGTATTCAGATTACAGGTATACGTATTTAGTATAAATGGGGATTAGTTTGTGGGATTACAATTTTAATGCATTTTATGATATTATCTGTATATAATATATTTTTTTCTTTGAAACGAAAACGTCCCTTCATGGACAGCGACATGACGTCTCCTAACCGGGCAAAATATTGATGAAGTACCCAGATGTTAATGCATTTTCAATGGAGATCCGCGACTGAATACACTCAGAAAAATGCTTGCAAAATACATGTTAAAATGTCATTTTCACCTGGATATCGAGCCAGTAAAATGAAATGACATTAAATTATGTCAGGAAAGTATTAAACTTACTCTGACACACAAAAATTCCCAAATATTAGTGTTGAAAGTTACACAGATCTGCGCTGTTCAAGCTGCTGAGCTGAGGCGTCCTGCTGCAGCAGCTGTTCAGCGCAGCGCGGCTCCTAAAACCATTACAATACATTTATATATACATTATATTTTTACACAATTATCCTTTATTGACTGAGTTTCATTCATAAAGTCAGTGGTGTGGGTACACATCTCTGTGTGTGGGTGTGACTGTGAGCAGCACAGCGCGGGTCATTATAATCTCATTATTTTTTGTTTTTGTGTGGCTTTGCCAACATGTGCAGCTTTCTGGCACATTCCACCTGTTTCTTGAACTTCTATGCACGCAAATCACTTGACCACGCCTCCTTACTGACAGTATTTACCTAATGGTTTTCATTATGCTGATGTTCTTATTTTGAAAGTTCAGTAAGTGGACTGATATGTTAAACATGATGCGAATGCTATGTGAAAGACTAAAGTAAGATAATGTTATGTTTACTGAACAAGTAGCAGATTTTTTTTTTTTTTTTTTGTATATTGTTCTGCAAGCCACTTTTAATTACATATTCATCCGGAAACGCCTGAGTTTTCATTATCCTTCATTTGTTTGGCATTTTTTGTTGAAAATTTAGCAGGTGAACACTGGGTGTGTTTAAAACAATATTGTGGTGCTCTTAATTCATAATGTGAAGTAAAACAGAGCATGCCATGTAAAAGCAACAGTTTAATTTTTGCTTAATAAACTGTACTATGTGGTCAAGACTATTTATATTTAGTTTCTTTTGTCTGTATTAGCATATTTGATATTGGAGTAATCCACAAGTAATTGAAAGCAATCAAATTACATTACTTTAATATTATGGTACTTGGATTACGTTATTGACTACATTTTTCAACAGGTAACTAGTAACTGTATTGGAATACATTTTTAAAGTAACCCTCCCAACCATGTACATAAGTAAACATGCACAAGGTTAACACAATAACTCAAAAACTCCTCTTGTAAATTTTCAAGTTAAAGCACAGACACGATAAATCAACAACACTAACGACACTGTTTAAACTAACATGAACCACAATAACATTTAAGACCCTAAAACTTAGAACTCCCATGGTGCATTGCAGCACAACATACATTGTTCACTGTTGTTAGCTAGTATCACGAATTTCTATTAGTCATATCAACATTCCATTTTCGCAGTGTTCATCCTTGAACCAAAATACATAAGCATGCCAAATGGCAAATGACATCTCTCCCCATGTTCTCCTTTATCGAAGCCATATACATCCACACACGCACGCATACACACACAAAGAGGCCACTCGGCTGCTATAATATAGATAATCAAAACTTGGTGAACTTTGATGCACCAAGTCAATCCAAAAATCAACTTTGGTCTTCTTATGTATCATCCCATAGATGTGTGTATCACTTGTTGGATGGTTAGTGAATGTTGGCTTGATGATGGATTAGGAGCAGGTGTGGTTATCGGAGACACCATTTCCACTCAGAAATGGACTTAATCAGAGAACTAAATTATTACCTCTTATTATCAGTCATGAAGAAGAAGAATGAATGCCACTAAGATGAACATGTTTTTATCTTGTGCCCCATGCAGCACAGGTCAAGGTCCACTGCTCTAATATTGTGTGTACTGTCTGTACCAGTGTGTTGCACATGGCACACACGGGACTTCTGTGTGTCATTCACTGTTAACACAAATGACTTTACTTTCAGTCTTTATGAATAAAATATGCTCTTACAAATAGGAAGTTATAGTAGTAATAATAACTTGCTAGACTTTGTCAAACACCTGCAAAAGAGGGAAAAAAAGGTACCATGTTGCATCTTACAGACACTGTGGTGCATGCATATATATATATATATATATATATATATATATATATATATATATATATATATATATATGCACACACACACACACACACATATGGGGGAGGTGATAGTCTTGTGATTAAGCATTGGGCTTGAGACCAGAGGATCCTTGGTTCAAATCCCAGCCTGACTGAAAAGTCACTAAGGGCCCTTGGGCAAGGTCCTTAATCTCCTAGTTGCTCCTGGTTTGTAGTGAGCACCTTGTATGGCAGCACCCTGACATTGGGGTGAATGTGAGGCATTACTGTAAAGCGCTTTGAGTGTCTGTTGCAGATGGAAAAGTGCAATATAAATGCAGTCCATTTACCATATATATAATGTGTTGCCTGTGGGGATCCAAGGGCTCTAGACAGATAGTGTTTATATTTTCAAGGGTGGTAAATTATGCAAAGTTTTCATAAAGAGTTGGAATGGTGTGTGAGACCAGAATGTTTTAGAACATTAGACCTCAAGTGTTTTTAGAGGACAAACTCACCCCTTTTATTTCCTGTTAATTATGTAAGTTTTTAATGTTAATTTACTGGCTTAATGTATTTATAAATTGTTTAGGTTCTTGTTGTTGTCATTATTATTATTATTATTATTATTATTATTATTATTATTATTATTATTATTATTATTATTACTTCTATTTTGCTGTTTGATTTTTAAATGGGCCACAATAGATATAAATGTTTTCACTTTCTTCTGTCATCCATGTATTTTTTTTATGTGTTTACAATTATATTATGTACTTCCACTGAACTTACTAAATAAAATCATGCACGCACGCACGCATGCACTCACGCACTCACACACTCAGGTACACAGATGCCACTTCACTTTTAATGTAAGGTGATTTACCACCCCCTGCTGGATTGAAGTGTGTAAGTCCAGAATGTAATTATCAATGTCCATTGTTCACTGTTGTTAGCTAATATCTGTAGTTTCTCCAAAAATATTAGTCCTATCAATGTTCTGTTTTAGTGGCATTCATCCTTGACCTAAAATACATAAACATACCAAACGGCAAATGTCAGCTCTCCAGTTTGTCCTTGATCAAACGTAGGTATAGAGACACACACACAGACACACACATACACACACACAGATACCACATCGCTTTTAACATATAGATGATTTTCCTCCCCCTGCTGGATTATTGTTTGAGTCTAGAATGTAATTATCAATGTCCGTTGTTCACTTTTGTGAGGTAATATCCCTTATTTCTTCAAAAATATTAGTTGTATCAGCTTTCCGTTTTTACGGTGTTCATCCTCCCCAGGTTTTCCGTGATCAAAGCCAAACACACGGGTGCACACATACACACAAACATAGGTAGGTAGGTAGGTAGGTAGGTAGGTAGGTAGGTAGGTAGGTAGGTAGGTAGGTAGGTAGGTAGGTAGATAGATAGATAGATAGATAGATAGATAGATAGATAGATAGATAGATAGATAGATAGATAGATAGATAGATAGATAGATAGATGTCAGGTTGTGTTTGTTTTAATCTGGCAAAATTATTAATGTAATGCTAAGATTTATGAAGGCATTCCTACTGAAATGGAACCATAAAGCCATCATGATTGTTTTCAGGGTGTGACTAAAATGCCACCGGTGTCATAAACATTATTGGAGGATGTGGTCTGTTGATATAATGCCTCATTGACCCTTAATATGCAGGCAGGCATTCAGAGAAAAGAGAAAAAAATGAATGATTCCAGAATATAACCGTCTGTAATTATAAAACTAATGGCCTGACTTTGGAGAACAGGAGACAATAATCAGAGCAAATGCAGAGCCATTGAAATAGGCTCTGCTGGAAATAGATTCTCTCAGGGAAATTATGAGAGATTGCAGTAAATCCCTTCAATCACACTGCCGCTGATTTTATGCAATGTGACTTATCAAAGTATTTCCATTGTGTCATCTTTCATGCTTCCAGAGAAAATGGGCTCATTCAGTCTGCATCAGTCTGGCTCCTTGTGTTTTACTGTCTCACTTCACAATGGCACTCAGCATCAAACCAGGTATTAAATATTTTAAGATATTTGCTCTACGCTTCTGCCAGCTCAATACAGAACAGCTTCCTGCTAGACATCTTCATGTAATTTGAGGTGTTGAAAGTATCTGTGTATCTTCTTGATTTGGGAAGGTGGAGTTGGAGGGCACTTGCTAAAAACCCCTGTTTTGTGAAAATATAAATTCAATACCACAGTTCAAAACTTCAAATGTGCATTTTTGCACAATTTATAATTAACTGTTGAAAAATGTTGCAGAACAATGTCAAAAATGTCTTTGTAAGATCAACCCACAAAACCTATTTTTCAAGACTTCTTGAACCACTGCATAGGTCAATTTGCCGGGCTGAAGACGGAGACCACTAGGGTTCAAATTTTAAGAAATTACACTTACAAATTCAAAAAAGATAACATGATTGAGTCGAGACCTGCTGCAGACAATAAGTGAAATGTGTATAGCTGCTGTTAAGAACAGATTTTCCAAAAAATTCCTCCCAATAAAAGCATTTTGACATTAAAGCAGCAGCAGCTACATAGTGCAGAGCTGTGCTGTGATAGCCAAGGTATCATTTTTGCTGACCTTATGAAGCACACAGGGCTGAGCCAGTGTTAAGGCTTTCCAGAAAACAGTCTAAAAAGCTAACTCCCTTTTCTTGCACCTACCTCTAAACTGCTGTATCTTTCTATGGCAATCTACTGCCAGCAAATCTTGTACTTATATCAAGTGCAACATGTGATACAAACCCACCAGGACTGATGGCAGTGGGTCAAATGCAATTCTCCCTAACGAATATAGGAAAAAATGACCCACAATGCATTGTGTCATCAACATCAACACTTCCGGTAGCATTAATACAGTGGCGATTTTCAATTAGGAGCGCCTGGCTAATGTGCTTATTTTGTAACAGTCTGAGTTTTTGTTTACTGTTACTTTCACATGCATTATCTCCAAGTCTTTCATCATGAAAAAGCGCAAAAATGTTTAGGAGTATAACAGTCCCACAGCTGAAAACATTTCTTGCTGTAATGGGTGTTTTTTCGACTGGAAAACTACACCACAACTTTATCCGATTTTATATAACCATACAGAGTTGGACAGAAAGTGACGGCAGGTGATGACAGCAGATGGCTCTGTTTGCAATCTCAAAGGAAGAGCCGTGATGTAGACACGGGATGTTCATGTTAGTGATGTTACCTGCTTATTGAATGTGGGCAGACAAATGAAAGAATCCAACAAGACAAACGTGACAGATGTTTACTGACCATCGGATGTTTCGGATGTTTACTGGACATCATGCAGAACTCTGAGAACATGGAAGTATCAAAGTGGACAGTGGCTTTAACCCGCATGAAAACAGAGTAGCACCATATATTAGCACAATAATGTTTATCAGTTTGAACATTAAATATCTTGTCTTTGTGGTGTATTCAATTGAATATAAATTGAAGAGGATTTGCAAATCATTGTATTCTGTTTTTATTTACATTTTACACACCGTCCCAACTTCATTGGAATTGGGATTGTACACTGAGAATGGGGATGGGTGACCTTGAACCAGGAACCTTCTCCACTGGAAACAAGTCCACTAAGCACTTGGCCACCACACTGCTGCTATACAGGTAACTCAGTAACCCAGGTCCATCAGTGAGCTTTACATATAGCTTGAATGTTGAATTTTCTTTTTTTTTTTACAGTCCTATTTTCCTCCTGCAACTCTATTTTTCCACAATCCTGCATCATTCCACTGTCACTGATTTTACCAACCTAAAGCAGAGTGTGGGTGATCTTTCATCCTAGACATATGCCACATTTTGCCATTTTTACAGCTTTCACTGCTGAGAATCCTGTGTTTTAACGTTCTCTTTAAAGCAACAATCTGCAGTACCTGCCTGCTATTTTCAAGATAAATTACAACCCCAATTCCATTGAAGTTGGGACGTATACACCAAAAAGACAAGATATTTAATGTTCAAACTGATAAACTGTGTTTTTGTGCAAATATTTGCTCATTTTGAAATGGATGCCTGCAACACGTTTCAAAAAAGCTGGGACAGTGGTATGTTTACCGCTATGTTACATCACCTTTCCTTCTAACAACACTCAGTAAGCGTTTGGGAACTGAGGACACTAATTGTTGAAGCTTTGTAGGTGGAATTCTTTCCCATTCTTGCTTGATGTATGACTTCAGTTGTTCAACGGTCCGGGGTCTCTGTTGTCATATTTTGCGCTTCGTAATGCGCCACACATTTTCAATGTGCAACAGGTCTGGACTGCAGGTAGGCCAGTCTAGTACCCGCACTCTTTTACCAGGAAGCCACTCTGTTGTAACATGTGCAGAATGTGGCTTGGCATTGTCTTGCTGAAATAAGCAGGGACGTCCCTGAAAAAGACGTTGCTTGGATGGCAGCATGTGTTGCTCCAAAACCTAGATGTACCTTTCAGCATTGATGGTGCCATCACAGATGTGTAAGCTGCCCATGCCATGGGCACGAACACACCCCCATAGCATCACAGATGCTGGCTTTTGAACTTTGTGCTGGTAACAATCTGGATGGTCTTTTTCCTCTTTTGTTCGGAGGACACGACGTCCATGATTTCCAAAAACAATTTGAAATGTGGACTCATCAGACCACAGCACACTTTTCCACTTTGCGTCTGGCCATTTCAAATGAGCTTGGCCCAGAGAAGGTGGCGGTGTTTCTGGACGTTGTTGATGTATGGCTTTTGCTTTTAACTTGCACTTGTAGATGTAGCGATGAACTGTGTTAACTGACAATGGTTTTCTGAAGTGTTCCTGATCCCCGGCGTTAAGATCCTTTACACAATGATGTCGGTTTTTAATGCATTGCCTCCTGAGGGATCAAAGGTCTTGGGCATTCAATGTTGGTTTTCAGCCTTGCCCCTTACATGTAGAAATTTCTCCAGATTCTCTGAATCTTCTGATTATATTATGGACTGTAGATGATGGAATCCACACATTCCTTGCAATTGAACATTGAGAAGCATTGTTCTTAAACTGTTGGACTATTTTTTTCAGGCAGTTGTTCACAAAGTGGTGATCCTCGCCCCATTTTTGCTTGTGAACGGCTGAGCCTTTTGGGGATGCTCCTTTTATACCCAATCATCACACTCACCTGTTTCCAATTATATGTTCTTTGAGCATTCATCAACTTTCCTAGTCTTTTGTTGCCCCATCCCAACTTTTTTGAAATGTGTTGCAGGCATCTATTTCAAAATTAGCAAATATTTGCACAAAAACAAAATAGTCTATCACTTTGAACATTAAATATTTTGTCTTTGTGGTGTATTCAATTGAATATAGGTTGAAGAGGATTTGCAAATCATTGTATTCTGTTTTTATTTACATTTTACACAATGTCCCCACTTCATTGGAATTGGGGTTGTATATCAAACCACCCGCTGAATATTCACCTCATATTTTAGCAGCTCTCTTCACTCTGGAGTAGAGCAATTTACTTCTACATGCACACAGCAAATACCCTCAAAATCTGAGAACAAAGACCAGATGTGACAAGACTCGCCTTCTCCGGTGGCCTTTAAATTGGGCACAGCTCATTAGCTTCTATTTCGAAGAGGCAACCAAAGAATTATTCTGAAAAGCTTGACAAGTTGCACTACATGAGTTCAAATGTGAAAGGATCATTACTGTTTGCTGACATAACTGGGGCTTGCAGTGAGTTGGAATTGAGAGCCTTTGTGTCTTGAAGCATCAAAGCTGAGTTATTAAACTCAGTATCTCAAGAATATTTAGTCAAAACCAATTCAGCTGACTGACATTAGACACAAAAAAGGAAGAAAACAATAAGTAATGTACAACACAGTCTAACAGGACAGCTTTGTTCAGTCTTGGCGAAGTCTGTGTTTCCATCAAGAGCTGCCATGACGAAGCAAACCAGTGAATGATTGGTAAAATAAAGCCTTCGAATTAGGCTACTGATTGAAAGCACCATGTAAGTAACAAGAGAACCACACTAATCAGCCCTTCACACATAGCACGAATAAGTAGGAATCAGGGTGAATCACGGCGAAACAGCCCTAATGAGCGAACCATGAAAACATCAAGCCGACGTCGGTAGAGACACAAGGTTGGGCAGGCATGAATGATCCAGCAGCTGGAGCATGTCGAACCACATTGTGCAGGTGCTGTGGCAAAAATAAATAAATAAAAAATACATGGCACCCGCGGGATTTGAACCTGCAATTTACAAAAGCTCTGATTAACAGACAGAAACTTTACCACTGCACTACTGTTGCTGTCCTTTAACAGGAGCGTAAAATGACTTAAATCAACAAGGAGATAAACGTATTTAAAAAAAAGAAATTAGATGATGTAGACGGTGAAAAAAGCGTCGTGATTGCCCCTGTTGTGAAGGGGAAAAAAACAGCTGGAACATGTTGCACCACATCGCGCCTCTGCTGTGGAGAAAACAAAATAAAACCACACACCATTAAAAAAAACACTGCATTTTATTGAATCCCTCTTATTGAGTGGACAATACAAGTATGAACCATCTGTTCCTCTGTAGATGACCCATGGTCAAACATTTACGGTCATGACATGACTTGAATGAAGCAGTGCATTCTTATCATGTTCACATCTGCTGGCCCGGCATGTTCACCCGGCCCCACATGCGTGTCCGACCCGACACGCGTGTCCTGTGGACAGCGCGCCACAGGACAGACACTGCGTCATGTGGAACAGAGCTCACGTAGGTGACGTGACATTCAGATCACTTGCTGTGTATGATCTGACAGTCCATTTCACCTGGGAGAGCCTGTCAATGTACGTGTCGTGCACTCGCTCGCTGCAGCCGGTCGCAACAGCGATATATGTTTTATGTATGTCCACGTGAGGACATCAAGCAGACACACACACGTCACAGTGGACAGTTGTAAGTTTATGTCCAACCAAACACAGTATGTGTTCCCCAGCCATGACATCCAGAACCAGTGATCTCAACAGCTGCTGCTGTCATTAGCC
The DNA here is from genome assembly GCF_902500255.1 of Thalassophryne amazonica. Classification (NCBI taxonomy): domain Eukaryota; kingdom Metazoa; phylum Chordata; class Actinopteri; order Batrachoidiformes; family Batrachoididae; genus Thalassophryne; species Thalassophryne amazonica. The sequence continues at coordinate 16,251,438 of NC_047118.1, forward strand.
ACGCCCCCTGTCAGTTCAGCACACACACCAACGTGTCACTCTGTTTCTGTGTTACTCATCACTCACTCATCTTCAACCGCTTATCTGAGATCAGGTTGCGGGGGCAACAGATCATATTTTTTAGTTATATGTTATGTAATTGTGTATGTAGGTAGTGTCGTACTTATTAATATGCCTGTCCTGGCTGTGGTCTCTGTGTTTTTAATGTGACACATCGTGTGCACTGAGACTTCACTTGTAGCTGTCAGTGAGTCTCTGATCAGCAGCTGGGAGGCAGCTCGCCGTGCTGTGTGCGCTCTGACATGGCTGTCCAACCCCCATGTGATCATGTCTGTGCATACATATTAGCATTTTATGCAAGTGTGCATAAAAACACACGTACGCCACATGTGTTTCGGGGGGGTGACACACGCACACATGCGATACACATGCAGGTCACATGTGTGTTGCTTTTTGCAACGCCACACTCGTGGGGGCACTTAGACAAATTTCACATCCAGCTCAAAAGTGATCGTCTGCTCACTATTTTCATGCTGACAGTGCAAATGGCCACACATTCTCTAAGTGTCAAGTGAGCGGTGTTGGATGTTCATGTGTGTCACCTGGAATGTGGCTGACACCTGCCGCGATGGTGTGCGTGAATAATTTGAGCGACAGGTGTAAGAGGCATTGGAGGCAGCTCTGAATTTTCACAAATGGCATGCAATTCTTCATTCGTGCACTAGTCGGCTTCAATCGTGTTATGTGGGAAGGGGATCTAATAAATGTTTGAAATTGAAGACCCAGTTTTATCTTGTTGTTTTTTTATTATTTTTATTAATTATTTTTTCCAACTTAACCCCATAAAACTTTAGCTGCTCAGGAATGTGCCCAGAATCTTAAAAGCATAATTTGTGACGCTTTATAATCACCATTTCTTCATTAAATGTCAGTATAGGTATATCTGCAGAAAGCTTGCCTTCTTTGGGGGGGAAATGAGCCAAAGGACTATATTTTATAATGATGCAATCCTGATAAATCTAACAAAAACAAAACAGACCCTGGGCTAAAGCATACCTTCATTGATTCCTGATTACATCACTTCTAGGCGCACTTTAAATTTCAGTGTTATTAAACTTCTCTTTGCAACCTACAATGATTTTGGCAAAGCTTTGGATTTGGTTGACCGGCCTGCTGTGGAGGACCTCAGGAGAAGTTGTGTGAGGTCAAGTATTGATTGACTGATTGATTGAGATCTACAGATATCTGCACCCAGCACTCCTGGATTCGTTCAAGAGTACTGTTGCCAGAGTGGCTATCCTATAGTTTCCCTTTCAGTATTGTCACTTCCTTGGACATAGACTCACTATCAAGTTTGGGTAGGATTACTTTGAAAGAATACATGTGGATTACATGTATGTATGTACATACATGTGGATTACTTGTAATCTGATTACTTTTGGATTACATTTCAAAGTAATCCTACCCAACCTTGCTCACTATACATAACTGCACCTCTGCTTATACATACTCAGTATCATGATGCTGTGCAGGACCAACAGACTGGAAAACTCCTTTGTTCAGGTCCAGGTCATCAGACTGTACAACTCCTCATTCAGAGGGAGGAGGAGTAACAGAAAAACAGAGGTCGGGAATGAGAATGAGAGGAACAGTAGTAGCCAGTAAACCAGTATTGATCAGTAGGTCTCGAATTTATATTGTGTATTTGTATTTATATTTGCAAACTTTCTTTTTTCACTTTTGATACTCTGTGTACTTCTTACCCTGTGTGCTGCTAACAATGCTGCTGGAACTTCAGTTTCCCTGAGGGATTCTTCCCAAGGGATCAATAAAGTTCTATCTAATCTAATCAAATCTAATCTTTATGAGGTTTTTCATGATAATGGAAAAAATAAAAGTGCAACATAGAAGTAGCTATTGTTAGCATGGCACATATAGCACAGCATAACTTTCCTATTCTGAACCAGTATGACAGTATTAACAAGTTCAAATTGATATATTTATCCATTATGCCACAGGCCCCACATTGACCAGTTCATGGTACATTTAGATTGATTCAGGGGTCAGTGTATCTATGTAGACTTACAGTATGCATTACTTTAAAAATCAATTCACATCTGTTGTTACACCCCTCGAACTTCCTTGAAGTTGCATTTTTCTGTAACCTAGTTTAGGTTTCTTGTTTTTCCCTGATTGTTATTTTGAAAATAGCTTTGCACCATTTGCTATATGTGAGGTACTCTGATTCATAGAATACTGACACGTAACCCACAGTGAAGTATTAGAATAGCTTTTTGGTTCAGTGCAAAAGGGGCTCATGTTCAAAGATATTACCGCTTAACAGAGAGCAAAAATTTCTTTAACCTTCTTTTCATCATTATAAGAACATATTCGATCACATGCTGGAGGAAGATGTGGATGTGGAGCTGCTGCGTTAAATGTTCTGAAGAGTGATACTCGCCTTTTTAACAGCATAAAACCCTGTCATAGCATTTCACAGAAGAGTGTTAAGATTCCCAGGATGTCAGGATACTGATCCAACATGTTTCATTGTGCAAAGGTCATAAATATGACTTTGCAGATACTCTGGACAGCATCCAAAAATACAATAATTGATACACACTTTAAGTTTGGTATTTTACTAAAGACGATTCAAACTCGGAATCTCTAGTTGTTATCATTAGATTTTACAGGGGGAAGGGAGGTATGAAAAATCAAAGTCAAGCCTTCCCTTTGAAATCCTGAAGAAATGTCTTCAAGGCCCAGGTTGAAAACTAAAGTGTTTGCACATTTGATACTTGCCCCTTGGATTTCAGGTTTTTTGTGGTTGGCACGTTTTGTCTTGCTTCCTACATTTCTGTAAAACACTGCATGAATCCTTTTTACAGTAGTGTTCAGAATAATAGTAGTGCTATGTGACTAAAAAGATTAATCCAGGTTTTGAGTATATTTCTTATTGTTACATGGGAAACAAGGTACCAGTAGATTCAGTAGATTCTCACAAATCCAACAAGACCAAGCATTCATGATATGCACACTCTTAAGGTTATGAAATTGGGCTATTAGTAAAAAAAAAAGTAGAAAAGGGGGTGTTCACAATAATAGTAGCATCTGCTGTTGACGCTACAAACTCAAAACTATTATGTTCAAACTGCTTTTTTAGCAATCCTGTGAATCACTAAACTAGTATTTAGTTGTATAACCACAGTTTTTCATGATTTTTTTCACATCTGCGAGGCATTAATTTTGTTGGTTTGGAAGCAAGATTGTGCTCATTTACTAGTGTGCTTGGGGTCATTGTATTGTTGAAACACCCATTTCAAGGGCATTGTTATGTGTCGACGCAGATTGAGGAGCGAACCTGCGTCAGACAGGACCCAGCACTAAAAATAACCAGAAAGCGGTTCCATCAACAAAAAACAATTTATTTTTCACCTGTGCCTAAATAAATTATACAAAAATCCCCAACCCAATGTCCTTCAAGAGGAGTGACTGCTGGCACGCTCTCCAGCGTTCATAAGGAGAGAAGTCCGGCGCTCCTGGACTCACTACCATCAAACACCCCCCAGGTGGACACGACAAACTGACTCTCTGTGAAGCACAGAAGATGTGAGGTAAGTTAGCAGTTATAACAATTTCTTTCACAAGACACACGCTATCAGCAACACATCAAGGTCTGTACTTTTTATCTTTATGCACATGAGCAGCTTCTCACAATAACTGGAGGATCACTTATCCTGCACGCCACAGCAGTGAGAAGCAAGCCACACCATTCTCATCACAATTTCAAGTATACTATGTAGCAAAACATCAAGTTACTATCTACAATTAGTCAAACAGTTAATTACCTTTACTGTGTGCTGACAGCATGTGTCCTCACCCTTCCCTGCTTCACAGGCTTAATGTGTCAAACCCAGGTGCGGTCCTCAGCGTCTCACAAACGAACATCACAAGGTCGAGTTCCCGGCAGTTCTGCTTGATTCACACATGCCTTAAAAGCAGAACGCCATCCAATTATCTGCTACAGCTGAAAGTCTTTAGGGCTGCACGTGAGCACCAGTCCCAGGTGCCTCACATGATATTGACGAGGGTGAAGATTCTTCAGCCAGCACCTTTTTTCCACAGACAAATCAGCTTCCATGCCACCTGAGGAGCAAAGAAAAGAAAAAAACACCAAAACCTCCAACCACACACCCCAACACACAACAGGCATGTTCTCTTCAGCATAAGGCAACATGACCTCTTCAAGTATTTTGACATATCCAAACTGATCCATGATACCTGGTATGCGATATATAGGCCCAACACCATAGTAGGAGAAAGATGCCCATTTCATGATGCTTGCACCACCATGCTTCACTGTCTTCACTGTGAACTGTGGCTTGAATTCAGAGTTTGGGGGTCGCCTCACAAACTGTCTGCGGCCCTTGGACCCAAAAAGAACAATTTTACTCTCATCAGTCCACAAACTATTCCTTCATTTCTCTTTAGGCCAGTTGATGTGTTCTATGGCAAATTGTAACCTCTTCTGCACATGTCTTTTATTTAACAGAGGAACTTTGCGGGGGATTCTTGCAAATAAATTAGCTTCACACAGGCGTCTTTTAACTGTCACAGCACTTACAGGTAACTCCAGACTGTCTTTGATCATCCTGGAACTGATCAATGGGTGAGCCTTTGCCATTCTGGTTATTCTTCTATCCATTTTGATGGTTGTTTTCCATTTTCTTCCATACGTCTCTGTTTTTTGTTTTTTGTTTTTGTCCATTTTAAAGCATTGGAGATCATTGTAGATGAACAGCCTATAATTTTTTGCACCTGCGTATAAGTTTTCCCCTCTCCAATCAACTTTTTAATCAAACTACGCTGTTCTTCTGAGCAATGTCTTGAACGTCCCATTTTCCTCAGGCTTTTAAAGAGAAAAGCATGTTCAACAGATGCTGGCTTCATCCTTAAATAGGGAACACCTGATTCACACCTGTTTGTTCCTCAAAATTGATGAACTCACTGACTGAATGCCACACTACTGTTATTGTGAACACCCCCTTTTCTACTTTTTTTTTTTACTAATAGCGCAATTTCATAGCCTTAAGAGTGTGCATATCATGAATGCTTGGTCTTGTTGGATTTGTGAGAATCTACTGAATCTACTGGTACCTTGTTTCCCATGTAACAATAAGAAATATACTCAAAACCTGGATTAATCTTTTTAGTCACATAGCACTACTATTATTCTGAACACTACTGTATTTCACCCCTAAAAGCACTCTATAATCAAAATGCATTGCTGCTTCACTTTGCCATGATGACATTTGGAATGCTTTCATGAATATTCACTATTATGCTTGTAAATCTTTCATCCAAAGACAAATTTGTGCATATGTCAGGTTAGTCCTGCAGCATACATGGGCTTTTCTGTGTGCTGACAGGCTTCTAAAAAGCCAACGGCCCTCATACTATATGCCTTGAATCAAAATATACTATAGGTGCTGCATAGAAAATGAGTCATACTGGCTTCTTTGTATTAATTCAAGCAGATTTGATGATGATAATGTGGTGCAGGGTTCTGAAACGCCACTGAATCAGCGATGTTTCAAACCACAAGCCTTCACAGAACTGCCTTACACTTCAAAGGGAATCTGTCTCGCCCTGTAGTTTTTGATCCTTGGAAACAATTGATCTTTAGTGTTCAAAGAATATTTATGCTTAAGGCTTCTCCACAAAATGTTTTAAACTTGCCATGAAGTCGAAGATGGTATTATGAATTCCAAGAAAGATGCAAATAAAGCTGTCACTCCTTGAATGTACAGTGCCGCCTGGGAATGTTATATTGTCTAATAAATACTAAAGTGTTTACTGTACTGCATCAATTCCCTGACATTTTTGAATATTATATCAGTCACATTCAGCAACATTGTTGGGTGGTTTGGCCCTCTGGCAATCTGAGTCTTGAGAAGTTCCTTCTGAGGTGTGAGTCGAAGGCTGTCTGAACAGGTTCTTCCACTAAACATCCCCAGAAAACAGTCTTCCAGGTCGGTTTGGTGGCTTCCCCCACTATCTGACCTATACTCATCACCAGATGGTGATCACTTGCCAACTCTTAACAGTTAAACAGTTTAGTTCTTTAGTAGAAAATAAAAATGTCAATGAACGTACATAAATAAAATAAATAATAGCAAAATAACATAAATTAAAAACTAAATAAAATATAATATCAACTTAAAATGCTTGTTTAAAATAATATGATTTGAGATGTTTCTTACAAGTGTCCAGATCATAGGATTTAATATCACCGGGTAGGGAGTTCCACACTTGTGGTGCTGTGTAAATGAAGGCTCGGGTGCCGACCCGAGTCCTACACCTAGGGACCTTAAGGTTACCCTGGCTGCTGGATCTTAGTGTTCATTGAGGGCTAAATATTTCCACAAGGTCTTTAACCCTCTGGGGCCGACACCGTCATATACGACAGCTAAGAGCAAGCTTTACTAAATTGTAAAGAACTTTTTAATGATATGAGATAGAAACTTACTCTTTTTGGGCTTTTTTTGCTGAAAAGTTAACTCCGCAGACTTTCGAGCCAGCCATCGGCCATCTTTGTACTCCTCATAGAAGCTGTGTGATGACGTGTGCAATGTGAGTGTCCAATCGGAATTGGTTCACCGTTACATGGTTTTCTAAAATCCAATCATAGGGCAGATTCACCTCATGTGAAAAGCCAAAGATCATTTTCAGGAGTGATATGTTACTAGTTGGCCCGGTTGAATAGCCCCCGGGTGTTCCAATTTTTCCTTGCCTATTTTTGATTGTAAACTTTTATTACACTTATAAAACACAACAAAAACATATATATTCTGAAAGCACAGGTTGTCCTGAATAAAAAGAGACATAAAACTTGATTATGGGATGCAGGGAGAGCTGTTAACAGCAGTAATAAAACATTTATGCAGGCGAGTGAACTGTCCAAAAAATGCCCTCGGACCGTTAAGGTAAGTTGGTGCCAGCCCATTTAGACACTTATATGTCAGCAGAGTGATCTTAAATGAGATGCGATATGAAACTGACAGCCAATGGAGATCTTTCAACATGATCATACTTCTGGGCACCACACACAACTCTGGCTGCACAGTTCTGCAGTTTTTTGTATTTTTTTACTTTGGTGTTCCGTACAACAGGGCATTGCAGAAGTCTATGTTAGAACTTCCTTATTTTCCTGATTCGCTTAAGTTAATGATGACCCTTCTGACATATACTATAGTTTACATGACTAGCCATTTTGAGTTGCTGGACCATGCCATGGTTTTTTAATGACTGCACAGGCTTAATGTGAAAATTTCCATAAACTCCTCCCCTGATCTCATAATTATGAGAAAAGATCTCATAATTAGACATCTGATCTCCTGATCTCATAATTACGAGATCAAGTGTCTAATTTGTTTTTTGTTTATATATAGCTTCCATACTTCCAATCCCTCAGTAAAGAAGCGGGATAACGTTAGCACACTCTTAACACAAAGTATGGATTTCCCCTAAGGTGTTCCTGGATGAATGAAATTCCTCCAGGGAGGGGCACGGAGCGTCTCACCAAAATGAGACGAGATATCTTGATCTCATAATTACAAAATCAAGATCTCATAATTACAAGATCCTTTCTCATAATTGTGAGATCTTTTCTCTGATCAGGGGTCTATTCAGTTTTTATCCAGTGAATGCAATATGCTTCCATGGAGATATGCTAAAGAGTGATTTCTTTTTAATAACTCGTCATAAGTTATGAATAATTAAGGACGTGGTTGTTTTGATACGACAGGTTTAGACAGCTGCTGGCTAGTCACTAGCAGTGGCTTCTAGCTGCTATGGTCTCAAACATGTTTGTCCTTTCTGAGCATTTCATTACAAATATCTGAGATGATATGGCTTACTGCTGTAACGGACCATCTATGATATCCGTGCTCCTGTATTTCTGTTGAGTGAAAGTTTAGGATTATTTCATTTGTATATTAGCACTATTAGCGCTGTTAGCATGTATTGACAGCTTGGGGACATTATCACCACTATTACAGAGGCAAAATACTGGTCATAATTTATGAAAACGACTACCCAGTCTGTGAAAAACATACACGAATAAAACATCCAATCCGAGGTTAGCCTGAAAGCTTTAACTTGTGGTTGCTCAGAGATGAGGGCCACGTGCATGCTCAGTTCTTCCTGCCCAGGTCCCACTGGTCTTACTCTACCATTTACGGCTCGGCTGGAAGTTAGGTGGCATCAGGCACTGCCGAGATGGCAACATTTGAGCTTCAAAATCACATTGCGACAAACCTGTGGGTGACATCTCATTGGGTGTGTCCAGTATAAACATATAGTCCTGCTGTGAGCCATGGCATAGATAGTGAATGATAGGGCCCTAAAACATCAGAGTGCATGTTCATTTGGTATGAAGACGTATTTTGCTGGAGGTCCACAAAACCTGAGTTTGATTCTTTGGCCAAATGCTTCAGATTTTCTTAACATTTTCACAACAGTACAGCCTGATGGACTTCACATTTTTAAAATAAAACTTTCCTCACTGTTTAATCTCAATAAACATGTCCGTATTGAACGACTGAGCTGAATTATGTCACCAATATTGGTAGGAAGACTGGAAAAATGGTGCTGTACTTTTAGATAGCATAAATGTAAAAAAATAAATGCAGCCATTTAAGAGAGGCTTAATCTCAAATCCACTCAGTGTGAGAGTTATTGAATATTTATGTAACACATAACAGGAATCAAGCAACAATCAGAAAGCACCACAGCTCTGTGTGCAGCAGCCGCACAGAAGCTGCTCTTTGCAATCACTTCACACTTGTGGTGTGATTTACAGCGCACATGATGACGACTGCACGTGTGAGGTTTTTGCAGCCAATTCATGCTCAGTTCCATCATCTCTGCAGGGGAGAAGAGGAAATGTTCAGTCCTGTGCAGACAAATCCGGAATCTGAGGAGACTGAGGGTGAAGTGCACAAATACTTTTTTGTTATACAGCATGTGGTCCCACCTGGACTCCAGCACAGGCCAAAAAACATCTAACAATATGTGCTCTCTAGCTGCCCATTCAAATTTCTATTGCAGGATTTATGGGAAGGTACACTGCAAACATTTTAACAAGCCTGTAACCCTTGTTGCTGACAGGAAATGTGAAGATTTTACACCTGTTGGGTCTTCAACAGTTTGCAGACAGCAAACTCAAAACTGAATAGTTACATAAGTGGAAAAATTAGTCATGCACCTCAAACATTTAACCTTCAGTCAAAAGAAATAATGGTTTCATGCAGCCAGGCATACAGGGGCTGCTGTCTGTATGTAGGAATTCAACACTCGAGGTCAGCACACAAATGTATTCACCAATCACACAAAAAAACAGGTTTTGAGCTAAAAAGAAGAATTTGTTGGTGCTCGTAATAATAATGAATAGCTTTCAATGCATCTACAGATCTTCTTTTCAAAATAGATTTGTTTTAATTTGAATGAAGTGAAGAAGGCTATTGCTCATGATTCAACTTCAAGCACCAAAAAGGAGCAATATTGCACTTGCCTCCAAAACAGAAGGTTCCTGGTTCAAGACCCCTGCCTATTCTCCATGTAATGTGGAGATGCAGCTACAGAAAACTGTGGCAACCCAGAGTGAGAAATGGAGAAGCCGAAAAAAACTCGGTCTACCTCCCCAGGGCCGGAAGAAATATTCTGCTTGTGAGCCAAGAAAGTCATGTGTCAGGTTTAGTGGAGAAGTGGCTCAAACGGAGTAGGACACAAATGCAAACCTTTAAACGCTGATGATGGAGTAAGAAAAAGGTGGAGGTGATGGTCTAGTGGTTAAGGTGTTGGGATGGAACAGCGCTATATAAATGCAGTCCATTTACCATTTAAGAAAAAAAAGGTTTAATATTGAAGACAAACAGAGATTCGGTACACAGGTGGTCAAGCAGCCAGGCGGAGGTAACAGGCAATTGAGAAGCTGAGGTGTTGTCCAAGAAGCAAGCAGAGTTCAAAATACACAGCGTGGTGAAGTTCAATGGCAGTGACAAAATCAAGGTCAAAAACAAGGCAAGGTCAGAATACCGGCAGACAGTAGTACAGGGCAAAATGAGACTGTGGAAAAGGCTGGAACCCTAACATAAATTCAACAAAGTGGTGGAGAGGTGGAGAACGTAAGGGCTTAAATAGGACAGGTGGTAATTAGGAAAACAAGACACAGGTGTGAGAGAATAATCAGGAAGAGGGCGTGGCAAAGAGAAGCGACAAGACACACCTATACCAATCTCTGAACAGCAGACAAGAGCATGCAGTTAGACAAATGCAAAGTGAATAGGACCCAACTACAAGACAAACCTAAAACCACAGTGAGCCACATAAAATACCAAAACCAAAGATGAACAAAACCCAAGGCTTAATAAATAAGAAATTAAATAAAGAAGGCCCAACCCGAAGAAACAAGGACTTAAACCAGGAAACAAATGTAAGAACTGAAAAGGGATCAACAAGAAAATAAAGGGTAAGACAAAACGAGAACGGAACTCACATGTGGCAAACAAATCATAGATAATACAACTAATGATTACACAATGGAGGAAAACAATGGCTGGACAGAAACTAGAATGGCACTAAACACATGACTAAAGAATAATAAACAGACTAGTGACAACAATATAACAAACAGAAAATCAAAGACCGAGTATCAAAGAGGGAGTGCATAAATACAGAGATTAAAAAAACCATAGCAAGAGCCCAGAACGCATAGAATCATGACATCATGTGCCTTTGCAAAACAATCACATCTGAATCAGAGCACAAATTTCACTTTGTGCATGCCCATATGAACGCCAGGGCAAAGTGATAGTTAAGTGTTTAAAGCACTGGGCTTCTGACCAGAGGATTCATGGTTCAAATCCATGTCATACTGGAAACTCATTAAAGGCCCATTCACAGTGTAATGATTATCCTGGTGTTTGCCTACAGAGAGTGAAAGGTTGCTTACTATTGACCAGCACCAAGGTCCAAGGTTTGCTCTGCAGGAGCAAAGTTAACATCGGTTGGGCAATGGTGATGTTCATTGTGGTCCCAGAAGAATTTCCAACATACTTAAAGTTACAAACGTAAAGTTCTCACACACTCACACTCATCTTTGCTTGGGACTCCAGCGAGGGTGATCGCATCTCCTCCTCTCTCCTCTATCTCTGCTCCAACCTTCAAAGTCCCTACTTCACCAGGCTGTGAATTCTTCAAACTATATTGGATTAATCATGGAATTGATCAACTGGTCTCTGAACGCTATTGACACCATTTTTTCTACAAGAAGATCAGGGCCGGGGGACCCTGCGTGTCTGGATGGAGCTTATCCTGTGGGCTATGTTCTCGATGCCTGGGAGACTTGGCGGGTCGCATGCTTTGCGCCTTTCTCTGTGGAGGACGTCGAGGATTTATTCATATTTGGATTCATAGTAGGAGGGCTGGTACTTATTGGCTTATGTGTTGTCCTGACCTACCGGAAGATTAGTAAGATGGCTGCCACCAAAACCATGACCCCTCACTTGTCCGTCATGATTAATGAGTTGGACAAGGTGATGCATCCTCAGACTGCGTTAACCCTTGAACTCAGACGCAAATTAGATAACATCTCGGAGCAAATGTGTGCCTTGCAGGAGAAGGTGAAGATTTCAGAGGCCGGGAATTTTTCATAATTGGGATTTGGTTTGTTCATGTGCAGCTGGAAAAGGCAACCACAAACATGGCAGGCTTATCAGCCTCTCAAGGATAAATGCCCATTGATTTTCCTCCAGAAGAATTTCTACGGCCTTGGGAAGATTGGCTGCCTCCTTATCTCTCTTACTCCAGTACACAACGACAGACAGACATGCATGCTCCACTTTCCCTTCTACCTCCCCTCCTGCCCCCCATCACACACCCCATCCCGCCCACCGCTCACGCCACCCCTTTCCCCTCCGGGGACTGTGCGGTTTTAGCTGCGGCTGGTGCCCGTTCCCCCCAAGCTAGCGGCGGCGCGACTCCAGTTGCAGCGGCTGCCACACACTCACATCGCCTCAATTTGGAAAACGGACTATTTGAAGTTTAGTGCACATAAACAATGTCAAATGTATATGTGTTGTCTTAATTCTGATGTGTGCCATTATTACGGTAAGCAAGTAATAATTGTGGATTAATTGCTGTTTGTCTGTGGAAATGTGAGTGTGGACGTAATCTCGTTGTTGTTGCACTTGTAATGACAATGACAATAAAACTCATCCATCCATCATCAGCCACTTACTCCAATTAAGGATCATGGGGGGCTGGACCCTATCCCAGCAGTCATAGAGCGTGAGGTGGGATACCCCCTGGACAGGATGCCAGTCTGTCGCAGGGACACAAACTTAAGTTCACACAACTTAATTCATCCAGGTGTTACCAATTGAAACAATTAATTTAAGTTCAACTATTGTCTTTTTTCAGTGAGCCTTTCAAACTGTGCAATTTGAAATAGCAAATTGAAAACTCTATAATATATATATATATATATATATATATATATATATATATATATATATATATATTTACGATTGCATTAAGTGGTTTTTCAGGAGATATGAAAAAGCCATATTTCACAAATGGAATGCAATGGAAACACGTTCCACACAAGTTTAGGTCACATGACATACACAAAGAGTCACATGACAGTCTAGAATACTGCTGCAGTACATGTGGGTGTGTGGACTGAATAAGAGACAGAGAGCTTGTTAACGCCAGTATTGGATTTGAAAAAACAATGAAACACCAATATTTTTCAGGACATACACATCAGTTGCCATGACTATTGGAATGACAGTTATCGCAAGAGGACAAAAGCCATAATATCACTTCATAGAAACGCTGTCATTTTTAAAACTGCATTTTGTCAACATTCTGAAAATATCACCTTAATGTTGAGCAAATGTGTAATGACAACCTGCCGACTGACACCATTACAGAGCAGGTGGCTCTGTGGATTTTCAGGTTACACTATTTCCTGTCTGTGTTATTCAACAAGACACTTAATCTGTGCAGTCCAAGTCCATCCAGCTTTGGGTAGCAGCTGGGGACATAACCTGTGATGGACAGGGGTATGGCTCAGGGGGGAATAAATTTTCATTCATTTCACGCTATGGAATGTACGGATAAGCACCAGCCTGATGGGCTTCAGTGCCTGTATAACTTACTTATCTCTCTGTAAGTCCCCAGAAGAAGAGTTCATTAACTCATCAAAGTTCTGAACACTGGTAGCTGCCATGATTCTGAAGCTTGATATGAGGGGGAGACAGCATGGGGGTGTGCATGTTCCTTTGTTCTTTGCATAATTTGAGGGGCCCAACACCACTTGCATAGTGAGTGTAGACGGTCCTCTGGATTTTTCAAGATTTTAGACCTGATATACCTCTTGCTCAGTCTTCTGCAGAATTCTATACATCAAATGGTTCATGAGATGTTTAAAAATACTGCATGTGAAATGTGTGATTCTTAATTTTTTTTTTTACAATTTTAATATGCATATGTCGCGGACATGAATGAGCGAAGTTCGTCAGCATCTCACCATGTCATTTAGGTCCTTCAGACTTTTTTCAGTAGAATGGTTCTTGGGAGCATGAGCATGAGTAAAACCTTTCAGCTTCTGGGGGGCTCCGTCCCCCAGAACCTTTTTAAGCATTTTACTTATTTTGCCTTTCAGGTTCTGGAGGGGTTCTGCACCCCATACTCCCCACCTTTTTAAGTATTTTTCTTATTTTGCTTTTCAGCTCACCCCCCCCCCCCCCCCCCCATTACAGCCCTCTTAAACCCCTGCCACTTTAAGCATTTTTTGTTAATGTAGATGTAAATTATTATTCAAAGTTTTCAGCTAGTTGACAGTAGGGCTGCACAATATGGCCAAATTATCGTATCTCAATATTGTCATATAAACTGTCATGTAAATGTCACTTATGTACATGCTGTCCATATTCTTGAGCCTCTTGAGCCGCTTAAGCCACGTTTACATATAGACGGTAACAGCTCCCGGAAGTGTTCCAGAAGAGTTTTTGGCCGTCTTAAGGATCACACGCTGTTGTTAACGCCGGCACTAGGAGGTGTGGCTTAGTTCCGGCTTTACCAGGAATCGTTGAAAAAATTATTCAACGTCGAATAATTCCGGGAGCGCTCCTGGAGAATTTGCATGACGACGGAGACAACACGAACAACGGCGTTTGATACTTTTTAATCACCGTTTCATCCTGCCCCTTCCTGTAGTGCCGCAATTTACACCGCCGTAATTGGCGGCCAGCGTTGTATCCCTAACCAACGGCGTGTAAAACGGCGATAGAGCCCACATCGGCATCCTCAAAGGCGTTTTAACCGGCAACAGAGGAAGACAAAATGGCGGTGCTAGCAGACAGTACGCCGTTCTAAACATCACCTCCTGGATAACGGCGTTCCAAACGGCCGATAGGCGGCGGTCAGTATAAAAACGCTAGCGCGCTGCATGCAGGCCTCTCACTCGTGGCCAGCTCCAGATATTTTTGCAGAGAAGCTCCAATATGCCTCCTAAAACAAAATTGGCAGCGGCAAGGACTTACCAAGAGGTCTGGTTCAGAAGCAGAGGGAGGCCTGTGGTGGAGATGGAGCAACACGTTGAGGAGGGGGAAAGGAAGGAGAAGAAAAGGCTGAGGATGATCTCTCTCCCCCTGCAGTGACAGCTGCTTCAGCCTATTATACTCTGGGGGCGGTGCCTATATGCAAAAGTTCCTGGAGTAACACAGGATTTGCCTGGAAAAATCCAGCGGTACACAGGGCATTATCGGCGGCAGCAGAACACCGCCATTCTCACGCGCGTCTTAACCTGTGATTGTAAAGGATAGAACTGGGTATTAACCCCCATTGCCTGACGTGTGCCTTGATGCTACGGCGTCAAAACGCCGCTTTATTCGGCGGATTTAGCTGCATTTTATCCACGTATGTGAGGCTAGTATGGCGCTCAAAACGCAGGCGAAATGCTCCCCCCTTTCCACTGCGAAAACAGCCGGAACTACCGTGAACTTCGGCCTACATACTGCCCGCCGACAAAACCATCTATGTGTAACCTGGGCTTTAGGTGGGTAGGGAGAGTTCCAATGGGATAAAAAAGCTTTTTAACCGACCACCCCTGGTTCTCAAGACCAGGCACCGAAGTGGCTCTACTCTCCCTGTTTTTTTTGTTTGTTTGTTTGTTTGTTTGTTTGTTTTTTAAGCTATTTCGGTGTACCTTAGTAAACACTAGCAGAGTTCCACCTTAGCTTTGGAATGTATAAGATATACCTTACTGAATTTTCATATCAATATGATAAATGATATGACATACGAGGTCTGTCAATAAAGTATAGGTCCTTTTTATTTTTTTCAAAAACTATATGGATTTCATTCATATGTTTTTACGTCAGACATGCTTGAACCCTCGTGCGCATGCGTGAGTTTTTCCACGCCTGTCGGTGACGTCATCCGCCTGTGAGCACTCCTTGTGGGAGGAGTCGTCCAGCCCCTCATCGGAATTCCTTTGTCTGAGAAGTTGCTGAGAGACTGGCGCTTTGTTAGATCAAAATTTTTTCTAAACCTGTGAGGCACATCGAAGTGGACACGGTTCGAAAAATTAAGCTGGTTTTCGGTGAAAATTTTAACGGCTGATGAGAGATTTTGAGGTGATACTGTCGCTTCAAGGACTTCCCACGGTGCGAGATGTCGTGCAGCGCTCCCAGGCGCCATCGTCAGCCTGTTTCAAGCTGAAAACCTCCACATTTCAGGCTCTATTGATCCAGGACGTCGTGAGAGAACAGAGAAGTTTCAGAAGAAGTCAGTTTCAGCATTTTATCTGGATATTCCACTGTTAAAGGAGGTTTCATTAAAATAATCTCCTTTAACATTTGGTGTCAAATGGTGAAATATTCTTTGCTCAAGAACTTGAGTGTTGCATTTGATACTGTTCCTTTCCAAAGTAGAAATGGGGCCTAATATAGCTGTAAATGGTTAACTTGATCTGTAAAACTGCTGATTTTGAGAAGGACATGAAATGATTATTGTGGAATTGTAGTAATTTTCCGACTGTTCACTTGAATGCCTGTACTGGACAAGGCAAGGGACTCTATTGGCACAGCAACCCCACCAAGACTGTTTTTCACCAGCCGCCACTGCCTCTGTGTTATAAAAGTTAATGTTGTTAATGCTCTGTCTGATGCTGACTCATCTCCATCAATGAAGCTATTTTCATCCTCACTCTGGCCATCAAGAATCAGTCTCAGTGCTTGTGCAGCTGTGAATCTTGCTGTGCGAGGTCTGCTGGCCATGCTGCCCTGCAAAACAGTAAAATATATTGATTAGAGTTGGCAATTTACAATATCATCTGAAGCTGTAATATTGAAAATCTCATAGATCTCCCTAGGGTCATAAGTGACTCTGCACAAGTTTGGATTATAGTTGCCACACGGATCAACCGATGAGCACATGCAGGACAATCGCTCGCTCAATGAAGTTCTATCAGGGCCCCTTCACACATAGTGCGAAGTTTGGTCGAAGTGCGCACGAAGCAGGAATTGTAGAATCGTACCTGCCTCTAACCAGTGGTGGGCATAGTTCTGATAATCCGATAACAGATAATTATCGAAGATAATGTTTTCATTATCGGATTATCTTTTTAGATAACTTTAAAAACCATTATCGGACTAATTATCTTCCAATACATTTTTGTCCAATAACTTTTAGACCAATAACATAGCAAACAAAGATCAACAGTAACAAACACTTTTAAAATCAGTTGTGCACCTACCGGTTAAAAGTTTCCTAACAGATGCATAGTTCTATCCTCTGCAAACAGAAGAGAGCTGCTTCCAGAATAAATCACTCTATCCTCTGCAGGCAAAAGAGAACTAGTCTCACGAAAAAAACATTTCCTTAAACACCATACTGATATGCTGGCAATATCACCCAAGACATCCAGAGGCATACATTTTAAACTTATGGTTCAAATTTTAACCAAACTAATTTTGGACAAGTTATTTAAAATTACTGTCATGTCTGACGTTTTATAAAAAATATCAGATATATGTTTTAGTTTTAGAGTAATGTGCTAATTTTAAGGTTTTAGTGAGCACATGCTGTGCCCAGCAGTGCATTATGGGTAAGGATAGTCTAATCTCAGTATGTTCATGACAGGACAAATGCATTTCAGACACTCTGTTCAGGCTCCATGGACAGCAGCATTAAACTCTAGTGCCTGAAACTCTCGTGAAAATATTCTCTGTGTTTATAGACATTATTGTATTTGCGTTTGTTAAATTCCATGCATCCTAAATGTAGCAGACACGGATTATCTGGGATTTTGTTTTGGTAAGTTTTTCAGGCCTCTACTGCCATCTACTGGCCAGCAGTGTTCATGGCAGTATTCGCCCTAAGTACTAAGCGTCTGGGCACCAGTTCTATTTATTTCTATTTCTATTATTATTATTATTATTATTATTATTATATTTATTTTGACCCCGGTTATATCAGATGGTTGTCAAATCAACTTTTTGGCTTTGCAAATGACTTTTTTTCTTTTTATTACAAATTAAGTTTAAAAACAAAACAAAACAACAACAAAAAAAATAACATTACAAGACAGATCTGCGGTGTTTGCACATGCACTGTGCGAGCGGCTGGATGCTTGTTGCTCTTCAGCAGCAGGATACCCTCACGACGGCTGACCAGAATAATATCAAACAGGTTTGATTTTCATTCGACCATACGATCGGCAATCAGGAGGTGGTCGTGAGATGTTAAACGCAGCTTGTTACTCCATGTACACTACATGATACAGGACGCACGATTAACCTGAAACTCGATCCAAAAAATTCTCACACGAATGAAAAAGCATCTGAAAAAGGGCCAAAACTCGCACAGTGTAAAGCCAACATTTATGTGTCAAGACTATTGAGTGCACGTTTTACAACACTATCAAACGTGGGCATGGCACTAATAAAATGAGCTCACATTTTCTCCACATGCAAAACATTTTGCTATGACACTTCCAGGGCTCTGTAAAAATGCCTGTTTTTACAAATAAAAAATGGAATATTTTACAAAAGCACATTTATCTGTAAACACCAACACACGTCACATTAATGTGTTTAGCAGAGGCACTTTTACCCAGAATCCTTTGCAATTTGTCTATGTTTGTTACAAAACCTCAGAATTAGTGCATTATTCAACATTAAAAGATATATGTTATATTTTAACTTTGTACAAATGACAGAATTGACATTAATGGAGTTAAGGCATGGGTTTGAGTCCTGTGAGATTTTTTGTTTGTTCTATTTATTCCACATAAGCAACACAATGTGGTCCCACAGGTACCAGCTGGTTTTTATTTTTTATTTATTCCACGAAAGTAGCCCGATGTGGTGCACCTCACACTGTTTCCTGCTTGAAAGACAATATCGCATGCATGAACTCTCGCACTGGGATCGTGCACGCCTGCCCTTCAGCGCAATGTTTTGTGGTGCACTAATACAAATTGTTTTGCGCTGTTTCACCAAATTTGACCAAACTTCACACTATGTGTGAAGGGACCCTTACTCTCATCAAGAAACAGGTGGAATATGCAGGAAAGCTGTGAGTGTTGGCAAAGCCACAAACAGAGGAACAAGGGAGACAATATTTCTTTCCATAAGTAAGTGGTTTTGGTTATTCTTGTCACTTTGTCTGTTGCATTTGGTTGATGAACAGGTGTATATTTCCTGCCCGTGCCTGTGTCATCTGAGGACAAGGACGACACTTACACACACACCACTCACACACAGAGATGTGCACACACACCACTGACTTCATGAATGACACTCGGTCAATAAAGGATAACTGTGTAAAAATTATCCTTTTCATATATATATATATATATATATATATATATATATATATATACACGAGGGCTGTCAATAAAGTAACGGTCCTTTTTATTTTTTTCAAAAACTATATGGATTTCATTCATATGTTTTTACGTCAGACATGCTTGAACCCTCGTGCGCATGCGTGAGTTTTTCCACGCCTGTCGGTGACGTAATTCGCCTGTGAGCACTCCTTGTGGGAGGAGTCGTCCAGCCCCTCGTCGGAATTCCTTTGTCTGAGAAGTTGCTGAGAGACTGGCGCATTGTTTGATCAAAATTTTTTCTAAACCTGTGAGACACACCGAAGTGGACACGGTTCGAAAAATTAAGCTGGTTTTCAGTGAAAATTTTAATGGCTGATGAGAGATTTTGAGGTGATTCTGTCGCTTTAAGAACTTTCCACGGTGCGAGACGTCGCGCAGCGCTCTCAGGCGGCGTCATCAGCCTGTTCAAGCTGAAAACCTCCACATTTCAGGCTCTATTGATCCAGGACGTCGTGAGAGAACAGAGAAGTTTCAGAAGAAGTCGGTTTCAGCATTTTATCCGGATATTCCACTGTTAAAGGAGATTTTTTTAATGAAAGACGTGCGGACGGATCCGCGCGTCGGGACACAGCCGACGCGGTGCGGCGGCACAGGAAAAACACCTCCGTGTTGATAACCATTTGTAAAATCCAGGCGGCTTTTGATGGCTTTCAGTGGAGTGAGTATATGAGAAATTGTTTAACAGGCAGGACATGTTCCAACTTGTCCTTAAGGCTTTCAACAGAGGTGTTTTTCCTGTGGCGGAGCGTTGCGGCGGCTGCGTCCCGACGCGCGGACCCGTCCGCACGTCTTTCATTAAAAAAATCTCCTTTAACAGTGGAATATCCGGATAAAATGCTGAAACCGACTTCTTCTGAAACTTCTCTGTTCTCTCACAACGTCCTGGATCAATAGAGCCTGAAATGTGGAGGTTTTCAGCTTGAACAGGCTGATGACGCCGCCTGAGAGCGCTGCGCGACGTCTCGCACCGTGAAAAGTCCTTAAAGCGACAGTCTCACCTCAAAATCTCTCATCAGCCATTAAAATTTTCACTGAAAACCAGCTTAATTTTTCGAACCGTGTCCACTTCGATGTGTCTCACAGGTTTAGAAAAAATTTTGATCAAACAACGCGCCAGTCTCTCAGCAACTTCTCAGACAAAGGAATTCCGACGAGGGGCTGGACGACTCCTCCCACAAGGAGTGCTCATAGGCGAATGACGTCACCGACAGGCGTGGAAAAACTCACGCATGCGCATGAGGGTTCAAGCATGTCTGACGTAAAAACATATGAATGAAATCCATATAGTTTTTGAAAAAAATAAAAAAGACCGTTACTTTATTGACAGCCCTCGTATATATATATATATATATATATATATATATGTATACGAGGTCTGTTAGAAAAGTATTCGACCTTATTATTTTTTTAAAAAACCATATGGATTTGAATCACGTGTGATTACATCAGCCAAGCTTGAACCCCCGTGGGTATGCGAGAGTTTTTTCACGCCTGTCGGTGACGTCATTCACCTGTGAGCACGCCTTGTGGAAGGAGTGGTCCACCCCCTCGTCGGAATTCCTTTGTCTGAGAAGTTGCTGAGAGACTGGCGCTGTGCTTGATCAAAATTTTTTCAAAAACTGTGAGGCACATCCGAGTGGACGCCATTCGAGAAATTCAGCTGGTTTTCTGTGAAAATTTTAACGGCTGATGAGAAATTTTGGATTGTTTCTATTGCTGTAAGGACTTCCCACGGAGCGGGACGTCGCGCAGTTTCTGAAAAAATTTTGATCAAGCACAGCGCCAGTCTCTCAGCAACTTCTCAGACAATGAAAATCTGACGAGGGGGCTGGACCACTCCTTCCACAAGGCGTGCTCACAGGTGAATTACGTCACAGACAGGCGTGAAAAAACTCACGCATGCCCACGAGGGTTCAAGCTTGGCTGATGTAATCACACGTGATTCAAATCCATATAGTTTTTTAAAAAAATAAAACTGTCGGTTTCTTTTCTAATAGACCTCGTATATATATATAAATGTTTCGCAATGGTTTTAGAAGCCGCGCTATGCTGAAAACAGCAGTAGCAGCAGCTCGGTTCAGCCCAGCAACGCAGCTTAACAGCGCAGATCCGTGTAACTTTCAACACTAATATTTCAGAATGTGTGGGTGTCAGAGAAAGTACCTGAAAGAAATACCTTCCTGACATGATTTAATGTTAATTAATTTTACTGGCTCGATATCCAGGTCAGAATGGCATTTTAACATGTATTTTGCGAGTGTTTTTCTGAGTGTGTTCAGTTGCGAATCCCCACTGAAAATGCATTAACATCCGAGAACTTCGTCAATATCTTGCCCGGTTAGGAGGTGTCATGTCCGTATTCATGAAGGGACGTTCACGTTTAGTGGGCAGCAAGGGGGGTACGGACTCTAGTTGTTGTGGGCCACCCACTCTGTTTCCTCCTGCTGCCGCTGCTCTCTCTTCTCTGCATAGGTGGAGCGCCTCAAGCTGATCGACACACCTGTTCCACATCTCATCACTGCAGTATATGAACCCTGGCTCTTCACTCCATCCTCGCCAGAAACTCTGAAAACCTTCCACGGTAAGACTGGTCATTTTTCTGAGCCTGAAAAGACGCAGCTTGTCGCTGAAGCAAACCAAGACTCTTCAAGTTAAGTGTTTGCTTTCTTTTGCTTTTACGAGCTGCTGCACACTGAATTCTGCTTGGAATATTATACACACTGAACAGTGAACTTTTCCTAATTTAGAACGATTAGAAGGAACTGCACAGAATCTTTCTGTCTAACTGCCTGCTTATCTGGACCAGCTGTGATAAGTTGTCACTGACTGTGTGAACCGCTTCTGGAAGTGACTGGCTCAGCACTCACCATATGTGTCTCTCCTCCCAGCCTCATCGACAGCTTGTGGCGGCCACCTGGCTCTGGATCCATCCACTGGGGACTGAAACTGTCTGGACTGTGGACTCCCTGGTTCCACCGCTCAGTAGGCCGGTCTCCACTCGGCTAGGCAGCCTTACACACTTATTCTGTTCAATAAATCCTTTGTTACCGCTCGCTCTCTGCTTCTGGGTTCGTCTTCCACTCACGCCCGAATCATAACACTAGTAGTCATATATAACCTCCTTGTTTGTGCCTCTGGCAGGGAATCTCAGAACGAGGCTCAGCTTCCCCATCCAATGACGTCACCTGCCTGACCTGCATAAATGGTGGCAGCCGGTCAATGTCAAAGCCTCTCAGACCACGACTAAAACAAGGTTTTCTGTAAATGTTTTATGGTCTTTAGTGTTTCTTGAACTATCAAAAGAATGCATTTTTTGTTTATTTGTGCTATAAATAATCCGTGGGCGTTTCTCTTCCCCTTTAATCTTTACTTTGGTGTCAAATATCATGTTATTAGCAATCAACTTGTGTCTGGAGGCAGTATAAGTTATTATTTTGGACAAACTTGCTCTTAAACAGGCACCAAAGTAACAACTGAAAAACTCAGTGGTATGTTTCTTTTGGTTGGTGCACCACATTATGACATCCATGCCTTGGATCTTGGCTGGCAACCACTCAGGCAGACAAGACACTTAATCTACATGTCTCAACCCTCCAGCTATAAATTGGTACCCGTCTCAGCTGGGGAAGTAACTGGCATCCCCTCCAGGGGGAGTCATAGATTCTCATCAGCTTGCCTATGAAGTCCAGAGATAAGCACAACCAGGTCTCACGGCAAGTCGTGATTGAGCAGCACGAAATACTCATTAATCTATTGGTTCGTGATATTGTGATGAAAAGTACCTCATTTTCGAAAAGGCAGCTCTAATTCATTCCGTGATGGCTGCACGAAATTTAAAGTGAAGCGGCGGGGGGTATGGTTAGAGTGGGGGAAAGAATAAGATTAGGTTATGGTTAGGGTCGGGGTTAGGAGTAGGGTTAGGAGTAATGAGTTAAAAAAAACCCGTCACGAAAATTTGATTGATTTCGTCACGGGAGCACGGCACCAACAGGCCTCAAGGCCTACATAAGACTTACTTCCCTTGAGCAGTATTCAGTGACTTGAAAATGTTCATGTATCCATCCCCTGACTTGGTTCAAGAAACCTGATTATAAAAGTGATGATTTGTATGAATTTTAATCCTTACAGTTAGTTTGTTCAGTTACTTGTGGCATCTAAAAATGAAACACTATGAAAATGTTAAAACCTGAAAGTCTTCACTAAAAGCAGACATTTTATCTTCTCTGCTAGTTATAAGTGCAATAAAAGTTATGACCTTCATGTTACAGAAACTAAGAGGTTTTCTCATCTAAAAATTTGCACTCATAGGGGAAATGGCTATTTCTGTTATTAGGCACTGGGGTGTAATCTTTTATAAGTCGATTATATAGTGAGTCAATGAGAGATTACAGTATATCTTCTGTAAAGTGTGAAGATAATGTTTACACCATTATGCGTGGAAGACTGTCAGAGATACAGAGTGACTTAAAAAGATGGTGGCAGAGAAGCCAAATAACTGCAGACAAAAGATGGAAAGAAGAGGAAGAAATATTAAGGGAGGACTGGAAAAGAGACAGAAAGAAAAGGGGAGGTGATGAGGTACAGTATCATCTCCCTGAGAGGAAATCCTACACTTCAACTTCATCCTCTTCTTTCGGCTGCTTCCATTCAGAGTTTCCACAGCAGTTCTTCCATCTCTATCTCACCTGGTTCTATGCATCTTCCTCTGTCACACTAACCACCAGCATGTCCTCCCTCACAGCATCCATGAACCTTCTCTTTGGCCTTCTCCTCCTCCTCCTCCTCCTCCCTAGCAACCCCATCCTCAGCATCCTTCTCAGAAAGACCCCACAGTATACTATGGGGTTATACATAGTATAACCCTTAGTTATACTATGGTTTGATGTCAATCAACATGATATCAGCATTGCTCCAACATAACATTATAAAAGAATGATTAACAATACATGATGTTAAAATGTGGTTAGGTTCCTCACATATATTTTGATCCAATTTTAATTTCTGTCAGAAACCCATGGGAAGCGTATTAATTTATTGACATAAAGCAGCAGATGTATTACTTGTCAATTTTAACATTTATTGTAATAAGCAAAATATTATATTTCATATCTACAGTGAATATCTATGTTGCACTTATGTTGGAATTTCTACACTGATCCGTGTTTCAAATCCAACATATTTTCTGTTGATTCAGTGTCAAATTTTAACATAGATCAATGTGATTTTGCCTGCTGATGGTTTCAGATTTTAATATTTTACCTTTATCTATTCAACCCCACCACCACCATGCTATGTTGTTCAAATGAATATATGGTCAAATTAACATTTCCATTATTCTACATGTAACAACAACATTGATAATAATAGTAATAATAATAATTAGAATGTTGCATGTGTTTCAGTTAGATTAGATTTGATAGAACTTTATTAATCCCTTGGGAAATCTCCATCAGGGAAGCATTGTATAGCAGCACATAGCGTTGCCTCATTGAATGGTACATTCCATCTTTCACCTCATGAAATATGAGAATGAATGAATGAATGAGAATGGGAGATTTATTGTCATTGTCATCACAAATGCAACAACAACGAAATTATGTTTACACTCTAATTACCTCAGACAAAATAAAACAATTAATCCACAATTATTACTTGTTTACCGTAATAATAGCACACATCAAAATTAAAGACAGCACATATATATTTGACATTGTTTATGTGCTCTAAACTTGAAGCAGGCCATCATCTGAATTGAGGCAAAGTGGGTGAGGGCCACTGCAACATGAGTCATGCCGCCAGCAGCTTGGGGGGAGTGGTGTGAGCGGGAGCCGGGATGTGTGGTGGGGGGCGGGGGGAAGGGGTTAGGTGGAGCATGCTTACAGTCCTTGTGTGAGTCGGTTCTTTTTCTGTCCGTGTGGGAGTTAGAGAAGATAAGGGGCAGCCGAATGTTCACCAAGGCCGTAGACAGTCTTCCGTAGGAAAACAATGGGGCATTTTGTCCTTCAGAGGCTGATAAGCCTGCCGTGTTTGTGGTTGAGCAGTGAAAAACACTTTTACAGTCTCACATGAACAAAACAGATCCCAAATTATGAATATTCCCCAGTCTCTGAAATCTTCCTCTGCAAGGTGCGCATTTGCTCTGAGGTGCCATCCAATTTACGTCCTCATTAATCATGACGGACAGATGAGGGGTCATGGTTCTGGTGGCAGTAGTCTTGCCAATTTTCCGGTTGGTCAGGGCAGCACATGAGCAAATAAGTACCAGCCCTCCTACTATGAAACCAAATATAAATAAATCCTCAATGTCCTCCACAGAGAATGGTGCAAAGCATGCGACTCGCCACGTCTCCCAGGCATCGAGAACATAGCCCGCAGGGTAGGTTCCATCTCGGCAAGCAGGGTCCCTGATCTTCTTGTAGAATAACTCATAAACATTCATTATTTGTATAATATAACATCTTGCAATGAAAGCAATACTGTCAGCCTGTATTTTTTTATGGCCACATTTTGAATTCTGGGACTGGTTGTTGTTGTTGTTTGTTTGTTTGTTTTTGGCTATTTGGCTGGTTTTGTCACAGAACTTGGCAACCTTACCATATACAAGCCAACACATAACTGGAGGTTTTGAATTAAGGTACATGATAACATGATGTAGATGTGTTAAAAGTACATTTTTAAATAAATCTTTACATTTCTACCTTTAGCAGTAAGTGCTTCCACAGGAACATGGCAATGGCTGTAATAATGGGTGAAATAAGACAGGCTGGTACACAACATTCAATACCACATTTAATACTGCAAGCTTTTTAATAAAAAGTGACATGAATAATGGGGGGTTGTGCCCCACTAGAGCTTTATGTCAAGCATCACCTCTGCCAGGAAGTTGCTGTGATTTTTCTTATTTTGTACACTGAAAATACTGGGTTCGAAAATGACACAAGTTCTCTCTCTGATTTCCCGCTTCCAAGGTAAATTGAAGGCGGTATTAAACCTCATCTCTCCATTATTCTTTATGAAAATACTTTCAGTGAAACAGTTGTTGACACGGTCTTAAAAGTATTTATGGTTTCTTTGTTGAAAATGCATAAAACAGAAATGATTAATGGCGCAATAAACTCTGGTTAAAAAAAGGCCTAATCAGGGGGTCATACTCATCCATTACCCTGTCAGAACAATCTGTACATGTATCTTAAATTTAAATATGCTGTGTATAAAAGGGGGGTGTATATCATTGCTGTAGCAGTCCTGATGACAATCAACTGTGTTCAATTCTGAATTTTTCATTTATTAAAAGACAGTGCACAGGACGGACATGACAGTAAGCCAATCTCCAAGGGTTCTATATACTCCCCTGGCCCTAAATTAAGATTAATTACAGATCAAGCCAGTCTGCTGAAATGGGAAATTATGTGCTCCCAGGAACAGAGCTCAGCAGACGCTCTGTCTCGGTTAGTGGAGCAGCTTTTAGATTGCACTCACCCATCCTGACGCTGAGCACAGCAGGCTTGGGATTGACCATCTTGCAATAAAAAGTGTGATTCATATTACCTGACAGAGGGGTCTCAAGATGTGACGACCCTGATTAAAGACACTTTTATGTCATATTGGGTTCAGTACTCTTTTATATTTACAATCATACGGTCAGGCAATACACCGCATCCTTCTGGGTAGTGAAGAAATGTCCCGTAGATCCCATAGTCTGATATGTGCAGATCTACTGGCAGCATTTAAAACTTTATTGTGAATGAAACATGTCAGCCAGTGATTACCTCGGGTCGGCAGAAGTTATTGATTGTCACATTTCTCTTGTCTGCCATCCAGAGGGACCAGGAAAGCAAATAAAACCCAATGAAATAATCATATCAAGCTCTTCTTGTGCAGCTATGTGCTATACCCAGCTGCAGACACAACTTTAAATACAACTTGGCTCAAAACTTTCAAACTCAGCTTTCCCTTCCTACAAACATTGTATTTTGTCAAACAATATGTGTGTTGTAACCAGTGGTGGGCAGAGCTAACCAAAAAGGTAGCTTCGATAGCCATTAAACCACTAACTGAAAAGTTAACTTGATAACACTAAACTGATAAACCACTAAAATATTTAGTGTAAGTTACCACTAAACGCTTAGTTTTACCATTTACTCAGTACACTGTCAACTACTTATAAGCAAGTTTCGTGTTTAAGCGCCAAAAGCTGCTGGGTAAATTCAGAGATGATCACAGACACAAAATGAACACATGAAAAATAAATTAATAAAAAATAAAACCCCAATCACTGTCATCATCTTTATCAAAAACAGTAAAATGCAGTAGATATTACAACCCCTGGCAAAAATTATGGAATCACCGGCCTCGGAGGATGTTCATTCAGTTGTTTAATTTTATAGAAAAAAAGCAGATCACAGACATGACACAAAACTAAAGTCATTTCAAATGGCAACTTTCTGACTTTAAGAAACACTATAAGAAATCAGGAAAAAAATTGTGGCAGTCAGTAACGGTTACTTTTTTAGACCAAGCAGAGGAAAAAAATATGGAATCACTCAATTCTGAGGAAAAAATTATGGAATCATGAAAAACAAAAGAACGCTCCAACACATCACTAGTATTTTGTTGTACCACCTCTGGCTTTTATAACAGCTTGCAGTCTCTGAGGCATGGACTTAATGAGTGACAAACAGTACTCTTCATCAATCTGGCTCCAACTTTCTCTGATTGCTGTTGCCAGATCAGCTTTGCAGGTTGGAGCCTTGTCATGGACCATTTTCTTCAACTTCCACCAAAGATTTTCAATTGGATTAAGATCCGGACTATTTGCAGGCCATGACATTGACCCTATGTGTCTTCTTGCAAGGAATGTTTTCACAGTTTTTGCTCTATGGCAAGATGCATTATCATCTTGAAAAATGATTTCATCATCCCCAAACATCCTTTCAGTTGATGGGATAAGAAAAGTGTCCAAAATATCAACGTAAACTTGTGCATTTATTGATGATGTAATGACAGCCATCTCCCCAGTGCCTTTACTTGACATGCAGCCCCATATCATCAATGACTGTGGAAATTTACATGTTCTCTTCAGGCAGTCATCTTTATAAATCTCATTGGAATGGCACCAAATAAAAGTTCCAGCATGATTGCTTTTCCTTAGCCCACTGTAACCTTGTTTTTTTCTGTTTAGGTGTTAATGATGGCTTTCATTTAGCTTTTCTGTATGTAAATCCCATTTCCTTTAGGCGGTTTCTTACAGTTCGGTCACAGACGTTGACTCCAGTTTCCTCCCATTCGTTCCTCATTTGTTTTGTTATGCATTTTCAATTTTTGAGACATATTGCTTTAAGTTTTCTGTCTTGAGGCTTTGATGTCTTCCTTGGTCTACCAGTATGTTTGCCTTTAACAACCTTCCCATGTTGTTTGTATTTGGTCCAGAGTTTAGACACAGCTGACTGTGAACAACCAACATCTTTTGCAACATTGCATGATGATTTACCCTCTTTTAAGAGTTTGATAATCCTCTCCTTTGTTTCAATTGACATCTCTCGCATTGGAGCCATGATTCATGTCAGTCCACTTGGTGCAACAGCTCTCCAAGGTGTGATCACTCCTTTTTAGATGCAGACTAATGAGCAGATCTGATTTGATGCAGGTGTTAGTTTTGGGGATGAAAATTTACAGGGTGATTCCATAATTTTTTCCTCAGAATTGAGTGATTCCATTTTTTTTTTCCTCTGCTTGGTCTAAAAAAAGTAACTGTTACTGACTGCCACAATTATTTTTCCTGATTTCTTACAGTGTTTCTTAAAGCCAGAAAGTTGCCATTTGAAATGACTTTAGTTTTGTGTCATGTCTGTGATCTGCTTTTTTCTACAAAATTAAACAACTGAATGAACATCCTCCGAGGCCGGTGATTCCATAATTATTGCCAGGGGTTGTAGAAGTCACAGTTCATCTATTTATAAACTAGAGGTGGGCAATACTGGGAATTTTGGTATTGATCTGATACCAAGTAAATACAGGCCCAGTATCGCCGATATCAATACCGATACTTTTTCATATTTAAGCTTCATAGATCCAAAGGATCCAAAAGACCTAGGATAGAATTTTGCCAAACATTGTACGTGACAACAAAATACTTTATTATCACAATCAACATTTTTGTCTCAAGGAGAGCGCTGAGTGGGCAGACCAGGCTGAGCCTACCTGCATGGCTGTTGACTGGTGCCGCTGAGCCACGTGATGGCACAACATCAAAAGACCAGCGGGGGGAGGGTGTGCTGCTCCGTGTTGTGTGACACAGCGCAGTGCTGCTCTTACAGACAGAGTAGACTTTGATGAATCTGCGTGTGCAGTAGTCAGTGCGTGCGGGAGAGAAAAAAGCTTGAGTATCGATCATTTTACACTAGGATCGTTCAATATCAATACCAGTGTTGGTATCAATATTATCGATATTAGGATCGATCTGCCTACCTCTATTATAAACCGTTAATGGAGCTACGGCTCACCCGTATTGTGTTCACAAACACAAGACAAATGCACAAAAAATAAATAAATAAAAATACTCTTCAGTTTGGCCATTTAATGCAACACAAGTTTCCCCAATTAACCATATATTATACCAGTTTGTCATTCACAAGGTTTTACAAACTTTGATTTTTTTTTTTTTTTTTTAAATGGTGAAACCAGAGATGTAAAACCCTGGCTTCAGTGGCTAAATGTCCCAAACACATATTTCTTATATACACCAATAAACCAGCTGATTCTAACTCACCTCTTCCAGTAGGTAGATGAGCTAATCACTGAAATCAGCTGTTTTACGTCCACAGGGAGAAGCAATACATGGTAGGACTTTTTACTCCCTGAAGCTGGGGTTTTCCACCTCTGGGTGAAACCAAAGGCAAATTTCCACATTGTGGAAAATAAAGTTCTGTAGTGTATCACATCATAATGTATTGTATCATAGCGTATCGTATCCTAGCACATAGCATATCATGTCATAGCGTATCGTATCCTAGCGTATTGTATCATAGCATATCGTCTTTTAGTGTAGCATACTGTAGTGTATCGTATCATATTGCACTGTACAGTACTGTAGTGCAGCATATCGTATCATATCATATCATATCATAGTGTATTAAAGGATTTTCTTTTCTTCAGGGTGTATAAAGCCATATTCATTGGTAAAACAACTTGATCACGATCTTATCATATACCTATAAATAATAAATGCATGCAGAACACAATGTGCATGCTCTCCCTTCGCTCACTGCCTCCAGGGGTACGGATGCGGGACCCACAAAGAATCCAAGTCATGGCCACGAAGCTCTGCGGCTGTGGTTACCGAGACCATGCAGCTGGCGTTGCGCATCAAAACAGTGATCGTAGTCTCTGGACCTGTTGCTGGAGTTGGATGCAGCTCGGCACAGCAGACAGGGGGGCGGTGTGAGTGGCCCGCTGCAGCGCTTACCGAGCCCAGACTCAGTAAGCGCATCGGAGGCAGTGAGACCAATCGTGGTGATGCTGACCGGTGCCGCAACCGGCCCGCCTGATAAGGACGCAGAACACAATGCGCTGTTAAAAAAAAAAGAAAAGAAAAAGAAGCATGCAAAATTGCACTAAAAATCTGCGAAACTGCGAAGCCGCGAAAGGGAGTTACATTCTAAAAATAACCCGCGATAGGTGAAATCCGCGAAGTAGTCACCGTTATTTTTTAGTTATTATACAGTAGTGTTCAGAATAATAGTAGTGCTATGTTACTAAAAAGATTAATCCAGGTTTTGAGTATATTTCTTATTGTTACATGGGAAACAAGGTACCAGTAGATTCTCACAAATCCAACAAGACCAAGCATTCATGATATGCACACTCTTAAGGCTATGAAATTGGGCTATTAGTAAAAAAAAGTAGAAAAGGGGGTGTTCACAATAATAGTAGCATCTGCTGTTGACACTACAAACTCAAAACTGTTATGTTCAAACTGCTTTTTTAGCAATCCTGTGAATCACTAAACTAGTATTTAGTTGTATAACCACAGTTTTTCATGATTTCTTCACATCTGCAAGGCATTAATTTTGTTGGTTTGGAACCAAGATTTTGCTCGTTTACTAGTGTGCTTGGGGTCATTGTCTTGTTGAAACACCCATTTCAAGGGCATGTCCTCTTCAGCATAAGGCAACATGACCTCTTCAAGTATTTTGACATATCCAAACTGATCCATGATACCTGGTATGCGATATATAGGCCCAACACCATAATAGGAGAAACATGCCCATATCATGATGCTTGCACCACCATGCTTCACTGTCTTCACTGTGAACTGTGGCTTGAATTCAAAGTTTGGGGGTCGTCTCACAAACTGTCTGTGGCCCTTGGACCCAAAAAGAACAATTTTACTCTCATCAGTCCACAAAATATTCCTCCATTTCTCTTTAGGCCAGTTGATGTGTTCTTTGGCAAATTGTAACCTCTTCTGCATGTCTTTTATTTAACAGAGGGTGCTTTGTGGGGGATTCTTGCAAATAAATTAGCTTCACACAGGCGTCTTCTAACTGTCACAGCACTTACAGGTAACTCCAGACTGTCTTTGATCATCCTGGAGCTGATCAATGGGTGAGCCTTTGTCATTCTGGTTATTCTTCTATCCATTTTGATGGTTGTTTTCCATTTTCTTCCATGTGTCTCTGGTTTTTTTGTCCATTTTAAAGCATTGGAGATCATTGTAGATGAACAGCCTATAATTTTTTGCACCTGCGTATAAGTTTTCCCCTCTCCAATCTACTTTTTAATCAAACTACGCTGTTCTTCAGAACAATGTCTTGAATATCCCATTTTCCACAGGCTTTCAAAGAGAAAAGCATGTTCAACAGATCAATCAATCAATCAACTTTTTTCTTATATAGCGCCAAATCACAACAAACAGTTGCCCCAAGGCGCTCAGATGCTGGCTTCATCCTTAAATAGGGGACACCTGATTCACACCTGTTTGTTCCACAAAATTGATGAACTCACTGACTGAATGCCACACTACTATTATTGTGAACACCCCCTTTTCTACTTTTTTTTTTACTAATAGCCCAATTTCATAGCCTTAAGAGTGTGCATATCATGAATGCTTGGTCTTGTTGGATTTGTGAGAATCTACTGAATCTACTGGTACCTTGTTTCCCATGTAACAATAAGAAATATACTCAAAACCTGGATTAATCTTTTTAGTCACATAGCACTACTATTATTCTGAACACTACTGTAGATGTTTTAAGGCTGTAAAACCCCTCACTAAACACTTTATACACTTTTCTCAAACAGGCATTAACATTTTCTCACTTTTCTCTCCTGTGTAAACACTCAAAGTTCAAACCTTAGTAGAAAAAAATAGAACAGTTTTCCTATAAATAATTATGGTGGCTTTTAGAACTAACAAATTTAATTTTAACGATCAACCTACGAGGTTGGACACGTAAGAAATTACTAATAGTGACTCACCAGTATTTCACAGTTCCTCTGACCGCGCCTCTTCGTTGTGGCACCTCTCCGCTGTCCGGATTGGCTGATTACTCGGGTGGTATGAAAAATATTACCCGTCTGCGAAAAGGGTGTACTTCTATATATTCTTTAGTATTTTATCCAATCATATTGGCATATCATTTATAGGTATATGATAATGTATCATACATCATAT
This sequence comes from Thalassophryne amazonica, assembly GCF_902500255.1. Lineage (NCBI taxonomy): Eukaryota > Metazoa > Chordata > Actinopteri > Batrachoidiformes > Batrachoididae > Thalassophryne > Thalassophryne amazonica. The sequence continues at coordinate 16,284,077 of NC_047118.1, forward strand.
CATATCATTGATATGGTATCATATCGTATGGTATCGCATTGTATTGTATTCATGGAATCAATTAGAATTAGCATTTGTCTTGCTGTAGGTAATCTGCTGACAATGAAAATCTGACATAGCGAAGAAAAACTGAAATAAAACTATCATCTACAGTATATATTATTTTAAATAACCTTGAATTAAAGTCAACATTCTAACGAACTTAATACAAATTGTTTGATCAAATAAAATGTGCAGTAGGGAGGTTTGAAAGGACGTAGCCAAAGCATTTGTGTGTGTGTGTGTGTGTGTAAACCTGTCTGCAACTGCACACATTTCAACATTGCTTTTTTTTTCTGCTCATTTTCTTGAGAATCACTTTTGATTTTTACTTTAGTCCAGGCTGGCAATAAATGTGGATTCATTGTCTTGCCACTTTTCTGCAAAACTGGGCTTTTATTCAACAATTCAGCACCCTGAAACATGACTCCAAAACAAGGAATCTGTATTTGCGTGTGTTTGTGACCTCAGAGGTACACAAAAAAAAAACCCACAATAGATAAGTGAGTTTCTACCGGCTTTTCTTTGGAGCCATTACAGCGTCAGCTTCAAAGCCCTCCATGTATTAAAGGAAAACCTCCGAGTACCATGGGGCGGCTCGCAACATCACCAGAGGCTAAGCCATGCTGAGGAAGCAGAGGAAAAGGTAACACCCGCGCCGTTACATAATGTACAGACATCACTGCTCAAAGGCAGGTTGTGTTTTCCCATCTGTGAAACATTCCGTCCTGGACCCCGTTCGTTCCCGTTACCATGGAGGGTGTCAGTGATGTGCAGCTGGTAGCAGCAACATGTCACAAACCAAACCTCCCCAAAATGCTTTCACACTTTCCACAATGTTAATCATTTCATTGCTGAAGGGAACAAGCCTGTACACAGCTGAGAGAGAAGAAATGAATAACAGACTCTGCTCAAATGCAGTCCTTGAATTCTGTTGGTTTGGATGGTTAGAGTAACAATTTCTGATTCATGCTGCACTTCCTCAAGAGAAGCTAAGATTTACCAACAATGGGTTCCAACCGAGTCAACCAGAACAGTAAACAGAATGTTCTGAGTTTGTATAGATGTCAGAGGAAAGAAAAGCATGTCCAGAACTCTTATTGTTTACCACTTTCATTTGGTTTGTGCAGCTAAAGCCCCAGACTGGGTTTTTCAGTCACTTTCTAGGTGATGGGATGGAGGTTAGAGAAGTGCACATATAAGCAGAGCATCCTCGGTTTGAATCCAAATCAGACAGAAGAATCAGGAAGGTTCCTTGGGCAAGGTTCTTATCAAGCGGGAAGCTCAGATGAAACCCTGCTGGAAGAAGAAAAAGTTGCAGCTCCTTGACTGGCCGCTTGAGACTGGGTGCAAAACAGAGTACAAACCCATAGGAGTCAATGTTAAAATGTCCAGCTTTAGAGCACTGCCCGGCAACTGTATGGGCAGTGAATTTTTCTAACTTAGTAGGTTAAGATATTTTCAGCGATAAAGTTCTGTATATTTGTGGTTGTGGTCATTTTGAGTGAGCAGCTGAACCCAGTGTGTCCGCTTCTCATAGTATCAGACTATAAGTCAGTGTTCACTCGATGTGGCTGTTAGCTGTTGTGGAGGCTGTTTCTGTTGTTTTGTGGTATTTTATTACAAACACTTGGAATAATGTATTATTTTTGTGTGTGTAGTGAAACGTCTTCACGGATTATCTAAGACATCCCTGCTGCAATATTCATTCTGAGAGAAAGTCTAGTGGGATTTAATGTTTTATGCTAACGGCGTTAGCACTTTTAGCAGTTATCAATAGCCTGATCCATTAGGTCCCATTAATGCAGGATTGCTGAGAAAATAAGCGGCTCATAACTTTTAATAACCACACCAACGCAAACTGTTATGAGAACAACTGCACAGTCCCCAAAAATATGATTTAATAAACACCCAAGTGAAGGTTAGCCTGTTAGCTTAGCTGGTTCGGACTTGATGATTGGGGTGCATTCAGGCTTTTGTCGCATGCTGATTTTCTATAGACACCCAGAACAGTCTAAATTAATATTCATTTTGACACTCATGTGTTTTCATAAACTTAGAATGTGCCCTTTAAATCTACATGGGAGCAGCTCCCCCCGCCCCCTCCATGGAGGCTGCCATGTTTCACTGCCACATTGATACAGCAGCCTAGAAGAGACATTAGTACCCCACATTCTTGCATATTTTGTATCTTGGCTGGAATCAGATTAAAGTCATTTATATCTTCGGCAATTCGATTTTTAAATCCTCTGTAGGTCTGGCATGTTTTTATTTATTTATTTATTATTGCTATTCATTTTAACTTCTTAAGTCTGTTTTATTTGTTCTTATTAGTTTTATTGTTGTTATATATTATGTTTTTGTTTTGTTTTTTTTGTTTTTTTAATGAACTGCTCAAATTAAATTGCCCCTTGTGGAATTAATAAGGTTATTGATTGATGAAGAATCAGTGGTTGCACCCCTATACACCATGTGTTCCTGGTGCAGGACAACACGTTGAGAACCCCAGTTTTTGTATATATTGCTTTTCCTAACAGCACAGGGCAATCTGCAACCTCACCAGTAGATGACACTAAATCCTACACACTGTGACTTTAAATACATAATTCATGCTCAATAGAGTTAAAAAATTATTTTCATTCAAACAACAAATGGATTAATATTTTCAGCTTTCATACAAATGTTAATCGGTCCACAAACAGTTGTAAACATTGTTAGTTAAGGTGCAGACTGTTGACAGTGATTTTGTTTCACCTTCACTCTGAATTGTTTTTATTTTCTAGGACGTGACTGTGCAGTCTGTGCTGTTGAATTCCCTGACTCCCATGCAGTTTATATGCAGACATTTCTGGAATCCTAAAATGGACAATGCAGTGCTTTTGTCCTTCACCGTGGATACTCTGGGACTCCCGGTGACTGTCAGAGTCACGGATCACTCCAACGCTGCGCACCAATCATAACCCCACATCGCCCTCCAGCATGAAACAGCAGGCGTTGGGTAAACTTAAGAAAACCGATGAGATGTCACCACCGCAAGCATCAATCATGCTATTACAAATGATGCAGCCACGCTCTTGCTTCTGTGCCTGATAACTTCCTCCAAACACGTCTCATACTTCACTCGAATGTCACAGACAAAAAAAAAAGGAAAAGAAAGAATAGAATAGCATACAAATAATGAATGTTATGAGTTCAGTGTACGAATATTTAATTTGGTGAAAGCTGGAACATACCATTCAACGAGGCTTCACCTCGTTGAATGGTATGTTCCAGCTTTCACCAAATTAAATATTCGTACCATTGAAAGAATGTAAAAACATTCATTATTTGTTTTATATATAACGGCTAAAATAGATCCTTGTCATTTTATATTTTATTAATTTATAAACAACAGAAAAGGGACTTACATTTTGGTGTTCCACTGTGACGTGTAGTCCAGTGATGGTGTGCACTGACTTCAGACTTCCATTTAAGAAAAAGACTTTGTGTAGTTCCTCAGTCCAGCCAAAAATCACATCAGCATTTCATGTTAGCAGCTTTTCATGCATCCAGACAGCTTACAACAGAGTGGATTTGTGTGTGTGTGTGTGTGTGTGTGTGTGTGTGTGGTGTGTGTGTGTGTGTGTGTGTGTGTGTGTGTAGCAGTGTCAGTTAATGCAATCAAGTCATCATGTTGCTGTCCCGTGCACGCACGTGCGCACGCCACCAGCTCAGTCGAGCTGTGTACGTCCTCAGTGCAGCGAAAAAAAAGTCACATCAGAAATGAGTCCAGGTTTTCTCTCTCTTCCTGCTAACAGACAGCACAGTGGATTTGTTGTGTGTGCGTGTGTGTGTGTGTGTATCTTACAGAATTAGCAGGTGTCAGCTCAAATTATGTCTCAGGAGAGTCGTGTTCCTTTGGCGCGCGCACACACACACGCAACCTGGTCGGCGCTTGTGCATGCGTGAACAACAAAAATAAGACTGTATACGTCCTCAGTGCAGCGAAAAAAATCACGTCAGAAATGAGTCCAGCTTTTGTTCTTTCTTCCTGCTAACAACCTACAGGCAGCACAGTGGATTGGTTTTGTGTTGTGTGTGCGCGCACGCACATGTGTGTGCGCGAATCATGCGTGGGCGCGCATGTACTCGTTCGCGAGCATGCGTGTGTGTGACGTGCATGAGTATGAGCATGTGTGCGCGTGCACAAGGACGTGCGCACATGTACATGTGTGATCACATGTGCGGACATGCGCGCTTGCATGTGCGTATGCACATGAGAGTGCAATGGTACCAAACGCATGGAACCAAATTTTGCACTCTAAATGGAACTAAGCTGCACTCTGATGCAATGCAACACAAATGGGATGAGTTAATCCATGTCATGTGACATACAAAGCACCAATCAATGACAAGAATCCACTCAGCCGTTATATAATATACAAATAATGATGTTTATCAGTTCAATGATACACTCAAAAGATTGATGCATTAGATGAACTCAATTCAATTATGAACAGGATTTCCATCTGATAAATACGAGGTCTCTTAGATAATAACCGACCCTTTTATTTTTTTTAACTATATGGATTTGAATGACATGAGTTTTTTCACGCGTGTTGGTGACGTCATTTCCCTGTGGGCAGGCCTTGAGTGAGATGTGGTCCCGCCCTCTCGGCTGAATTCCTTTGTTTCACACGCTGCTCAAGACGGCGCGCGTTGCTTTATCAACATTTTTTCTGGACCTGGAGGAATATCCGAGTGGACACTATTCGAGAAATTAAGCTGGTTTTCGGTGAAAAGTTTAACGGCTGATGAGAGATTATGGGGTGTGGACTTCCCACAGAGCGGGACATCCTGCAGCACTTCCAGGCGCCGTCGCGGCCTGTTTCAAGCTGAAAACATCCTAATTTAAAGCTTAATTCACCCAGGACGTCGTGAGAGAACAGAGAAGATTCAGAAGAGGCCGGCATGAGGACTTTATGCGGGACATTCACTGTTTAAGGACATTTTTAATGAAAGACGTGCGCGCAAATTCGCCGAGTCCGTTTCTGTGACGACTCGGCAAATCTGTGTGCGCCGCGACAGGAAAAACACCTCCGTGTTGAAAACCATTTGTAAAATTCAGGCGGCTTTTGATGGCTTTCAACAAGTGAGTAACTGAGAAATTGTTTAACAGCTTGAGCATGTTCCAACTTGCCCGTTAAGGTTTCCAACAACGGAGGTGTTTTTCCTGTTGCGACCCCCCCGCGGTCGGGTCCGGCCCGACATGCGACTCTGCCCCCCCGCGGTCGGTCCAGCCCGACATGCGACTCTGCCCCGCATGTTCTTTCATTACAAAATGTCCGTTAACAATGGAATGTCCGAATAAACTCCTCATGCCGACTTCTTCTGAAATTTCTCTGTTCTGTGACGACTTCCTGGATCAACAGAGCCTGAAATGTGGAAGTTTTCAACTGGAAATGGCGAGACGCTGCCACCTCGAAGCGCAGATCGCCATCAGGCGCCATGGGCCGTCCTTACGGTGACACTACCAGACCAAAATCTCTCATCAGCCAGAAAATTTTTAACCGAAAACCAGCTAAATTTATCGAATGGTGTCCACTCAGTTGTGCCTTACAGTTTTGAAAAAATTTTGGTCAAACAAAGCAGCAGTCTCTGAGCCATTCCTAAACAATGAAAAAAACACGAGAGGGTGGGCCACTCCTCACTCAAAGACTGCCCACAGGCGAATGACGTAACCGACAGGTGTGAAAAAACTCTTGCATGCCCACGAGGGTTCAAGCATGTCTGATGTAATCACACGTGATTCAAATCCATACGGTTTTTGAAAAAAAATAATAAGGTCGGATACTTTTCTAATAGACCTCGTATATGTAGCCCCAACTCAAAGTGCATCCATGCAAGATAATTTATTTAATTTAGTTGGGGCTACATTTATTAAATGGAAATCCTGCACATAATTGAATTGAGTTCATCCAACAAGTGATTTATTTGAGTGATACACTCAGAAAACTGACTCATTGGATTGGATTCCACTAATTTAGTCCTAACTAAATTAAATTACATTATCTTGCATTGATGTGTTTGATTGAGTTGGGGCTACGTATATTTATTAGATGAAATCCTGCACATAATTGAATTGAGTTCATCCATGAGTGATTTGTTTGTGTGATACACTCAAAAAACTGACTCATTGGATTGGATTCCACCTAATGTATTCCCAACTAAATTAAATTACATTAATTTGCATTGATGTGTTTCCTTGAGTTGGGGCTACATATATTTATTTGATAAAATCATGCACATAATTGAATTGAGTTCATCTAACGAGTGATTGTTTGAGTGATACACTCAAAAAAAACTGACTCATTGGATTGGATTCCACCTAATGTATTCCCAACTAAATTAAATTACATTAATTTGCATTGATGTGTTTCATTTGAGTTGGGGCTAGGTATATTTATTAGATATAAGCCTGCACATAATTGAATTGAGTTCATCCAACGAGTGATTTTGTTTGAGGTCAAAAAAACTGACTCACTGGATTGGATTCCATCTAATTGTAGTCCCAACTAAATTACATTATCTTGCATTGATGTGTTATTTGAGTTGGGGCTACATATATTTATTAGATGCAATCCTACACATAATTGAACTGAGTTCATCCACAAGTGATTTGTTTGAGTGATACACTCAAAAAACTGACTCATTGGATTGGATTCCACCTAATTTAGTCCAACTAAATTAAATTACATTATCTTGCATTGATGTGTTTTCATTTGAGTTGGGGCTACGTAGTATTTATTAGATGAAATCCTGCACATAATTGAATTGAGTTCATCCAAAAAAGCCATTTTTTGAGTGTACGATATTTGCATGAGGTGAAAGATGGAACATACATACCTCTTGAATGTACGTTCCATCTTTCACTGAATTAAATATTTGTTCCATTGAAAAAATGGAAAACATTCATTATTTGTTTCATATACGTGAAAATAGATCCTTGTCATTTGATATTGTATTAATATTCATTCTTAAACAACAGAAAAGGGACTTACATTTTGGTGTTCATGACTGGTGCTTAACAGTCCAACACAACTTTAAAAATATGACTCCAAAATTGTTCTCAGTAGTCTGCAAATGCTATGCACTGACTTTGTGTACAGACTGTCATCTGCTTTCCTCATTCCAGCTAAAAAATCGCGTCAGAAATTTTCTCCAGCTTTCAGCCTTCCTGCCTCCAGACAGCTTATGGCATGTGGATGTTGTTTTGTTTATTTGTTTGGTTTTGGTCAATTGGCTCCTTCAAATCGTTGTCCACCAGCAAAAACAAACTGTGCCGTGTTTTGCTACATGCCAGCCCCCTGTAGCGGTGAGCTGCTGGGTGAACGGAGCTGCAATAGCACACTTTCATCTAGCACCAAAAATTGCACATTAAAGAAGAACTATTTTCATGGTCAGTGAAACACTCAGGCCGTTATAATAAAATAGAATGATGCTTTCAGATGCCGAAACTCACACTTGGGAGGAAAACAGACGCCAAGGTCACGGCTCTGCAATGCTCTTTGTGGTTTTGGCTTGTTTGTTTATCAACCAAATTCCCTGATCTGAGGTCTGTAACGTGGAATAGCAGGGAACAACAGGCTGGAGTTCATTGCTGCATGACTGTAATCTGTTACAATGACGTTCCCACAGATCAAAAGCAATGAGCTGCTGACTGTTTAATAAACTGCAAGCTTACGCTGCAGCGTGGTCTTAACTATGATTCATTACCATCGCTGGGTCTTCTATGAAAATAAAAGAAATGCCCGAGGTGGATGCTACATTCCAGCTTTGCTAAATTGCTGTAAATTGCCTCTGTTTAAATATAGTATGGAAAGACTTTGTGTGGGGTTCATTTCAGCCTGTTTTCTTTCCTCCTTGCCTTTATTTTACAGCCAATTAAAAATGCTGAAAATAACAGTTTTCGAGAGCCTCGCCAGTTGCCATGGGTTTTTTTAAGTTTATATACTCGAGGCGCAGTTTGATATTTTATCATTACTCTGTTTCCTTACATCATGATTATCGAGGTAGACTCAACCCGCGTGCCTCAAAGTCATGGCTGACATTTCTCACTTGATGAGAAACTGCTCGGAATGTTCTGCAGATCTTGAGGGCTTCATCTCAGCTCAGCATGGGTGAATGACGTCAAGACGCTTGAACACTGTAGAGAAGATAAAAGCTGTTGTGTTGAGGTCACATCTCTTTAAAATAAGAGATGATGCATTTATTGCTTTCACATCAGATATTAAAAATATATCCATGAGGTCTGTTAGAAAAGTATCGGACCTTTTTATTTTTTTCAAAAACTATATGGATTTGAATCGTGCGCTTGCATCAGCCAAGCTTGAACCTTCGTGCGCATGCGTGAGTTTTTTCACGCCTGTCGGTTGCGTCATTCGCCTGTGGGCAGGCTTTGAGTGAGCACTGGTCCACCCCTCTCGTTGGATTTTCATTGTCAGGAAAATGTCTGAACGGCTGGAGCAGCGCTGCATCAAATTTTTAAAGAAAATTCAGATGGCTTTCGGTGAAAATCCTATGGGCATCACACAGATTAAGGAGCATTACAACCGGATTAAAGACGGCCCACAGGAGCTGAGGGCGCGCCGCGCTTCGAGCGGCCATCAACAGACTGAAATGACCAGATCATTTCCAAAGTGAAGGCTGTGTTGATCCGAGACATCGTGTGACTACCAGAGAAATGGCAGAAAAGGTGGACATCAGCCATTTTTCCTCAGATTCCACTGTTACAGGAGATTTTGTAATGAAAGACGTGCGGAGGCATTCGCGTGTCGGGACGAAGCCGCAATGGCGTTAGGTCTTCCACCATTCAGAAGATTCAGACGGCTTTCGGTGGCTTTTTAGTCGAGTGAGTATCCGAGAAATTGTGGAGAGATGGGCATGTCACAACATGTCCCGTGAGACTTCCAACACGGACTTGCTTTTGTTCTCCACCATTGCAGCTTCATCCCGACGCGCGAATGCCTCCGCACGTCTTTCATTACAAATCTCCTGTAACAGTGAAATCTGACGAAAAACGGCTGATGTCCACCTTTTCTGCCATTTCTCTGGTAGTCACACGACGTCCCGGATCAACACAGCCTTCACTTTGGAAATGATCTGGTTATTTCAGCCTGTCGATGGCCGCTCGAAGTGCGCGTGCCCTCAGCCGCTGTGGGCCGTTTTTAATCCGGTTGTAATGCTCCTTAATCTGTGTGATGCCCATAGGATTTTCACCGTAAGCCATCTGAATTTTCCGAACGGTTTCCACCTGGCTGTCTCACAGTTATTTGAAAAATTTGATGCAGTGCTGCTCCAGCCGTTCAGACATTTTCCTGACAATGAAAATCCGATGAGAGGGGTGGACCAGTGCTCACTCAAAGCCTGCCCACAGGCGAATGACGCAACCGACAGGTGTGAAAAAACTCACGCATGCGCACGAAGGTTCAAGCTTGGCTGATGCAAGCGAACATGATCAAATCCATATAGTTTTTGCAAAATCTCCTTAACAGTGGAATATCCGGATAAAATGCTGAAACCGACTTCTTCTGAAACTTCTCTGTTCTCTCACGACGTCCTGGATCAATAGAGCCTGAAATGTGGAGGTTTTCAGCTTGAACAGGCTGATGACGCCGCCTGAGAGCGCTGCGCGACGTCTCGCACCGTGAAAAGTCCTTAAAGCGACAGTCTCACCTCAAAATCTCTCATCAGCCATTAAAATTTTCACTGAAAACCAGCTTAATTTTTCGAACCGTGTCCACTTCGATGTGTCTCACAGGTTTAGAAAAAATTTTGATCAAACAACGCGCCAGTCTCTCAGCAACTTCTCAGACAAAGGAATTCCGACGAGGGGGGCGACTCCTCCCACAAGGAGTGCCTAGGCGAATGACGTCACCGACAGGCGTGGAAAAACTCACGCATGCGCATGAGGGTTCAAGCATGTCTGACGTAAAAACATATGAATGAAATCCATATAGTTTTTGAAAAAAATAAAAAAGACCGTTACTTTATTGACAGCCCTCGTATATATATATATATATATATATATATGTGTATACGAGGTCTGTTAGAAAAGTATTCGACCTTATTATTTTTTTAAAAACCATATGGATTTGAATCACGTGTGATTACATCAGCCAAGCTTGAACCCCCGTGGGTATGCGAGAGTTTTTTCACGCCTGTCGGTGACGTCATTCACCTGTGAGCACGCCTTGTGGAAGGAGTGGTCCACCCCCTCGTCGGAATTCCTTTGTCTGAGAAGTTGCTGAGAGACTGGCGCTGTGCTTGATCAAAATTTTTTCAAAAACTGTGAGGCACATCCGAGTGGACGCCATTCGAGAAATTCAGCTGGTTTTCTGTGAAAATTTTAACGGCTGATGAGAAATTTTGGATTGTTTCTATTGCTGTAAGGACTTCCCACGGAGCGGGACGTCGCGCAGTTTCTGAAAAAATTTTGATCAAGCACAGCGCCAGTCTCTCAGCAACTTCTCAGACAATGAAAATCTGACGAGGGGGCTGGACCACTCCTTCCACAAGGCGTGCTCACAGGTGAATTACGTCACAGACAGGCGTGAAAAAACTCACGCATGCCCACGAGGGTTCAAGCTTGGCTGATGTAATCACACGTGATTCAAATCCATATCGTTTTTAAAAAAATAAAACTGTCGGTTTCTTTTCTAATAGACCTCGTATATATATATAAATGTTTCGCAATGGTTTTAGAAGCCGCGCTATGCTGAAAACAGCAGTAGCAGCAGCTCGGTTCAGCCCAGCAACGCAGCTTAACAGCGCAGATCCGTGTAACTTTCAACACTAATATTTCAGAATGTGTGGGTGTCAGAGAAAGTACCTGAAAGAAATACCTTCCTGACATGATTTAATGTTAATTAATTTTACTGGCTCGATATCCAGGTCAGAATGGCATTTTAACATGTATTTGCGAGTGTTTTTCTGAGTGTGTTCAGTTGCGAATCCCCACTGAAAAGCATTACATCCGAGAAACTTCGTCAATATCTTGCCCGGTTAGGAGGTGTCATGTCCGTATTCATGAAGGGACGTTCACGTTTAGTGGGCAGCAAGGGGGGTACGGACTCTAGTTGTTGTGGGCCCACCCACTCTGTTTCCTCCTGCTGCCGCTGCTCTCTCTTCTCTGCATAGGTGGAGCGCCTCAAGCTGATCGACACACCTGTTCCACATCTCATCACTGCAGTATATGAACCCTGGCTCTTCACTCCATCCTCGCCAGAAACTCTGAAAACCTTCCACGGTAAGACTGGTCATTTTTCTGAGCCTGAAAAGACGCAGCTTGTCGCTGAAGCAAACCAAGACTCTTCAAGTTAAGTGTTTGCTTTCTTTTGCTTTTACGAGCTGCTGCACACTGAATTCTGCTTGGAATATTATACACACACTGAACAGTGAACTTTTCCTAATTTAGAACGATTAGAAGGAACTGCACAGAATCTTTCTGTCTAACTGCCTGCTTATCTGGACCAGCTGTGATAAGTTGTCACTGACTGTGTGAACCGCTTCTGGAAGTGACTGGCTCAGCACTCACATATGGTCTCTCCTCCCAGCCTCATCGACAGCTTGTGGCGGCCACCTGGCTCTGGATCCATCCACTGGGGACTGAAACTGTCTGGACTGTGGACTCCCTGGTTCCACCGCTCAGTAGGCCGGTCTCCACTCGGCTAGCAGCCTTACCACACTTATTCTGTTCAATAAATCCTTTGTTACCGCTCGCTCTCTGCTTCTGGGTTCGTCTTCCACTCACGCCCGAATCATAACACTAGTAGTCATATATAACCTCCTTGTTTGTGCCCTCTGGCAGGGAATCTCAGAACGAGTGCTCAGCTTCCCCATCCAATGACGTCACCACCTGCCTGACCTGCATAAATGGTGGCAGCCGGTCAATGTCAAAGCCTCTCAGACCACGACTAAAACAAGGTTTTCTGTAAATGTTTTATGGTCTTTAGTGTTTCTTGAACTATCAAAAGAATGCATTTTTTGTTTATTTGTGCTATAAATAATCCGTGGGCGTTTCTCTTCCCCTTTAATCTTTACTTTGGTGTCAAATATCATGTTATTAGCAATCAACTTGTGTCTGGAGGCAGTATAAGTTATTATTTTGGACAAACTTGCTCTTAAACAGGCACCAAAGTAACAACTGAAAAACTCAGTGGTATGTTTCTTTTGGTTGGTGCACCACATTATGACATCCATGCCTTGGATCTTGGCTGGCAACCACTCAGGCAGACAAGACACTTAATCTACATGTCTCAACCCTCCAGCTATAAATTGGTACCCGTCTCAGCTGGGGAAGTAACTGGCATCCCCTCCAGGGGGGAGTCATAGATTCTCATCAGCTTGCCTATGAAGTCCAGAGATAAGCACAACCAGGTCTCACGGCAAGTCGTGATTGAGCAGCACGAAATACTCAATCTATTGGTTCGTGATATTGTGATGAAAAGTACCTCATTTTCGAAAGGCAGCTCTAATTCATTCCGTGATGGCTGCACGAAATTTAAAGTGAAGCGGCGGGGGGTATGGTTAGAGGGGGGAAAGAATAAGATTAGGTTATGGTTAGGGTCGGGGTTAGGAGTAGGGTTAGGAGTAATGAGTTAAAAAAAACCCGTCACGAAAATTTGATTGATTTCGTCACGGGAGCACGGCACCAACAGGCCTCAAGGCCTACATAAGACTTACTTCCCTTGAGCAGTATTCAGTGACTTGAAAAATGTTCATGTATCCATCCCCCTGACTTGGTTCAAGAAACCTGATTATAAAAGTGATGATTTGTATGAATTTTAATCCTTACAGTTAGTTTGTTCAGTTACTTGTGGCATCTAAAATGAAACACTATGAAAATGTTAAAACCTGAAAGTCTTCACTAAAAGCAGACATTTTATCTTCTCTGCTAGTTATAAGTGCAATAAAAGTTATGACCTTCATGTTACAGAAACTAAGAGGTTTTCTCATCTAAAAATTTGCACTCATAGGGAAATGGCTATTTCTGTTATTAGGCACTGGGGTGTAATCTTTTATAAGTCGATTATATAGTGAGTCAATGAGAGATTACAGTATATCTTCTGTAAAGTGTGAAGATAATGTTTACACCATTATGCGTGGAAGACTGTCAGAGATACAGAGTGACTTAAAAGATGGTGGCAGAGAAGCCAAATAACTGCAGACAAAAGATGGAAAGAAGAGGAAGAAATATTAAGGGAGGACTGGAAAAGAGACAGAAAGAAAAGGGGAGGTGATGAGGTACAGTATCATCTCCCTGAGAGGAAATCCTACACTTCAACTTCATCCTCTTCTTTCGGCTGCTTCCATTCAGAGTTTCCACAGCAGTTCTTCCATCTCTATCTCACCTGGTTCTATGCATCTTCCTCTGTCACACTAACCACCAGCATGTCCTCCCTCACAGCATCCATGAACCTTCTCTTTGGCCTTCTCCTCCTCCTCCTCCTCCTCCCTAGCAACCCCATCCTCAGCATCCTTCTCAGAAAGACCCCACAGTATACTATGGGGTTATACATAGTATAACCCTTAGTTATACTATGGTTGATGTCAATCAACATGATATCAGCATTGCTCCAACATAACATTAGAAAAGAATGATTAACAATACATGATGTTAAAATGTGGTTAGGTTCCTCACATATATTTTGATCCAATTTTAATTTCTGTCAGAAACCCATGGGAAGCGTATTAATTTATTGACATAAAGCAGCAGATGTATTACTTGTCAATTTTAACATTTATTGTAATAAGCAAAATATTATATTTCATATCTACAGTGAATATCTATGTTGCACTTATGTTGGAATTTCTACACTGATCCGTGTTTCAAATCCAACATATTTTCTGTTGATTCAGTGTCAAATTTTAACATAGATCAATGTGATTTTGCCTGCTGATGGTTTCAGATTTTAATATTTTACCTTTATCTATTCAACCCCACCACCACCATGCTATGTTGTTCAAATGAATATATGGTCAAATTAACATTTCCATTATTCTACATGTAACAACAACATTGATAATAATAGTAATAATAATAATTAGAATGTTGCATGTGTTTCAGTTAGATTAGATTTGATAGAACTTTATTAATCCCTTGGGAAATCTCCATCAGGGAAGCATTGTATAGCAGCACATAGCGTTGCCTCATTGAATGGTACATTCCATCTTTCACCTCATGAAATATGAGAATGAATGAATGAATGAGAATGGGAGATTTATTGTCATTGTCATCACAAATGCAACAACAACGAAATTATGTTTACACTCTAATTACCCTCAGACAAAATAAAACAATTAATCCACAATTATTACTTGTTTACCGTAATAATAGCACACATCAAAATTAAAGACAGCACATATATATTTGACATTGTTTATGTGCTCTAAACTTGAAGCAGGCCATCATCTGAATTGAGGCAAAGTGGGTGAGGGCCACTGCAACATGAGTCATGCCGCCAGCAGCTTGGGGGGAGTGGTGTGAGCGGGAGCCGGGATGTGTGGTGGGGGGCGGGGGGAAGGGGTTAGGTGGAGCATGCTTACAGTCCTTGTGTGAGTCGGTTCTTTTTCTGTCCGTGTGGGAGTTAGAGAAGATAAGGGGCAGCCGAATGTTCACCAAGGCCGTAGACAGTCTTCCGTAGGAAACAATGGGGCATTTTGTCCTTCAGAGGCTGATAAGCCTGCCGTGTTTGTGGTTGAGCAGTGAAAAACACTTTTACAGTCTCACATGAACAAAACAGATCCCAAATTATGAATATTCCCCAGTCTCTGAAATCTTCCTCTGCAAGGTGCGCATTTGCTCTGAGGTGCCATCCAATTTACGTCCTCATTAATCATGACGGACAGATGAGGGGTCATGGTTCTGGTGGCAGTAGTCTTGCCAATTTTCCGGTTGGTCAGGGCAGCACATGAGCAAATAAGTACCAGCCCTCCTACTATGAAACCAAATATAAATAAATCCTCAATGTCCTCCACAGAGAATGGTGCAAAGCATGCGACTCGCCACGTCTCCCAGGCATCGAGAACATAGCCCGCAGGGTAGGTTCCATCTCGGCAAGCAGGGTCCCTGATCTTCTTGTAGAATAACTCATAAACATTCATTATTTGTATAATATAACATCTTGCAATGAAAGCAATACTGTCAGCCTGTATTTTTTTATGGCCACATTTTGAATTCTGGGACTGGTTGTTGTTGTTGTTTGTTTGTTTGTTTTTGGCTATTTGGCTGGTTTTGTCACAGAACTTGGCAACCTTACCATATACAAGCCAACACATAACTGGAGGTTTTGAATTAAGGTACATGATAACATGATGTAGATGTGTTAAAAGTACATTTTTAAATAAATCTTTACATTTCTACCTTTAGCAGTAAGTGCTTCCACAGGAACATGGCAATGGCTGTAATAATGGGTGAAATAAGACAGGCTGGTACACAACATTCAATACCACATTTAATACTGCAAGCTTTTAATAAAAAGTGACATGAATAATGGGGGGTTGTGCCCCACTAGAGCTTTATGTCAAGCATCACCTCTGCCAGGAAGTTGCTGTGATTTTTCTTATTTTGTACACTGAAAATACTGGGTTCGAAAATGACACAAGTTCTCTCTCTGATTTCCCGCTTCCAAGGTAAATTGAAGGCGGTATTAAACCTCATCTCTCCATTATTCTTTATGAAAATACTTTCAGTGAAACAGTTGTTGACACGGTCTTAAAAGTATTTATGGTTTCTTTGTTGAAAATGCATAAAACAGAAATGATTAATGGCGCAATAAACTCTGGTTAAAAAAAGGCCTAATCAGGGGGTCATACTCATCCATTACCCTGTCAGAACAATCTGTACATGTATCTTAAATTTAAATATGCTGTGTATAAAAGGGGGGTGTATATCATTGCTGTAGCAGTCCTGATGACAATCAACTGTGTTCAATTCTGAATTTTTCATTTATTAAAAGACAGTGCACAGGACGGACATGACAGTAAGCCAATCTCCAAGGGTTCTATATACTCCCCTGGCCCTAAATTAAGATTAATTACAGATCAAGCCAGTCTGCTGAAATGGGAAATTATGTGCTCCCAGGAACAGAGCTCAGCAGACGCTCTGTCTCGGTTAGTGGAGCAGCTTTTAGATTGCACTCACCCATCCTGACGCTGAGCACAGCAGGCTTGGGATTGACCATCTTGCAATAAAAGTGTGATTCATATTACCTGACAGAGGGGTCTCAAGATGTGACGACCCTGATTAAAGACACTTTTATGTCATATTGGGTTCAGTACTCTTTTATATTTACAATCATACGGTCAGGCAATACACCGCATCCTTCTGGGTAGTGAAGAAATGTCCCGTAGATCCCATAGTCTGATATGTGCAGATCTACTGGCAGCATTTAAAACTTTATTGTGAATGAAACATGTCAGCCAGTGATTACCTCGGGTCGGCAGAAGTTATTGATTGTCACATTTCTCTTGTCTGCCATCCAGAGGGACCAGGAAAGCAAATAAAACCCAATGAAATAATCATATCAAGCTCTTCTTGTGCAGCTATGTGCTATACCCAGCTGCAGACACAACTTTAAATACAACTTGGCTCAAAACTTTCAAACTCAGCTTTCCCTTCCTACAAACATTGTATTTTGTCAAACAATATGTGTGTTGTAACCAGTGGTGGGCAGAGCTAACCAAAAGGTAGCTTCGATAGCCATTAAACCACTAACTGAAAAGTTAACTTGATAACACTAAACTGATAAACCACTAAAATATTTAGTGTAAGTTACCACTAAACGCTTAGTTTTACCATTTACTCAGTACACTGTCAACTACTTATAAGCAAGTTTCGTGTTTAAGCGCCAAAAGCTGCTGGGTAAATTCAGAGATGATCACAGACACAAAATGAACACATGAAAAATAAATTAATAAAAAATAAAACCCCAATCACTGTCATCATCTTTATCAAAAACAGTAAAATGCAGTAGATATTACAACCCCTGGCAAAAATTATGGAATCACCGGCCTCGGAGGATGTTCATTCAGTTGTTTAATTTTATAGAAAAAAAGCAGATCACAGACATGACACAAAACTAAAGTCATTTCAAATGGCAACTTTCTGACTTTAAGAAACACTATAAGAAATCAGGAAAAAAATTGTGGCAGTCAGTAACGGTTACTTTTTTAGACCAAGCAGAGGAAAAAAATATGGAATCACTCAATTCTGAGGAAAAAATTATGGAATCATGAAAAACAAAAGAACGCTCCAACACATCACTAGTATTTTGTTGTACCACCTCTGGCTTTTATAACAGCTTGCAGTCTCTGAGGCATGGACTTAATGAGTGACAAACAGTACTCTTCATCAATCTGGCTCCAACTTTCTCTGATTGCTGTTGCCAGATCAGCTTTGCAGGTTGGAGCCTTGTCATGGACCATTTTCTTCAACTTCCACCAAAGATTTTCAATTGGATTAAGATCCGGACTATTTGCAGGCCATGACATTGACCCTATGTGTCTTCTTGCAAGGAATGTTTTCACAGTTTTGCTCTATGGCAAGATGCATTATCATCTTGAAAAATGATTTCATCATCCCCAAACATCCTTTCAGTTGATGGGATAAGAAAAGTGTCCAAAATATCAACGTAAACTTGTGCATTTATTGATGATGTAATGACAGCCATCTCCCCAGTGCCTTTACTTGACATGCAGCCCCATATCATCAATGACTGTGGAAATTTACATGTTCTCTTCAGGCAGTCATCTTTATAAATCTCATTGGAATGGCACCAAATAAAAGTTCCAGCATGATTGCTTTTCCTTAGCCCACTGTAACCTTGTTTTTTTCTGTTTAGGTGTTAATGATGGCTTTCATTTAGCTTTTCTGTATGTAAATCCCATTTCCTTTAGGCGGTTTCTTACAGTTCGGTCACAGACGTTGACTCCAGTTTCCTCCCATTCGTTCCTCATTTGTTTTGTTATGCATTTTCAATTTTTGAGACATATTGCTTTAAGTTTTCTGTCTTGAGGCTTTGATGTCTTCCTTGGTCTACCAGTATGTTTGCCTTTAACAACCTTCCCATGTTGTTTGTATTTGGTCCAGAGTTTAGACACAGCTGACTGTGAACAACCAACATCTTTTGCAACATTGCATGATGATTTACCCTCTTTTAAGAGTTTGATAATCCTCTCCTTTGTTTCAATTGACATCTCTCGCATTGGAGCCATGATTCATGTCAGTCCACTTGGTGCAACAGCTCTCCAAGGTGTGATCACTCCTTTTTAGATGCAGACTAATGAGCAGATCTGATTTGATGCAGGTGTTAGTTTTGGGGATGAAAATTTACAGGGTGATTCCATAATTTTTTCCTCAGAATTGAGTGATTCCATTTTTTTTTCCTCTGCTTGGTCTAAAAAAAGTAACTGTTACTGACTGCCACAATTATTTTTCCTGATTTCTTACAGTGTTTCTTAAAGCCAGAAAGTTGCCATTTGAAATGACTTTAGTTTTGTGTCATGTCTGTGATCTGCTTTTTTCTACAAAATTAAACAACTGAATGAACATCCTCCGAGGCCGGTGATTCCATAATTATTGCCAGGGGTTGTAGAAGTCACAGTTCATCTATTTATAAACTAGAGGTGGGCAATACTGGGAATTTTGGTATTGATCTGATACCAAGTAAATACAGGCCCAGTATCGCCGATATCAATACCGATACTTTTTCATATTTAAGCTTCATAGATCCAAAGGATCCAAAAGACCTAGGATAGAATTTTGCCAAACATTGTACGTGACAACAAAATACTTTATTATCACAATCAACATTTTTGTCTCAAGGAGAGCGCTGAGTGGGCAGACCAGGCTGAGCCTACCTGCATGGCTGTTGACTGGTGCCGCTGAGCCACGTGATGGCACAACATCAAAAGACCAGCGGGGGGAGGGTGTGCTGCTCCGTGTTGTGTGACACAGCGCAGTGCTGCTCTTACAGACAGAGTAGACTTTGATGAATCTGCGTGTGCAGTAGTCAGTGCGTGCGGGAGAGAAAAAAGCTTGAGTATCGATCATTTTACACTAGGATCGTTCAATATCAATACCAGTGTTGGTATCAATATTATCGATATTAGGATCGATCTGCCTACCTCTATTATAAACCGTTAATGGAGCTACGGCTCACCCGTATTGTGTTCACAAACACAAGACAAATGCACAAAAAATAAATAAATAAAAATACTCTTCAGTTTGGCCATTTAATGCAACACAAGTTTCCCCAATTAACCATATATTATACCAGTTTGTCATTCACAAGGTTTTACAAACTTTGATTTTTTTTTTTTTTTTTAAATGGTGAAACCAGAGATGTAAAACCCTGGCTTCAGTGGCTAAATGTCCCAAACACATATTTCTTATATACACCAATAAACCAGCTGATTCTAACTCACCTCTTCCAGTAGGTAGATGAGCTAATCACTGAAATCAGCTGTTTTACGTCCACAGGGAGAAGCAATACATGGTAGGACTTTTTACTCCCTGAAGCTGGGGTTTTCCACCTCTGGGTGAAACCAAAGGCAAATTTCCACATTGTGGAAAATAAAGTTCTGTAGTGTATCACATCATAATGTATTGTATCATAGCGTATCGTATCCTAGCACATAGCATATCATGTCATAGCGTATCGTATCCTAGCGTATTGTATCATAGCATATCGTCTTTTAGTGTAGCATACTGTAGTGTATCGTATCATATTGCACTGTACAGTACTGTAGTGCAGCATATCGTATCATATCATATCATATCATAGTGTATTAAAGGATTTTCTTTTCTTCAGGGTGTATAAAGCCATATTCATTGGTAAAACAACTTGATCACGATCTTATCATATACCTATAAATAATAAATGCATGCAGAACACAATGTGCATGCTCTCCCTTCGCTCACTGCCTCCAGGGGTACGGATGCGGGACCCACAAAGAATCCAAGTCATGGCCACGAAGCTCTGCGGCTGTGGTTACCGAGACCATGCAGCTGGCGTTGCGCATCAAAACAGTGATCGTAGTCTCTGGACCTGTTGCTGGAGTTGGATGCAGCTCGGCACAGCAGACAGGGGGGCGGTGTGAGTGGCCCGCTGCAGCGCTTACCGAGCCCAGACTCAGTAAGCGCATCGGAGGCAGTGAGACCAATCGTGGTGATGCTGACCGGTGCCGCAACCGGCCCGCCTGATAAGGACGCAGAACACAATGCGCTGTTAAAAAAAAAAGAAAAGAAAAAGAAGCATGCAAAATTGCACTAAAAATCTGCGAAACTGCGAAGCCGCGAAAGGGAGTTACATTCTAAAAATAACCCGCGATAGGTGAAATCCGCGAAGTAGTCACCGTTATTTTTTAGTTATTATACAGTAGTGTTCAGAATAATAGTAGTGCTATGTTACTAAAAAGATTAATCCAGGTTTTGAGTATATTTCTTATTGTTACATGGGAAACAAGGTACCAGTAGATTCTCACAAATCCAACAAGACCAAGCATTCATGATATGCACACTCTTAAGGCTATGAAATTGGGCTATTAGTAAAAAAAAGTAGAAAAGGGGGTGTTCACAATAATAGTAGCATCTGCTGTTGACACTACAAACTCAAAACTGTTATGTTCAAACTGCTTTTTTAGCAATCCTGTGAATCACTAAACTAGTATTTAGTTGTATAACCACAGTTTTTCATGATTTCTTCACATCTGCAAGGCATTAATTTTGTTGGTTTGGAACCAAGATTTTGCTCGTTTACTAGTGTGCTTGGGGTCATTGTCTTGTTGAAACACCCATTTCAAGGGCATGTCCTCTTCAGCATAAGGCAACATGACCTCTTCAAGTATTTTGACATATCCAAACTGATCCATGATACCTGGTATGCGATATATAGGCCCAACACCATAATAGGAGAAACATGCCCATATCATGATGCTTGCACCACCATGCTTCACTGTCTTCACTGTGAACTGTGGCTTGAATTCAAAGTTTGGGGGTCGTCTCACAAACTGTCTGTGGCCCTTGGACCCAAAAAGAACAATTTTACTCTCATCAGTCCACAAAATATTCCTCCATTTCTCTTTAGGCCAGTTGATGTGTTCTTTGGCAAATTGTAACCTCTTCTGCATGTCTTTTATTTAACAGAGGGTGCTTTGTGGGGGATTCTTGCAAATAAATTAGCTTCACACAGGCGTCTTCTAACTGTCACAGCACTTACAGGTAACTCCAGACTGTCTTTGATCATCCTGGAGCTGATCAATGGGTGAGCCTTTGTCATTCTGGTTATTCTTCTATCCATTTTGATGGTTGTTTTCCATTTTCTTCCATGTGTCTCTGGTTTTTTTGTCCATTTTAAAGCATTGGAGATCATTGTAGATGAACAGCCTATAATTTTTTGCACCTGCGTATAAGTTTTCCCCTCTCCAATCTACTTTTTAATCAAACTACGCTGTTCTTCAGAACAATGTCTTGAATATCCCATTTTCCACAGGCTTTCAAAGAGAAAAGCATGTTCAACAGATCAATCAATCAATCAACTTTTTTCTTATATAGCGCCAAATCACAACAAACAGTTGCCCCAAGGCGCTCAGATGCTGGCTTCATCCTTAAATAGGGGACACCTGATTCACACCTGTTTGTTCCACAAAATTGATGAACTCACTGACTGAATGCCACACTACTATTATTGTGAACACCCCCTTTTCTACTTTTTTTTTTTACTAATAGCCCAATTTCATAGCCTTAAGAGTGTGCATATCATGAATGCTTGGTCTTGTTGGATTTGTGAGAATCTACTGAATCTACTGGTACCTTGTTTCCCATGTAACAATAAGAAATATACTCAAAACCTGGATTAATCTTTTTAGTCACATAGCACTACTATTATTCTGAACACTACTGTAGATGTTTTAAGGCTGTAAAACCCCTCACTAAACACTTTATACACTTTTCTCAAACAGGCATTAACATTTTCTCACTTTTCTCTCCTGTGTAAACACTCAAAGTTCAAACCTTAGTAGAAAAAAATAGAACAGTTTTCCTATAAATAATTATGGTGGCTTTTAGAACTAACAAATTTAATTTTAACGATCAACCTACGAGGTTGGACACGTAAGAAATTACTAATAGTGACTCACCAGTATTTCACAGTTCCTCTGACCGCGCCTCTTCGTTGTGGCACCGCTCCGCTGTCCGGATTGGCTGATTACTCGGGTGGTATGAAAAATATTACCCGTCTGCGAAAAGGGTGTACTTCTATATATTCTTTAGTATTTTATCCAATCATATTGGCATATCATTTATAGGTATATGATAATGTATCATACATCATATCATATCATTGATATGGTATCATATCGTATGGTATCGCATTGTATTGTATTCATGGAATCAATTAGAATTAGCATTTGTCTTGCTGTAGGTAATCTGCTGACAATGAAAATCTGACATAGCGAAGAAAAACTGAAATAAAACTATCATCTACAGTATATATTATTTTAAATAACCTTGAATTAAAGTCAACATTCTAACGAACTTAATACAAATTGTTTGATCAAATAAAATGTGCAGTAGGGAGGTTTGAAAGGACGTAGCCAAAGCATTTGTGTGTGTGTGTGTGTGTGTAAACCTGTCTGCAACTGCACACATTTCAACATTGCTTTTTTTTTCTGCTCATTTTCTTGAGAATCACTTTTGATTTTTACTTTAGTCCAGGCTGGCAATAAATGTGGATTCATTGTCTTGCCACTTTTCTGCAAAACTGGGCTTTTATTCAACAATTCAGCACCCTGAAACATGACTCCAAAACAAGGAATCTGTATTTGCGTGTGTTTGTGACCTCAGAGGTACACAAAAAAAAAACCCACAATAGATAAGTGAGTTTCTACCGGCTTTTCTTTGGAGCCATTACAGCGTCAGCTTCAAAGCCCTCCATGTATTAAAGGAAAACCTCCGAGTACCATGGGGCGGCTCGCAACATCACCAGAGGCTAAGCCATGCTGAGGAAGCAGAGGAAAAGGTAACACCCGCGCCGTTACATAATGTACAGACATCACTGCTCAAAGGCAGGTTGTGTTTTCCCATCTGTGAAACATTCCGTCCTGGACCCCGTTCGTTCCCGTTACCATGGAGGGTGTCAGTGATGTGCAGCTGGTAGCAGCAACATGTCACAAACCAAACCTCCCCAAAATGCTTTCACACTTTCCACAATGTTAATCATTTCATTGCTGAAGGGAACAAGCCTGTACACAGCTGAGAGAGAAGAAATGAATAACAGACTCTGCTCAAATGCAGTCCTTGAATTCTGTTGGTTTGGATGGTTAGAGTAACAATTTCTGATTCATGCTGCACTTCCTCAAGAGAAGCTAAGATTTACCAACAATGGGTTCCAACCGAGTCAACCAGAACAGTAAACAGAATGTTCTGAGTTTGTATAGATGTCAGAGGAAAGAAAAGCATGTCCAGAACTCTTATTGTTTACCACTTTCATTTGGTTTGTGCAGCTAAAGCCCCAGACTGGGTTTTTCAGTCACTTTCTAGGTGATGGGATGGAGGTTAGAGAAGTGCACATATAAGCAGAGCATCCTCGGTTTGAATCCAAATCAGACAGAAGAATCAGGAAGGTTCCTTGGGCAAGGTTCTTATCAAGCGGGAAGCTCAGATGAAACCCTGCTGGAAGAAGAAAAAGTTGCAGCTCCTTGACTGGCCGCTTGAGACTGGGTGCAAAACAGAGTACAAACCCATAGGAGTCAATGTTAAAATGTCCAGCTTTAGAGCACTGCCCGGCAACTGTATGGGCAGTGAATTTTTTCTAACTTAGTAGGTTAAGATATTTTCAGCGATAAAGTTCTGTATATTTGTGGTTGTGGTCATTTTGAGTGAGCAGCTGAACCCAGTGTGTCCGCTTCTCATAGTATCAGACTATAAGTCAGTGTTCACTCGATGTGGCTGTTAGCTGTTGTGGAGGCTGTTTCTGTTGTTTTGTGGTATTTTATTACAAACACTTGGAATAATGTATTATTTTTGTGTGTGTAGTGAAACGTCTTCACGGATTATCTAAGACATCCCTGCTGCAATATTCATTCTGAGAGAAAGTCTAGTGGGATTTAATGTTTTATGCTAACGGCGTTAGCACTTTTAGCAGTTATCAATAGCCTGATCCATTAGGTCCCATTAATGCAGGATTGCTGAGAAAATAAGCGGCTCATAACTTTTAATAACCACACCAACGCAAACTGTTATGAGAACAACTGCACAGTCCCCAAAAATATGATTTAATAAACACCCAAGTGAAGGTTAGCCTGTTAGCTTAGCTGGTTCGGACTTGATGATTGGGGTGCATTCAGGCTTTTGTCGCATGCTGATTTTCTATAGACACCCAGAACAGTCTAAATTAATATTCATTTTGACACTCATGTGTTTTCATAAACTTAGAATGTGCCCTTTAAATCTACATGGGAGCAGCTCCCCCCGCCCCCTCCATGGAGGCTGCCATGTTTCACTGCCACATTGATACAGCAGCCTAGAAGAGACATTAGTACCCCACATTCTTGCATATTTTGTATCTTGGCTGGAAATCAGATTAAAGTCATTTATATCTTCGGCAATTCGATTTTTAAATCCTCTGTAGGTCTGGCATGTTTTTATTTATTTATTTATTATTGCTATTCATTTTAACTTCTTAAGTCTGTTTTATTTGTTCTTATTAGTTTTATTGTTGTTATATATTATGTTTTTGTTTTGTTTTTTTTGTTTTTTTAATGAACTGCTCAAATTAAATTGCCCCTTGTGGAATTAATAAGGTTATTGATTGATGAAGAATCAGTGGTTGCACCCCTATACACCATGTGTTCCTGGTGCAGGACAACACGTTTGAGAACCCCAGTTTTTGTATATATTGCTTTTCCTAACAGCACAGGGCAATCTGCAACCTCACCAGTAGATGACACTAAATCCTACACACTGTGACTTTAAATACATAATTCATGCTCAATAGAGTTAAAAAATTATTTTCATTCAAACAACAAATGGATTAATATTTTCAGCTTTCATACAAATGTTAATCGGTCCACAAACAGTTGTAAACATTGTTAGTTAAGGTGCAGACTGTTGACAGTGATTTTGTTTCACCTTCACTCTGAATTGTTTTTATTTTCTAGGACGTGACTGTGCAGTCTGTGCTGTTGAATTCCCTGACTCCCATGCAGTTTATATGCAGACATTTCTGGAATCCTAAAATGGACAATGCAGTGCTTTTGTCCTTCACCGTGGATACTCTGGGACTCCACGGTGACTGTCAGAGTCACGGATCACTCCAACGCTGCGCACCAATCATAACCCCACATCGCCCTCCAGCATGAAACAGCAGGCGTTGGGTAAACTTAAGAAAACCGATGAGATGTCACCACCGCAAGCATCAATCATGCTATTACAAATGATGCAGCCACGCTCTGCTTCTGTGCCTGATAACTTCCTCCAAACACGTCTCATACTTCACTCGAATGTCACAGACAAAAAAAAAAGGAAAAGAAAGAATAGAATAGCATACAAATAATGAATGTTTATGAGTTCAGTGTACGAATATTTCATGAGGTGAAAGCTGGAACATACCATTCAACGAGGCTTTGCCTCGTTGAATGGTATGTTCCAGCTTTCACCAAATTAAATATTCGTACCATTGAAAGAATGTAAAAACATTCATTATTTGTTTTATATATAACGGCTAAAATAGATCCTTGTCATTTTATATTTTATTAATTTATAAACAACAGAAAAGGGACTTACATTTTGGTGTTCCACTGTGACGTGTAGTCCAGTGATGGTGTGCACTGACTTCAGACTTCCATTTAAGAAAAAGACTTTGTGTAGTTCCTCAGTCCAGCCAAAAATCACATCAGCATTTCATGTTAGCAGCTTTTCATGCATCCAGACAGCTTACAACAGAGTGGATTTGTGTGTGTGTGTGTGTGTGTGTGTGTGTGTGTGTGTGTGTGTGTGTGTGTGTGTGTGTGTGTGTGTAGCAGTGTCAGTTAATGCAATCAAGTCATCATGTTGCTGTCCCGTGCACGCACGTGCGCACGCCACCAGCTCAGTCGAGCTGTGTACGTCCTCAGTGCAGCGAAAAAAAAGTCACATCAGAAATGAGTCCAGGTTTTCTCTCTCTTCCTGCTAACAGACAGCACAGTGGATTTGTTTGTGTGTGCGTGTGTGTGTGTGTGTATCTTACAAGAATTAGCAGTGTCAGCTCAAATTATGTCTCAGGAGAGTCGTGTTCCTTGTGCGCGCGCACACACACACGCAACCTGGTCGGCGCTTGTGCATGCGTGAACAACAAAAATAAGACTGTATACGTCCTCAGTGCAGCGAAAAAAATCACGTCAGAAATGAGTCCAGCTTTTGTTCTTTCTTCCTGCTAACAACCTACAGGCAGCACAGTGGATTGGTTTTGTGTTTGTGTGTGCGCGCACGCACATGTGTGTGCGCGATCATGCGTGGGCGCGCATGTACTCGTTCGCGAGCATGCGTGTGTGTGACGTGCATGAGTATGAGCATGTGTGCGCGTGCACAAGGACGTGCGCACATGTACATGTGTGATCACATGTGCGGACATGCGCGCTTGCATGTGCGTATGCACATGAGAGTGCAATGGTACCAAACGCATGGAACCAAATTTGCACTCTAAATGGAACTAAGCTGCACTCTGAATGCAATGCAACACAAATGGGATGAGTTAATCCATGTCATGTGACATACAAAGCACCAATCAAATGACAAGAATCCACTCAGCCGTTATATAATATACAAATAATGAATGTTTATCAGTTCAATGATACACTCAAAAGATTGATGCATTAGATGAACTCAATTCAATTATGAACAGGATTTCCATCTGATAAATACGAGGTCTCTTAGATAATAAACCGACCCTTTTATTTTTTTTTAACTATATGGATTTGAATGACATGAGTTTTTTCACGCGTGTTGGTGACGTCATTTCCCTGTGGGCAGGCCTTGAGTGAGATGTGGTCCCGCCCTCTCGGCTGAATTCCTTTGTTTCACACGCTGCTCAAGACGGCGCGCGTTGCTTTATCAACATTTTTTCTGGACCTGTGAGGAATATCCGAGTGGACACTATTCGAGAAATTAAGCTGGTTTTCGGTGAAAAGTTTAACGGCTGATGAGAGATTATGGGGTGTGGACTTCCCACAGAGCGGGACATCCTGCAGCACTTCCAGGCGCCGTCGGCGGCCTGTTTCAAGCTGAAAACATCCTAATTTAAAGCTTAATTCACCCAGGACGTCGTGAGAGAACAGAGAAGATTCAGAAGAGGCCGGCATGAGGACTTTATGCGGACATTCCACTGTTTAAGGACATTTTTTAATGAAAGACGTGCGCGCAAATTCGCCGAGTCGTTTCTGTGACGACTCGGCAAATCTGTGTGCGCCGCGACAGGAAAAACACCTCCGTGTTGAAAACCATTTGTAAAATTCAGGCGGCTTTTGATGGCTTTCAACAAGTGAGTAACTGAGAAATTGTTTAACAGCTTGAGCATGTTCCAACTTGCCCGTTAAGGTTTCCAACACGGAGGTGTTTTTCCTGTTGCGACCCCCCGCGGTCGGGTCCGGCCCGACATGCGACTCTGCCCCCCCGCGGTCGGGTCCAGCCCGACATGCGACTCTGCCCGCATGTTCTTTCATTACAAAATGTCCGTTAACAATGGAATGTCCGAATAAACTCCTCATGCCGACTTCTTCTGAAATTTCTCTGTTCTGTGACGACTTCCTGGATCAACAGAGCCTGAAATGTGGAAGTTTTCAACTGGAAATGGCGAGACGCTGCCACCTCGAAGCGCAGATCGCCATCAGGCGCCATGGGCCGTCCTTACGGTGACACTACCAGACCAAAATCTCTCATCAGCCATAAAATTTTTACCGAAAACCAGCTAAATTTATCGAATGGTGTCCACTCAGTTGTGCCTTACAGTTTTGAAAAAATTTTGGTCAAACAAAGCAGCAGTCTCTGAGCCATTCCTAAACAATGAAAAAAACAACGAGAGGGTGGGCCACTCCTCACTCAAAGACTGCCCACAGGCGAATGACGTAACCGACAGGTGTGAAAAAACTCTTGCATGCCCACGAGGGTTCAAGCATGTCTGATGTAATCACACGTGATTCAAATCCATACGGTTTTTGAAAAAAATAATAAGGTCGGATACTTTTCTAATAGACCTCGTATATGTAGCCCCAACTCAAAGTGCATCCATGCAAGATAATTTAATTTAATTTAGTTGGGGCTACATTTATTAAATGGAAATCCTGCACATAATTGAATTGAGTTCATCCAACAAGTGATTTATTTGAGTGATACACTCAGAAAACTGACTCATTGGATTGGATTCCACCTAATTTAGTCCTAACTAAATTAAATTACATTATCTTGCATTGATGTGTTTGATTTGAGTTGGGGCTACGTATATTTATTAGATGAAATCCTGCACATAATTGAATTGAGTTCATCCAATGAGTGATTTGTTTGTGTGATACACTCAAAAAACTGACTCATTGGATTGGATTCCACCTAATGTATTCCCAACTAAATTAAATTACATTAATTTGCATTGATGTGTTTCCTTTGAGTTGGGGCTACATATATTTATTTGATAAAATCATGCACATAATTGAATTGAGTTCATCTAACGAGTGATTTGTTTGAGTGATACACTCAAAAAACTGACTCATTGGATTGGATTCCACCTAATGTATTCCCAACTAAATTAAATTACATTAATTTGCATTGATGTGTTTCATTTGAGTTGGGGCTAGGTATATTTATTAGATATAATCCTGCACATAATTGAATTGAGTTCATCCAACGAGTGATTTGTTTGAGTCAAAAAAACTGACTCACTGGATTGGATTCCATCTAATTTAGTCCCAACTAAATTACATTATCTTGCATTGATGTGTTATTTGAGTTGGGGCTACATATATTTATTAGATGCAATCCTACACATAATTGAACTGAGTTCATCCAACAAGTGATTTGTTTGAGTGATACACTCAAAAAACTGACTCATTGGATTGGATTCCACCTAATTTAGTCCCAACTAAATTAAATTACATTATCTTGCATTGATGTGTTTCATTTGAGTTGGGGCTACGTATATTTATTAGATGAAATCCTGCACATAATTGAATTGAGTTCATCCAAAAAAGCCATTTTTTGAGTGTACGAATATTTCATGAGGTGAAAGATGGAACATACCATACCTCGTTGAATGGTACGTTCCATCTTTCACTGAATTAAATATTTGTTCCATTGAAAAAATGGAAAACATTCATTATTTGTTTCATATAACGGTGAAAATAGATCCTTGTCATTTGATATTGTATTAATATTCATTCTTAAACAACAGAAAAGGGACTTACATTTTGGTGTTCATGACTGGTGCTTAACAGTCCAACACAAACTTTAAAAATAGGACTCCAAAATTGTTCTCAGTAGTCTGCAATGCTATGCACTGACTTTGTGTACAGACTGTCATCTGCTTTCCTCATTCCAGCTAAAAATCGCGTCAGAAATTTCTCCAGCTTTTCAGCCTTCCTGCCTCCAGACAGCTTATGGCATGGTGGATGTTGTTTTTGTTTATTTGTTTGTTTTTGGTCAATTGGCTCCTTCAAATCGTTGTCCACCAGCAAAACAAACTGTGCCGTGTTTTGCTAAATGCCGCCCCCGGTAGCGTGAGCATGCGTGGTGAACGGAGCATGCAATAGCACATTTCATCTAGCACCAAAATTGCACATTAAAGAAGAACTATTTCATGGTCAGTGAAACACTCAGCCGTTATATAAAATAGAATGATGCTTTCAGATGCCGAAACTCAACACTTGGGAGGAAAACAGACGCCAAGGTCACGGCTCTGCAATGCTCTTTTGTGGTTTTGGCTTGTTTTGTTTTCAACCAAATTCCCTGATCTGAGGTCTGTAACGTGGAATAGCAGGGAACAACAGGCTGGATGTCATTGCTGCTGACTGTAATCTGTTACAATGACGTTCCCACAGATCAAAAGCAATGAGCTGCTGACTGTTTAATAAACTGCAAGCTTACGCTGCAGCGTGGTCTTAACTATGATTCATTACCATCGCTGGGTCTTCTATGAAAATAAAAGAAATGCCCGAGGTGGATGCTACATTCCAGCTTTGCTAAATTGCTGTAAATTGCCTCTGTTTAAATATAGTATGGAAAGACTTTGTGTGGGGTTCATTTCAGCCTGTTTTCTTTCCTCCTTGCCTTTATTTTACAGCCAATTAAAAATGCTGAAAATAACAGTTTTCGAGAGCCTCGCCAGTTGCCATGGGTTTTTTTAAGTTTATATACTCGAGGCGCAGTTTGATATTTTATTCATTACTCTGTTTCCTTACATCATGATTATCGAGGTAGACTCAACCCGCGTGCCTCAAAGTCATGGCTGACATTTCTCACTTGATGAGAAACTGCTCGGAATGTTCTGCAGATCTTGAGGGCTTCATCTCAGCTCAGCATGGGTGAATGACGTCAAGACGCTTGAACACTGTAGAGAAGATAAAAGCTGTTGTGTTGAGGTCACATCTCTTTAAAATAAGAGATGATGCATTTATTGCTTTCACATCAGATATTAAAAATATATCCATGAGGTCTGTTAGAAAAGTATCGGACCTTTTTATTTTTTTCAAAAACTATATGGATTTGAATCGTGCGCTTGCATCAGCCAAGCTTGAACCTTCGTGCGCATGCGTGAGTTTTTTCACGCCTGTCGGTTGCGTCATTCGCCTGTGGGCAGGCTTTGAGTGAGCACTGGTCCACCCCTCTCGTTGGATTTTCATTGTCAGGAAAATGTCTGAACGGCTGGAGCAGCGCTGCATCAAATTTTTAAAGAAAATTCAGATGGCTTTCGGTGAAAATCCTATGGGCATCACACAGATTAAGGAGCATTACAACCGGATTAAAGACGGCCCACAGGAGCTGAGGGCGCGCCGCGCTTCGAGCGGCCATCAACAGACTGAAATGACCAGATCATTTCCAAAGTGAAGGCTGTGTTGATCCGAGACATCGTGTGACTACCAGAGAAATGGCAGAAAAGGTGGACATCAGCCATTTTTCCTCAGATTCCACTGTTACAGGAGATTTTGTAATGAAAGACGTGCGGAGGCATTCGCGTGTCGGGACGAAGCCGCAATGGCGTTAGGTCTTCCACCATTCAGAAGATTCAGACGGCTTTCGGTGGCTTTTTAGTCGAGTGAGTATCCGAGAAATTGTGGAGAGATGGGCATGTCACAACATGTCCCGTGAGACTTCCAACACGGACTTGCTTTTGTTCTCCACCATTGCAGCTTCATCCCGACGCGCGAATGCCTCCGCACGTCTTTCATTACAAAATCTCCTGTAACAGTGAAATCTGACGAAAAACGGCTGATGTCCACCTTTTCTGCCATTTCTCTGGTAGTCACACGACGTCCCGGATCAACACAGCCTTCACTTTGGAAATGATCTGGTTATTTCAGCCTGTCGATGGCCGCTCGAAGTGCGGCGTGCCCTCAGCCGCTGTGGGCCGTTTTTAATCCGGTTGTAATGCTCCTTAATCTGTGTGATGCCCATAGGATTTTCACCGTAAGCCATCTGAATTTTCCGAACGGTTTCCACCTGGCTGTCTCACAGTTATTTGAAAAATTTGATGCAGTGCTGCTCCAGCCGTTCAGACATTTTCCTGACAATGAAAATCCGATGAGAGGGGTGGACCAGTGCTCACTCAAAGCCTGCCCACAGGCGAATGACGCAACCGACAGGTGTGAAAAAACTCACGCATGCGCACGAAGGTTCAAGCTTGGCTGATGCAAGCGAACATGATCAAATCCATATAGTTTTTGCAAAAAATAAAAAGGTCCGATACTTTTCTAACAGACCTCGTATGCCGTATGAAATTTTGTTTCATGCATCCAAGGAAAATTCCAAAATGTTGGTTTATGACTTTGAAAGACACTCATATAAACCATACGATTACATGTCAAATCCAATTTGGATCCATTTTCCAAACATTTTAGTCATGCAGTAAAACCTGAACATCATTAACTCAGTCTCTTGGTCTCTGCAGTACAGACTATACATACAGTAGTGTTCAGAATAACAGTAGTGCTATGTGACTAAAAAGATTAATCCAGGTTTTGAGTATATTTCTTATTGTTACATGGGAAACAAGGTACCAGTAGATTCAGTAGATTCTCACAAATCCAACAAGACCAAGCATTCATGATATGCACACACTTAAGACTATGAAATTGGGCTATTAGTAAAAAAAAAAAAGTAGAAAAGGGGGTGTTCACAATAATAGTAGTGTGGCATTCAGTCAGTGAGTTCGTCAGTTTTGTGGAACAAACAGGTGTGAATCAGGTGTCCCCTATTTAAGGATGAAGCCAGCACCTGTTGAACATCCTTTGCTCTTTGAAAGCCTGAGGAAAATGGGACGTTCAAGACATTGATCAGAAGAACAGCGTAGTTTGATTAAAAAGTTGATTGGAGAGGGGAAAACGTATACGCAGGTGCAAAAAATTATAGGCTGTTCATCTACAATGATCTCCAATGCTTTAAAATGGACAAAAAAACCAGAGATGCGTGGAAGAAAACGGAAAACAACCATCAAAATACACCTGCTGTGTTACTGATTTTCACCAGTTTCTCAGCATTTGCACAGAAGTTGGTGCTTTAATTACATAATCTTGCCATTTTGCCAGACTTAAGACGCACTTATTTTCCCTTTCGTATGGCTAGCATACTGGCATAGTAAGTTACTATGCTTTTTACTCTTTTAATTCATTTTATTAGGAAATGGAGCGTGCCACAGCCTCAACTGTATCTAAAGTCTGGGTCTTTTAGTGAACCTTAGGGCTAGTGACCGGCAATCACCTTAGTATTTCTTCTGTTTATATTGTTACTTAATGCTGGCAAATTATGGATGGATGGATGGATGGATGGATGATGGATGAGTTTTATTGTCATTGTCATTACAAGTGCAACAACAATGAGATTACCGTAATAATGGCACACATCAGAATTAAGACAACACATATACATTTGACATTGTTTATGTGCACTAAACTTGAAACAGTCCGTTTTCCAAAGTGAGGCGATGTGAGTGTGTAGTAGCCGCTACAACAGGAGTCACGCCGCTGCTAGCTTGAGGGAAAGGGGACCTGATGCAGCTAAAACCGTGCAGCCCTCAGAGGGGAAAGGGGTGCGTGATGGGGCAGGAGGGGAGGTAGGAGGGAAAGTGGAGCATGCTTCAGTCTTTGTCCATGTGTGCGTCTGTCTGTCCTTGTGTACTGGAGTAAGAGACATACGGAGGCAGCCAATCTTCCCAAGGCCGCAGAAAAACAATGGGCATATATATTTGAGAGGCTGATAAGCCTGCCATGTTTGTGGTTGAGCAGTGAAAAACACTTTTCCAGCTTCACATGAACAAACCAAATCCCAATTATGAAAATTCCCCGGCCTCTGAAATCTTCACCTTCTCCTGCAAGGTACGCATTTGCTCCGAGATGTTCAATCCAATCCAATTTGCATCTGAGTTCAAGGGGTAACGCAATCTGAGAATGCATCACCTTGCCCAACTCATTAATCATGATGGACAACTGAGGGGTCGTGGTTTTGGCGGCAGCCGTCTTGCCAATTTTCCGGTAGGTCAGGGCAGCACATAAGCCAATAAGTACCAGCCCTCCTTGTTATGTGTCGGACGCAGGACGGAGAACCGACCAGCGTTTGAAGGACCCAGTATGAAATAAGCAGAGCACGGTACAAAGGATAACTGAATTTAATAACATAACAGTGATGTGATAAATATAAACAAATGAGTGCGCGGTCTGGTGAGGTGGTAATACGGTGCGCTCCAGGCAGCATAAACGGTCCGGAGCCAGAAATAGTTCGGACCCAAGGACCCCACCGACAACCCAACCAACCAACCAACTTTTTTCTTATATAGCGCCAAATCACAACAAACAGTTGGCCCAAGGTGCTCCATATTGTAAGGCAAGGCCATACAATAATTATGAAAAACCCCAACGGTCAAAACGACCCCCTATGAGCAAGCACTTGGCCACAGTGGGAAGGAAAAACTCCCTTTTAACAGGAAGAAACCTCCAGCAGAACCAGGCTCAGGGAGGGGCAGTCTTCTGCTGAGACTGGTTGGGGCTGAGGGAAAGAACCAGGAAAAAGACATGCCGTGAAGGGGGGCAGAGATCGATCACTAATGATTAAATGCAGAGTGATGCATACGGAGCAAAAAGAGAAAGAAACAGTGCATCATGGGAACCCCCCCACAGTCTACGTCTAAAGCAGCATAACCAAGGGATGGTCCAGGGTCACCCGATCCAGCCCTAACTATAAGCCTTAGCGAAAAGGAAAGTTTTAAGCCTAATCTTAAAAGTAGAGAGGGTATCTGTCTCCCTGATCTGAATTGGGAGCTGGTTCCACAGGAGAGGAGCCTGAAAGCTGAAGGCTCTGCCTCCCATTCTACTCTTACAAACCCTAGGAACTACAAGTAAGCCCGCAGTCTGAGAGCGAAGCGCTCTAATGGGGTAATATGGTACTACGAGGTCCCTAAGATAAGATGGGACCTGATTATTCAAAACCTTATAAGTAAGAAGAAGAATTTTAAATTCTATTCTAGAATTAACAGGAAGCCAATGAAGAGAGGCCAACACGGGTGAGATATGCTCTCTCCTGCTAGTCCCCGTCAGTACTCTAGCTGCAGCATTCTGAACCAACTGAAGGCTTTTTAGGGAACTTTTAGGACAACCTGATAATAATGAATTACAATAGTCCAGCCTAGAGGAAATAAGTGCATGAATTAGTTTTTCAGCATCACTCTGAGACAAGACCTTTCTGATTTTAGAGATATTGCGTAAATGCAAAAAGGCAGTCCTACATATTTGTTTAATATGCGCTTTGAATGACATATCCTGATCAAAAATGACTCCAAGATTTCTCACAGTATTACTAGAGATCAGGGAAATGCCATCCAGAGTAACGATCTGGTTAGACACCATGCTTCTAAGATTTGTGGGGCCAAGTACAATAACTTCAGTTTTATCTGAGTTTAAAAGCAGGAAATTAGAGGTCATCCATGTCTTTATGTCTGTAAGACAATCCTGCAGTTTAGCTAATTGGTGTGTATCCTCTGGCTTCATGGATAGATAAAGCTGGGTATCATCTGCGTAACAATGAAAATTTAAGCAATACCGTCTAATAATACTGCCTAAGGGAAGCATGTATAAAGTGAATAAAATTGGTCCTAGCACAGAACCTTGTGGAACTCCATAATTAACTTTAGTCTGTGAAGAAGATTCCCCATTTACATGAACAAACTGTAATCTATTAGACAAATATGATTCAAACCACCGCAGCGCAGTGCCTTTAATACCTATGACATGCTCTAACCCCCAGGTGGCCGCGACAAACCGAGTCTGTGAAAGAAGAAACCATCATGTGAGTCCACACTCCACACACAGAGAGACCACTCAAAGGTGTACATAAACAGCAAACACTTCCTGGCTTAATCACTAATCAGCTTCCCACCCTGCAGGCATGGAACACCCAGTTCACATTCTCAACTGCAGTGGAAGCTGATTAAATGACTAACATAACAGCTCAATATAATAAGGTGTGAGGGACACCACATTTACTGACTGTACTAATGTTAGTCACAAAACCTAACGTACCTCAGGAAGTGTGCTGACGAGCGTGAGACCTCACCCCCTCCTCTTTCACAGACCATAGCATCAAACCTGGACGGTCTCTGCATCCATGATGATGAGATGGCTCTCAAGACGACGATCTCACCCGTCTGGTCACAAGGTCAAGTCTCTGGCAAATACACACTGTGTACTCCAGACTTCAATGCCACCATGCTCCAATCCATATAGATGCACCGCAGCTGTGAGTCCTGACGAGCTGCACATGATCAGCCTCAGGTGATCAGGGTGAGGTCCTGATAACTCAGCCACACAGCCACTCAGTCCTAAACGCGTGCCACCTGGAAGGAAAAACAAAAGACAGAAACAGAAGACAGCCAGGCACCCCCAGCCATACAACAGCACCCCACCCTCACGAGAAGCCTCCCGGCGACCACACAAACCTGGCCCAGGAGAAACACCCCCCTCCAGGGACCATGGCTGGAAACCGTATCTGCATTCATCTTCCAACAGAATCTTCATCTAACAGAACGGTTGACGTCTTCTCCTCTGACTGCATCTTTGCCTTTGTTTCTGTCCGTCAATTTGCACAGGTGTGGCCAGGAGTTCTTGAACCTGTGCGGTCAGCCTTTGTCCAACCATGTTTAAAGTCTGATTAGTCGTAAAACAAAAAAGACAAACACAAACAACCAAACCACCCCCCCCCCTCCCCAGAGGACCGTCCCATCAAACCCCGGGAAGAGGAGAAAAGAAAAACAACCCAAACTTAAGCTTGCAAATAAAAACGCTAACAACCCCCCCCCCCCCCCCCCCCCCGATGACATGTTGGGACCAACACCCCCCAGAGGTCCCTCTGGGATCCAAAGTCACCCACGGGGACTCCCAGCGCCTCCCAGAGGACCATTCCATCAAACCCCAGGAGACGCCCCCCCTCATGACCAACGGAACCAGCCCCGGCCGTCTATGGCTAGATGGACCCACAGCCCTTACCCCCCCAGAGGACACCACAGTCACACCCTGAGGGCGGAAACTGGGGGAAAAACAAAAGGAAAAAAAAAAAACATACAAACAAAACAACCCCAACCCCACCCCCTCGGCGCAGTGGAAACTGGAAGCACGTCCAGCGTCGCCAACCATGACTATACCCCAGAAGTCAACCGGGAGGAGTGGAACAGCGGTAATGGCAGACGGCACAAAACGGCGCCACCCCTCCGACTTCCAAACCAGCCACCCGCTGCGGGTATATTCCACTGCCCCAAACCTCAGCCACGCCGATGGCAGACGGCTCAAAGGCGCGCTGAAGCTGGAGGTGGAACAGGGAATCAACAAAAAAAAACAACACCTTGAACCCCCCCCCCCTCCCAGGTGCAGAGGTTACCTGGGAAACGCCCAGCATAACCAAACTGCACCACTCCAGCAATGCCGACAACCTACGGCTCACACGGCTGGAGCCAGAGGAGAAGAGAGGGAATAAAAAGAAAATACCCCAAACCCCCCCCCCCCTCCCGGGTGCAGAGGTTACCTGGGAAACGCCCAGCACAACCAAACTACACCACTCCAGCAACGCCGACACGTACGGCTCACACGGCTGGAGCCAGAGGAGAAGAGAGAGCACAACAAAAACAAAAAAAAAGAAAAAAGAAAAAACAACCCAATTACCCCCCCCCCCCCCCATCACCCCCCAGAGGACCGTCCCATCAACTCTGGGAGGTGAAACCAAAAGAAATAAAAAGAAAGACTAACAGACTAACATAAAATTAACTGGGTCCTTTTGATGCTCCAGACAGCCTGCAAGGGCACGACCCCAGAACACCCAAAAACCAACTCAAAAAACACCCACAAAAAATGAACCAACACAAAACTAATCAGTGACTTATACCGTTAAGCTCAAACAAATGGAACACACCTGTTCCACCTTAAGAGCATTAACGGTAATGTGTCTCAGTCACCAACAGAGGGAGCCAAAGTGCAGAAAATAAAAACCCCTTTGGTAACAGAGAAAAACAACTCATGCTGCTTTTCCTGTGCGCAGCTATGTGAAACACACAACTAAAATGTGCTTCAACTAAATTACGCCGGAGCTGACACAACAAACGCAGTAGCTATCTTTACCCGGGGAAACGGGGCTACAACTGTAACAACAGGAAGCACAGCGACCCGTGCCACAGAGCTCCGCCGTGCGCGTTCATCCATTACCAACCCACTCATGCAGCTCCCGTTTTCCCTCTTATCCGGTCGGAGTGTGACGCGAAGCCGTCGCTAGTCACACTCCACCACGACCCACGGATAAGGCAACAAACACAGGAACACGGCTGCAAGAGAGCTCAAATCAGTATTCAGTGATGGGTTCTCAGACACGCACCATCCGGGCGGAGAGCACCCGCAACTGATCCGGATAACTTCTGAACGTCTGCTGCCGCCTTGCCGGCGCGGTACCGCCTCTGCTACCGCTGGGTCCGTGATGTATGGCCAGAGACTACTGTTATGTGTCGGACGCAGGACGGAGAACCGACCAGTGTTTGAAGGACACAGTATGAAATAAGCAGAGCACGGTACAAAGGATAACTGAATTTAATAACATAACAGTGATGTGATAAATATAAACAAATGAGTGCGCGGTCTGGTGAGGTGGTAATACGGTGCGCTCCAGGCAGCACAAACGGTCCGGAGCCAGAAATAGTTCGGACCCAAGGACCCCGCCGACACCCCCCAGGTGGCCGCGACAAACCGAGTCTGTGAAAGAAGAAACCATCATGTGAGTCCACACTCCACACACAGAGAGACCACTCAAAGGTGTACATAAACAGCAAACACTTCCTGGCTTAATCACTAATCAGCTAGTTAGTCACAGGTTTACAACACTCCTACTATGAATCCAAATATGAATAAATCCTCGACATCCTCCACAGAGAAAGGCGCAAACATGTGAACCGCCAAGTCTCCCAGGCATCGAGAACATAGCCCGCAGGGTAAGTTCCATCCGGGCATGCAGGGTCCCCCGGCCCTGATCTCCTTGTAGAAAAAATGGTGTAAATAGCGTTCAGAGACCAGCTGATCAGAGATAGAGGAGAGAGGAGGAGATGCGACCGCCCTCGCTGGAGTCCCAAGCTGTAATATAATTATACTGTATTTGTTGACTTTCCGATGCCTGATTCTGTTTTTCCTCTCTGTATGAGGTGCGGCTCCATCCAGAGATGGGTGTGGTGTCTGTTTCTCTAACCCTCCCGTCCTGTGCACCTGCAACATTTCCTGTATATTCGTTTTGTGAATTGTTTTGTAAATTGTGTCTGTAGCATGGCCCAAGCAGTGGGTCACCCCTTTGAGTCTGGTCTGCTTGAGGTTTCTTCCTCAAATCATCAGAGGGAGTTTTTCCTTACCACTGTCACCTGTGTGCTTGCTCTAGGGGTTGGTAAGGTTAGACCTTAACTTGTGTGAAGCACCTTGAGGCAACTTTGTTGTGATTTGGCACTATATAAATTAAAATAAATACATTCAAATTTTGGAGTGTGCATCGCCATATTGGTGTGAGATGACAAATTCACACAACCCCCTGTCTTTCTTTCATGGATAAGCATCGCGGTGTCGCAGACCAAATGGTTCCCCCTGAAAATTGGTCCCCTCTTATGAAACCCATCATCTTGGCTTTTATATTTTGAATTAATTTATATCAAGTTGTAGAAATTTACTTTCAGTTTGAGTCTAAGGAAGATAATTTTTTTAATTTTTATATTGAGAAGCCTGATTTACTTTTTGTATTTGAAATGCCATAAACAAATTAAAATGCGTGAAATACCAAGGGGCTGAATACTTTTGCAAGCCACTGTATCTCAGCGGCAGATATCTGAAGCTTCACCCACTCACTCACTCACTCACTCATCTTCAACCACTTAGTGCAATTAAGGGTCGCGGGAGGTTATCCCAGCAGTCACAGAGTGTGAGGCGTGTTACACCTTGGACAGGACGCCAGTCTGTCGCAGGGCCACACATCGACAAACAAACACACTCACACCCACACGCACATCTAAGGACAATTTAAAGTTTCCAATCCACCTAACCTGCGTGTCTTTGGATGTGGGAGGAAGCCGGAGCATCCGGAGAGAACCCACACAAACACAGGGAGAACATGCAAATTCCACACAAAAAGGCCAGATGGGAATTGAACCCATGACTGTCTTGCTGTGAGGCAACAGTGCTAACCACTAAACCACCATGCTGCCCTATCTGAAGCTTTGGTACAACAATCATTTCCACATAAATTCAGCATTATTTCTTAATAAAAGACAGGAGCCACTTAGAGCACAACAGCAGCATGTGTGAGACTGACTCTCTGAGTCTGACTCTCTACACCCAAAGCGATCAAAGAGAATAATGTGACTATTAAGAAAACCTCTTAAATCATTCTAAAGTCAGTTTTAAGAAGAAACAAGGCCGTTTCAAGCATAAACAAGGTGATAATCTGTGAATCGCTGCCGATGCTCCAAAATGACACATGCGAAGTGAAGGCAGGGGCAACGATTTTTAGGGGGAACCGTTAGGTCTGCGACACTGGAATCTCCAAGTCCATTCATAATAATAATAATGACTTGGATTTATAGAGCGCTTTTCAACACACCCAAAGTGCTTTACAAGTTCATTCACTCGCACATTCACACATTGGTGGTGGTAAGCGAGTAGTGTAACCACAGCTGCCCTGGGGCAAACTGACGGAAGTGTGGCTGACATTCGGTGCCTACGAACCCTCTCTAACCACCACCTCATTCATACACATCCAAGTTGGGTTAAGTTTCTTGCCCAAGGACACAACGGCAATATGCAGATTTTTGACTGGTTGGGAATCGGATTTGAACCAAACAAGACAGCTCGGTCTACCAACTGAGCTATTGCCGCCCCAATTAACCCCTATTAATGTGACAAACCAAAATGGGAAGATCACGGTTGCATACAAATATAATATAGTGTGCAGTTTGATGATGTACAACTATAACATGTGGGACTTGTACCATGTGATGTGCAAAAGTGCAACCTTGGTGCTTCTAGGAAAAACCAAGTAATGCCACAGCATGTACAACAATGTTACGGGCAATGTTACAACAGTGTGTCACTGGGGTTTGTCAAATCAGTTTTACTTTCTCAAGTTGTGTGACAATGTTAAGAATATATTTGGATTCATCATATGACAGTTTCATCAAAGGACAGTAAGCGACATCTGCATTGGCTAAGAGCTAACTTTTATCTTGAGTGACTAACAAAATTCACAGGTTACCCCTTAAATCAACCCTTATGCTGTGTTTACACATAGGCAGGATGCGTTACGAATGTCATATTTGCGTCATTCTTGGCACATTCTTGACATTCTTAACGTGACTTAATGCATCTGAATAGGTTTGTTAATAGTGCGTGATATTGGTGATTTTCGTGGAGCATGTTTTTGGCTGTCAAAAAATCTTCCACGAACGTTATGCACCACCCTCACTTCGCCTCATGTCGTGGAGGTTGCAACTGAGCATGTTGATCCATCTTGACTCGTGGTGATCCTTAATAGAGCATGACAGCATTCTTCTCTGACGTGCGCACAATTTAACCCTGCTGCACCGCACTTAGTTTCATTGCTGCAATATGCTGTAGAAGGACAGTGATGCCAAGTCGGCTAAAAGTCACGTTCCAATGCTCCTCAGCGCGCTCCTGCAGGTGTTCCGCCTGCTGCATGTGCCTGATGTTTGGGAAAACAAGT
The DNA here is from genome assembly GCF_902500255.1 of Thalassophryne amazonica. Lineage (NCBI taxonomy): Eukaryota > Metazoa > Chordata > Actinopteri > Batrachoidiformes > Batrachoididae > Thalassophryne > Thalassophryne amazonica. Next base: position 16,325,607 of record NC_047118.1, read on the forward strand.
GAGATAAGAGTCTAAGAGATAAGAGATAAGAGTCTATGCTGTGATCTCAGCTGACAGTAATAAATAAGTTTTTCTTAATTTTGATTAATTTGTCCTTGTTTTGTGAACAGCTGATCACGGCAAAAGGATTGTGGGAAATTTTTGACATTAATGCAAACGCTGATCCCTAAACTTTTTTCTTCAGTCATGCAAGGCAGAAAAAAGTTTACATAGGGTCCTGCATTAGCGTGGCTACATCGGGTGGGTGGGGCACTGTTCCCATGTAGACCCAAAGGATTAATTTCAAGTTTACCAAAAGATGTCTCTTCATTGTTGTGGGCAAAAAATATAGTAATGAACCCATAGTTAAAATAAAAGCAGTCCACACCAGGGCTCTAGCTACGGTAGGCGGCGCCGGGTGGTACCGCTCTCGGATTCAAATTTCCTCTCCTGCCCGGCATGGATTTTCCCAAAAATGAACTGAAATGTTGCTGAAAAATGTACCAATTTGATCGTATTTCAAGCTTATAATGTCATACTCTTGTTTTATTTTTAAAATTTCAACCAAATAATTAAAGAAATGAGAAACATATTTCTCATTTTCTTCATATCTGTTATGTGTCGGACGCAGGACGGAGAACCGACCAGCATTTGAAGGACCCAGTATAAAATAAGCAGAGCACGGTACAAAGGATAACTGAATTTAATTACATAACAGTGATGTGATAAAAGATATAACAAATAAGTGCGCGGTCTGGCGTGGTGGAAAAGCGGTGCGCTCCCAGCAGCACTAACGGTCCAGAGCCAGAACCAGTTCGGACCCAAGGACCCCGCCGACACCCCCCAGGTGGCCGCGACAAACCGAGTCTGTCCTGTCCAGGAGTTCTTGAACCTGTGCGGTCAGCCTTTGTCCAACCATGTTCACAGTCTGATTAGTCATAAAACAAAAAAGACAAACACAAACAACCAAACCACCCCCCCCCTCCCCAGAGGACCGTCCCATCAAACCCCGGGAAGAGGAGAAAAGAAAAACAACCCAAACTTAAGCTTGCAAATAAAAACGCTAACACCCCCCCCCCCCCCCCCCCCGACGACATGTAGGGACCAACACCCCCCAGAGGACATCCCGCCAGCTCCAGGAGGAATAACCACAGCCGAGGTCCCTCTGGGATCCAAAGTCACCCACGGGGACTCCCAGCGCCTCCCAGAGGACCGTTCCATCAACCCCAGGAGACGCATCCCCTCATGACCAACGGACCCAGCCCCGGCTGTCTATGGCTAGATGGACCCACAGCCCTTTCCCCCCCAGAGGACACCACAGTCACACCCTGAGGGCGGAAACTGGGGGAAAAACAAAAGGAAAGAAAAAAAAAAAAACCCCAACCCCACCCCCTCGGCGCAGTGGAAACTGGAAGCACGTCCAACGTCACCAACCATGACTATACCCCAGAAGTCAACCGGGAGGAGTGGAACAGCGGTTATGGCAGACGGCACAAAACGGCACCACCCCTCCGACTTCCAAACCAGCCACCAGCCGCGGGTATATTCCACTGCCCCAAACCTCAGCCACGCCGATGGCAGATGGCTCAAAGGCGCGCTGAAGCCGGAGGTGGAACAGGGAATAAAAAGAAAATACCCCAACCCCCCCCCCCCCCCCGGGTGCAGAGGTTACCTGGGAAACGCCCAGCATAACCAAACTGCACCACTCCAGCAACGCCGACACATACGGCTCACACGGCTGGAGCCAGAGGAGAAGAGAGGGCAAAACAAAAAACAAAAAAAAGAAAAAACAACCCAATTACCCCCCCACCCCCATCACCCCCCAGGGGACCGTCCCATCAAACCCTGGGAGGTTAAACTAAAAGAAATAAAAAGAAAGACTAACAGACTAACATGAAGTTGCTTGGGTCCTTTTAAAACTCCAAACAGACTGCAGGGTCACGACCCCAGAACACTAAATAGTGTAAAAAAAATCCCACACAAAAACCAACTCAAAAAACACCCACAAGAAATGAACCAACACAAAACTAATAAGTGATTTATACCGTCAAGCTCAAACAAATGGAACACACCTGCTCCACCTTAAGAGCTATGACGGTAATGTGACTCAGTTACCAACAGAGGGAGCCAAAGTGCTAAAAATGAAAAACCCCCTTTGGTAACAGAGAACCCAACTCATGCTGCTTTTCTGTGCCCAGCTGTGTGCAAACACACAACCAAAAAGTGCTTCAACTAAATTACGCCTGAGCTGTAACAGACGCAGTAGTTATCTTTACCCGGGGAAACGGGGCTACAACTGTAACACAGGAAGCTCAGCGACCCGTGCCACAGAGCTCCACCGTGCGCGTTCACCCATTACAGACACACTCTTGCAGCTCCCGTTTAAACCTCTTATCCGGTCGGAGCGTGACGCGAAGCCGTCGCTAGTCACACTCCACCATGACCCACGGATAAGGCACAACACAGGAACACGGCTGCAAGAGAGCACAAATCAGTATTCAGTAATGGGTTCTCAAACACGCACCATCCGGGCGGAGAGCACCCGCAACTGATCCGGATAACTTCTGAACATCTGCTGCCGCCTTCTCGGCGCGTTACCGTCTCTGCTACCGCTGGGTCCGTGATGTTTGGCCAGAGACTACTGTTATGTGTCGGACGCAGGACGGAGAACCGACCAGCGTTTGAAGGACCCAGTATAAAATAAGCAGAGCACGGTACAAAGGATAACTGAATTTAATTACATAACAGTGATGTGATAAAAGATATAACAAATAAGTGCGCAGTCTGGCGTGGTGGAAAAGCGGTGCGCTCTCAGCAGCACTAATGGTCCAGAGCCACACCCCCCAGGTGGCCGCGACAAACCGAGTCTGTGAAAGAAGAAATCATCATGTGAGTCCACACTCCACACACAGAGAGACCGCTCAAAGGTGTACAAACAGCAAACACTTCCTGGCTTAATTACTAATCAGCTTCCCACCCTGCAGGCATGGAACACCCTGTTCACAAACTCAACTGCAGTGGAAGCTGATTAAACGACTAACATAACAGCTCAATATAATAAGGTGTGAGGGACACCACATTTACTGACAGGTTTTGTGACTAACATTTATACAAACGTACCTCAGGAAGTGTGCTGACGAGCGTGAGACCTCACCCCCTCCTCTTTCACAGACCATGCATCAAACCTGGACGTTCTCTGCATCCACTGATGATGAGATGGCTCTCGAGACGACGATCTCACCCGTCTGGTCACAAGGTCGAGTCTCTGGCAAATACACACTGTGTACTCCAGACTTAAATGCCACCATGTTCCAATCTGTGTAGATGCACCACAGCTGTGAGTCCTGACGAGCCGCACCTGATCAGCCTCAGGTGATCAGGGTGAGGTCCTGGTAACTCAGCCACACAGCCACTCAGTCCCAAATGCGCACCACCTGGAAGGAAAACCAAAAGACAGAAACAGAAGACAAACAAAAGCCAGCCAGGCACGCCAGCCACAACATCTTTACCGCAAACAGCAGAGATCAGCAATCTGCTGCTTTCAGCACTAAAAGCAGATCAGAATGGAGATGCTGTGCATCTCACTCCGCTGTGACTTAAAGGAAAAAATAACTCCATTAAAATGTTTCATTAAAATGTGTCAGTGTTAATAGATGCTGATACATTCAAAAGTTTACAGTTTATTTTACAGTTTAAAGGCTCCCGTTTCGAAAATGTTTGGAAAAACGGTGAGAGCGAGGAGGAGGGGGAGGAGGAGGATGGGGCAATTCGTGGTTATATTGTTTTCAAGCCCACTCAAACATGTTGGAAAAAACTGTCATAACAGAAAAACTCTGCCTGCTTCACTGGATGAAAGTAGAAGAGAGCAAATGCTATATGCCCATCAAATATTAATGTGTTTGTAACCTTTTCAGTATGATTTATTTTATTAACTTCGACTTTGACAGAAACATTTTAAAAAGAACTGTGGTATTACAAATACTACAACATGAATGTCATTTTTTTTGTCTATTATTCTTGCTTTCAATGCATCTATAAACCACTCAAATTGGTTAAAATAGGGCTTGCCAATAACATTTTTAGAGGTATAAAACCCTATAGCTTCAGGGTTGACCACATTGACCACCACATTCATGTAATTTACCCGGCACTAAAGTGTTTCTAGCTAGAACCCCAGTCCCACCATCTTGGGCAAAACAAGAGCCGACAGAATCGGAAATATGCAAAATATTCAGGAAAATGTTAGGCACAACATCAATAGAGGAAGACATTGAGAGGTCATCCCTCAAATGGTTAGGATATATAGAGAAAATAGAGGACAACACAATCCCCAAAATGGCTTTCAAGTACATACTAAAAGGAAAGCGGCCCTTGAGAAGACCTAGAAAAAAATGGAGAGACAGCATACAGGAGACACTGATGAAATACAAACTGGGCAGACTAGACAAATGACAGGAGGAGGAGATCTTCCAAAGACCATGAAGAATGGGAAGAGACGATGATCTTGACTGACAGGCCCTAAGGCTTAACTGGGGAAGACGTAATATGTAAGAACCCATAGTTATGAATGCTATATTCCATTTCTGCTTTCCAATAAAACCACTCCTGAATGCTAAAAGCCACACACTGTAGTAGCTTTCATTTTTAAGACATCACCTAAGCACTAATTAGTTTTATCATGCATAAGTAATCTAGTTCAAATCCAATTCAAAATGAATTCACAAAGATGTCAGCTAATCACTAGCAAAAATTAAGTTTACAGCTAATGCCAATTCACTAGCTATTGCTAATCACGTTAGCTGTTAACTTTGTAACATAGACTGATTTATGGATTTATGGATTTGATTATGGTTTCCTAAGAATTAACTAGTAGAGTTGTTGTACTTAAGTTTAGTCCTGATCGCAAGATCACCTTTTCACTTACTTACTCGTCTCAGGATTTAAAGCATTTCTGCTTGATCTTGACTCGGTCTCGGTTTAGAATAAATACACAGGTTAATTAAAAATTACAATAGCAATTACTGTGAGCCAACAAAAGAGTCCATATCCAATTCAGAGACTTAAATCAGCTTCAATTTTGGTACTTCTTTTTTAAAACCTTGTGTTCAAGTTGACCACAAATGAGTTGCTGAGCCCATCTCCCCTGACAGAAATTTCACTTTTAAATATTAACAGGTGTGATGTTCAGTCTAATTGGGCGGAAAAGCTCAGATGGTAGAGCGAGCCATTTTATGATGGAAGGGTCGGTGCTTCGAATCCGGCTGCCAGTCAAAAATCTGCATATTGCCATTGTGTTCTTGGGGCAAGACACTTAACCCACCTTGCCTCTGTATGAATGAGGTGATGGTCAGAGGGGCCGTAGGTGCAGGATGGTAACCGTGCTTCCATCATGGAATGGTTCAGTGGCGCTCACTCACCTGTGCGACACTGTGCAGCTCGCTGCGGCGTTTTTTGTTTGTGGTCTGACTGTTGCGTGTTTTGATGTTTCTCTCTTTTCACGCTTTTAACATTTAATGCCTGGGACTTCAAGTGGAATTACGTTGAACTATGAAGGGGGTCTACATTGAGATTTTCGTCACTCTCTGGACTCTGGTGTGTCAAGGTATTAGCGGCCACCAAGATGGTGGAGACATGAATGCTGGTAGGATCACCTACAGCTGGGAACTCCTACTGTCTCTCCGTTCACCAGCAATAGGTCCAGAATTCTCATATTCCCCCTGCTTACCATGCAGGACTTTTAATGCCACAGTAAGTGGATCTGTGCCGAGGAAACGCCGGAGGAAAAGAGGGAGGAGAAGTGGCGTTCAGCATCGGCTGAGAAGAGCCGGGCTAGGCGACAGACACCAGCTTCGACCTCTCCCAACAGTCCTTCTTTCCAATGTCCAGTCCATTCAGAATAAGAGGAACGAGTTTGAGATTTAGGCAAGGTGGAAACGCGAGTTTAGAGAGACCTGCCTCCTCGCGTTCACCGAAACGTGGTTGGGAGAACGAGACAAGAATGAGGATCTTCATATAACCGGCTTCAGCCCCCCTATTCGTCTCGACCGCTCTTCTCTCATAACAAACAAGTCTAAAGGAGGTGGAGTATGTTTTTATATTAATGAGAGATATTGTGACTGTTGTGGTGCGGGAGAAAATACGAACCTCGGATATTGAGCTTTTGTGTATTTCACTTCGCCCCTTCTACCTGTCGAGGGAGTTCCCTCAGCTGTTCTTCTCCATTGTTTACATTCATCCAAGAGCTGACGTCATGGCAGCTTGTCAGCTGATCGAAGACGTGAATAATAAATTGAACACGATTTCCCCTGATGCTCCTAAATTTATTTTAGGGGACTTTAATCACTGTCGAATGGACAAAATACTGAGGACATATGAGCAGTATGTCACCTGTCCAACAACTATGAGGAACTCCACTATTGACCTGTGCTATGGCTCAGTAGCCAAAGCTTACAGGTCCATTAGTATGCCTTCCTTTGCAGCTTCGTATCATAGCAGTGTCCTTCTTTTGCCGACTTACAGGCCAGTCTGTAAAAGACGTGAGCAGACCATAAAGACAGTGAAGTGTTAGTCAGAGGACTGTATTGACAATTTGAAAGCTTGTACAGCGTGGGAGGTCTTTTATGATTCGTGTTCTGACCTGAATGAACTGACACAGACTGTCTCCTCCTATATTGTGTTGACACTAATATCCCCCAGAAGAACATCATTGTTTATCCTAATAATAAACCGTGGGTTACTAAAAACTTAAAGAATGTCATAAATAAGAAGAAAATAATTTTTTATATAGGGAATAATCAGGAAAGGAAAGAAATTAACAAAGAGGTTAAGACTGAAATTTGGAAAGCCAAAAGAGCTTATAAAGACAAGGTAGAACATAAGTATAGTAGTGGTGATCTGCGAGCGGCCTGGAGAGTAGGGTGGTCCATAAAAATGGTCAAAAAATTTTTTCAAAAAACTTCAAGTCTCACCCTCTAAATTTGTTGTACCTAACATAAAAACACATCATGTACAATTTCATAAAACTCTAATAATTTTTACTGGTAGCACACAGCCCTTAAAGATTTTACTCGCAATAACTTTGTCATATAGTATGGTCATTTCCAGATATTTTCAAATTATTTCTGTCAGTTTAATATTGATATGTCAGGACAGAAATAATGGCAATACATTGTAAAATCAAATCTTTTCATATCCCATAAAATAGTTAACACTAAAACATGAATTGTGAGATGCAGTTCTTCTCGTACATGTATCATGCTCCTACAATACCTACATATTGGGGTAGCGAAGATTTTGTAACAATCAAACATTGAATTTTCATTTTATTGATGAAATACTGTTTCATTATTGATAAATTTAAATAAGTCTATGCTTTATATATTTCCACATATATTTTGATCTAGCTCCAAACAATAATATTGTTTATGCCTTGCAGTACTTAATATTCAAAAATGTATGAATCAGCACAAGAACCAATTATACAGCTGTGTAACATAAGAGAACATCCTTTACCTGATAATGATATTTAAGTTGCTTGCATCATGACCAAGACTTGGTGCCGTTTCAGTCAGAATATAGGTGGCACTTCTGTTTTGGTCCTATCCAATGCTGCTGCAAGTCCTGGTGTTACAACAGCTTTAATTTTACTGGCTTTTTGTGGCACTGGCATAACAAATTCTTCATCTGGACTTTCTGTGTTCTCTTCACTCTGGCTGGAGACAGTGTCAGGTAGTGAGACATTAGATGGTCCAGGCTCCTCCAGTTTCTCTTTGTATTTTGCTTCTGCAGCTTTCCTTTTTTCTGCTCTTTGTTCTTTGGCAGTTTGTATTTTATCTATGCCTGTCATGCATCCTCTACCTTTCTCTCACTGAGCAAGTAGGAACTGTCTGTCATCTTCAAACTTTATCACTGTTAGGACATCCTGATGTGCCATGTCAAACAAGTCCTCCAAAGATTCACAAAACACTGTTTCATCTTTCTTCTGCTTGTCTGTATTGCGATTCTTGGTCTTTTTCAATGTTTTACATTTTCCGAACACCTTTTCTAACTTTGTAATCAGATGCTGCTTTGCCCTCAGTGGGATTCTAGCTCTCTCCCAAAAAGGAATTGCCATGTCTATAGAGGTCACAGCAGCATCATGGACAGTTTTCTTCAAATCAGTGTGTTTGAAGAAAAATACCTTGAGTATTTGCCCATTTGAGGGCAATTTGTTTCCCTTTATTTCAGTCAGTGGAACCAATAAGGTATACAAATGTTCTACTTCTAGTAGCTGACATGTTTTACTGAAGTTTCCAGTTAATGGTTAAGCATGTTAAGTCAGCAAGTGTCTCTTTTTACATTTATCTCATGTTAGATTCACCATCACCAAAGATCTGAAAGAAAAGAAGCTGTGAATTGAAGCAAAATTTTCAGCTTGTAGCCTAAAATAACATTTTTGAAAGTATGTTGTTTGTGAGAAATATTTAAACCCAGGTATAGTTTTAAATTGAATATAAAATTATACTTTAGTTACACTCATCATCTTTATAAGTGATGTGATTAGATACTGGATAATGGATAACCTATTGCACGGGCACTCGGGCAGCGATAATTGATATATTTACAACCTTCAGCTATGATGTGCTACCTCTAAATATTAATGTATGACAAAAATATTTGGCAGGCTTTCTTTTTTTTCCCCAAAGCATCATAAAATGAAGGGGTGAGAGTAATGAATTTCCAACTTTTATTTTTTTGAACCACCCTACTGGAGAGGCATCAAATCTATGGCCTCAGTCACTAATGTCCAACAGGAAAATAACAGAGCACCAATTAGAATAGAGGGGAGCAATGAAGATCTGCCAAATGCTTTTAATCGTTTTTACTCCTGGTTCGAGAACCATGATTTTTCAGATGAATTCTCTCTTGAGAGTATTCCCTCTGCTACTGACTGCAGTATAGTCATCACTGAGGAAAGTGTAAACAATCTCCTGAAAGGGTTAATGTGGTCCAAATGGAATTTGTGGACGCACATTAATGTGTTGTGCTGACCAACTTAGCAGTGTCCTCCACCACATCTTTCAGAGGTCACTTAGGTGTGGCCAAGTACCTGACTGATGGATATTTTCATTCATAATCTCTTTTCCAAAAAAACTCATTCCCCAAACCGTTTTAATGATTTTAGACCTGTAGCACTTACATCACTGTGTATGAAGGTCTTTGAGAAAATTATGAAGAATATGATTATTTCAAATATGGAGGGGAGCATCGACCCACTCTAGTTTGTTTATCAGGCAGGTAAAGGTGTAGAGGACGCCAAGCTTTTTATCCTTAATTGCCTCTACAGATATTTGGAAAAAACTCAAGCCCATGCTCGTCTTTTATTTGCTGATTTTTCCTCGGCTTTTAATTTGATGCAGCCGCATCTTTTACTTAAGAGGCTGATATGTGATTTTAAATTGCCCTACCGGATTGTTTTATGGTTGTCAGATTTTTTAACTAACAGGAAGCAGAGGGTTTTTGTAAACGGTTGTGTTTCAGACTCCTTAGCTTTGTCCACCGGTTCACCACAGGGCTGTGTCCTTTCCCCCCTACTTTTTATTTTATACACAGATGAATGCAGAAGCATTAGGCAAGGTAGCTACCTTGTCAAGTCCCTAGGGCAGCTGTGGCTATGCTAGAAACTTACCACCACCAATGTGTGTGAGTGAATGAATCATCCAACTTGTAAAGCACTTCGGGTGTCTTGAAAAGCGCTCTATGAACCCAAGTCATTAATTAAACTCATGGTCTTGAAAACAGACATTTTTTTAGGTCCCCCTCTTGACTCTGTCTCACCTTTATCAAAGACTTGGCCTTGACTCAGTCATGACTACTCTAGAATCCCAAAGTCTTATGCTTGACTCACACCCAACCCTTTAATGCCTTGGTCTTGACTCAGACTCAATGTATGTGGTCTTGTCCCCATCACTCCTAACTAGCGTTACCTAATGTCAAATTTAAAAGCAATATAACAAAGAGATTTTGGGATAGAATGGCATCCTGTCCAGAGTGTACTGCACCTCACACCCTGTGAGTGCTGGGATATGCTCCAGCTCCCACTCCCCACACCCCTGCACCCCCCACGGGACCCTTGATTGGAGTAAGATTGAAGTAGCAAATGAATGAATAGCAAAGAGACTCTACTTGGTGGGGAAGCCAGACACAACTGAAAATCAGAGAAAGTTTGATGATAGCGTGCAGCAGTGGGGTTGTGTTTAGGTTGCGTTGGACCAATTACACTACTGTGAATAAACTCATTAGTCATTTTCTGTGAGTGCAGAAAACATCTAAAAGTGCCAAAATGGTCAACAAAATTTATAAGGTACTAAAGCGCTCCTATTATTCTTCAGAGTATAGTGTAATCTATAATTCATTCTGCTGGGTTCATTGTTATTCTCACTGGTGCAAAGGCGTCTGGGGGAAGTGAGCGGGGCCTCTTCTTTTGGTTAATTAGCACATTGGAGAGGATAACGTTTTTGGAACTTGTCTTGAAAATGACACAAGATCATTAGGTGACTGGGAAGTTTGACTCACTGAAGGATTTAGTTCAGTACCCTCTTGCAAAAAGTGGTCGTATAAGTAAGAGTTAGAAAAGAGAAGATAAAAAACATAGAGGAGAGTTAACCTTTAGGCTATTGATTGTGGAGTTGCGCCGATGTGTATTCATTGAGCAGCTGTAATGATACTGTGATAAATGGATGCACAGAAAAACATGTATTTGTTCTCATTTGTCTGTGTGGATCCATATTAAAAGATGGGGTAGTTTTTTGCTCTATATCAAATCACTGCAGTCTGTCAGACAGTTAAATTGCCAGTAAAGGTCCCCGAAAGAAGTCAAAGTAATTGAGGTAAATGGGGAACTAGGTGCTGTGTAGGGGCATTTAAGGATTCCCATTCTGCTGCAATACTATTGGTCCTAACAGTTGTGATTAGAACACCGAACCAGAGGGCGGACCTCTTACAGCCTGTTCGTATCCCAAGGGTGGCGCCATGGAGAACTGTCCGTCATCAGCAAATGGGACGGGGAAAGAAGTCAGAATCAGAATTGCCTTTATTGTCATTGTAATTTACATTGCAACGAGATTTGAGTGCAACTCCAAAAGGTGCTTTTCTGAGATACAAGTAATTATTAACCAAATTAACAGATAATAAGAAATTAACAAAATAAATAATTTAAATATATGTAGAACTAAAAGTAAAATGTAGACAAAATATAAAATGTAAAACAAGGATTGTGTACAACTGTGCTCGCAAACAAACGGTGTCAAGAAAAACCTGTCACTTGACAATGAAGCAATACGTAAATTTATATCGTCAAAATTATGGAAACATATAAATGGTTTTTACTAAAATGCATTTGTATATTTTCTTATCTTGACTTCTTCCTACCACATATAGGAAAAATCACCCCTGAATGCATTGCATTTTTAAGGTGATAAATGCACTTTTTGTGGCATTAATACATTTTTTTTATTATTATTTTTACTGATTGTTTACTGTTACCATTACTCATAGCATGAGTTATCTCCAAGATTGTCGTCATGGAGGAGATCGAAAATTTTAGGACCATGATGGTCCCACAGCTCCCTGCGTTGACTCGTTGCAAGTTGCAATATTCTTGGTGGCACATGGTAACATTATGAGTCCACCTTTGAGTTCCTGTATCTGACATCGTGCATTAGATCTCTTTCAGGTAGGTCTGGCAAAGATGGAACCCCAACAGTAATGTGTTTTATTTTTTTTTCCACCCTCAGTGGATTCAGCCTCACATAATCACCAATTTTTCTCTTGTTTCGATTACTGAAATAAATGTGGTGAAAAAAAATTTGATCTGACACGTAAACAAAAACATTACATTTTAGTGGAGAGCGAAAGCATTTGTTACCCAGGTATGATGGATTGACAAGAATTGGGCAAATTGTTGACACTGTTGGACATCCAGTACAGGACATTTTTGTATAAAGTTGCAGGTGATGGGCAGACCATGTGTGCACTCTGCAAGGCTTTTTTGCCCTATTTACAAAAATTATTACAGGATAAAGACAAAATAATTTTCCTCTTTCTCTTGTCAGCAGTTGTTCAAGGGCGCAATTTAGAACTAGAAATTTGGGGGGGGGACAAAGTGCGAGGCCCGCAGGGCTGAAGCCCATAGGCCAGGGGTCTGGGGGCTGCTTTAGGCCTCCAGAAGCCAACGGTTTCTAGATAAGCTCAGATGTATTCTGAGCATCCAGAACAGTAATTTTAATGTTTTGAGAAGACCATAAAGTGGACACCATTTGACTTATGGAATTTGAAACTGTGGATATAATTACTTTATTCTGAGAATAGCCAGCATTGATTTTATTAACATCCTGGTGTAAATAAGGTATCACCACGTGTAGAACTCAAAAAGAATGATAAGTTGAGTTTTCATTAAAAAAAAACAACTGCAATGTGGTAAAATGTATTCATAAATATGAAAGAACAGGCTCTTAATCATTAACTAACACATACTGTATTGTTTTTTTCAAGATTTGTTTTTGCATAAGTTTGAAAAAACAACAGATCATAAGTTTAGGATAAATTACTTATCATGAATTTAATTTTTGAAGTGGCACTAATGACAACACTCATACTGAACATAATTTTGCTTGCATAGACTGATTTTGGAGATCAAGCAATAATTGCAGATGGGCTTTCTGAGGTCCCAGATAGCTTTTCTGATTTCCGTTTCTAACTTTCAGAAGTTAGTAAATTAGCAAATGGTCCATTGATACTTATGTGTAGACACTAGTCCCTAGAGGCAACTATTTTTGGTTTCAAATCTGGGCAAATGCAGTCCCAGAAAATTCTGAATGTGACAAACAAGAAACAGGTGTTGTAAACAAGTCAGTGCTGCTAAAAATACAAACTTGCAGAAACAAAGATACTATTCTGACATGGTTTGCACATAAGACTGGCATAGCATGTTTTCAAGTACACACATATACGAGTATGTCAGAAGGTGGGGGGGACATACCATATTCTGTCCCCCCTGGTTGAAAAGGTGGGGGGAACATGCCTCCCCACCCCCCACCAAATTGCACCCCTGCAGTTGTTAGAAATCAAGGAAACCAAACAGGAAATCTGTCAAAGAAACTTAAAGACCTTTGACAGAGAGGTAACCCTTTCATATCAAGCTTGTTATTACCTACTACACTAGGTATGTGAGGCTAACCTGCATACATCTATACTGCATCAGGTCAGGTCTGGAAGGTCAGGTCTGGAAGCATGTGCTATTGCTGCAGGTTGCACTATGTACCGCATCACTGAACACACCAGGTCTTGGATGGCACCCATGTAGGCAGACAACAGTTCCATCCCCACCTCTCAAAAGTAGCCATCTATCTGCCACAGCCTGATGAAAAGAGGCTGGCTCATGCCCAGAGAACTGATGCTCCCTCACCATGAAAGAGAGCTAGTCCTCTGTCAGCATAACTAACTAGCCTATCGAGACACTTAACCTGCATTGTTTCAGTCCACCTAGTTGTAAATGGGTGCCAGTCTTGACTGGTGAAGTATCCTGTGATCCACTGATTTTCCATTCCAGGGTGAGTCACAGGCTGTGTCTCAATTCAGGTGCTGCATCATTCTAAAGGTGCATTTGTTGACCACATACATCATAGTGGTACAACGAGGCTGTCTTGAAGGCTCCTTGGAATGTGAACAGTGAGTGCATGGTCTGCTTGAGGTTTCTTCCTCAATATCATCAGAGGGAGTTTTTCCTTACCATTGTCGCCTATGCGTGCTTGCTCTAGGGGTTGGTAAGGTTAGACCTTACTTGTGTAAAATGCCTTAAGGCAGCTTGTTGTGATTTGGCACTGTATGAATAAATAAAATGTAATGCAGCCTTCTTACCCCCCAAAAAGAAGGATACAACAGGTCTATCCTTCACTGCAAAAATGGAAAATTTAAAGAAATAGCACAATTTCTGGCTCCATATATACAATTACAAATTACACTCTAAACCCAAATGTTCAAATTCATTAAAAAGATTAAGTAGTGTAAACTCAAAGTTTTAAGAAAATGTTTGACTTACTTAAATATTTCAAGTTTATGTAACATGGTCTTGCTTTTTGAGTAAATTAAACTTGACTTGAACTAATTGTATATTAAGTAAACAAAATTTCAAAGTATAACTTAAGCACAATTTAAAAGAATTAAGTAATTATGAGGTCTATTAGAAAAGTGTCCGACCTTATTATTTTTTTCAAAAACCATATGGATTTGAATCACATGTGATTACATCAGACATGCTTGAACCCTCGTGGGCATGCAAGAGTTTTTTTACGCCTGTCGGTTACGTCATTCACCTGTGGGCAGTCTTTGAGTGAGGAGTGGCCCACCCTCTCATCGATTTTGTCATTGTTTAGGAATGGCTCAGAGACTGCTGCTTTATTTGATCAAAATGTTTTCAAAACTGTAAGGCACAACTGAGTGGACACCATTCGATAAATTCAGCTGGTTTCGCTAAAAATTTTATGGCTGATAAGAGATTTTGGTCTGGTAGTGTCGCCGTAAGGACGGCCCACGGCACCTGACGGCGATCTGCGCTTCGAGGCGGCAGCGTCTCGCCGTTTCAAGTTGAAAACTTCCACATTTCAGGCTCTGTTGACCCATTAATTCATCAGAGAACTTTAACTTTAATTTCTCGAATAGTGTCCACTCGGATATTCCTCACAGGTCCAGAAAAAATTTTGATAAAGCAACGCGCGCCGTCTCCAGCAGCGTGTGAAACAAAGGAATTCAGCCTAGAGGGCGGGACCACATCTCACTCAAGGCCTGCCCACAGGGAAATGACATCACCGACGCGTGAAAAAACTCACGCATGCGCACGAGGGTTCAAGCATGATTGGTGTAATCGCACGTCATTCAAATCCATATAGTTAAAAAAAGAATAAAAGGGTCGGTTTATTATCTAATAGACCTCGTATATATAGAAATTTTTGAGTTGACAGTGAGCACTTTAGCAGGGGTGGTGACCAAAAGATTAGTGCGCTTGGCTTTGGTACAGACGGTTCCTGGTTCAAACCCCACCCTTGCCACATTTCTCTATATAATATGGAGTTGCATAATCATGAGGTACAAGTAGCATGTAATCAAAACTGTTAAGTTCTGGGAACAATTGACTTTAAGTTTATGAAATCAAAAATATTGTGGCAACTGATTACCTCAGTATTTTTGAGTTCTGCTAACTTTTCTTATAAGAAAAGTATAAATAAGTACTAAAAAATGATTACTAAACTATGAGTTAGTACCACTACGCTACCTTGTCATGTCCAGCTGTCAAGCTTGCCAGGTGACAGCGGAGTAGGGTTAGGAAAATCTAATGATGCAACAGCAAAATGCTCTGCCAGACCATCTCATTTCAGAAAGGTTAGTTCGGCCTCTGATCTCTTGGAAGGCTTGATCCTCATAGGGCACAGCGTTAGAAGGATGCACCTCCTGAACTGGGATGGGAACTTCCCACTTGGCCTGGGGTCCACTAGTCCTATAGGGTCCACTAGCCCTTGTCCTAGTATTAAGGAAAGCATGTTGAAGTTGTTTTTACATGGTAGGCTATATGATGCACCAAAGTAGGTTAAGTAATGTTACAAAAGTGTGACAATTAAAAAAACATTTAATTACATTGAATGACCATTATTTGTTGATTTTCAATTCAGCAGATTTATAGACAATACAATTAAAGGTGATCAACAGACTCATGTGTTTTAGTTTGTAAAGTGAACAAAACTGGATCTGGTTTGTTAGCTATTTAAAAGTATTACATTTATTTGTGAACTTTAAAATCCATTTGGGATTGTAATATACACCATCAAATAATATAAAGAGGTTAGGACCAGTGGATCCTAGGACCAGTGGACCCTCCCCAACTGGGACGTAGCTCGAGACTCTCATTTACTTCATGCTATGGATTCCCTGGATATGCACCAGAACCCGTGTGCCTCCAGATCAGTGTAGGACTTGCTTCTCTCTCTCTCTCTCTCTCTCTCTCTCTCTCTCTCTCTCACCTACCAAGAAACTTCATCTGCATTGTTTCAGTCAACCCCATTGTAACTGGGTATCAGCCTTGTCTGGGGAAGTAACCTGCATCAGACTGGTGTTTCACCCACATCATGCCATCCGCCATGTGGTGATAAGCAGTGGCACCATTGGTGCACAAATGGTGGGGTCAGCAAGTTATAACAAAGACTTACCATCAGATTTTAACCCTGAAGACTCTTGTTGTTGTCACTCGTGTGCAGGGTCAGGCAATGGCCATGCTGCTACATCTGTGCCATTTTCACATTTGAACATAGAGTAGGGATCCTAGCCATTGATACATGCTAATGTATGCATATACGAGGTCTATCTCGGCTTTCAATGCTTACCAGTCCAGTAAGTATCAGTGAAATTGTGGAGAGCTGGACATGTCCAAACTTGTCCTCTGACACGCTGAAACGGAGGTGTTCCTTTGTCTCACTTTATCAGCGAATCGGTCTTTACGCGCAAAGCCGCCGCGCGGCTTTCCATGACAAAATCTCTTGTTAAGAGTGAAATCTGCCGGAAAATGGCTGATGTCCAGCTCTTGTGATAACCAGAGAAAGAGCACACGATGGTCTCGTATCCACAGAGCCATCCGTTTAGAAATGGTCCGGTGGCTTGTGCCGTGTCGTCGCAGCTCGGAGCGCGACATGCCGAGCATCCTTAAAGGGGTCCTTAAAGCTGTACTAACAGACCTTATTCTCTGTGAAGCCCGTAAAATTTTCACCGAAAGCCAGATAAATTTTTCGAATGGTTTCCAGGTGCCTGTCTCTAACAGCTTCTGAAAAAAATTCTGATGGAAAAAAAGTCCTTTTCATTCCGCCATTTCCAGACAATGAAAATCCGATGAGGGGGCGGGACCACTCCTTCCCAAGGCGTGCCAACAGGCGAATGACGTCACCGACAGGCGTGGAAAAACTCACGCATGCGCACGAGGGTTCAAGCATGTCTGACATAAAAACATATGAATGAAATCCATATAGTTTTTGAAAAAAATAAAAAGGACCGTTACTTTATTGACAGACCTTGTATGTCACTGTCTGCAACAGATAGGTCCTCAACACATGCTCCCACACCTGACCTGGCAGACGAATGCAGACTAATGAGTCCCCCTTATTTTTATATTTTTATTATTTATGGGGGGGGGTGTTTAAATCTTTTATATGAATCAATCTAATTTACCATCCTGTCAACCCCATCACTCGGCTGAGTGTATAGAGATACCACTACAGGACAGTAATGACAAATCCCCTTCAACCTCGATTAACATACTAATTCATTCTTCTTCTCCGCTCCCTGTTTTCTTTATGACAAAAATACGTGCATTCTGATGCAGAATTTACATCTGGCTCATAAAGACTCAAACATGCTTTCATGCCATGATTGAAGGAGCAAAAGTCCCATTTAGCAGATTCTCGGCCATAACTTCAGACACAATAAATAATGTTTGTGCTCTTGACAAATATCATCAAATTTGTATTTCAGCATTTAGCACACAGGTTGAAATCATAATTTAAAAAAACACTGACGTGGATCTCAGGCTCAACCATCATCCTCTGACAGATTTTGATTTTTTTTTAAAGAGGATTTTCAGTGTGGTAGCAGATGCGAATGAAAAATAAATAAAAGCACATGATGAAATATTACTTTTAGAGATTTGACAGCTAATAAAGAATCCCAGGCCAAGCTTTACAAACACATTAGGCCATTTTCCAAAAGCCCAGAGACATTAGTGTAGTTGGAAAATATTCATCCATAAATAAATAATGGTGAAACAGCTTATGCGGGCATCTGGCTTTGTATTCATATTAGCTGCTGTGTTCATGAAACCATGGATCATGATAAAGAGGATTCATGAGCACTGAGCCAAAATACGGTTCCTTCAGTGCCCTGTGTTTTACAGCTGACAGCAAAAAGTAAAAACAGTGTTCTTTTGTTTTGAATAAAAATCCAACATTTTGTACTTTTCACTGTGAGAATGCATAAACAGACGATATCCTCAGTATATGAACCAATAATAATAATAATCTTAATAATAATATTAATGCAAACAGCACAGCAGATGAATAATTCAGATCAGCCTTTTTAAGTTGGAATTAGTCTCTCATATAATGTATTTTAAGCATTTCTAAGTTGACATCCCTCTGCATGGTTTAACTTTGTAGTTTTTATTGGACACTGCCACAGCTGCCAATGTGTTGTGCGCCACCAAGTGGTCATATACCTGTCATGGCAGTCTCAGGATAGTGTAAACCTACAGCTTTTTTAGGACAGCATCCAGACTGGGACACCTAGGCCATTGGCCAAAGGTGGGTTCCTTGCACACACACACCCCCCCCCCCCCCCCCCCCCCCCCCCACACACACACACACACAGATAGAACTCATCAAAATCACATTTTTTCCTAAGCCTCTATATCTAATAAATATTAATTTGGATGTTATCATGATTTAGTTAGTTTTATGTTCATTTTATATGCAGCAAGGATTTTCTCCAGGTACTCTGGTTTTAATAGACCATCAAAACACGTTAGTGTTGGATTGGTGCTACAGTTACTCAGTATGAACCACCCAGTATGAACCAACTAACCTGGTCTCACGGCAAGTCATGATTCAGCAGCACAAAATATACATTAATTTATTGGTTTGTGATATTGTGATGAAAAGCATCTAATTTTCGTCACGGCACCACAAATTCATTACAATTCATTCCGTGATGGCTGCACAAAATTAAAAGTGAAGTGCGGGGGTTGGGGGTGGTTGTGGTTAGGATGGGAGTACGGATCGTAATAGTGAGTTAAAATAAAAACCCTGTCATGAAAATTTGACTCATTTCGTCAAGGGAGCATGAAAAAAAACGTGAGACTGGGCTGGAAAAATTACTTAACAATTCTCTGACACAGACAACAAATGAGACACCAGGGCAAACAGGTTTCATTTTTAAGATCTTTTGTTATTTAAAGCTTTAAAGGTAGATGTCATACAGAGTACAGGTCTGAAGACAAATACAAGTACTTTCAGTTTTCATGCCACTTATATACAGTCCCAAGGTGTTCCAAAGTCCATTCAATGAATGGGGTAGGAGTAGGGTTAGTAATAGTGAGTTAAAAAAAAAAAACCCTGTCACAAAAATTTGACTCATTTCATCATGGGAGCACGAAAAAAAATGTGAGACTGGGCTGGAAAAATTACTTAACTCTCTGACACAGACAACAAATGAGACACCAGGGAAAACAGGTTTCATTTTTAAGATCTTTTGTTATTTAAAGCTTTAAAGGTAGATGTCATACAGAGTACAGGTCTGAAGACAAATACAAGTACATTCAGTTTTCATACCACTTAGTACCATAGTGAGTTAAAAAAACAACCTGTCACGAAAATTTGACTCATTTCGTCACGGGAGCATGAAAAAAATGTGAGACTGGGCTGGAAACAACACAAGGAGGCAGCAATGCTGAGCTCTATCGGATCTGAAACATATAGGGAGAGGGTCAATCTCTTGTTGCCCAATAATCTATTCTATGTGTAAGAAAGTAAGAAAAGCTCTTTAATGTGCATTTTTCCTGTACCAGAAATGGGTCTCGTGCATAACACCACTTTTGCTTTTTACCCGAGGCCATCAAGGATCAAGGCCATCAAGGAGGCACAAGGATCAAATATAGTCATCAGGGATTGTGAAGGCTTTGTGACTGTCCATCTGTCTGTCTGCCTGTGCTCAGCATAAATCCAGTCCAATTACTGCCAGAGCCTTCAAATTCAAAGAGAACATTCTTGGGACACAGACCTTGGACAGGTTCAAAGATGGCTAACCTGAACCTATTCTAAGAGGTAGTTTAAGAGGTTAAAATGTCACGTTCTGCTCCTATTTTTTATGGTATGATCTCGCAGATGTTAGCATGGTAAAATCACTTCCTGGTGTTGCTACCCACTAACTCTGCTTTGTGTTGATTAGAAATCACACCTTTGTCATATATTATGACAAAGGTCATATATATATTGTCATATATTATGTTAAAGCTAACATAAAAGTTAGCTTTTATGTTAGTGATCAAGTATTTGCTTTTGTTATTTGATTGGAAGTCTCTGAGATCTGGTTTAAAGTTTAAACATAAGAGTTAAGTTTCACTTCCATCACGCATTTGCAAGTTTCAGGCAGAAGCAACGCTAATCACCGCCTACACCACCACCACCACCACCCCCCACCCCCCGCAGTCAAATCAACCCCTTGCTATGTGCCAGTTCATGCATGTTCATTTCCAACAAAGTCTGCACAGTAGCAGCTCATAACTACAGCTGAAGGAAGTCAGTATTTCACAACAGCTACTATTTTGTACAAGTTACCCCAGTACATATTCAATAGTAAGAATTCAAATGAAGCAGATTCATCATACAATACAAACTCCACGTTTTTCATCAGATACATATCCAGAGAACACCATTTCTTTATATAAATATTTAAATTGGTTGATATTTGGACATCATTTGAGCTTCTCAGGTAGCTTATTCCATTTTTTGGGGGGCCACAAATAGAGACACAGAAGCATTTCCTGGTCGTCCTAGCACCAGCAATTTTAAAATGCTACAAACCCCTTAAATTATATATTCCTTCTCAAGTGGTTAATGCACTTGGTTTCAGTGCAGAAGGTTCTGGGTTCAACTCACACCCCTGCCACATTTCTCCATGTAATGTGGAGTTGCATCAGGAAGGGCATCCGGCGTAAAACCTGTGCCAATTCAACATGCAGATCCACCTTGGATTTGCTGTGGCGACTCCGAGTACAAAAACAAGGAAGCAGCCTAAGGGACTTACTTACTTCTCTTTGCATAAAATATTCTTGAATTCTAAATGGTAATTGCTTATTTTTCAGGTCTACATCAATTGAACAGTCTTAAATGAAATCATGTCAGAGTTTAAAAATCTTCGATTTAATAAACAATGGGTTAGTATGATCCCGATAGCCTGCATTGTGAATTATTCTTAATGCCCTTTTTTTGAAGGATGAATAATGGTCTGTTTTATAGTTATTGCCCCAGACTTCAGCGCAGTAAGTCAAGTAAGGTGAAATCAATGCGCGATACAGAGTATGTAGTGATTTACCATCAAGAATGTGCTTTGCCCTATTTAATACTGCAGTACTTTTTGGTACTTTCTTTTGAATATGTTGAATATGTTGAATATGAGCTTTCCAGTTAAGTCTATCATTGATGATCATACCTAACAATTTGTTTTCTTTGACACATACTATGTTTCACATACCCCCTGTATGTTTAACTGTATTTGTTCATCTTTTTATGATTTCTAAATACCATTATTTTAGTTTTAGACCAATTTAATGACAATTTGTTCATATCAAACCAACTCTTCAACTTTATCATTTCAGATCCCAAATCAATTAATAACTGTTGCAAATTATCTCCTGAACAAAATAGGTTTGTGTCATCTGCAAAGAGAACTGCTTTAAACACATCCAAAATTTTGCATAAATCATTGATATACAAAATAAATAATTTTGGTGCCAACACAGAACCCTGAGGAACCCCACAAACAATGTCCAGATATGAAGAACAGCAGTCCCCAAGTTTAACAAACTGTTTTCGGTTTTGTAAATAGCTTTTTATTGTCAGGGGGTGTGTTTGATCTGCTTTTATTTCTTGGTAGTAGCCTGTTTTTGTTTGTAGGCTGTCTTCTCTTTTTTGTTTATCTCCTTGTTGGATGCTTTTCTGTTTGGGTCTTTCTGTCTTTCTTAATGGTGGGCGTGTCTGTCTCTCTCTCTCTCTCCCTGGTCACGCCCCCCTTCTAGTGCTTTCCATGCTCAACTGTGTTCAATTTGTAGCTCGTCGCTGGGGTGCATATATACTGCTCATTCTGCTTTGTTTCTTTGCCAGATTGATGCGCCGTGTGCCTTCTTTCCAGCTCTCGCTCGTGTTCCATAGTCCTGCCTGCCTCAAAGTTATTCTGACCTCCTGCCCATTTGTTCTGACCACGATTAAGCCTGATGTTAATAATACTGCTGCTGTTGTGTTTTCTGGACTGTCTACCCGTGTACCGACCACTGCCTGTCATACCACTAAAGTTTGTCAACCAGAGCTGCGTTTGTGAGTCTTGCATTTGTGTCCAAACCAAACCTCCTGTCAGATCAATCTGGCCAACGATGGACACAGCAGGCTCAGACCCCTTTCAGCTGGCGGTATGACACCACAGCCAGCAACTCGCGCAGCAGGAAGACCAACTCGCTAAACTGAGTTCAGGAATTAGCGAACTTGCTAAACGCCAGGACACTTTCATGTCCACTGTCAGCGCACAGATGACTCAGCTTCTGTCGCAACTCAGCCCTCAGGCTTCGTCAGACACGGCCACTGGGGTCTCCAGCCCAACTTCACCGGGGCCGCCAGCAGCCGCACCGATTCCCGCATCTGCTCCAGTGGTCTGTAACCAACTGTCGCAACCAGAACGTTTCTCTGGAGAATCCGGCAACGTCAAACCGTTTATTACACAGTGTGAGCTCCACTTCGAGCTGATGTCACCAATGTTCCCGACAGACAGAACTAAGATCGCATATATGATCACTCACCTTTCCGGTCGAGCGGCTGCCTGGGCAACAGCGGAGTGGAGTCGACAATCTCCCGCCTGTGCTTCTCTCCCGGCGTTCACCATGGCTCTCCAACAGGTTTTCCAGCACACAGCCCCGGGACGCGAGGCTGCGCGCTCCCTCATGAGGCTGAGGCAGGGCAGCCACCGGGTAACAGACTACGCGATTGACTTTTGCATTCTCGCAGCCAAAAGTGAACGGAACCCGGCGGCCCTCCTCGATGTGTTTTTCCAGGGTCTGTCTGCAGATATCCAGGATCAGTTAATAGCCTCCGACCTGCCGAATGATCTCGATGATTTAATAGCACTGGCCATCCGCACTGACCGCCGTCTGCAGGACCGTCCACGGCAACCAAACCACAATTCCGACCACCGGACGGACACGCCTCCAGCCCGTTACTCCTCCTCCTCCACTCACTCTCGGCCTGAGCCCCCACCACACAGTACTGAGGAGCCAATGCAGTTGGGGAGAATGCGACTGTCACAAACAGAGCAACAGCGCCGCTGTGAGGACGGCCTCTGCTTCTACTGTGGACATTCAGGACATTTGATTTCCAATTGTCAGGCCAGGGGTGCCATCGTGCGGCCAAGATCCAAGGTACGGGTGAGTCTAAATTCCATCTGCTCTGTTTCAACTCAAAATATAATCCCAGCTAAATTAACATCTGACCATACCATCATAGACATATCTGCTTTTGTAGATTCAGGTTCTGATGCCAATTTGATCTAGTCCTCTCTTGTCAGGCTCCTTCACCTTAAGACGTTTAAGCTCCCGCGCCCCCTGGTGGTACGTGCCATGGATGGTCACGTGCTTGGTGAAATCACTCACCGCACTCAGTCTGTCAAACTGCTAATCTCCCACTCTCACTCTAAATCAATTAGCTTTCATGTGATGGATAATATGACTCATCCGATCATTCTGGGGCACCCCTGGCTTCAACGCCATGGACCAAATTGTGATTGGATGAAAGGAGAGATTATATCCTGGAGTCCATCTTGTAGCAATGTGTGCTTGCCAAAGTCTGTCTGTAGTTTGCAGGAAAACAACCCGGATCTTACTGGGGTCCCCATGTGCTACCATGATCTCGCAGCTGTTTTTAGCAAAGCAAAAGCTAAATCATTACCACCGCACCGCAGTTATGACTGTGCCATAGAGCTTCTCCCTGGGGCAACTCCTCCTCGGGGAAAGCTATACTCCTTATCCCCACCTGAACGCCAAGCTATGAATGAATACATACAGGAGTCCTTAGCGGCAGGGTTAATACGCTCATCCTCTTCTCCAGCAGGGGCGGGTTTCTTCTTTGTAGGAAAGAAGGATGGAACACTCTGTCCCTGCATCGATTACCGCGGTTTGAATGAGGTCACAGTGAAGAATCGTTACCCGTTGCCGCTAATCTCTTCCGCGTTTGAATTGTTGGAAGGTGCCAGAGTTTTTACTAAGCTCGACATATGTAACGTATACCATTTGGTAAGAATAAAGCAAGGTGATGAATGGAAGACGGCCTTCAACACTCCCTCTGGTCGCTACGAATACCTCGTGATGCCATTTGGTCTCATGAACGCGCCTGCAGTGTTCCAAAATTTAGGTAATGATGTGTTGCGTGACTTCCTGAATAGATTTGTTTTTGTCTACCTGGATGATATCCTCATTTTCTCCCCCGATCTGACTGCTCATATCCGCCATGTTTGCCAGATATTACAAACATTATTGCAAAACGGGCTGTTTGTGAAGGCAGAAAAATGCGAGTTTCATAAGTCCATGGTCTCCTTTTTAGGTTTTGTAATTTTGGCAGGGGAGATTAAGATGGACCCTGCAAAGATGGCAGCAGTACAGGAGTGGGCGGTACCCACCTCCCGTAAGGAGGTGCAACGTTTCTTAGGGTTTGCTAATTTTTATCGGAAATTTATTCGAGGATTCAGTTCAGTGGCTGTTCCCCTGCATGCTATCACCTCATCCCTCCGCCCATTTGTCTGGTCAACGGAATGTGACGAGGCGTTCCGAGTCCTAAAAGATCGCTTCACCACGGCCCCCGTTCTACTCCTCCATGACCCTGCACGACAGTTCGTGGTAAAAGTTGATGCCTCCAGTGTAGGTGTGGGGGCCGTTCTGTCCCAGAGGAACCCCACTGACAACAGGTTTCACCCGTGTGCCTTTTTGTCAAAGAAATTGACCCCCACAGAACGCAATTATAGCATCGGCGACCACGAGCTGTTAGCGGTTAAAGTGGCGTGGAGGAGTGGCGGCACTGGCTTGAGGGGGCACAATTCCCATTCATCGTTTACACGGATCACAAAAACCTAGAATACCTCCGCTCTGCCAAATGGCTCAATGCCCGTCAGGCCCGATGGCAATATTTTTTTTAGTCGTTTCAATTTTACTCTGTCCTACCGCCCGGGCACCAAGAATGGGAAACCAGACGCCTTATCTCGACTGGGTATTAAGGCACTGCGCTGCGGTGGTTTGAATCATATTTATCTAATAGATTACAATTTGTTCATGTAAATGGGGAATCTTCTTCACAGACTAAGGTTAATTATGGAGTTCCACAAGGTTCTGTGCTAGGACCAATTTTATTCACTTTATACATGCTTCCCTTAGGCAGTATTATTAGACTGTATTGCTTAAATTTTCATTGTTACGCAGATGATACCCAGCTTTATCTATCCATGAAGCCAGAGGACACACACCAATTAGCTAAACTGCAGGATTGTCTTACAGACATAAAGACATGGATGACCTCTAATTTCCTGCTTTTAAACTCAGATAAAACTGAAGTTATTGTACTTGGCCCCACAAATCTTAGAAACATGGTGTCTAACCAGATCCTTACTCTGGATGGCATTACCCTGACCTCTAGTAATACTGTGAGAAATCTTGGAGTCATTTTTGATCAGGATATGTCATTCAAAGCGCATATTAAACAAATATGTAGGACTGCTTTTTTGCATTTACGCAATATCTCTAAAATTAGAAAGGTCTTGTCTCAGAGTGATGCTGAAAAACTAATTCATGCATTTATTTCCTCTAGGCTGGACTATTGTAATTCATTATTATCAGGTTGTCCTAAAAGTTCCTTGAAAAGCCTTCAGTTAATTCAAAATGCTGCAGCTAGAGTACTAACGGGGACTAGAAGGAGAGAGCATATCTCACCCATATTGGCCTCTCTTCATTGGCTTCCTGTTAATTCTAGAATAGAATTTAAAATTCTTCTTCTTACTTATAAGGTTTTGAATAATCAGGTCCCATCTTATCTTAGGGACCTCATAGTACCATATCACCCCAATAGAGCGCTTGCTCTCAGACTGCAGGCTTACTTGTAGTTCCTAGGGTTTGTAAGAGTAGATTGGGAGGCAGAGCCTTCAGCTTTCAGGCTCCTCTCCTGTGGAACCAGCTCCCAATTCGGATCAGGGAGACAGACACACTCTCTACTTTTAAGATTAGGCTTAAAACTTTCCTTTATGCCAAAGCTTATAGTTAGGGCTGGATCAGGTGACCCTGAACCATCCCTTAGTTATGCTGCTATAGACTTAGTCTGCTGGGGGGTTCCCATGATGCACTGAGTGTTTCTTTCTCTTTTTGCTCTGTATGCACCACTCTGCATTTAATCATTAGTGATCGATCTCTGCTCCCCTCCACAGCATGTCTTTTTCCTGGTTCTCTCCCTCAGCCCCAACCAGTCCCAGCAGAAGACTGCCCCTCCCTGAGCCTGGTTCTGCTGGAGGTTTCTTCCTGTTAAAAGGGAGTTTTTCCTTCCCACTGTAGCCAAGTGCTTGCTCACAGGGGGTCGTTTTGACCGTTGGCGTTTTACGTAATTATTGTATGGCCTTGCCTTACAATATAAAGCGCTGTCTCTGTGGAGTGATGCTTTCTGAAAGCAGACTGAAATGGCGCAAAAAGATCATTCTCAGTGAGATGGTCTACAAGCTGCCGTGAGACCACTTTTTCCAGAATTTTAAAACAGAATGACAGATTTGATATGAACTTTAAAATTTGATTTAAAGAGAACTGTGGTGTCTTGGGGAAGATATGGAATATAACAAATGCCCTTCTAATTTAAAATTAGGTCAGAAAAACAGTCTGATGGATAAATAGATGGTATATGGCTCACAGCTAAATATATACTCGTATATCATGTCTGAGGGCATAGAAATGTAATCTTCAGAATGTATAACAGGATGTTGAAGAAGACCTCAAGGTACATTTCTTGGCAGTGTTTCAGTTTGTGCTCTGTGGTTTGACAGAGAGTTCTGGATTGTATTACGGAACTGTTTTTTGATTTATTTCTGTTTTAAAAAAGCTTAATTACACCAATTCAAGTCACTTCATAATTCATAGGAGCAAAGTGAACAGCAAGTGGCGCAAGCTTGCTTATGGTTTTTGTGTAACTTTTTGTTTGTCTCAATTAAAAAAAGAAAATAAAATTTTGAAAGAGAAAGCGGAGATGTCGCGTGAATAGAGGAGATCTCACAGAAATTCACTGGAAACTCGACACTGAAACCGGAAATGGCAACTTTTCAGTTGACACTGAAACTGGAAATGTCAAATGTTGAACACGTCCTGGACCAACAGTACAGGAGATTAACTTGTTTTTCAGTTTTTGCTTTGGTATGTTTAATCTCTATAAGTTTTTTTGTGTAGCTTTTGTTTGTTTCAATTAAAAAAAATAAAATTTAAAAAAGACAAAAAGGAGCTTTCGCTTGACTAGAGGAGATCTCGCAGGAAGTCAGCACACAGTCGACACTGAAACAGGAAATCCCAAATGTTGAGTTGACATTGAATCCGGGAACGCTAAAGTGAGAGGCAGCGCGCACCTTGGCAGCACATGAAGTCAGTCAATGACTATTTAATGTGTAAAATGCATGAAGGTTTTAAACCATGCTAATGCTCCCCAGAAGCTTTTACTGAAAAAAGTCTGAAGGACCTAAATAAGATTGTGAGCACTTTCCAGGTATGTGAAAGGCAAATAAAGAAAAATGCTTAAAATGGTGGGGGGTTAAGAGGGCTGTAGTTGTGGTGTCTGGGGGGCCAAGCTGGGGGTTTTTAGCCATGCTAATGCGCCACAGAAACATTTACTGAAAACAAATCTGAAGGACCTAAATGACATGGTGAGAAGCTGAGAGCTTCGCTCGTTCATGTCCGTGAAATATACATATTACTGCCACATTTTTGTATTGTAATATGTTGTACAATAAGATGAACTGCATTAGCAAACACCTTATGCAAAATTACTTCATATTCTACTTTAATTGTAGCATGTGATGAAGTATAATAGATTTTACAAGAGCCTGTTTCACTTATTTGATGATTCAATGAATGACCATTCCCTGAATATGGAATTATTTGAAATGACATATTTTTAGTTACTCAACTGAGATATAGCTTTTTGTTGAAATGGTTAATGTGATATTTTTGTTAAACTTCTTGAATAAAAGCTGAATGTTTGCACAAAAGCAAAAGGTTATTTCTGTAATTTATGTTTGTAGCATGGCCCAAGCAGAGGGTCACCCCTTTGAGTCTGGTCTGCTTGAGGTTTCTTCCTCAGAGGGAGTTTTTCCTTACCACTGTTGCTCTGGGGGTTGGTAAGGTTAGACCTTACCTGTGTGAAGCGCCTGGAG
Organism: Thalassophryne amazonica; assembly: GCF_902500255.1. NCBI lineage: Eukaryota > Metazoa > Chordata > Actinopteri > Batrachoidiformes > Batrachoididae > Thalassophryne > Thalassophryne amazonica. Next base: position 16,353,852 of record NC_047118.1, read on the forward strand.
GCAACTCTGTTGTGATTTGGTGCTATATAAAGGAAAATAATTTGAAGTTGAATTGAAAAAGCACATGCTGACTGCTTAAAGTACAACTGGAAGGGTGCAGAGGCAAAATTACTAAAATTGTGTCACTGTCCAATTACTTACTCCAGTGAAATAAAAGTACACATCACAACATAAAATATACAACAAATTTCTTCCCTAACTTGCATGCATTATGCACGCAAAACAAAAATACAATTTCTCAACAAAAATAAATCCAAAGAAGGGTTTTTAAAAAAAAAAAATATATATATATATATATATATATATATATGCATTTAATCTAGGATATGTTACAAGATCCTATGTGACATATGTGACATCTTAAGTCTTGAAATAATGTAGTCTCCATTTTTTCAATTCCCCAACCTCCCACACACGGCCCATAAACATGATCCTCGTAGACATTATGAAGCTTTAAAATGGCACTTGCGATATTGAACAAATTTAGTTCTCATTAAGGTGTTGTATTCGTAAGAGAAAGAAAAATCAGGGCAACACTATCACAACATTGTGAGTGGATGTTCACGTGTGGGGACATCTATATTAAAATCTCACCGTTTGGATGGGTCTGATCAAAATCAGGAAGAGTGACGATTTCTCTCCATGCTAATATTGTTGTCTTTGCTTTGTCTGAAAAAGTGCGATAAAGAGGGAAAGGAAATGACAGCAGAGAATAATCAAAATTCAATAAAGAAAAAACTGCATGGAAAATAAAACACTCTCTCATTTCTTTGTTTGAAGTTTCACTCAAGTGCTCATGACTGTCCAGGAGCATGGATCTTACAGGTTGTGCGTGCCGTTCAGGCAATTCTGGTGGAGCTGTGAGGCCTTCAACTGAAAATTGCACACATTCTTCAGTGTGGAAACACAGCATCCACTGGTGCCCCGCCTTTGCCCTGCTCCACTGGTGTCATGGATCACTGCCTTCGCTGTCCAACACTGTTCCGCCAGGGAAAGATCTCAACTATCAATCTCCAAGCTGTCAGTCACGCCGACCTGCCAGACCCCGGACAGATCCCGCAAATAAAATCAAAGAGTCGTTCCTCTCTGATAGTCCAGCCTTCCTTTGAACATTAGCACTGTGAGGATTGACTGATTTTTCTAAAACAAAAATAAATAAACATAAAAGAACGAATAAAGAGCAAAGTCAAGGTGAAGTTCAGCATCAGTTTGTATAAAACAGATTTAATTGCCTGCAAATTATGCTTTTAAATGTTATGATGAAAACAAGTCACGGTCAAAAAGAACTAAAAAGTAGTACCCATGGGCATGAATATAATCTGATATGTTTTTAGCATCATAATCACATGCTGATTTTGCACTATTAACTATGTCTACTGTCACCTTTTGTGCTTTTATTACATGCAGTGCAATTTATCCTGTGCAATACTTTTACCATATCTATATATACCGATACACATACTCACAATATTGTATTTTTCATGTAATCTGTACACATTAGTATTTATGCACCCTCCAACAAACAATGCAATTTACTTTAGTCACCTTTATTTAATATTTTTCTTTTTCTTTACTACTGTATGACTCTTGCTTCTGCAACAAGTGATTTTCCCCACTGTGGGATCAATAAAGTTTATCTTATCTTATATGTGACACGAATGACTTTGACCATCCCCCAGATGATTGACCTGTGTTTGTCCTTGCCAGGGCAATTTTGGATTCCACCAAATTGGGTGCTACATTTGGTCAAAATTGGGAAGAAAATGAAATTCCTTGAAATTTTCTGAAATTAGTTATTTGAGGTTATGTTTTTGGCTAACCTTATTTGACATACAGAGTTTGGTAGACATTAGCAAAAGGACTGGGTAAGAGGAGGTCAACAAACAGACAGGTAGATATGACCTTGCTGGGAAATTCCACAGCCAACCTCCATATATGTGCTGAATTTTTTACAAATGGGGGGATTTATTTTGACTTTTGATCTTAGTGATTTTGGCAAATTTGACATCGCCTTAATAATTCCACAACCCACCTGAATATGTGGACCATGTGTGATGCAAACTGAGGTGAAAAACATAAATGTTTAACTTTGACCTGAATGACCTTGACCCCGAGTGATTCACTTTTGGTTAAATTAACCGTCAGTTCCAGAACCCACCTCCATATACAGTGAGGAAAATAAGTATTTGAACACCCTGCGCTTTTCTCCCACTTAAAAAGCATGGGGGGGGGGGGGGGGGGGGTGTCTGAAATTTTCATATTAGGTGCATGTCCACTGTGAGAGACATAATCTAAAAAAAAAAAAAAAAAAAAAAAAAAATCCGGAAATCACAATGTATGATTTTTTAATAATTTATATGTTACTGCTGCAAATAAGTATTTGAACTCCTGTGAAAATCAATGTTAATATTTGGTACAGTAGCCTTTGTTTGCAATCACAGTGGTCAAACGTTTCCTGTAGTTTTTCACCAGGTTTGCACACACTGCAGCAGGGATTTTGGTCCACTCCTCCATACAGATCTTCTCTAGATCTTTCAGGTTTGGAGTTTCAGCTCCCTCCAAAGATTTTCTATTGAGTTCAGGTCTGGAGACTGGCCAGGCCACTCCAGTACCTTGAAATGCGTCTTATGGAGCCCCTCCTTAGTTGCCCTGGGTGTGTGTTTGGGGTCATTGTCATGCTGGAAGACCCAGCCATGACCCATCTTCAATGCTCTTACTGAGGGAAGGAGGTTGTTTGCCAAAATCTCGCAATACATGACTTCATCCATCCTCCCTTCAATACGGTGCAGTCGTCCTGTCCCCTTTGCAGAAGAGCACCCCCAGAGTATGATGTTTCCACCCCCATGCTTCACGGTTGGGATGGTTTTCTTGGGGTTGTTCTCATCCTCTAAACATGGTAAGTGGAGTTGATTCCAAAAAGCTCTATTCTGGTCTCATCTGACCACATGACCTTCTTCCATGCCTCCTCTGGATCATCCAGATGGTCACTGGTGAACTTCAAATGGGCCTGGACATGTGCTGGTTTGAGCAGGAGGACCTTGCTGCCCTGCAGGATTTTAAACCATGACAGCATCATGTGTTACTAATGTAATCTTTGTGACTGTGGTCCCAGCTCTCTTCAGGCCATTGACGAGGTCCTCCTGTGTAGTTCTGAGCTTTCTCAGAATCATCCTTACCCCACAAAGTGAGATCTTGCATGGAATCCCAGACTGAGGGAGACTGACAGTCATCTTGTGTTTCTTCTACTTTCTAATAAATAATCATAACAGTTGTTGTCTTCTACCAAGCTGCTTGCCTGTTGTCCTGCAGTCCATCCCAGCCTTGTGCAGGTCTACAGTTTTGTCCCCGGTGTACTTAGACAGCTCTTTGGTCTTGGCTATGGTGGACAGATTGGAGTGTGATTGATTGAGTGTGTGAACAGGTTTCTTTTAAGGTAACAAGTTCAAACAGATGCAATTAATACAGATAAAGAGTACAGAATAAGAGGGCTTCTTAAAGAAAAATTAACAGGTCTGTGTGAGCCAGAATTCCTGCTGGTTGGCAGGTGATCAAATACTTATTGTTGGTGTTGGGCTCGAGTCCAGAAGATCATGGGTTCAAATCCCCGCCTGACTGGAAAATCACTAAAGGCCCTTGGGCAAGGTCCTTAATCCCCTAGTTGCTCCCGGTGTGTAGTGAGTGCCTTGTATGGCAGCACCCTGACATCAAGGTGAATGTGAGGCATTACTGTAAAGAGCTTTGAGCGTCTGATGCAGATGGAAAAGCGCTCGTATAAATGCAGTCCATTTACCATTTTATTTGCAGCAGTAACATACAAATAAATTATTTAAAAAAATCATACATTGTGATTTCCGGATTTTTTTTTTTTTAGATTATGTTTCTCAGAGTGGACATGCACCTACGATGAAGATTTCAGACCCCTCCATGATTTCTAAGTGGGAGAACTTGCAAAATCGCAGGGTGTTCAAATACTTATTTTCCTCACTGTATGTGCCACGTTTGGTGGACATTAGATTTCAAATCAAATTTTGATCATTGACCCCAATGACCTTGACCTTTGCTGAAATTAACCCTTTAAAGGCAATGTCCAAGTTAACCTTCATCACAAATCAACTTTGGTGGAATCTGGGATAAATAGGGGAGCAGACAAACATTTTTTAAATTATAGTTTGCATTTTCGGGGTGCAGGACTACTTTGTGTCCCTCGGGTGAATAAGAAGTCTGCGGGTCATAGAGCTTTCTCTTATCGTGTAAGTACACTGTAAATGCTAACATACAAATTAATTAAGCATGATAAGTGAACCAAACTCTTCAAACTTTTCAATAATCTGTTATGAACACTCATTTTAAATAAGTAATTAGTAATTTGAGATTGGAAGACATGCTTTACTTGATGTATCTCATTTAAGCCAAATTAGAAAAAAAAATCATACTCAGTGTCCTTTGGACGTTCTTTCAGACTTGCGCAGATCTGCCTCACTTACTTTGCGCATTCCTGCCCGCACACATCCATGGGGAGCCCATGTTTGGACTACCAGTGCTCTCTCCAACCTGTTTTTCACTCATTGTCAGCGCTGTGTGATTACTTGTGCTTGCCACCCTGATTTGGTAAGTAAATATTTTACTATTTGGTAGACTGAATAGAACACTGCCATCTAGTGGATGTGAGTGTGAAACAGAGCAGGCCACAGCCTCAACTTTATCTAAAGTCTGGGTCTTTTAGTGAAGCTTAGGGCTAGTGGCCGGCAATCACCTTAGTATTTCTTTTGTTCTTCAAATTATACTGTATTTGTTGTCTTTCTGCTGCCTGATTCTGTTTTTTTCTCCCTGTTTAATGTGCTGCTCCATCCAGAGAGGGGAGTAGGTGTCTTCTTCTGCAGGCCTCCCATCTTGTGCGTCAGCATGGACTCTCAAAATTTCCCAAGTTTTCCTGTATATTCGTATTGTCAAGTGTGTTGGTAGCATGGCCCAAGCAGAGGGTTACCCCTTTCACTCTGGTCTGCTTGAGGTTTCTTCCTCAAATAATCAGAGGGAGGTTTTTTCCTTACCACTGTCACCTGTGTGCTTGCTCTGGGGGTTGGTAAGGTTAGACCTTACTTGTGTGAAGCACCTTGAGGCAACTTTGTTGTGATTTGGTGCTATATAAATGAAAATAAACTGAATTAAATTGAACTGAATAGTATGATATCAAACTCATAATAATGCATTTCATATGTGTGCGCAGCCTTTTCTTCCAAAGTCAGTCAGGGAATGGATGTGAAAACATTTCCAGTTCACTGAATATTCCTGCAAACAAATCTTTAATAAATAGAAACAGTATGGTACTGGACGGAAAATCTGTCTAGTACAGGACATCCTCAAAAACTGAGGGACGAAGGTAAGGTAGGGGGAAGCCACCAATAAAACACTGAGGGAGTTAGAAGCTTCAGTAGCTGTGACTGGAGGGACTGTACATATTGTAACGTTAGTCTGTTTCTCCATCAGTCATGGCTTAATGGTAGAATGGAACTAAAAAAATGTGAAATCAACGATGAAGTCTCCCATGTGCCTTCTGACATACTGTAGCTAGATTTCAGATCTTTTTCTGTTTGTTTTCTCAGTTCCTTTTGGGTGTCTTGGCGGCTTCCGTCACTTGTCAACATGTTTTTGAGTCCAGCCTGCTCTACACCGGTTTATCCTACAGTACCATCATATTTCTATTTACAAATTTATTGATTTTATTTAACTCTGAGATAAAAGAGCTGAATTGAAGGATGCATACACACAATACATCATGAAGTTCATATTTCACTTAATTTAGACCATGATGCAGACTTAGTTTTACTGTAATATTAATTAGCTTAAAAATAAATTCAGCCTGATTGAAATGGATTCTTGGGGGAGCTTGGGGGGGGGTTGATACAATACCAATATTTCAGAGTTAAAAAAATCCATTATGATATTTGCTTATAAAAAATGACGAGTGCTAACATTTTATTATCAAACTCTTATGACAAAGAAATGTAATAGAGGCTTGACATTTAATAATTCAAACATGAACTTTATCATAACGAGAAATATAACCAACAACCAGTTATGGGCACAGTTCCGCTAATCCACTAACCAGTAATTAATGAAGGGTAAAAATGCATGTTTTGGGTCAAAATGCATAGAACACTGAGTCAAAATGCATAGACCACTGCCATCTACTGCATGAGAGTGTGAATAGTGACCAATGATCACATTGGGCCTCATGTATCAACGTTGCGCGCTTGTGGCGTAAATTTCCAGTGTAAATTTGAAGCACACCAAAGTTGCCGTGACATGTATCAAGCTGTGTGCACCTGCCCATTTCCGGCGTACACCTGACGTGACCTTGATAAATGCGGTGGGTGAAAACAATCGTAATTATAATGAACACGCCCATAAATATTCAGACTCCGCTTCAGACACACCCTCATTTCACAACATGGAAGCCAGGAAGACGGCAAAGAAAACTAACTTCACCAATCACGACGCGTGCCAATAGAGCGCCAAAAGCGGCCGTCGTATTAATTGTTTTGTAGTATAATATAAAAGTGTTATTCTGTTTTCACATGTCAATAATTCTTGACGTGGATATTTGCTAGCTCAATTAATAAGACATGCTTTATTTTTCAGATTTCTTTATTTTTTAAATTTATTTCTTTATTTATTTTATGTTAAACCAATGGAGAAAACAAAACCTGATTGCAGCACGGCCGAAGGGAATGACAACACTACAGTTGTAATTATCAATTTCATTGTCTAAAATGATCACACCACATAAAGTTAAGCTCAGGGCTGCTCTGCCTCCAGGCTCGAAGTCTGGAGAAAAAGGCGAGCAGCGCTTTCTTTGCAGTCAGCGCTGTGGCCACGGATCATGCTCCATAGACCAACAATCCTGCAAAAGCGGGATTTGTATTAATTATTATGTAGTATAATCAAGAAAGTGTTATTTATGTAACATATGCATTGATTTGTATAATGGCACTGTTTATCATGTTGATCATTTTCATTTTTATGTGGATTCCAGTGCTGGTTCATTTTGGTGTATAATTTACACCACCTCTCGACTTGGTGTATATTTTCAGCGCACCGTACGCCAACGACCACATTGATAAATGCCAAGTAGCGCAGCCATTTTGGCGTACACCCCATATACGCTCAAATATCGCCGTACGCAACATTGATACATGAGGCCTAGTGTCACTATTCTTTATGCAGAATCACACTTAAACAGAAATTTCAGTTTTGCAAATGCCTTTTTTTTTTTAACAAATGAAAAAAATGACATATTTACAAATACACATTTATTTGTACAAACCAACACATAAGTTACAGTAACTTGTGTGTTGGTTTTAAAAAATAAATAAACCAACAAACCAATGATGAGAGGAGGCTCATTTTCCCATAATGCCTTTTGACATCGGTGTAGCTGGTCATTTTGCCTATGTCTCTTTTAGTTAATGTGACCAAGGGGTGATGGGGTCCCATCCATGCTTGATAGCATTGTAAACAATGCTGTTGGAGTGCCATGTGCTGGACAGAGTATGCAATGACAATTTCCAACAACCAAAGTGATTTTCTACGTGATTTATTCAATAAAATCAAAGTTTTCATATTGCCGAACATAACGTCAATATAAAATGTGCACAAATGGCTCATATCGCCGATATTATTGGCCAACAAATACATCGGTCAGGCTATAAAATAATACAAAAAGGCTGATTTTTTTCCACTTGATGTCAAGAAGCCAATTAAAACGTGCAATGTGTGTACACTTTCAAATGTACTGCACTAGGAGGCATAATGTAGTCGATGTTACATCATTTAAAATGTTTGTCAGGTGCCTCAATGAAGAAAAAAGTCTTCGGAACATTATTAATAATGATCCACATGGTTGGCAGCTAATATCCCATCTTGTGTGCATGAAAATGAGCAAGTACTAAAGAAGTGTGTCCCAGTTCACAGCTATTCCTCTTTTGCACATTAGACCTGAGTAACTGCAAGACCTCAACACTTTATAATCTGCTACAGACAGGTTCATGTTGGTGACCTTTAGCCACGCCAATACGTGCATATTATGTTTAAGATCGGGAACCCTTCAGCGACTACCTCTATGTCTTTGTCTGCCCACCGGTCCTTCCCTTGAATTCTAACCTGCTTTCTTTTCTCCGAAAATCAATTGTTATTGATCTTTTGCATCCCTCCCCTAGAGGCGGAGTCAAAAGATGGGACAAAGAAGATAAAATTGCAGGTGAACTGCTAAAGTAGCTTCGTCGTACAGTGGAGGAACAATGTTAACGTGACTGAGGGTGGCAGGTTCCACTTACCAATAAATTTTAAATGATTCATGTGTAGTGGAGTGCTGATTGGATGTTCTTTTATGCCATAGAAGGAGTGGGTCAGAAATACATCCTGTCAAACATGTCAGTATTTTAAAACCTGATTTCAACGGACATACAGAGTGGAAAGCTGTGAAATTGTTTCACCTCATTTTGGATAAATTCACAGTCCAGGTTGAAGTGTTCAAAATCTGATTTTTCTTGAGTGTCAACAAGCAAAACCATTTTTTTTTTCATTAAAGAATACTCGTACTAATTTGGCTTTGTCACAAGTTTAACTCCAGACTGGGGGCCTGATCATTTGGAGTCAACCACACTAACAACTTTGTGCCATCAATGATGAGTTCACTTTTCTTTTTGCAACCCTAATTTTGTTAACGGCCCATTCACACTGATGTTTAGCCCGGCGTGTGCCAATGGAAACTGAAAAGTGGCTTACCGTTGACCAGTGTCGAGGTCCACCAGACTATGCAGGAGCTAAGTTGACATTAGTTGGGCAATGCTGATGTTCGTTGTGGTCCCAGAACATGTTTCAATATGCTTAAAATCTGCGACGTTCATGCTAAGAGTTGATCTCTGCTACCACATCACGTCCGCTAGCACTCAGTTACTGATCCGTTGCCATCTGCTGGCCAGCGTCAGAAGTTTGACTGGATGCACCACCTGCTCTGGATCGCTTGGACATGAAAAATATGCAGAAATGTGAAGGATTTAGAACCAGAGTTACGCTGAGTTTATATAAGCTACGCCACATGATATCTCTAACAATGAATTGACGATCAGCTCTGCCAAGCTATGCTAGGGCTCCACAGAATGCACTACAAATGCGCCCGCCCACCAACACCACCTTTTGTAAGTCAGTGAACCACCCACAAACATCGAGGTCCGCCATTACAACGGCGCTCTCTGCTGGGCTACGTCGACCTGTGTTGGAGAAAGGAAATTTAGACTCAGGGAGCGAACCTTTGCCAGCCTTTTTGTGAATCTGCCATGACGGGCAGCATCAGCCACTTCACATAGTGTGAATTGGCCCTAAAAACATTATTAGCAATCAAATCTCTGAGTGCTGGACTCACCTTTAATGATTGCTTTAGATATAAAAAGGAAAGAATGAACGAAAGTCAATGGGGCAACCATCCTGTGACTTATAAAAATATCACTGTATACACAAACAGTAACAAAATAAACTATTTTCTCATTTGATGTAGTAGTGGAAGAATGTCTGAAAAATATGGTGAGTTGTAATTTGTTTTCAGGGTACTAGTAGATACAACCAAGAATCAGTCTTAGTGCATAGGTAGCTTTGGTCACTTTGTTTACCGCTGATATCATGCATAGAACTTGCCTTGTAAGTCCCCTTTTTTAGGTTTACAGTATTAATAATGCATTAACCAGGCAGTATCACAAACACAGGGACATTGTCTATCAGCCAAATCATTTTACCTCCAAACTTTATTAACAATGAACAACAATGGATGTCTTCATCAGTGGTTTATAGGTACGGTCGGACATATGTCACTTCCGCCACCATTTTGGATTGCCGCTGAAAACAAACTGTAAGAGCACTCACAACCATTGTTGACATAGTTGTCTGTTTATTTGCAAAGGCCTGCTGATTTGGTCATGCCAAATGGCGTATGATGAGTATGTGGAGAGCCTTGATAGGTGTGCAAAAGTTCCTGCAGTTAAAAAGCTTGTAGTTGGATGTCGGGATTGAGTTGACGGCCCGCCACGAGGCGAGCTGTCGTCTGTCCCAGCCCCTGCCTCTCGGCGCCCCCTCGATGCTCTTAGCTGAGTGTCCCACATGGTCCAAAGCATTTACTTTGAAAAAATTTGTGTTCAAAGCAGGCCCGGTAGCCTGAATACCCCAGCTAGGAATAATGGAATAGGACTCCAGTTCAAGTTTGTGGGTTTTCTTTCTCTGAACTGGGGCCATGATTAAGAGGGATGGCTGGGGGCATTCGTATTGTGCCGATAGAGGTGAAATTCTTGGACCGGCACAAGACGAACGAAAGCGAAAGCATTTGCCAAGAATGTTTTCAGTAATCGAGAACGAAAGTTGGAGGTTCGAAGACCATCAGATACCGTTGTAGTTCCGACCACAAACGATGCCAACTAGTGATCGGGCAGCTTTATTCCCATGACCATCCTTGTTTACTCTGCTGATAGCAGCCAGCCATTTATCCCTTCTGTCTGGACTTTTGTGGCTCTTTGGATGCTCGAAAAAAAACACACTTTCAATGTCTTAACTTATCATGGATGGTACAGCCAACTGCAACACACGATCATGTGAAAACTGGTGTATATTAAGTAGAAAAAACGTGGCAGAACGAAGCAAGTGCTATGGATGTTGGGGACATAGTAAAGCTAGAACTTGCCTGTTTGCGGTCTGGCATTTGCTAGGGCAAGAGTGATCTACGTACTTACTCTGGAGGACTTGTTTACTTGAATGTGGAGTTTTGTCTCAATCTTAGCAGTTGTCCGCTAGTCAGACGCAACTAGAAACTCTCTGGTGGTAAGCTAGTGCTTTGCATCAGATGTTTGTCCAGGACAAACGTTAAATCATACTTACAGCAGTCTGACATTATGATTAAATCTAGGGATGCTTGATAGGAATCAGTCCAATAAATGCTTGTTTTTTTTTTTGTTTTTTTTTTAAGGCACTCGCATTGCCACTGAGGTTAACACAGAGCTGCAATGCATTTTTCAAATACACATAAACTCATTAACTCACTTGAAATACTTTGTTTCATAGTACAGGAAAAAGGGTCAGCGAACCCATGGTGCAAGTTTGAAAAGGACATTAATTCCTCGTCTTTAAATGTGCAACATCCGTTTTATGCAGAAAGATCAACAATGTCATGAACGAATATACAGCTTGCAGATTGACAGTAGCAGATGATGTAAGCAATGCAAATGTCGTTAAGTAGCCCAGCTTTTCGGGCAGCCCTTTAGTACAAGTGACATTAGTGGGTAAATAATCTACATAGAAATTTAATAATATCATAAGGTATACTGGAAAAAACTAATTTTTCACATAGGATACAGTTCGGCAAAAGGTAAATACAGAAATATTTATTGCTAATGACATATTAATGACTAGTTGAATGGTTGCCTTCTAATGTCGCACATACTGTGTCTCTCTGCATGTCACTCCTAGAAACAACTGGTTCAAATGAAAACAGAAGGCACTGTTATTTCTGCAAACTTTTAGTATTTTGTTATGGTAGCATAACTTCGTAATCCAATTTCTTTTTTTTTTTGGTCAGGATCGCATGCATATTGTTTACATACATGTACATACATTTTTGGAGCGAATTTGCTTTGACTTCCATTTCAGATTCAAAGTCGCAAATATGAACTGGTGCCCACTAACCATCTATCTATCTACAACCCCTGGCAAAAATTATGGAATCACCGGCCTCGGAGGATGTTCATTCAGTTGTTTAATTTTGTAGAAAAAAAGCAGATCACAGACATGACACAAAACTAAAGTCATTTCAAATGACAACTTTCTGGCTTTAAGAAACACTATAAGAAATCAAGAAAAAAGATTGTGGCAGTCAGTAACGGTTACTTTTTTAGACCAAGCAGAGGAAAAAAATATGGACTCACTCAATTCTGAGGAATAAATTGTTGAATCACCCTGTAAATTTTCATCCCCAAAACTAACACCTGCATCAAATCAGATCTGCTCGTTAGTCTGCATCTAAAAAGGAGTGATCACACCTTGGAGAGCTGTTGCACCAAGTGGACTGACATGAATCATGGCTCCAATGCGAGAGATGTCAATTGAAACAAAGGAGAGGATTATCAAACTCTTAAAAGAGGGTAAATCATCACGCAATGTTGCAAAAGATGTTGGTTGTTCAAAGTCAGCTGTGTCTAAACTCTGGACCAAATATAAGCAACATGGGAAGGCTGTTAAAGGCAAACATACTGGTAGAACAAGGAAGACATCAAAGCGTCAAGACAGAAAACTTAAAGCAATATGTCTCAAAATATGAAAATGCACAACAAAACAAATGAGGAACGAATGAGAGGAAACTGGAGTCAACGTCTGTGACCGAACTGTACGAAACCGCCTAAAGGAAATGGAATTTACATACAGAAAAGCTAAATGAAAGCCATCATTAACACCTAAACAGAAAAAAACAAGGTTACAATGGGCTAAGAAAAAGCAATCGTGGACTGTTATGACTGGATGAAAGTCATATTCAGTGATGAATCTCAAATCTGCATTGGGCAAGGTGATGATGCTGGAACTTTTGTTTGGTGCCGTTCCAGTGAGATTTATAAAGATGACTGCCTGAAGACAACATGTAAATTTCCACAGTCATTGATGATATGGGGCTGCATGTCAGGTAAAGGCACTGGGGAGATGGCTGTCATTACATCATCAATAAATGCACAAGTTTACGTTGATATTTTGGACACTTTTCTGATGTTTGGGGATGATGAAATCATTTTTCAAGATGATAATGCATCTTGCCATAGAGCAAAAACTGTGAAAACATTCCTTGCAAAAAGACACATAGGGTCAATGTCATGACATAGGGTCAATGTCAACCAGCAGATGTGATTTGATGCAGGTGTTAGTTTTGGGGATGAAAATTTACAGAGTGATTCCATAATTTATTCCTAAGGATTGAGTGAGACCATATTTTTTTCCTCTGCTTGGTCTAAAAAAGTAACCGTTACTGACTGCCACAATCTTTTTTCTTGATTTCTTATAGTGTTTCTTAAAGCCAGAAAGTTGCCATTTGAAATGACTTTAGTTTTGTGTCATGTCTGTGATCTGCTTTTTTTCTACAAAATTAAACAACAGAATGAACATCCTCCGAGGCCGGTGATTCCATAATTTTTGCCAGGGGAAGAGAGGGAGCCAGTAGCGAGCAATATTTCTGATAGTTTGTTTTTACATTTTGCAAACTGCTTTTTACTTCAATTTTTGAAACTCTGCTTCTTAGAATATGTGCTGCTATACAATGCATAGTACAGATTAATTATTCCCAAGGGAATAATTAAACTGTACTTTAAAGTGGTTGAATTGCACTAAAATGAATGTGCTTTGTACTTTTAAGTACATTTGTTTTGTTTTTTTTCCACCATTAAATTTCATTCAAAATTCAGTGTACATAGAAAATAGCTTGCTATAAGCAAAATGTTAGACATTTTCTGACACATAGTTCTTATCAGGACTCGTTCATCCGCTTAGTCTGATGGAAGAATGAACTTTTTGTACATTCCTCCTTTTCTACTCTAATCAGTTTTCCAGTTCAAGCAACCGGCACAGAAACAGGCCATCGCTTCAACAGCTGAAAATTGGTTATTTTTGTTCTGTATCATCTCCGTGTTTACAGCATATTGTGGGTGGGAAACTTTAATACCTGTAATTTTACTCCCAGTTACCTACAATGTCTTAGCTTGACACATGATGTCTTGGAATGTACGGGAGTGATTTAATGGAAGTTGAAATGATCCCAGACAGAAATTTCAAGCTGTTTGTGTAATTGCACAGCCTTGAGACCTCAGGGAGTACACAACCTCTGCAGCAGGAAGGTGACAAAACATGTTTGTCCTTGTACACTTGCCAATACCAACCCAAATTGAATTAGAGCAATGAATGTGCACAATACAAATGCTTTTGCAAAAGGATTTTGTGAACAGACAAGCAGGTTTTTTCCAAAAGCTTAGCTCATGAAATATTGAGCAATTACACTCATTACTGATCCGGGGTGTATCATTTTATGTCAACTTTGCTGAATCTGTGGATTAATGGGTGCTAAATAAAATTCTGTGTAGCTTAAATGCTCCATTAACCTTTAATACTCCATATGTGAGGCCAAAGCCTTTATCAACCAGCAGCATCCTACTGATACTATGCACAGCAATTCTGGTCAGAGCCAATATGTTGGACTAAAGCTCCCTCTGGTGTAGGAATGAAGAAATTTTATATATATATATATATATATATATATATATATATATATATATATATATATATATATATATACACACACACATATACATACACACACACACAAATTAAATACACAAACAGAACTTGCAAGTATATGGTTAGAAATAAATGCAACTGTAAATGTTACATTTTTTAATCAGATTTTTCATTTTGTTCTTATATACATACAATTTGGGGGAAAAATGTCATAAAAAACATCAAAAGTGCATACAAGATAAAAAATAAATTATACATCTATTGTAATTGCTTTAAACTATCAATTTATTTGCAACCTTGATCAACTTAAGTTATATATGTATATAAAAAAAATTAGTTCAACAAATGCTGGAAGACTGTCCCTATATTTGAAAAAAGTCAGAAAACATATGATCACAGATGTCTGGTACTACCAGAAACATAGGAAAACAGCGATGCCAAGTCAACAAACACTCAATGTATTCATATGTAAGACAGGAACTTAAAACTTGCAATGCATTTAAGAAGTGTTCTCTTAAAGACAAGGAATTGGGGGGGGGGGGGGGGGGGGGAAGGACTCCAGTTGGACATTCAATGTTTTCCCTCTCACATCTATTGAACTTGAAAAATATAAACTTTCAATCCAAAGTGTCCTCCATAAGGCTGCTGAAATGGTTACAGTATTACATTTGTAGTGTATGACACTTAAAAAAAAAAAAAAAAAAAAAAGAAAAATCCATGTCTCTTAAGGCCCCAAACCTCATTATCACTATTACTTTACGTATTATTGAAACTACTTATTTCAATCCAGCTGTATTGTTTTATCTCATTTTAAATGTGATTTGATTGCAGTATATCCATTTCTGTGTAACTGGTTATTGTAACATTAGTTCAGTGGTAAAATGTTTATACAAAAAATAAAAATAAAATCCACATTTCTCTGTGGAGTCAAACATTTAGCAATAAATACATAAAATGTTCTCATCTTAGATAACATCCAACAAGCATGTAAATGCAGTAGTTGTGTTTTGTATCACTGCTTCTTTGCTGATGAGTTGTTCTGAATTAGAAGGGGGGGAACCCCTGAAATGAATATTGTGGCATAAAGGTAGTGTTACACTTTCATGTCTCTGATCCTTATATATTGCCAAAAAAACCAAACAAACAAACAAACAAAAAAAAAAACCTTATCTTTCTTTATTGCATTTCATGATATATACACTCCGTGATCTCACACTCACTGATTGCTTTCAACTCTAAGATGCTGTGAAGGAAAGCTCAAAAAAATTTTTGTCACCACTGTTGGACCAAACTGTATATAAAAATGAGGCTACGTGGTGTCCACAGAAAGAGCATCACATCCATTGTGATGCTGCTGGTGTAGAGTTAAACTGCTACAACAAAATAAACAAACAACAAAAAGTACAGTCTCAGGGAAAAAAGTTAAAAAAAAAAAATAAAAAAAAAAAAAATATATATATATATAGGTACAGTGGAAAAAATAATTACGGCATTAAATAACTAGATAGAGGGAAGATGTTTGGTTTCACGTTTTCACTATATAGATGAAACAGTCTCATTTACAACATCTAAATGTTATGATGTGCAAATTAAGCAATGGAATATACCAGCCATGCTGATTTTTAGTTCACACAGCTACAGAGTCTTGCATAATGAAAGACATGCATTAGTGTTTTCATGCAACACTGCATTCCTTAATTGTCTAATTATAATTTTTTTTTATTTAACAAAAAAAAAACTGCAAGTACAGAGGGGAAAATATTTAAAAAGCTACAAATAAAGCCAATATAAAACTATGATTTTAATTGCATTTTACATTGATATTTGACATCTTGTTTCAATAAGTATGGATTTGGACAAATTGGCTACACTTGCGTCGCATGAAACCTACACTACTTTTAAAGTTTCAAGAGCCACAAACTAGTCGGCACCATGTCAGACATTTTTTGCTATTCAAACGTCCCCTTCTTTACACTCACTCCTGAATCCAACAGCGGACTACAAACTTATTAAATTACTGCTGCACCACCATTTATTGGTCAAAAACAAAATCCAAAAATAGCTTTCATGACTGCCACGATACAGATGCTAAATAAAACCCGCATTACATTCAAAAAGACTCAAACAGCTCAGCAAAACCCCATAGACAAAATTTAGACTGTACAACAGCACTAAGCTGCAACAATGAGCTGTCCGCTGCAGGTATTAAGCAACTTATCTGATTCATACGTTCTAACAAAAATGAGGAAAAACAAAAAAAGCAACACAGTATTATTAGTCGGCAATACCGCTGCTGGAAGAGATTGTTAAAGATGCATGAAAACATTTGCAAAACAAAATCATAGGCTGGTTTTGAGATTTTAAGTTTGTACTGAACAACTTTTGACATTATCTGGAGTACAGTTTCTACCCATATCAGTAGAAGACTTAAAAAAAAAAAAAAAAAAATACATGGGCACTTTTTTAAATTTATGTCTTAAATTTAAAAAGAAATAATAATAATAATCACATTACAATGTATTGGGCTTTGGCTATGTCAACGAAATGATAACCAGTCCATTTACTAAATGGATTAAACACGATAGTGTGATCTATTGGGTAAAAACTAAAAATGGAAGTGCGTGGCACCCGCTACAAGAGTTAAAGCCGACATATATACAATATTTTGTTTGATCTGAAGTGCCATGTGCAGGGGCTGCATTTATAGATTCCTGACATGTTAAAATTGTACAAAAGAGCAGCAGGAATACCACCATCATTATTTCTATGGTACATCAGGCTTGGAAAAGATACTGACTTGCACAGAAACATGTTTTTGCTGTTGTTACCAAAACTGCAATGTATTGTGAAACCAGGGACACAAGGGCGCCACTTTGTTCATCATCTTTACATCCATATAAATAACGTACATTAAACAGAGTGGATTTTCACTTAGATTATCTGAGAAACTATGTAAACTTGTGCGGTAAAAGTTGTTAAACTCTGATGTTTGTGAGATATAACCACCTTCATTAATTTAAAAGGAGAAAAGAAACCCTTGCTGATGTCTAGTGAAGGAGCTTTACAATTACAGGTAATTCAATATGGTTCAGTAAATGTTATGTCAGGCTGCAGTGATAGTATCCTGCTTCTCTGCGGTCCCACGCGTTTCACATTTATCTACTTTAAAACAAATATTCTATGGAAGAGTTATGTTTATTTAAATGGCTCATTGTTATATTCTGTTGTAGCCTGATGGAAAAACAGTTACTAAGTATTGTTGTCTCCCATGAGGTACCGCAGGTTATGATGAATGCTGCCAACATGTTTGTATTTCGCTGAAATGTGTGTGGTCACAGTTTTTTACTTAAAGATGCTAAGTCAAGAAGTATCACTGCCAGTGGAACATTGGCCTGTTACAGCACCATGTGTAATGAGATCATTTATTAAAACTACCTCAAAAACACTGAGATGAATGTACCCTTTCACCAAGCCCAAAACCTGTTTGCGCTGTTTTCAGATATGTCTTGAAATCACATACAGACAACATCAGATAATTATACATAGTTATGTTGGTGTGTGTATATACAGTATATCACTATTCTGGGAAAACTACTTTACCTATCTACACAAAGTGCAAACAATACCACATTCCTACTTAGTGTTGCATACAGTAACTAGTATTTTACTAAAGGCGATTTTCTCTTTCCATAACCGATGAAAAGGCGCTTCAGATCATTTTTATGTTGCTCATAGAAGGGAAAACAGGAGGAAATGCTTATAATTTCTTGATACCTGTACAAATACATTGTGTGTGTGTGTGTGTATATAAAGTTCAAAGGTTTCATTCCAAAACACTTTTTGAGGAAAATTAATCAACTCATTAACAAAACTAATTAAACTATTGGTATACAAAAAATAGTGCAAACACAACCCAATTTCTCTGCATCATTTGTAATTTCTCATGACAAATTCCTTCCCATTTGTTCATAAGTTTAAATCTGTACAAATTTAAATTTTATGGTATCACTAACCACTTTAAGACATGTAAAAATGACATGTCATTGTCTTTTCTCCTTAGACTGTCAGATGCAGTTTACTGGCTCAGCCAGACTTGGAGGAAATAGTGCAGCAGATAACAGAATGTTTACAGAGGAATCCTTCAAATGGTGATACAAGCACCAAATTTGGCAAAAGTACACCTTAGATATTACTCTTTTGAAAAAACCAACGGGCCACTTGAATTTTCAGTAGGCGGCCACGTAGGGGTCAATTGAAGGATTACATAGGGATCAAAATATAAAAATGCTCCAGTCATATTGAAAATTATACCACATTATTTGTCTGATTGTAAAGATTCCAAAAAGGTATAGTTTGGACTATCTATGACTGAATTCTATAGAGTAAAACAACACAAATGGTGACAAAGTTCAGTTTCAGTTTGTACAGGGGTCAAAATTTAGAGTTGCTCCAATTTTGTTCAGAGGTGAGGCAAACTATTGGTTGAGTTAATAGGGTTTCAAAAAGGAATAGTTTGCACCATGTATCATGCTTAGTTATCACGTTACAGGGTAACATATGTCACACGTCATAGAATTCAATGGACATCAACATTATTTGACCTTTACTTTAGAGATCAAGCATTCAACACAGTTAAAACTATTAATTTATTAATCCAAGTAGCTCAATCAACAATTTGCACCATTTTTTACTAAAACTGGAGCAACTTTAACTTTTGACCCCTGTACAAACTGAAATTGACCTTTGTCACCATTCATAAGGTTTGTACCCCATAACTCCATAACATTCAGTCATAGATAGTCCAAACTATACCTTTTTAGAATCTTTATGATAGACAAATGTGGTATAGTTTTCAATATGATTGGAGCATTTTTATATTTTAACCCCTGTGTAATTTTTCAGTTGACCCCTACGTGGCCGCCTATTGAAAATTCAAGTGGCCCGTCTGTTTTTTCAAAATAGCAATGTCTAAGGAGAATTTGTGCTGGATTTGATGCTTGCATCACCATGTGAATTATTGTTTCAGTTATTTGCTGCACTAAAAGACTTTGGAGGAAAGGGCGTGAAAAACCCTCAAATTCACCAATTTAAGATGATCAGTGAATACAATTAGCAAGCTATACCACAAATATTTGAAGATATTTTGGAATGAATCTCTTAAGAATGTTTTCAATTTTGCCAATAACATTTTTTGATTTTCAGGTTCTACACTGACACTAGTCTATGATCCACTCATCAATTTTGACCTAATCGGTACCACTTAAGGGGATGAATGACACTTAGAATCCAGCCTCAGTGTATCATGGCCTACACAAAAATGTATGATTAGCCATCCCAGGGTGGTAGGTGTAGCCAGGCAGGGGTCAATGAATGTACAAACTGAAAGTGACCGTTGCAATCATTTTTTGCTGTTTTTACCCCATACCCCAAGGATATTATATTTTAACCACATTCCTTTGTGTCCAGCTGTAAACTTACAGAAAATACTGGCTATATTATTAATACAGGGTGAATGGATTTCCTTTTTTTTTGTGGTTGTCATTTTGGTACATAAAAAATATATATATATTTTAAGAGGGATTTTTCTTTGTTTGTTTTAAGAAGGGAGGTTTGGGTGGCTTTGCTTGAGCTGCTGCCCCCGCGACCCGACTCCGGATAAAGCGGAAGAAAATGGATGGATGGATGTTTTAAGAAGACACGGATATCACACAATTTGATTGTCCACATATGAAATATGTGCAATATATGCCTTTACAATGTCACTGCTGAATTTTAAGTCACTTTTTCCAGTGGAACATTTTGCAAGCCAACTAATCATTTTGTAAAATTGGAGCTAGGCAGAACAACATTCAGCCCTGTGTTTGAAAGAAAATTGTTGGATTTGTTAGAAGAATTCCATTTCTGCATCCGTACCTGAGTCTTACTTCACAATAGATAGCTTTTTCTTTTTTACTGTCCAGAAGAAGGTAAGTGCCCAAAAATACCATACGTCTCAATCAACACTATTCCCCCAATCATCAAATACTTGTAAATAAGTGTAAATGCCACTGATACTTAACAGTAGCCAAGACACTCACTATTTGCACTTATCAGATAAAGTGATTCCTACCACCCATTATAGATGTAAAGTCTGAAGTACATCTATTACAGCCAAAAAAACAAAAAAACAAAAAAAATAAAACTGGAAGCTCAAAGACTGTTTTCAAATCTTAGAGCTATCATTTGCATTTAAAGCCAGTGTAGAAGACCGGAACATCAAAAAAATGTGTCCCTACAGAAATGCATCTGGTGCGCACTGTAACTTAGGCACAAAGAAAACAGCTTCATTTTGTAAATTTGACACGGTCACTCTCAATATATCACTGAGGCCTCTGTGTTGTACGTGCAGGAGACTGGATATTGGATAGTTTTCGGGAAGAAGCCATCCGTTCAAGAGGCTTTTTTCCATTTGTGGGAGACTTGACACTCAAGTCAGAAGTGGAAGACTTGGACTTGCCTACATACAATAAAGAGCGGCTGAGTGAGCTGGGGGGCTTGGAAGACTCTTTTTTCTCTGACTTTGCCTCACCTCCAGGAGTCTCTGTAGTCATCTCTGAAGATGCCTTGACACCGCCGACATCCTTGGCTTGTCCATTCTGCTTGCTTGCCCTCTCTGAAGTCTTTTTAGCGAGCATGGCGCTTTTGCCTAAATCAGCCGACCTGCGGCTTTCCTTTTGTCGGAGGGCACTCTTGAAGAAGGACAGCCCCTTCTCCTCAGATTTGTTGCTACGTTGCAGTTCTTTAGTGGACACACTTGGTGAGCGCAGGCTAGTGATGGAAGAACTGCTGCTGGAGCTTCTCACAGTTCTCCATTCAGGTCGGTTACTTTCCCCACTCTTAGATACAGAAGACCGAGTGACGGAGCAGCCACGCAGCCCATTGACCAGTGGGCTGGTGTGCACAGAATCTTTGCTGAAGCTCCTTTCTATCACTCTTTTCCGACTGCCTGTGGAGTTTTTCTCAGTGACAGCAGAATTCTTTTTTGTATCTGGAGAAGGAGAAGCTGAGGATAGAGGTGTGGAGTGGATGAATGGCTTATTTTGTGGCGTAGTCTCTGGGGGTTGAGATGGCACCTTGGTTTTGGAAAGAGCCCCAGTAGGTGTAGGGGTGTTTTTCTTGGGGTTAACACTCTTAGTATTGCTCATCTTTTTGCCTTTCACAGGCGTACTGGAAGACGTCTCAGAAGGAGAGTTCTTGTGGGTTGAGGAGGAGCACAAACGTTTTTTAGAGGTTTTCTCCTGTTCCACTTTGCTGGTGCCCTTTGTTGAGCCTGTGCTGTCAGCCTTTGAGGCAAATCCTCCAATACTGCTCTTACGTTTCTGCTCTTTGGAGGGGGTAGCATGGGGAGGTATAGTGTTTTGGTCTATAGCTGTGATCTGATTGTTGTTCTCAGTTGGCTCATTTTTGGCGGCCTGCTTTTCAACTGGAGTGGGAGCCCTGCAATACATCATATCGAGGAACCTTTTATTGCTATCCTGATCACTCACGTTGCTCTCCATCATTCCTAATGGAATCCTACTTCCAAAATAGCGTTCGTGCCTACTATAGCTGCCAAAACATGATGTGGAAACTTTGTCATCACAGGCTTCTCCTATCCGTTCCAGTGGGGGTGAACATCGTGAGTCAAGCGAGAACCTTGAGGGGGAGCTGGATCTCATCTGAAGCTTCGAAGACAGAGACCAAGAAGGCTTAATCATGGTGTCACTTAGGGCTAAAGGGCTACCAATGGATGACCTGGAGGACAGGCTCTGGCGCTGAATGCTCCTTACAAAGGGACGAACAGAGAATCCTCCTTGAAAAAAGAAAAAAAAAATTCCATAAGCTTAATTTTGTTAAAAGAGTTCAAATCAATGTTAAGTACTGTGATAAAACCGGACCAATCCATTTCAAACTCATTATGTAAACATTTATAACACTACTACAACCCCAATTCCAATGAAGTTGGGACATTGTGGAAAATGTAAATAAAAACACAATACAATGATTTACAAATCCTCTTCAACCTATATTCAACTGAATACACCAAAAAGACAAGATATTTAATGTGCTAACCGATAAACTTTATTGATTTTGTGCAAATATTTGCTCATTTTGAAATGGATGCCTGCAACACGTTTCAAAAAAGCTGGGACAGTGGTATGTTTACCACTATGTTACATCACCTTTCCTTCTAACAACACCCAATAAGCGTTTGGGAACTGAGGACACTAATTGTTGAATCTTTGTAGGTGGAATTCTTTCCCATTCTTGCTTGATGTACGACTTCAGTTGTTCAACAGTCCGGGGTCTCCGTTGTCGTATTTTGTGCTTCATAATGTGTCACACATTTTCAATGGGTGACAGGTCTGGACTGCAGGCAGGTCAGTCTAGTACCCGCACTCTTTTACTACGAAGCCACACTGCTGTGACACGTGCAGAATGTGGCTTGGCATTGTCTTGCTGGGACGTCCCTGAAAAAGACGTTGCTTGGATGGCAGCATGTGTTGCTCCAAAACCTGGATGTACCTTTCAGCATTGATGGTGCCATCACAGATTTGTAAGTTGCCCATGCCATGGGCACTAACACACCCCCATACCATCACAGATGCTGGCTTTTGAACTTTGTGCTGGTAACAATCTGGATGGTATTTCTCCTCTTTTGTCCAGAGGACACAGCATTCATGATTTCCAAAAACAATTTGGAATGTGGACTCATCAGACCACAGCACATTTTTCCATTTTGCGTCTGTCCATTTCAAATTAGCTCAGGCCCAGAGATGGTGATGGCGTTTCTGGATGTTGTTGATGTATGGCTTTCGCTTTTAACTTGCAGTTGTAGATGTAGTGACGAACTGTGTTAACTGACAATGGTTTTCTGAAGTGTTCCTGAGCCCACGCGGTAAGATCCTTTACACAATGATGTCGGTTTTTAATGCAGTGCCGCCTGAGGGATGGAAGGTCACGGGGATTCAATGTTGGTTTTCAGCCTTGTCGCTTACATGTAGAAACTTCTCCAGATTCTCTGAATCTTCTGATTATATTATGAACTGTAGATGATGGAATCCCTACATTCCTTGCAATTGAAAGTTGAGAGACATTGTTCTTAAACTGCTGGACTATTTTTTTCCACACAGTTGTTCACAAAGTGGTGATCCTCGTCCCATCTTTGCTTGTGAACAGTTGAGCCTTTTGGGGATGCTCCTTTTATATCCAATCATGACACTCACCTGTTTCCAAACAGGTGTTCTTTAAGCATTCATCAACTTTCCAATCTTTTGTTGCCTCGTCCCAACGTTTTTGAAACATGTTGCAGGCATCCATTTCAAAATGAGCAAATATTTGCACAAAATCAATAAAGTTTATCGGTTAGCACATTAAATATCTTGTCTTTGTGGTGTATTCAGTTGAATGTAGGTTGAAGAGGATTTGTAAATCATTGTATTGTGTTTTTATTTACATTTTCCACAATGTCCCAACTTCATTGGAATTGGGGTTGTAGTAGTATGTTATAAATGTTTACATAATGAGTTTGAAATGGATTGGTCCAGTTTTATCACAGTACTTAATTGGGGTTGTAAAAATAAAGCTGTAAGCTGTGTAAATTCAGATTTTGCCTGACTTACTGTAGCTACTTTCTGTTTCTTAGCATTGTACTATTTCCCTAAGCTGTCCCCACCACACCCCCCAGCCAGCCATACACACCAGCACAATCCTGTACACCCAGTACAATATCATACCATTAACATGCTATGTAAACATCACTATGTAAATGTCAGTTTTTTTTTTTCCTGTTTCCTACTGTACATATTACACTCTGTAAACTGTTTAAACTATAAGTAGCTCAATGATAGTTTACTTTGCATTTGTATGTACTGTTATATTGAATACTTTAATCTCCTTTTCTTAATGGTACCTAGTTTAGAAAGCTCTTGTTTTTTATCCTTCCTATTACAATGCAAATAATGTAGCATGAGGCAAAGGCTGCAACTACTTTTCACTATGCAATCTAGTTTTGTACAATGAAAAATAAGTTCGACTTTGACATTGTAAGCTGTATTTGGTATGCAAACATTCAATAGCTGTGCTTGAAAGTGACATATGTCTACCTCTGCATCATCATGGGTGTCTTGGTAGCTTTCCTCAGCTGTCTTTCTGTCATAATGAGCCAAATTATTTCATTACTTGACAAATTGATTTGAACTGATTCACACATCTAGTCCTAAAGCAGCCCAGCAATGAACTGTTCAATTACTTTTGGCCTCTTAAAAATATTGGACTGCACACAAAATGTTCCGTAATTTTGACACCAATCGTTCACCCATGAAATTTCTTAAATTACAGTGCATCTGGAAAGTATTCACTGCGCTTCACTTTTTCCACATTTTGTTATGTTACAGCGTTGTTCCCAAATGGAGTAAATTCTTTGTTTCCCCTCAAAATTCTTCTCACAACACCCCATAATGACAACATGTAAAAAGGGTTTTTTTTTTTCTAAATTTATTTAAAAAAAAAAACTAAGAAATCACATGTACTCAAGTATTCATGCCCTTTGATTAGTACTTTATTGTACAGCTGCATAATATATTGTTTAAACAGTATACAGTATAAATTTAGCCAACGGTAGAGATTTGGACTCCAACGTCTAATCGCGATAACGCCCATGGAATCTTTTGATCCAGGAAAACTCCTTTGTGAAGTGTCTGTGTGTGAACCACTGCAGCAGAGGGTGGGAGGAGAGGTGAGGGGTTCTGAGCTGAGGCGTGTCTCTCACTGAGACGAAGAGTGTATTGAATTTGTGAGATGCCTGAGCGTCTTCCACACTTAGTTCTGTCACTGATATTTGCAAAGCTGTTCTTTATTTCTGTGGACACTCCATTGTTTGTTTGTTTTTTATTGTTTTTATTTATTTACTTTCATCAATTTATCTTTGCTAAGGGACCAATTCAGAAACACTATCATTTTTACATTTACGAGGTCTGTTAGAAAAGTATCTGACCTTTTTATTTTTTTCAAAAACCATATGGATTTGAATCATGTGTGATTGCATTAGCCAAGCTTGAACCTTCGTGCGCATGCAAGAGTTTTTTCACGCCTGTCGGTTGCGTCATTCGCCTGTGAGCAGGCTTTGAGTGAGCACTGGTCCACCCCTCTCGTCGTTAAGGAAATGGCGGAATGATTTGGAGCTTTGCTGAATCAATTTTTTCCTGAAACTGTGAGAGACCTCCAGGTGGACACCATTCGGAAAATTAATATGGCTTTCAGGGACGATTTTTTGGGGATTACACAGATTAAGGAGTGCTCCAGCCGGTTTAAAAACCGCCCAAAGTGTCTGAGAGCGCGGCGTGCTCCAAGCGCCGATCGACAGGCTGACACCCCGCTGAAACAACCAGATCATTTCCAACGTGAAGGCTTTGTTGATCCGGGACGTCGTCTGACTTTCACAAAAAGGCAGAAGGCGTGGATATTAGCACTTTTTCGGCACATTCCACTGTTACAGGAGTTTTTTTTTCATGGAAAAAGAAGCGGATGAATGCGCCACCGTGCCGCTCATGGCGCGAGACAAAACCACCTCCGTGTTGGTCTCACAGGACGGCTTTCAGATGGCTTCCGGTTGCTTTTCAGTCGTGTGAATATCCGAGAAATTGAGCATGAGCTGGAAATGCCCCAACATGTCCTGTGAGGCTTCATCATGGCGTTGCTTTGCGCCATGCGGCTCCGCCGCGACGCACGGTATTCCTCCGCACGTCTCTCTCAATGTGCCGAAAAAGTGCTGATGTCCACGTCTTCCACAATTCCTGTGCTAGTCAGACGACATACCGGATCAAGACAGCGTCCAGTTTAAGAAATGAACGGCACATTCCACTGTTACAGGAGTTTTTGTCATGGAAAGAGGAGCGGAGGAATTGATTCAGCGCTGCTCCAATCGCTCAGACATTTTCCTTCCAATGAAAATCCGACGAGGGGGGAGTACCAGTGCTCACACAAAGCCTGCTCACAGGCAAATGACGCAAACGACAGGCGTGAAAAAACTCACGCATGTGCACAAAGGTTCAAGCTTGGCTGATGCAATCACACGTGATTCAAATCCATATGGTTTTTGCAAAAAATAAAAAGGTCCGATACGAGGTCTGTTAGAAAAGTAAGTTTATATTGCGATATATACAGTTACTGTAAAGGGATTCAATTTATACCACGATATGAATTTTAGGTCATATCGCCCAGCTCTACTTTGTTGCTGCACCTTTGGCAGCAATTACAGCCTCAAGTCTTCTTGAACATGATGCCACAAGCTTGGTGCACCTATCTTTGGGCAGTTTTGCCTACTCCTCTTTGCACCACATCTCAAGCTCCATCAGGTTGAATGGGGAGCGTTGGTGCACAGACATTTTCAGATCTCTACAGAGATGTTCAATTGGATTCATTGTTCTGCTGAAAGATGAACCGTTGCCCCAGTCTGAGGTCAAGAGCGCTCTGGAGCAGGTTTTCATCCAGAATGTCTCTACATTGCTGCATTCATTTTTCCCTCAATCCTTACTAGTGTCCCAGTTTCGGCCACTGAAAAACATCCTCACAGCATGATGCTGCCACCACCATGCTTCACTCTAGGGATGGCGCCTGTTTCCTCCAAACATGACGCCTGGCATTCATGCCAAAGAGTTCAATCTTTGTCTCCTCAGATCAGAGAATTTTGTTTCTCATGGTCTGAGAGTCCTTCAGGTGTCTTTTGGCAAACTCCAGGTGGGCTGCCATGTGCCTTTTACGAAGGAGTGGCTTCCGTCTGGCCACTCTACCATTTAGGCCTGATTGGTAGATTGCTGCAGAGATGGTTGTCCTTCTGGAAGGTTTTCCTCTCTCCGCAGCGGAATGCTGGCACTCTGACAGAGTGACCATCAGGTTCTTGGTCACCTCCCTGACTAAGGCCCTTCTCCCCCGATCACTCAGTTTAGACAGGTGGTCAGCTCTAGGAAGAGTCCTGGTGAACCTGAACTTCTTCCATTTATGGATGTGCTCACTGGGACCTTCAAAGCAGCAGAAATGTGTCTGTACCCTTCCCCAGACTTGTGCCTCAAGACAATCCTGTCTCAGAGGTTTCCAGACAAATCCTTTTACTTCCTGCTTGGTTTGTGCTCTGACATGCACTGTCAACAGTGGGACCTTATATGCAGACAGGTGTGTGTCTTTTCAAATTATGTCCAATCAACTGAATTTACCCCAGGTGGACTCCAAATAAGCTGTAGAAACATATCAAGAAGAGTGATCAGTGGAAGCAGAATGCACCTGAGCTCAATTGTGAGCTTCATGGCAAAGGCTGTGAATGTTTACGTACATGTGATTTCTTTGTTTGTTTTAAATATATTTGCAAAAAAATAAAAAAATAAATTCACACTGTCATTACTGGACACTGTGTTTAGAATTCTGAGGGGAAAAAATTTATTTATTCCATTTTGGAATAAGGCTGTAACATAACAAAATGTGAAAAAAGTGAAGGGCTGTGAATACTTTCTGGGTACACAGTACATTTGGAAGCAGTATCCACAGTCAGGTCTTTGAAAAACAGCACTAAACACCAGTTAGCTCAGCCATCATTCATCAAGACTACGCTGATCTTGCATTCTGGAGCGGTACACAGAGCATGCATTTAGATTAACCACAAACATTAACGCCAGCAAAAATCTGTCTTGGTTTGGATTTGTGTGGCGTATCCGATTTCCCTCAGTCAATTTGTTGAACAGAGTGTGGACTGGTTACTGAGACGAACTGTTCTGTGGTCAACTGAGCAGGTTTACTCGCTCCAGTAAGATGTGAAGCATCACATCACTTTCTGCCAGTACAAATTCTCTGTGAACCACCATACAAATTGAATAACAGGTCTAGAATTTGGGATTTTTAAGTTAAGACCAGCAGTTCCAAATTATTTCTACTGTGAAACCTTGTGGCATATTTTGATGACAACAGAAATGTCATCAGAAAAGTCCAATGGACTTCAGTTTTCCCTAACAATGGTGACAGCATGTTTTTGCCTCAGATTGTTTGGCTGCCTATTAAAAGTATTCTTAAAAACTAATTAAGCAATTTAAAAATGCAAATGAGCTTTCATTACAATAGAGATTATACAACAATCTTTAAAATGTAGTGATAAACAATCCCTTTACAACAGCTAATTTTAATGTTCTTCAACAATATGGGAAAACACAATATGCAAAAGATGGTCTTAATGTTTGTTTTTTCCCTGCCACTAGATGTCACACGAACAGCTTTCAGCTTAAAAAAAGCCCTCCTTCTCAGCCCCTCCACCCTCCCCCCTACCCACTGAGCAAAAGGAATACCAGTTGGCACGCTCTATATGGGAAAATTCAGATGCATGAAATCTAGTTTCACTATTCCTGGTTTGAGGGCATTTTGATCTTCTAAATGTGATTTTAGGATGTATTTCCATAAAGTTGTTGCAGTCCGCCATCTTGAACAAGAGTGCTCTGAGAGCGCAATATCCCCTGCCAGCAATTGCTGCTTTGGTACAAGTGCTTGCTACATTCTGTTAATATTTCAAGGAATTGTACGTTTCCTGAAATTCCTCCTAAAAATGTGAGAGGAGTTGATTTCAGAATGCAGGCACCAATTCGTGAAATTAGCAGTGCCTAGGTTTGTTAACCAAGGGCCATAACTCTGCCAAAATGTCAATCTTGTACAATATTACAATATGCATATTACCAACCAATAACAAGGAATTGTACCAAGTTTCCCAAACTTCCCACTAAAAATATGAGAGGAGTTGATTTCAGAATGCAGGCAACCAAGCATGAAACTGATGGAGTCTACCTTTGTTGATCAAAGGTCATAACTCGGGTAAAATGAGCTCAACTGGAACAATATGAAAATATGTGTATTACCAACCTATAACAAGCACTTGTACAAAGTTTCATGAAATTCCCCCTAAAAGCGTGAGAGGACGGATAAACAGACAGAAATCGCCACGACATAATCTCCCTTTGGGCCTTCAGTCAGCGGGGAATAAAAACCAATAAAATAAAAATCCTACAGTTACACATCAACTAGTGAGTATTATTGTCTCTATAAACATAGGGGCAATAGTTTCACAGGGCAGGACTTGAATAGCCTAAATGTACACGTGCAGAAATCTCATGCATGAAAAGCACATGTGTGACCAGTATGGGAATGTAAACATGGAGCAGAAAAGGTCAGAGCAGAAGCAGTGTTGCTTCACTCTCTGCAAATCTTAAAATAGAAAATAGTTGTTGGCTGCTACATTAATGTGTAAAATGTCATTCATG
Source organism: Thalassophryne amazonica (assembly GCF_902500255.1). NCBI lineage: Eukaryota > Metazoa > Chordata > Actinopteri > Batrachoidiformes > Batrachoididae > Thalassophryne > Thalassophryne amazonica. The sequence goes on from NC_047118.1 coordinate 16,383,464, forward strand.
GCACCAGCACTTCTCTTACCATCATCTTCATTACGCTCTCCTGTAAACTCCACTGACTCAGCCAGTGAAGCCAAAGAAGTGCGTCTGGATGAAGCTCCGGAGGCCAAGCTAGCGGGCCGACTACCAGGCAGCCTGTTGATCCAGTGGTCACACAAGGAAGAACTGGTAGAACCTGTGTACGGAAAAATAAAAACCCTCCAATCTATGAGATACTTCACAGCAGAATAATATTAATATAAACTGGTTCTTTATACAATTTATATACAAATGGCTGTGTTTATGCAAATACTGCACCAGAACAGCATTTTGGCCATTCTTTCAAAAGTTGGTTACACAATGCAGTACATGGCCAAACGCATGTGCACTCTCAGATAGACATACCATGAAACACATGATGTTTGTTGCACAAAACAAAAGTGGATCATATCTTGATTAAAATTTTAAGGTCAAATGAAAAAAGCAAACTAAAACTAACCAGCAACAGAGCTGTTGGCTGACCAGGAGGGAATGGCAGTCCTCCGCTGGTAGAACAGTATGTAGGCCGTCTGCTGACAAACATCATCATCAGGTACCGGTGAAACCTCGGTATCATCAAAGCAGTACCACTGCCCGTCGATGGAGTTCTTACAGTACGCTGATTTAGCAAAGCAAAAGGAAAATGGGGTTGAGAATGCACAGTGAGACATCATCTTTATATTGTGCCAACTGCTACAGATCCTGTTACTGTTTATTTTGCTACCTGTGTAGTGACCGCCGTGCATATTCCCATGGTGGTTGCACACAGCATACAGGTCATACAGGAAGTCATCGGGATTCCTACCCAAACCGTAAGACCGTCTCCACGGTGACCAGTGAGATGGTAAACTCCAGCTACTTTGGCTTCTCTTCACGACATGAGGTGCCATATCCATGCCCATCAGAGGAAACCTCACCATATTCTGCATTTTGACCCTTCTGTCTCCTTCCTAAAAAAGAGTGACAGCCATATATCAGTCTGTTTAGTAACGTTGTAAACAAATCCCAAAGAACGAAACAATTATACACCACTGAAGCAGCAAAAAAAAAAAACTGACAAAACTAAAGAAGTGTTAGCTGTTGTTTTCCTCACTAAAAAAGTGCAGAAGAAAATTGGATCAGAAAATGCCAAGTTTTCTTTTCTCTAAAGAATAAGATAGAAGAAAAAACATCAACTAACAGTTACATGATTCCTACATATATGCCACATTAATGTAAATAAAGAGTTTAAAAAAAAAAAGGCACAATCTCATTTATTCATTCACTTTCTGCCATTTATCCAGGCCCAGGTGACACCAAGCAGCTCATCCCATATTACGCTACCCTCAGACAAGTCCTCTAACTCTTCCTGGGGGAACCCCAAGGCATTCCCACGCCAGCTGAGCATTACTATCACTCCGGCGTGCCCTGGGTTTTCCCCAGGGCCTCCTCCCGGTTGGTTTTACCAAAGAGAGACCTCCCTCGGGAGACACACAGGGAGTATTGTCATCAGATGCCAGAACCACCTCAACTGGCTACTTTCAATGTGACGAAGCAGTGGCTCTACTCAGAGTCACTAGTCATACTTCCCACCCTGTCCCTGAGTGTAAGGCCAGATACCCAACAGAGCAATCTCATTTCCACCACTTCTATCCAGGACCTTATTCTTTCAGCCATTACCCAAACTTCATGACCACAGATGAGGATAGGAGTGTAAATCGACTGCACAATCTCTTCTCTTAAAATTGTTTAGCACCAAGCAAAATGTGTCAGAGTATAAAACTCTGCCAGAACGATAAAAAAGTGACAAAAGGACAAAAGAAATTACACAAACTCAGACCACCAATGCTGACTAAACTGCTTCCTGACATTAGTACCCTCTCTCCACAAAATTGTCAAAATATACTGTTGACTTTTGCAAAAAATCTTGTATATATACAAATGAAATGATCAACCACCACCCCTCCTCTAGAGGTTTGTCGCCTGGCCGAGGTTAAGAAAAATTATTCTCCACAACCAGAAAGCCAGTCTTGGTTCAAAGTTTCTTTGTTCGGGTGGCGTACCTGTCTGAACCGCTTGAGATGCAGTATGAGCACATCCGGCAGCGTCCACAGACTGAGTTTAATGCGGCCCTGCTGCAGCTGTCTGCAGTGGGGACAACGCCAGGCATCATCTGGGGCCAGCTGAAACACACATACACACAAAAACAGCAGCCATCAAGGACAAAGTCTAACCACACTGTAAAATAAGCGTCTCTCGGGGTGAGGCTCTCGCTTTTCCGCCCGTTTCCCACGTACTGAAGAGTACCATAAACGTTATACCACAACGTACACATGTGTAGGCTGCTGCTTAGGAGTTTTAATTTATCCCAAACATAGCATTTTGAGTAAAACACACAGTAAAACCAAAGCCTGAGAAAGGCTTCCGAATTTGAGCAAAAGAATAATAAGATAGATTGCAGAGGAAATGCAATTCTGTCTGAACTTCCAAACAAATTATACACTGAACTCGGCCAAAACTGCGTCAGTCAGCATGTGTGTATGCATGTGTGCTCAGAATGTTACCTGCTCCTCTTTTGTGTAGAGCTGAAAGCACTGAGCAAGAGTGCAAGCCTGGGGCTGGTGATGCTGCTCCCTGTGCAGATACACACTTTCAGCGTCAGGAATGTACTCCTCCTCGGTGTGTCCAAACAGACTGCAGGAAAACAAAACACAGCGAGGTGATCGGCTACAAGGAAAGCCTCCAAAATCTTAGCAGTGCTGCTTACCTCTGATCTAGAGACTAGACTTCACCCTCCCATTTAAAAGAAATATTGGTGACAGATGTCAAAAAAACTTACTAATCATTTGTTATTTTAAAGGGAGAAAGCTCAAGCTTTTATATAGTTACATTGACTTTTTTTTTAGACTTTATTAGTATATTGTATTTTCCGGAATACAAGTCAGGTTTTGTTTTTTTTTTTTCAATTAGCTTGGGAGGCCCTGCGTCTTATGGTCCGTTGCGACATATATACCAAAAAGTCACAAGTTTATTAATAACAGCAATTATAATGACTATTTGTATAGAACTTGCCAAAGAATCAAAGCACTAAACAAAATAAACTCCAATATAAAAGAATAAATGCCAGAAATAAAAATACACCACAACAACGCACAAAACTCCCAAATTAAAGAGTTCATAACACAGAAATAGACAGACAGACAATATTTTTGACAGGTGTGACATACTTCAAAAAACAGTAATACAAAATATTATGCTTTATTATTTTAGGATTGAAAAATGACAACTGCTGTGAAAGTTATGTACAGTTAGGTCCATAAGTAGTTGGACAATTACAGTTTCTGTAATTTTGTTACTGTAAATCCCTTGAATCAAACTATTACAGTTAAAAGGCCAGTTAAAAGGCTGGAATGCAGACTTTCTGAATGTCACTGCTTTAACTGATGTTTTCATACATATTTGTACTGTATTGAGTCTGCGTGACTGTTTGTTGAAACTGTGTATTGCTGCTATTTTTGGTCAGGTCTCCCTTGAAAAAGAAATCTTCTGATTTCAATGGGACAAACCTGGTGAAATAAAGGTTACAACAACAACAATATTACAACCACGTTTGTTTCATTTCAACTCCATTATGGTGGTGTACAAAAGCAAAAATTATTGTGTTACTGTCCAACTACATATGGACCTGACTCTAAATAACAGGATAGAGGACACAACTGCTATGTTATACTCCTTAAAATTAACACAGTAGTTTAACTTGTGCATCCCACAATCAAATAACAAATACAGCAATTATTCTCTTTCACTCACTATTCTTTGGTCTCTTTGTCCCACTCTACCACAATCTTCACATGGGGTGGCCCTCCTTGTCCACAAGACTTGTACGCCCTTCGGTATAAAGAACATTAGAAAAGACATGGAATTCATTTTAGCGTGGACAAAAATTTACATCTCTTGCAGTTATGTGTACTATGTCCTTCCTGTGCAACTGAACAGAAAGACGTAACAACATAAGGTTTTAGAAAAGCCTAAAATATTCAGCTGTTCTTAACGTAACAATGTCTATTGTAACAGCATTAATGTGGTTACAAAAGAGCACAGCAGTCAACAGCAGATTCACAGGAATCAGTCTCCCACAATAATAATAACAATTCCTATTCTTTAACTTTGATTCATAGAACTGTGGTGCTGTGACTTGTTTTATAACTGAGAATGTTTGTATCAACAGCCAAACATGCTAAACTGGCATAGTAACAAACAGTCACAAGCAAGTTGGGGCTTGTCATTTAACCAGGCCTAAAAAAGCATGCAACAATCAGGGAAAAGTGAAGAGAGAAAAATCAAAGAACTAGGCTACAGCACTGCACAGATTTATCATTGCTGCATAACTAATCTGTATAGATTGTTTGCTTCAGAATATCTGAATGTAATTATGACTTTTCACTGGCATCCATCAACCTGAGAAAACCCTCAGGGGAAAAAGCCATGCAATTTACCTTTTTCAAAATGATTAGTGTTGCTAAATCTACTGTGTTGCTTTGATATTAAGTATCTCTTCTCACACACTGTTATCAAATGTGCATTTTCCAAGCTTCAAGGAGCAATTTCCTGCTCAACATAACAGATGAAACACCTTTCATTGGCTCTGATTTGACATGTGTTGCAAGTGAAGATAAAAGATAAAACGGAAAATACATTCAAAATCAGAATATGCTCGACTTCATAACAATACGGAATTCCACATGTAGCATTTTAAGCAGTAATTTGAAGCCAAACTCTTAAAATATACATTTATTTTTCCAGATATGCTTCATGTTTAAAATGATAGGGAATACTGACCGATCCACAGTTGGATGACATAGAGGCCGTTCATCTTGGGGAAGGAGATAAGTAATGCCAACAACGCCAACTACCCGAAGACTGAACGGTCCCACCTAAACAGAGACACACTGTATAATTAACACATTACAGTGGAGTCAACTTTACTACAGTAAAAATGGTGATGCAAATAATGGACTTCACTCCAAACAGCACTGTCAAGGTGTAAGATATCATACAAACCCCTTTAATACTTTGAAAATGGATTTATTTACTTCAAATCAAATCAATTTCATTTATATAGCGCCAAATCACAACAAACAGTTGCCCCAAGGCGCTTCATATTGTAAGGCAAAGCCATACAATAATTACGGAAAAACCCCAACTGTCAAAACGACCCCCTGTGAGCAAGCACTTGGCGACAGTGGGAAGGAAAAACTCCCTTTTAACAGGAAGACACCTCCAGCAGAACCAGGCTCAGGGAGGGGCAGTCTTCTGCTGGGACTGGTTGGGGCTGAGGGAGAGAACCAGGAAAAAGACACGCTGTGGAGGGGAGCAGAGATCAATCACTAATGATAAAATGCAGAGTGGTGCATACAGAGCAAAAAGAGAAAGAAACACTCAGTGCATCATGGGAACCCCCAGCAGTCTAAGTCTATAGCAGCATAACTAAGGGATGGTTCAGGGTCACCTGATCCAGCCCTAACTATAAGCTTTAGCAAAAAGGAAAGTTTTAAGCCTAATCTTAAAAGTAGAGAGGGTGTCTGTCTCCCTGATCTGAATTGGGAGCTGGTTCCAGAGGAGAGGAGCCTGAAAGCTGAAGGCTCTGCCTCCCATTCTACTCTTACAAACCCTAGGAACTACAAGTAAGCCTGCAGTCTGAGAGCGAAGCGCTCTATTGGGGTGATATGGTACTATGAGGTCCCTAAGATAAGATGGGACCTGATTATTCAAAACCTTATAAGTAAGAAGAAGAATTTTAAATTCTATTCTAGAATTAACAGGAAGCCAATGAAGAGAGGCCAATATGGGTGAAATATGCTCTCTCCTTCTAGCCCATGTCAGTACTCTAGCTGCAGCATTTTGAATTAACTGAAGGCTTTTCAGGGAACTTTTAGGACAACCTGATAATAATGAATTACAATAGTCCAGCCTAGAGGAAATAAATGCATGAATTAGTTTTTCAGCATCACTCTGAGACAAGACCTTTCTAATTTTAGAGATACTGCGCAAACGCAAAAAAGCAGTCCTACATATTTGTTTAATATGCGCATTGAATGACATATCCTGATCAAAAATGACTCCAAGATTTCTCAAAGTAAAAGCAGGAAAATTAGAGGTCATCCATGTCCTTATGTCTGTAAGACAATCTTGCAATTTAGCTAATTGGTGTGTGTCCTCTGGCTTCATGGATAGATAAAGCTGAGCATCAGCTGCGCAACAATGAAAATTTAAGCAATGCTGTCTAATAATACTGCCTAAGGGAAGCATGTATAAAGTGAATAAAATTGGTCCTAGCACAGAACCTTGTGGAACTCCATAATTAACCTTAGTCTGTGAAGAAGATTCCCCATTTACATGACCAAATTGTAATCTATTAGATAAATATGATTCAAACCACCGCAGCGCAGTACCTTTAATACCTATGGCATGCTTTAATCTCTGTAATAAAATTTTATGGTCAACAGTATCAAAAGCAGCACTGAGGTCTAACAGAACAAGCACAGAGATGAGTCCACTGTCTGAGGCCATAAGAAGATCATTTGTAACCTTCACTAATGCTGTTTCTGTACTATGATGAACTCTAAACCCTGACTGAAACTCTTCAAATAGACCATTCCTCTGCAGATGACCGGTTAGCTGTTTTACAACTACCCTTTCAAGAATTTTTGAGAGAAAAGGAAGGTTGGAGATTGGCCTATAATTAGCTAAGACAGCTGGGTCAAGTGATGGCTTTTTAAGTAATGGTTTAATTACTGCCACCTTAAAAGCCTGTGGTACATAGCCAACTAATAGATAGATTGATCATATTTAAGATCAACGTATTAATTAATGGTAGGGCTTCCTTGAGCAGCCTGGTAGGAACGGGGTCTAATAGACAATGTTGATGGTTTTTAGGAAGTAACTTATGAAAATAACTCAGACAGAACAATCGGAGAGAAAGAGTCTAACCAAATACCGGCATCACTGAAAGCAGCCAAAGAGAACGATATGTCTTTGGGATGGTTATGAGTAATTTTTTCTCTAATAGTTAAAATTTTATTAGCAAAGAAAGTCATGAAGTCATTACTAGTTAAAGTTAAAGGAATACTCGGCTCAATAGAGCTCTGACTCTTTGTCAGCCTGGCTACAGTGCTGAAAAGAAACCTGGGGTTGTTCTTATTTTCTTCAATTAGTGATGAGTAGTAAGATGTCCTAGCTTTATGGAGGGCTTTTTTATAGAGCAACAGACTTTTTCCAGGCTAAGTGAAGATCTTCTGAATTAGTGAGACGCCATTTCCTCTCCAACTTACGGGTTATCTGCTTTAAGCTGCGAGTTTGTGAGTTATACCACGGAGTCAGGCACTTCTGATTTAAGGCTCTCTTTTTCAGAGGAGCTACAGCATCCAAAGTTGTCCTCAATGAGGATATAAAACTATTGACGAGATAATCTATCTCACTCACAGAGTTTAGGTAGCTACTCTGCCCTGAGTTGGTATATGGCATTGGAGAACATAAAGAAGGAATCATATACTTAAACCTAGTTACAGCGCTTTCTGAAAGACTTCTACTGTAATGAAACTTATTCCCCACTGCTGGTTAGTCCATCAGAGTAAACGTTATTAAGAAATGATCAGACAGAAGGGGGTTTTCAGGGAATACTGTTAAGTCTTTAATTTCCATACCATAAGTCAGAACAAGATCTAAGGTATGATTAAAGTGGTGGGTGGACTGATTTACATTTTGAGCAAAGCCAATCAAGTCTAACAATAGATTAAATGCAGTGTTGAGGCTGTCATTCTCAGCATCTGTGTGGATGTTAAAATCGCCCACTATAATTATCTTATCTGAGCTAAGCACTAAGTCAGACAAAAGGTCCGAAAATTCACAGAGAAACTCACAGTAATGACCAGGTGGACGATAGATAACAACAAATAAAACTGGTTTTTGGGACTTCCAATTTGGATGGATAAGACTAAGAGACAAGCTTTCAAATGAATTAAAGTTCTGTCTGGGTTTTTGATTAATTAACAAACTGGAGTGGAAGATTGCTGCTAATCGTCCGCCTCGGCCCGTGCTACGAGCGTTCTGGCAGTTAGTGTGACTCGGGGGTGTTGACTCATTTAAACTAACATATTCATCCTGCTGTAACCAGGTTTCTGTAAGGCAGAATAAATCAATATGTTGATCAATTATTATATCATTTACTAACAGGGACTTAGAAGAGAGAGATCTAATGTTTAATAGACCACATTTAACTGTTTTAGTCTGTGGTACTGTACTGTGGTACTTGAGAAATGGTTCTCAACAAAGATAGATATTTAACAGTCTGAAGAATTTTCTTTCAGTAACATTTATGTCTTAATCTATTCCAACATATTCCATATACAATCATGTAAGAGGCTCAAGGCAAGTAAGACTGGCAAAGCGAGAACTTCTGACAGAAGCAATCCTACCCAAACCCAACATACATGAATCTGAGGTTCACCCAATGACTGTACGTCTGATCCAAACTGTGAAAATTTCATGTTATATTTGCTTCTCTGCTGCTCACTGGTGTATTTTTGAGCAAACCACAGAAACACTGATGTACACTCATCACATAATTGCCTGAAGAATTAAGAGGTCAGTGGGACAGCATAATTTGGTTGTATTACATTATCAGTCAAAAAAGATGTGTCAGATTAATAATTCTAGCCTGAGGATTTCTGTGACATAACCACAAGGTAAGAGTTGTCAGTTTTCCATGATGAAGTGTACACAAGCTATATGCTATATATTTCATTAACCAAGCTGTGCAAAAATACATTTTTTGGCACGTTTTCCCCATTCCAAATACACCACATTAAATGGTTACATTGTGCAGTTGCAATGTCACTTTCTATGTAGTTACTCAATTATATACCAATACTAAATGCGACAAAAATCAAGGAGCATAATCACCCACATAAACTGTAGAACATAATCACATGAGAGACTTAGTCTGGACAGGGAAGATATATAGTGTGACTATAAAAGCAACATTATGTTCTGTTCCCTCATAATGCAGAATGGAATATTACAAGGGGATGCATCATTTTCGATGCAAGAGGGAAAGTGGTTAAATGGAGATTAATCTACGAGGTCTGCGAGAAAAATAACGTACCTTTTTATTTTTTTCAAAAACTATATGGATTTGAATCACGTGCGATTACATCAGCCAACCTTGAACCCTCGTGCGCATGCGTGAGTTTTGTCACGCCTGTCGGTTACGTCATTCGCCTGTGAGCTGGCTTTGAGTGAGGAGTGGTCCACCCCTCCCGTCGGAATCCCTTTGTCTGACAACTTCCTGAGAGACTGGCGCTTTGCTTTATCAAAGTTTTTTCAGAACCTGTGAGGCAGATCGAAGTGGACACCATTCGAGAAATTCAGCTGGTTTTCGGTGAAAATTTTCACGGCTGATGAGAGATTATGGAGTCTTACTGTTGCTTTAAGGACTTCCCACGGAGCGGGACATCGCGCCGCGCTCTGAGGCGCCGTCGTCAGCCTGTTTCGAGCTGAAAACCTCCAAATTTAAGCCTCTGTTGACCCAGGACATCGTGAGAGAACAGAGAAGTTTCAGAAGAGCCCGGGATCATCAGTTTATCCGGACATTCCACTGTTCAAGGAGATTTTGTAATGAAAGACGTGTCGACAGATTGGCGCGTCGGCAGGCAGCCGGCGCGGCGCCACAGGAAAAACACCTCCGTGTTGATAACCATTTGTAAAAAACAGGCGGCTTTTGATGGCTTTCAGTAGAGTGAGTATCTGAGAAATTGTTTAACAGCTGGACATGTTCCAACTTGTCCTTAAGGCTTCCAACGGAGGTGTTTTTCCTGTGCCGCCGACCGCGCCGGCTGCGTCCCGACGCGCGGACCCATCCGCACGTCTTTCATTACAAAATCTCCTTTAACAGTGGAATTTCCAGATAAACTGCTGATCCCGAGCTCTTCTGAAACTTCTCTGTTCTCTCACGACGTCCTGGGTCAACAGAGGCTTAAATTTGGAGGTTTTCAGCTCGAAACAGGCTGATGACGGCGCCTAAGAGCGCAGCGCAACGTCCTGCTCCGTGGGAAGTCAAAGTGACAGTAAGACTCCATAATCTCTCATCAGCCGTTAAAATTTTCACCGAAAACCAGCTGAATTTCTCGAATGGTGTCCACTTCGATCTGCCTCACGGGTTCTGAAAAAATGTTGATAAAGCAAAGCGCCAGTCTCTCAGCAAGTTGTTAGACAAAGGAATTCCGACGGGAGGGGTGGACCACTCCTCACTCAAAGCCTGCCCACAGGCGAATGATGTAACCGACAGCTGTGAAAAAACTCTCGCATGCCCACGAGGGTTCAAGCTTGTCTGATGTAATCGCACGTGATTCAAATCCATATAATTTTTGAAAAAAATAAAAAGGTCGATACTTTTCTCACAGACCTCGTATTTTAAAAATCGTCTATTTACTTCAAACTCCTGATCACTTCAAGGATGCTACATGGATCTGCTAAATATAACAGAAATACACAGGAGGTGTGTGAAGTACTCCAACACCTAAATACCAAACATCTGTAACTTATCTAAATCTCTCTCAAACCTTAGGGTTTTATTAAAGCAAGATTAAATCCTTTACAATCAATCAGCCCTCTTTCTACCTGAATGTAGACCCCAGGCCTCAAAAGGTGTCGCATTTTCTCCAGGATCTCTTTCTGTAAAGCATCCCAGGTCACAGTGCGATCCATGTACAGTACAAAAGGAAGGCCAAATCTAAATGGCATAACACAAACTGATTAGCTCCTGACCAATACATAAGAATCTGTGCAGAAGTAGTTTAAAAAGGTTTGCAATACAATTTTCATAGAATATACAATTGTTTTTAAGCAACAACAAAAGCAGTCATTACACAAAGAATTTTTAGTGAAGCATAGTTGCACATAGTGAGTGAAGGATGTTATAAAGTAATCAGAGACAGGATTTTTTTCCCTAAATGATATTTTGATGGGTAATGCCAGTTTTCTTTCCCTCACAAAAATGTCACACTGTCCCCAGCAAAGAAATATTGTTTTGATTTACTGAGGGGTTTTTTTTTTGACAGAATGAACAGCAAAACTTCTGCTACATATATGACAAATGATCCATACAGATCACCAGTCTGTGACCAAAAGACTGATTTTGCTTCCTGCCCTTGCTACATCTCCACACATGGAACAGATGGCATCATCAATCTCAGTCTAGAAATGTACTTATGTGAAGCACTGAAGACAAAAGAATATCTGGATGGATACTTTGCCATCTTAAAAGCAAACATTTTGTATTTTTATACTGCTGTCTGATCAAATAATTTTCACAGAACACTGACCTCTTAGCGCAAACATCACAAATGCAGTGATTTTTATTGCCATGAAACCATATAGTTGCTCATAGATCTTCACCTCTTTTCTAAGCCTTGCTTCCACACCTCTTTCACATAACTTCATGCTGTGGCTGGTCAACTTTACACCCCATATAGTTACTGCAGCTCTGTATATCACCCTTATTCTTAAAAATTGGAATCGGTACACTTCTCCACTCCTCAGGCATCCTCTCACTTTACAAGATTTTATTGAACAATCTTGTTAGAAACTCCACTACCATCTCTTCTAAACATTTCCATTCCTCTACTGGTATGCCATCTGGACCAATTAACTTTCCACTCTTCATAGCTGTCCTCCTCGCTTCTTCCTTACTAATCCGCTGCACTTCCTGATTGTCCTCTCCACATCACTCAGCCTTCTCTCTCACTTTCATATTCTTTATTTTCTTTCTTTACTGTATTTGTTTGTAGACACTGACAAACTCAGACTTTGTTGTCTGTAAACTACCCCAGAAGAGTTACCAATATGATCTCACTAAACACAAAATATGCAAAATCAGAAGTTCAAAGGCTTGTCTCAGGAATTATTAGAATACCTTATGAAATGATGAAGAATATGGGACATAAGACTGCAAAGGGCTCTGGCTCCAGAGCCCATGCTTTCATTGTTTTTCCCACCAAATAAGCTTATATGGGGGGGAAAAAAAATCCTCAGAGTAAAGAAAGTGTGTAAAAACTGTGTAGTGTTTCAGACAGACCATCACTTAGGGGATGAACAAGAAGCAGCCACCCTCACTGACAAGATCGTATTACATGAGGAACCCGTGGACGAATTCAGTGTTATTATAATTATTTACTTAGAATTTTCCTGATGTCTCCCCTCCGTCTGTGTGAGAAATGGTGCTTAAAAGTTCAAAATGAAGAAAAACAAAAAATACTGTATTGGTCTGAACATAAGATGACCCTGCTTTTTCAAGATACAGTTGAGGAAAAATACTTTGTTTTTGTTTGTTTTTTTAAGAAAATACTTTTGATTGAAAATTATGCTAACAAAAGCAGACTGAATACAACAAACAGTGGTGCAAATAACAGTGCAAACTGGCTCCTCAGATCATGTCAGTCAGTCAGTCGATTCCTACGCTATAGCAGTCTGGTCTGTTTGAGGTTTGTTCCAAAATATATATATATATAAAAGAGTTGTTGGGAGGAGTTCATAGGAACAGCAACAGAAGGGATTCTGGGAGAACTGAAATTATAAATAATTGTGATTTATTCCGTTTTATGATGGCTCTGGTGGCAATCTTATTAACGGGATGCAGAGAAGTGGTTGTAATGTTATAATATAGAACAACATTTGGCACTATGAGTGTAAATTTTAACTCACAGACAGACTTCCACCTCTCATTTGGCTGCTGTGTTTGGTGATGAAGATAACATTTTAGAGTTATTGTCACCATCTACTGTTGTGTTGTGGATGTACATAATGTGAAAGTTTTTGTCTGCAGTTACAAGATGACCCTGTGTTTTTCAGATCTATTTTCGGATGAGAAAAAAAAAACTAATCTTATTTAGGTCAATAAGGTAAATCAAGTCAGCACACAGCTGATTAACAGTGTTGGGGAAAGTAACTTTGGAAAGTTACTTCATTAGTTAGTCTATACAGTTATATTTTACAGTTACTTCTTACATTTACTTCATTAGTAGCTGCGGACACCTTGTCGGCAGCTGCTGAATGTAATTAATAAAGTTACTCAATCTAATTTGGTTATTTTTAAGATTTAGTACTCAGAAAAGTAACTATTAGTTACTTTGCTGATTAGTTACTTTTCTGATTGCTCAATTTTACGAGTAACCAAGTTAGATTACTCGTTACCTTATTAGTTACATTACTTATTAGTTGCAAGTTTTCTGCAGATTCTAATAAAGTAATTGCATAAAGCTGCTAATGAAGTAACTGCATAAAGCACCTGTATAAAGCAACTAAAAAAGCAAGCAACTTGTCAAAGTTACTTTCCACAACACTGCTGATTAATAAGCATGCAGGACTGGTCTGACGGTCAATGTATCAATGTTGCAGAAGTGCTATCAGGCGCACCCCCCTTAAGAAAAGAAGCACAGAATTTTTAGAGGTCTTTGCTTGTGTGTGACAGATTGTAACACCATGAAACAACCTTAAATATTCTGAGATGCAGTACCTCTTTCCCTGGTGACCGGTGCAAGCTCTGTTACACACCAAAAGGATCATTTTTTCTGGTCCCAAATTTTTATTGGGTGATGCAGTTACAGGTGTCATTGCACCCTGCATGAAAGATGGAGTCCTGCTGATGTCTGTCCCATACTTGAAGTTGTTATGATTCAGGTTTGCTAAAAGACTTCCTGTAAAACAGAGGAACATGCCATAATCACCCCTTGTAGCAATCCAAGTGTGAGAAATCACAATATTTGTAAAATTGGAAAGTCTAACTTGCCTCTTTTTGTGCGTATGTTCTCCAGTTTAAAAGACTCTGGTGTCTCAAATGCAAAGATGGAATCACTCTCTTGGATAATGTCAAGATCATCATCATCATCGCAAAAAGAACGATGAAAACCATCATAATACATTTCAGTCAACACGAACTGAAAGAGAATAGTATTAATTTAAAATGAGCAACAAATCATTAAGTTGTTCAAATAAATATTCTAATAGGGATGGGTATTGATAACATTTTATCGACAGATACCATTATTGATTCTGCTTATCGATCCGATTCCTTATCAATTCCCTTATCGATACCTCTTGTGAATTTTCTGTGTACTAAAGTAGGCTTTACAGGTTTTCTATGTCAACACTTTATTGAGTCTTAAAGTAAATAAATATGAAACTGGTCACTGGATCCTTAAACTCTGGACATAATAAACTCTACATGGCGAATCCTTGTTCTCTGGACATAAATAGAAATAAACAAAATCTGTAATTTTTGTCAAAAGCATTTTCTTTCAGACATTATTAACATGAATGTCTTTCCATACATATGAGCTGAGCTCTTGCAGCTGGCTGTGCTGTACTTCAGGATGTAATTCATAAAGACAGCAGGACATCTCATTTTGGGAGGAAAAAAAAAAGTTTTAGTCAATTGTAGTTTATTGTCTGTATTACAGCGTTTGGAAAGAGGTGTCATTTTATTTAAAGCGGCAATTCGTTTTGAAGTTATTAATTTCGAGCGGACTCTGTCTTGGCAGAGAGCCGCGGAGCATTTGGAGATGTGCCAACAGAACGGAGGACGATTCTTTTTTCTTGACTGCAACAAGACAAGAATCCCAGTTAGTGACTTTAATCCACACAAAAGTGACTCACGATTGACATATTTTGCCGCTTCTGAAGAGCAGCGAATCAAAGAACCAACAAGTCAACAGATCGAAGCATTGCTTCATTGGTTCACACTTCAAAGTGGAGTTGCGCCGCGGAAGCGGTTGATTACAGAGCCGCTGCAGGGTCTGCATCAAGATAGAGAAATGATCATTTTCCCGACAAACACCCTAAAAAAAACAACGGCCGCTCTGAAGGACCGATAAGGGAATCGTTAAGCAAAATCACGATTGATATCTGTGGATCGAATCATTTCTTAACGATACCCGAAAACAACTAGTTCTCGATACCCAATCCTATATTCTAACCATGAAATAATATCACAGCATCAGTGTCATATAACACCAAAGCGCGCTCTCTCTCTCTCTCTCTCTCTCTGTCTGTCTGTCTGTCTGTCTGTGTGTGTGTGTTCTGCCACCCACCCAATTTCACATCAAGTGCCAAAATTCTTGTGCAAGTGAATGCAATCAAAGGACAACAGTTACACATACACAGTAGATATGTGACTGCCCAAACTAAACAGGCCAAAGGAGGAGTGTGCATGTGGTTTGTTTTTAAGAAAATGCAGTTCAAAATAAAAAAAACTGCTTGCATTTAAGAAGACCTAGGTGGAATGAAATCAAGGCGAGATAACCATTTGTCAAAATCCTTGCTTTTAGTTACATAGTAGCTCTATCATAAATGTGTGCACTCTGCCCTTACAATTCTGAAGGCAAATAGGTTTATAAAAATGTTTGACAGAGATAACCAGGATTATTGTGCATTTATAACAAACTAGTGATCACAGGCTGTACCGGCTTAAAGAACATGGTGCTAACACTGAGTGTCAAGAATACAGTGTCATGTTGGCAGACCCTGTGCTGATAAGAGACAGGAATAGCACCTGGTCCATTGGGATCTTTGTTTCACGTGACACAGCATCTCTGAGGCGATAGACAGTACTGTTGAGAGGTACGGCAACGCCAATTCTCATACAATGAGAGTACTTCCCCTGATAGACCACGGTCACATACAGAGGCCTGCCAAAAAGTAACAACAAAAGAACAGAGTTCACTATCTTTTGCTCATTTACCAATAAGACACCTGACATAAATCAGCAAGCAAAAATATGCATAACTTCACTGCTAGCAGAACCTTGTTTAAAAGATGGTAAAATATGGCACCCAAGCACTGCTATGGATAAAATTTGTAATTGTGAAATGCTCAAACAATCATGATGATTGTTTGCTTTTCCCCCACAGGGCAAAAATTAAATAAAATAATCTCCTTCAGGATCAGCCTGGTTAAACCTGGTAATTTACTTTGTTTTTTTGTTTGTTTGTTTTGCTTTGAGGAGTGGCAGCCATGTATCTCATCCCATACTACTGAGTCATAATAAATATTACATTAATCCACTTCCTTATTATGTCCGCCAAGGATGTAATAAAATGACCTGCGTTTATTTGCCTGTCTGTCTGTTAATAGGATTACCTTAAACTACTGCATGGATTTTGACAAGATTTTCACTACTGATAGATATTCGGCCAAGGAAGAACCCATTCAATTCTGGAGTTGATCTGGATCCAAATTCTGGATCAAATTTCACTTTATACACGCTTTGAAAGATTATGTGAAAACTACTTCATGGATTCTCACCACATTGTCACCACGGACGAATATTAGGCCATGGAAGATTCCATTAAATTCTGGAGGTGATCTGGATCAAGTTTCACTTTATATAGTCTTTGAAGGATTACATCAAAACTACTTCACTGATTCTCACCAAATTGTAACCACAGATACATACATATTAGGCCGAGAAAGACTCCATTAAATTTTGGAGATGATCTGGATCTGAATCTGGATTCTGGATCAAGATTTCACCTTATATATGCTTTGAAGGATTACGTCAAAACTACTTCATGGATTCTCACCAAATTTGCACCACAGATAGACATTAGGGCATGGAAGAATCCATTACATTTTGGAGGTGATCCAGATCCGGATTGGTAGACGTCAGAAATCTCTGATTGCTCTTGTTGTATAAATTAATCTTATCTGAACAGGGCAAAACTCATTCATCTTTCAATGATATACTCCATTACTGTGATGTGTGGGAAAGTGCTCTTTCTAAAAATAAAAGTTGGTAGCCTGAACGTGTGAATACAGTGTGAATAAGAATCAGTGGGGGAGTGGACAGGGGACAAAATCGTGCTCAAGCATAAGCCAAGGCAACCTACACCTAGTGTGCATACATCCTAAAAACTATTTTCTGCAAACATCCTGAGAGAAACGTGTTGTATTCAATTATTATCACCTCATGCTGTAGCACAGATCAGGCCAGAACTCACCGAGTGTGCGGTAGTGGAATCGGTAAGGAGATACAGAGGAAGGGATCAAATGTGTTGCTCTGTTTTTGGCAATGTGGGCATGTAAGAGAGGACCTGTATAAAGAAGCAAAATAGAACATAAATTGCAAGAGACTAAGGCTGAACTTACTGGACAATCATATTAGTAGGACGTTGTGAGCCTACCTGTACTGAGCCTGAAACAGTTCTTGCACAAATGACCCAGCAGAGAGGGGAGGAGAAGGGCCCTCTATGTTTTGGTGATCTTCTTCAATGGGTGGCTAAAATAATAATAATACAATAAATAAATAAATAAATTTTATCAGCCAAAAATCAAACTAGTTTATCAGGATTCATAAGCCATTGTGAAAGCAATGAAACCTTATACATCATTAATGACCACTCCCAGCAACTGAAGAGAAAACACAGCTCAACGAGCTCAGAACATTCAAAAGAAAAACAAAGTGCACGCACACACAGATTACTGTCAGGCAATGTCACAAAAAGCTTTGTTTGCCTAACCTCTACTAGCTGGAGCATTTTGATTTTCCTTGTTAATTATGTGAGTGTGGTTTAAACAGAGAAGCATTTTTGTATAAACTTAACTCTGAGTGAATATCCTGCTGACACCTTTTGCAGTAAAAAAAAAAAAAGACAAACAAAAGCAAACTCACCTTTACGGCAGGCCTACTGTTGGGGTTGACAGTGTTGATGTCTTCGTGTACTCTGTCCAGCAACCACAGCAGAAATTCTTGAGCATCGTGCTGAGCATTGCCTTTAAACTGGGAGGCATTTTTTGAAACAGCATTCTGTAACAAACAGCATAGCTCAAATTAAATTAGGGCAACATCAACAGTGCACCAACCTTAAAATGACCTATATTTGTGTGCAATTAAGAGTCAAATCATAAAGCTTAACAGACAGTTAAAACAGGTCATCTGTCTCTTAAAAACATAATGTTTGAAACAAATATCCCCTGAACAGTGATGCAGTCTTGATGAAAAACACCTTCGAGTCTCCTAGAAACTACCTAGTCTTCTTAAATGATCACTTTAAAGAGAAATAAGCTGCTTCTTATCTTGTCCATGTGTGAAGCAGGCTTGTGCCAAATTCCGAGTTGAATGTCTCCCAAATTCCAATTCAATTCCATGAATCTGAATTGAATTTGAACTGAGGCTGCAAACAGGAAGTAGAATTCCAATTCAAATTTGAACTGAAGGAAGTAGAATTCAAATTGAAGGAAGTACAACTGAAAGTCCATGAAATAACAGTTGATAATTTTGGTGTATTTCAGAATCATGCTTTACAGTATATTCCATACATGACTGTTTTACATATTTCATACAAATATTATTACTATGAACTTCATGTACACATATTTTAATTACAGCAAATGTTTCTTATTGACAGTTAAGAAACAAGTTTAACACGTCCTGGACTGCTGATGAGGATGTCCTCAAGCTTGGTAAGAGATGCTCTAAACCTAATTTTGCCTACTCTTGAATATTGAAACTGTACTGCAGCTTGCATAGGTTAGTTCCTTAATGATGTAATGATGAAATGTATGGTAAATCTAGATTTTTTTTATATGTTTTTTTTTATTTAGGCCTTGGTTACATCAAGGAGCACCTTCCCGACCATGATGAGGGCCATCCTACAGACTCTAGCACCTCTGATGAGGACTTCTTCTCAAATATCAAGCACACACACAAGAGACAGTCAAACAGTTGGACGCTTACCTAACATGTGCAACAGAAAGTGTGACCATGTTAACGGCTTATTCTGCTGTATGTAGCCTCTCTCTTAAGTTGAACACAGCCATGCCTGCCTCTGCAGCATGCGAGAGGCTGTTCAGTGCAGCTGGATTAGTATTCAGGCCAAATCAGGCAGCTATCTGCTCCCACAATTTTGAGAACCAGCTACTGCTGAAGTTGAATAAGGACTTTTACTACTTTGACCATTGACATTTGAGAACTGTTCACACTAAGGCAGGGGTGCAATTTGGGCTTTTTTTCCCACCCATTATGTACAGTAGTGTTCAGAATAATAGTAGTGCTATGTGACTAAAAAGATTAATCCAGGTTTTGAGTATATTTCTTATTGTTACATGGGAAACAAGGTACCAGTAGATTCAGTAGATTCTCACAAATCCAACAAGACCAAGCATTCATGATATGCACACTCTTAAGGCTATGAAATTGGGCTATTAGTAAAACAATGTAGAAAAGGGGGTGTTCACAGTAATAGTAGCATCTGCTGTTGACGCTACGAACTCAAAACTATTATGTTCAAACTGCTTTTTTAGCAATCCTGTGAATCATTAAACTAGTATTTAGTTGTGTAACCACAGCTTTTCATGATTTCTTCACATCTGCAAGGCATTAATTTTGTTGGTTTGAAACCAAGATTTTGCTCGTTTACTAGTGTGCTTGGGGTCATTGTCTTGTTGAAACACCCATTTCAAGGGCATGTCCTCTTCAGCATAAGGCAACATGACCTCTTCAAGTATTCTGACATATCCAAACTAATCCATGATACCTGGTATGCGATATATAGGCCCAACACCATAGTAGGAGAAACATGCCCATATCATGATGCTTGCACCACCATGCTTCACTGTCTGCACTGTGAACTGTGGCTTGAATTCAAAGTTTGGGGGTCATCTCACAAACTGTCTGCGGCCCTTGGACCCAAAAAGAACAATTTTACTCTCATCAGTCCACAAAATATTCCTCCATTTCTCTTTAGGCCAGTTGATGTGTTCTTTGGCAAATTGTAACCTCTTCTGCACGTCTTTTATGTAACAAAGGGACTTTGCGGGGGATTCTTGCAAATAAATTAGCTTCACACAGGCGTCTTCTAACTGTCACAGGACTTACAGGTAACTCCAGACTGTCTTTGATCATCCTGGAGCTGATTAATGGGTGAGCCTTTGCCATTCTGGTTATTCTTCTATCCATTTTGATGGTTGTTTTCTGTTTTCTTCCATGCGTCTCTGATTTTTTGTCCATTTTAAAGCATTGGAGATCACTGTAGAAGAACAGCCTATTAATTTTAAAGTTTTCCCCTCTCCAATCAACTTTTTAATCAAACTACGCTGTTCTTCTGAACAATGTCTTGAATGTCCCATTTTCCTCAGGCTTTCAAAGAGAAAAGCATGTTCAACAGGTGCTGGCTTCATCCTTAACTAGGGGACACCTGATTCATACCTGTTTGTTCCACAAAATTGATGAATTCACTGACTGTATGCCACACTACTATTATTGTGAACACCCCCTTTTCTACTTTTTTTTACTAATAGCCCAATTTCATAGCCTTAAGAGTGTGCACATCATGAATGCTTGGCCTTGTTGGATTTGTGAGAATCGACTGAATCTACTGGTACCTTGTTTCCCTTGTAACAATAAGAAATATACTCAAAACCTGGATTAATCTTTTTAGTCACATAGCACTACTATTATTCTGAACACTACTGTAGATATTACAAGGTGAAGAGGTTTTTGTGTGTAGTATGTGTGTGTGTGTGTGTAGTATGTGTGTGTGTGTAGTATGTGTTCATGGTGAGGTTTACCTCTGGTAAACTTCAAAACAAAAAACACATGACACCATGCTTGTGTGACTATTTTTTGTTGTACTTAAAAAATGCACTTTTGCTTTCTGGCATGTTTTGTTCTGTAACTGTTCTACAGCACCTACAATTACAACTTAGCCACTGACATTTGACAACTTGGCTATTCTCCAGAGATAGACTCCATCTGGACCATTCAGTCCTGTTGCTGCATCCCCAGTGATATCATTTGCCAGTGTGGGGCTAATTCTCTTTCGATGCATACTGAAATGAGGGCAATTCTACGGAAACGGAATTACAATCTGAGCTAATCTGTCATGGTTAGATGCCATATGTCCAGATTTTGCTGCTGTTGTAATTCCGTTACCATATAATTGCCCAAGAGTTGTCTCTTTCTAGGTGCGGTGATTCAAATTAGAGAGCAGCTTTTTTTGTGTGTAGTATGTGTTCCATGGTGAGGTTTACCTCTAGTAAACTTCAAAACAAAAAACACACAATGCCATGCTTGTGTGATTATTTTTTGTTATACTTAAAAAATGTACTCTTGCTTTTGTGGCGTGTTCTGTGACTGTTCTACAGCACCTTCAGTCTACAGTCAATTACAACTTAACCACTGACATTTGACAACTTTTCACACTAAGGAGGAATGGGGGCAAGAGTTTTTCTGTGTACTGATTTGATTTCAGTATTGATGGGGAAAATAAAAAACATTTTCTTTAAGTTGGGTTGCTTCTTTCTGTAACATTATGTCCTTATTCTGCAACCAAGCCAGAGGTATTCGTGTTCTTAGAAATAGTATAAGAAATGCAAACTGAAATTGTACTTTCATACTTAAGTATTTTTGAAAGCAAGCGCTTCAGTACTTTCACTCAAGTATAAATTTAAACGTCCAACTTTCACTTGTATCCGAGTAACATTTGACCAGTAGTATCTGTACTTTCACTTAAGTACTGAAGTTGAGTACTCTGTCCACCCTTGACAGTAACATGGAAAAAGATAATAGACCTAAAAGGCCATCTGTACTAGATCATTTTGGTGAGCTAATTCCCACAAGGACACCAGGAAACCACCTAGCCATCTGCAAGTACTGCAATACTCCAATCTGTGGCTCCATCAAGACAACTTCAAATTTCAAACAGCATCTACAGTGGTCCCTTGTGTATCACAGGAGTTACGTTCTAAAAATAACCCGCAATAGGCGAAATCCGCAAAGTAGTCAGCGTTAGTTTTTACAATTATTATAGATGTTTTAAGGCTGTAAAACCCCTCACTACACACTTTATACACTTTTCTCAAACAGGCATTAACATTTTCTCACTTTTCTCTCCTGTGTAAACACTCTCTTTTTTCTTCTGGGCGAGAAGATTATAAACAGACACACACAGAACACAATGCGCGTGCTCTCCCTTCGCTCACTGCCTCCGGGGGTACGGATGCGGGACCCGCAAAGAATCCAAGTCACGGACACGGAGCTCTGCGGCTGCGGTATACCGAGACCCTGCGGCGCTGTGGATTTTTCCGCAAGAAATCACCATTAGGTGACATCAGGTATAATTAAGCAACTGGGAAGACTAAGGCAGAGAATCCAGTAGTCTTCACATACACTGCTGGGGAATGTAATGTAATTAATGAATTTAGAACAGTAAGGTGTTACTGAATTGTGTTGCAGTCAAATGTAATAAAAGTAATTCTAAAGTAAGGCATTGTGTCCTACAGTAAATATTAAATGTACACTGTAGGTATGCACTTGTAAATGACTAGAGCCCGACCGATATGGATTTATTGAGGCCGATGCCGATAACTATTTGGATGAAAAAAAAGCCGATAATTGATAAATCTAATGATTTGCCGATAGCCGATAAATCGGCCGATAGTGAATCTGAATGTTTCAACCTCTTAGCAGTAAACGAAAGTTTTTCATGCTAGAAATAAGGTCTACACAACGTGGGCTTAATAAAAAGCATGACCAATGCAGTGAAGCACATTTGACACATTACTACATAACTAAAAGTTAATCAAACTGAGTTGAACTGAAACGGGAGAAATGTGGGGTGAATGTAATCGCAAAGTTATTACAAACAACATCCTTATAAACTTACTTGTATGCTTTTTGTCAGCCGATCAGTGCAATGTGAAGGCAAACTACGGGAGCCGGTGATGAACACATTTCAGCAGGGATGTAAGCAGCTCTCAGTTGAATGGAGTCAGAGCTCCATCTACTGGACAAACGGTGCAAGGACATTTTACATTGCCACCACAAACATTATTTCAGTAACTGTTCTGTTTATGAGAAATTATCGGCGTTCTATCTGCAAAATTTCAGCCGATAGGGAGTACTTTGAAAAGGGCTTATATCGGCCGATAATATCGGCCGGTCGATATATCGGTTGGGCTCTATAAATGACTTTTTATTGTGACTCAAGTGCTGCAGGCCATATTTATCAAGAAAGCAAATCATTTGTAGAATGCATTACACTATACTCTCTTGAGAACATTTTAGGTTGAAATAAATAACATGGCTTTTTTGCTTACAGTGAAACATCCTGAAATCTTGACTGAGTCTGCAACCAGCAGTCACACAACCCAACCAAACCAAGATGCAGATGACGGTCATCCTCC
The DNA here is from genome assembly GCF_902500255.1 of Thalassophryne amazonica. Classification (NCBI taxonomy): domain Eukaryota; kingdom Metazoa; phylum Chordata; class Actinopteri; order Batrachoidiformes; family Batrachoididae; genus Thalassophryne; species Thalassophryne amazonica. The sequence continues at coordinate 16,406,693 of NC_047118.1, forward strand.
AGCAACAACTTCAAACTCTAAGTGGTCAACGTCAAGTTGTTCTCACCAATAGCATTGTAACATACATTGCAAATGGTCTGCTCCCCCTCTCGACTGTTGAAAATAAGGATTTTATGAATGCGTTTCAACTGGCCCAACCATCCTTCACAGTGCCATCTAGAAGAGCTCTCATCCAGAACCTTATCTCAAAACGCTCAGATTATGTAAAAGCACATCTGGCTAGTCCAATCGGAAAAGCTCACCATATTTGCCTGACAACAGATCTATAGTCAAATGGATCAATGAGGTCATTCTATGGGATGACGGGCCATTTTATTGTTGATTTGGATTTGCAGAGCATTGTGTTGAGCTGTCAGCATTTTAAAGGCAGGCACACAGCTGAGAATATTTGTCAAGTTTATAAGGATGTTCTTGAGAATTTCAAAATTCAGAACAAAGTCTCTTTCATTGTAAAGCCCCTTTCACATCGGGCCTGCTTCAAGTTGCATATATGCTGTGTATTTAATAACGCAGGAATGTCTGCGTCAGGTGCGCGCAGCAGGGGGCGAGAAGCTCGAGGAGAGGAGGTGAGACCGCCGAGGAGCTGCAGCCAGGCTGTAATGAGCAGGTGTGCACTCTGATTTCTTTTCTAGTTTATCTTTCTTCTTGTGCAGCGCTGTAGGTGTGAGCTCTGATTTCTCTTCTAGTTTCTTCCTGTGACCGTGGAGCTGCAGCCGGTGATCGCGCATGCGCGATCTGTCTGTAGGTGGACATGGCGATGTCCTCCTTGAGGAGATGTGGAAATGTCCTCTGTGAGGACACTGGATGTAGACATGTCCTCTACCTGACCATCAGTCTGTGAGCAGGGGCTGATGGACTTTATTTAACACAATCATGAAAGAACTCATGAGGAGGTGAGAGCGCTGAGGAGCTGCAGCCAGGCTGTGTGATTTATAGCTCAGCAACAATGGAGCACAGCAGAAATCATAAATTGGCATTGGGTAGCCTTATATTGTGTGGGTGTGGCATCCAGTCATGTTAAGTACCGTTACATTGCCTCAACGTTCATGAAAAATACTTCCTTTCTGCATCCAGTGCTCTACACTGAAAATCTGTGAAATGTGAAAGGGGCTTAACTGACAATGCTAAAAATATGATAAAGGCATTCACACTATTTCTACCACATCATGTTAAGAGTGAAGAGTACAAGGAGGATAATACCTCTGATCTAGAAGTGATCAATGTAGAGGAGGAAATTGCATACTTTCCTCCGTAAAAACATCCTGCTAAGCCCATAGTCTACAACTACTAGTCTGTGGTGATGCAGAGGATGCCGGCTCAATAAAAACCCTCCTAACTAAAGTTCAGAAACTTGTATCTTTTTGCCATAAATCCACGCATGCTACCGATGTCCTGGAGGGAATGCATAAACCTCAACCTGCTAATGTCATCCGCTGGAATAGCCAGCTAAAGATGTTGAGGTCAGTCCTTTCAGTTCCCAGCGATGTCCTTGCTGAGCTCAATTGCTCTATCCAGCTGTCTGCACATGAATTCAAAGTCATCCAGGAGCTTTGTGAAATCAGTGACATCAAGCTTTGTGATCCCTTGTATCAGAGGCTTACGACATACAATTAAAGATGTGAGGATGACTGGGAACAAAAAGTTTGTGCCCACTTTACAAACTTCACTTGATAAACATCTTCAAAAATTTGAGGACATGGAGTCCTTCCAGTTGGCTGCCACGCTTGATCCCAGATTCAAACTGGACTGGTGTATTGGTGAAGAGCACATCCAAATTAAAAAAAATCTCCTCTCTGCAAAAACCAAATCCACCTCCCCAAAAGTCAATGACACAGACATCAGTACCCAGAAAAGGAAATGCCCCAGACTCTTTTCCGACATGGAAAGCCAATCGGCTACTGTTACTTGGCTATAAGGAATTTCACTGAATTGCAATTAATTGAATTCACTTCCTTTAATTCCAATTCAACATCCTGCAGGGTGGAGCCAATTCAATTCAAATTCCAATTCCTCAAATGAATTGAAATTCCAAATTCTGAATTTTGCACAAGACTGGTGTGAAGGGAGGGGAATGAGGAGGAGGGCAGTGACTGAACAGTCCACCTCTCTTCCACAGAGCGGGTGGTGTGTCACAATAGATACAAACCGCAATGAGTAATTCCACTAAAAGGTAAAACAAAGAAATTCCACATATTGCAACCTCTTTGATTGGAGTACCTAAATACTGCAGGCATAGACATACAGGGCTTTTGCCCAGTAACCAAGGGGACCGGGTGCTTGTCAAATTTGGTGGAACTCCTGCAGATTAAATGCCAACCATTTAAAAAGGAGGGTGGAAGATGATCTTTGTCCCTACCTATTAAATGTCTGTAACACAGTAGTGCACATGCATGCAAAGCAGCCAACTTCCTCCAAGACTAGGCATTTTATGCAAATTATGTATATGAAACAAATGCTTGAAAAAAAAGAAAAAAAAAAACGCTACAAATTTAATCACTTATGTTTCTTTTTTACTTGCAGAGACCCTGACGTTTATGTTGATGCCAAGCAAGACTCAGGAAAATGCCAAGATTAACCATACTACAGCAAACAAAAATTACTGAGTTTTGGCACCAGACCAAGAGTGTCAAACAGGTGCAGTGACTTTATGCAAAAACTAACAAAATGCAGGGCCAATATTGACATTGGTATGAAAAACGTCAACCTTTCAGCTTTCTATCTAGCCATAAATTTATTTCCTATACATACAGTAGTGTTCAGAATAATAGTAGTGCTATGTGACTAAAAGATTAATCCAGGTTTTGAGTATATTTCTTATTGTTACATGGGAAACAAGGTACCAGTAGATTCTCACAAATCCAACAAGACCAAGCACTCATGATGCACAGTCTTAAGGCTATGAAATTGGGCTATTAGTAAAAAAAAAAAAAGTAGAAAACGGGGTGTTCACAATAATAGGAGTGTGGCATTCAGTCAGTGAGTTCATCAATTTTGTGGAACAAACAGGTGTGAATCAGGTGTCCCCTATTTAAGGATGAAGCCAGCACCTGTTGAACATGCATTTCTCTTTGAAAGCCTGAGGAAAATCAGGGCTGTGAAATGAAAATTGTGAAATCCGAGGAAAATTCGCAAGGGGCCTGCCCCCCCCACCCCCTTAAATTTTCATCTACAGATACATTTTTAACATCTCCTGGAAGAACAAATCTCAAAAAAAATTAGTGCATATTTAAATGATCCTGGATTCAACCTTTCATTTGAACCGTCAATGATGATGTTGAAATTACAGAATATGATTTTCCTTTTAATTGTAAACCAAAGTATGCATTAACTCAGAACAATTAAATTACATGAAATTCATGAAGACTGAAAAGACTGTTAAACCATGTCAAAAACCATAGCTAAAGCTTGTAGAATATTTTAAAAATCAGGGTAAAATACCAATACCTTCTAAAAAAAAAGCCACACATTCTTGTGTAAATTCCTGTAAATCCACTCAAAGCCATGTCTTTTTTTCCCATGAAAAAAGTCTACATTAGTAAAAACTAATTTCCATTGTTGTGTAAATTCATGTAGCCCGTTCATCTTTCAGATGTGTTCATGAAGCCAGCAACCATTCCACGAATTCTTGTGCTTATCACACTTTTTCAAACAGTCTTTCACGCCATCTTCGCTCTGTCTGATGTCGCTCCGTGACACAGGCATGCTGCAAAGTTCTTTTTTTAAAAACTTGAAAGTTCTAAAAGTTTGCGATGTCCACATGCTACTTTTAGCTAAGCTTCGCACAGGAGCCACAGTGTCACCGCAGCAACCTACCAGTCCTGCTTTATGACAACTGTCGTAATAGCCAGGCTTTGAGCGGCTTTTATTCTCCTCGAAACTCCGCGGATCCGAGGAAACTGATTTGTATCTGTAACACACAGATCAGTATCCGTGGACTTATAAAACTTGCATGATGTCGTAAAAAAAGCACGCTTTGCGATAAGCATTTTAAAAACTCATTAACGATCACGATGAAAGAGTACAACACTAACACACCCACCCCCCTCCCCATGATGAAATCCGTGGAATCACGCAGATCCGCAGAGTTTTCACAGCCCTGGAAAATAGTACGTTCAAGACACTGTTCAGAAGAAAAGCATAGTTTGATTAAAAAGTTGATTGGAGAGGGGAAAACTGATACGAAGGTGCAAAAAATTATAGGCTGTTCATCTACAATGATCTCCAATGCTTTAAAATGGACATAAAAATCAGAGATGCGTGGAAGAAAACAGAAAAACAACAATCAAAATGGATAGAAGAATAACCAGAATGGCAAAGGCTCACCCATTGATCAGCTCCAGGATGAGCAAAGACAGTCTGGAGTTACCTGTAAGTGCTGTGACAGTTAGAAGACGCCTGTGTGAAGCTAATTTATTTGCAAGAATCCCCCACAAAGTCCCTCTGTTAAATCAAAGACGTACAGAAGAGGTTACAATTTGCCAAAGAACACATCAACTGGCCTAAAGAGAAATGGAGGAATATTTTGTGGACTGATTAGAGTAAAATTGTTCTTTTTGGGTCCAAGGGCCACAGACAGTTTGTGAGACGACCCCCAAACTCTGAATTCAAGCCACAGTTGACAGTGAAGACTACTACTACTATGGTGTTGGGCCTATATATCGCATACCAGGTATCATGGATCAGTTTGGATATGTCAAAATACTTGAAGAGGTCATGCTGCCTTATGCTGAAGAGGACATGCCCTGAAATGGGTGTTTCAACAAGACAATGACCCCAAGCACACTAGTAAACGAGCAAAATCTTGGTTCCAAACCAACAAAATTAATGCCTCACAGATGTGAAGAAATCATGAAAAACTGTGGTTATACAACTAAATAATAGTTTAATGATTCACAGGATTGCTAAAAAAGCAGTTTGAACATAATAGTTTTGAGTTTGTAGTGTCAAGAGCAGATGCTACTATTATTGTGAACACCCCCTTTTCTACTTTTTTTTACTAATAGCCCAATTTCATAGCCTTAAGAGTGTGCATATCACGAATGCTTGGTCTTGTTGGATTTGTGAGAATCTACTGGTACCTTGTTTCCCATGTAACAATAACAAATATACTCAAAACCTGGATTAATCTTTTTAGTCACATAGCACTACTATTATTCTGAACACTACTGTATGCTTTGACATACATGTCAACCTTTACGGATTGTCCGTAAATTATACAGATTTTTCTGAGTTTCAGAGTCATACGGACGTACAAATAAAGTCTTACGGATATTCAGGGTTTGGTCTGCAATCGGCCGTTTCTGCAGCCCGACTCCACTTTGAAGCTTGAGCCATTGAAACAATGCTTCGATTCACTAGTTCGTTGGTTCTTTGATTCACTGCTCTTCAGAAACGGCAAGTCCACTTCTTAACCCCTCTCAAAGCCATTAAAATACCGTGAGTCACTTTTGTGTGGATTAAAGTCACTAACTGGGATTCTTGTCTTGTTGCAGTCAAGAAACGAGAATCGTCCTCCATTCCGTTGGCACAGCTTCAAATGCTGCGCAGCTCTCTGCCGAGACAGAGTCGGAATTAATAACTTAAAAATGAATTGCCGCTTTAAATAAAATGACACCTCTTACAAACGTTGTATTACAGACAAGAAACTACAATCTAGGGCTGCAGCTATCGAATATTTTTGAAATCGAGTATTCTATTGATTATTTTATCGATTAGTTGGATAAAAAAAGTACTTTTTTATTTTTAAACAATATCAGTAATGGCAGGGCTCTCCCTAAGCAATGGCACAATGTCGCTGTGCCATCATGCAGATTTTTAAGTTTAGGGTGTTCCCTCTCTCTGTTTTCCCAGGTAATTATTTTTTCACATTATTAAGTTTTGGAGCTTTGCCAAACCATAAGCCCAGGCGCTCTGTGAAATCTTCAGTCTGCGGACAGGACATTCTTTTTTTTTTTTCTTATTGCACATTTCATTTGCACTTTTTATTACTATGATTTATTCAGTGTTTAGTGTATATTTCTACATGCCGTACAGAGCAGCTCAAACCAAAACTCAAATTCCTTGTTTTCTGTGGATACTTGGCGAATAACAAAGCCTTTGAAAAAACGGCTGTGAAGTGCAACATTTCCACCACAGATGTACTGATAAATTAACTCGACAGCCTGTTGATAAAAACTCTAATCAAATCTGAAAAAAAGCTTCTTTTTTTTTTTTGAATAGTTAAACATGATTAATTTAAAGTGCACTTCCTTTCACTTCATCTGCAGAGGTGGAAAGCAGCCAGTGGAGCAAACCATGTTTAAAAAAAATAAATAAATAAAAAAAATATATATATATATATATATATATATATATATATATATATATATATATATATATATATATATAAACACACTGCTTCACTTTAAATGGATAATAGGTCCGTTTCAGACGATCAGCACAGAACCTCTCTCTTAAAAGGCTTTATTTTCCTCAGCATGTGGCTTTGTAAACTTGTAGCATCGCCTGCTACATTGATTAGCGCTTACATTAGTTATGGGCATGCTCTACGGTCTTCTTGTTTTTTTTTTGTGGGAGTGTTACAGTGCCACCTACAGGCCTGGCATATGTACTACAGCTTTAAAAGAAGCTTTGAGGCAAAGAATTTGCCTCTAACATTTTTTGTAATTGAATTATTCAAATTACTCGATTAATCGTTTCAGCCCTACTACAATCAACTAAAATGTTTTTTTTCCTCCCAAAATGAGATGTGCTGTATTCTTTATTATAAATTACATACAAATGTGCAGCACAGCGCAGCTGCAAGAGCTCAGCTCATATGTACGGAAAGACATTTATGCCAATAATGTCTGAAAGGAAATGCTTTTGTCAAAAACTACAGATTTTGTTTATTCCTATTTATGTCCAGAGATCAAGGATCCACCATGCAAAGTTTATTTATGTCCAAAGTTTAAGGATCCAGTGACCAATTTCATATTTATTTACTTTAAGACTCAATAAAATGTTGTTCAATTTCAATTTAATCGGCTTATAAAGTGCCAAATCACAACAAAATCCCTCTCAAGGCACCTCACATAGAACATTTCAACATAAAAAATTAAAATAAATAAAAAAAAATAAAAAAAAATCAAATACATAATTAAGAACAGAAGTAAAAGAATAAAACAGATAAAAAATAAAAACTATTCATAAGAGAATAAAAACAGGCTTTAAGTCTTGACTTAAAAATGTCCACGGACTCCAACTGTCTCACGGTCGCAGGAAGACCGTTCCACAGAGCAGGTGTACGATAAGAAAAAGCTCTTTGACCTGCTGACATAGAAAACCTGTAAAGCCCACTTTTAGCACACAAAAAATTCACAAGAGGTTCCCTTGTGAATCGATTCCCTTATTCATATAAGGGAATCAATAAGGAATCGGATCAATAAGTGGAATCGATAATGTTATCGATATCAATACAATCTTGTCGATACCCATCCCTAATAAACACAGCGGCGAAGTCGAGGATCATCGACATGAGAGTCTGCAACATTGGCACTGGTGAGGCGATTTTCAATACACTTGATGAAGTTCGGAGGTATGACTTATTTTGTTCATTATATTTTATTTATTTTTCATGTTATTAATGTATTTCCACTACTGACACACAGTTCTTGTTTCTGTAAAAAAAAAAAAAAAAAAACTAAATTTGACACATTCAGTTCTATAAAATTCAGCTTAACGCATGAATACTAGATCTCTATCGTTTGAAATTTAACTGTGGAGGAAATACTAATGATCCTGACTAATGTCATTGTGGTAACTCATAATATGTAGGCAAAAATCCAGTTATGTGATACTGCTATGCGGTTGTATGTACTGTAATAAAACTGACTTTGGTGCGATTTGGAGGTTATAAGCATTTTGTGCTGATTTTATGGATTTTCTCACTTGGTTATACAGGTGGACCTTCAAAGGGGTTGACAAGTATGCTTTGACCATTTTCTTTGCTGATAAACTGTTGCACATTTTTTGGGACACCCAATATATATATATATATATATATATATATATAAAACTGGGGTAGTGGCCAAGTGGTTAATGCGCTTGGTTTCATTTCAGAAGGCTCCGGGTTCAAATCCCACCCCTGCCACATTTCTCCATGTAATGTGGAGTTGCATCAGGAAAGGCATCCCCTAGTTGCTTCCGGTGTGTCGTGAGTACCTTGTATGGCAGCACCCTCACATCGTGGTGAATGAGCAGCATTATTTGTAAAGCGCTTTGTGCATCTGATGCAGATTGAAAAGCGCTATATAAATGCCGTCCGTTTACCATTTACGAGGTTCATATAACAGTTTAGGTGATTTGTTTTTTTTTTTAAACCGAGTTCAAAAGTAGGCTGTTGTTGATGCAGTACCATACCATTCGCAAACCGTGAATTGCTTTTATTAGTACAGCGCCCATTGTTCTTTAAACTACCCAGCAGCACGATTCATGCACAACCCAAACCTTAACCGCACACCTATTTTTTGATCTTGAAATTCATCAAATTCCTACTGTACAGCTTTGACGCCATTTTATCCTTCTTAATCTCATAATAATAATGGGCGTTTGTTCTTATATGCAGTACAGAATGGTGCAATGCACTACCATTTCAGTAGCAGCTTCGTTAAAACTAAAACTCTAGTTGAGGTTCATTGCGCTGATTTATACAACTCCACGTCATGAGAAGTACAGTCATGGCATCTTCCATCATGACTGTTGAGACATTACAAATCTCAGTTCATTACTTATAACAAATTATTTGTCTTTTGCCTGTGATATGATTGCATTCCTTATATATTAGTGAGCATGCCAGTTTTACAGTTTTTGCAAAGATGTCTGCAGTACTTTAAATTTGTCACTGATTCCAGACTACAAGTAGAAATAAACTCATCTAATACATTTTCCATCTTGCTTACACAACAAACAGTTGTAACAACTAGGGATGTCCCGATCCGATCACGTGATCTGAAATTGGGCCCGATCACGTGGTTTCAGACTTGATCGAAATCGGACGTTGCATCCCGATCAGCAATCCGATATAGATTTTATCCTGGTTATTTTGATCAGTGCTATTTCAAGCTCTTTATTGCAGATTAATGGGCCTTTCACGCGTCAGAAGCGTGAGACGCGTTGCTTTTTAGAGGACGGGAGCGCGGTCAAAGTTCACTGTAAACTGGGAATGGTGCAACATTTTTATTTTTATCTTCATTTTACATACAGTCCCAACTTTTTATGAATTGTGGTTGTTTCTGTTGCATTTCTGAAATTGTTTCTCCTCATCAGTCACGTTTTGTGCTTAAACACTGCATTAAGCCCATATTGAACAAATAAATACCTTTGGAAAGTAACAGCTGTTAAAGTTCAGAGTTCTCACCTGCTTTTTGTGATCTGTGCATCTGATCACCACCACAGCTTCTCCATGTCAGGGTTTTTTTTTTTTTTGTGGCTCAGTTCATTCATATATTCTCATTTTTTAAATATGTTTTTAAAGCTATTTGACCGTTTATTTCATCTCATGATCTCATAAATTCAGCATACGATGCGCACATGGTGTGAATAGGACGGTAACGGCAGAATCACACCTTTAGAGAAAGTTCAGAGAGAAGTAAAAGCTTCACGGTTTGTTTTGTTAACATGTTCACTCGGGTTAAAATCCTCTCTCTGCTCCGCGCTCGCTGCGCACTGATGGTTCTCAGACTGTAACGTGTCGCGCCTGCATTCAGGAATCTCCCTCACGCACCCCCTCCCTCCCAGCCTGCAGCCTGTTGACTCCGCGCGCGCGCACACGCACGCACGCACACACACACACACCAACAGCTCCACATTTTAGACGGCTTTTGAAGAAGACGGCCACTGTTTTAATCGGCCGTCTTATCCAAACGGCAGGACGGATCGCTCTTCAGCCTCCATGTTATTGCCCCGCCTTAAGACAAGAGCGAGGCTGCAGCACAATGATGTCAGATTCTGAGTCGTTTTATGCTTTGTGGATAAAATAATTAATTCACGGTAATCGCGAATATGAAAAATAATCGCGATTGACGAATACTGTAATAATTGTGACAGCCCTAGCTGGGATTTGAACTGAGGATCCTCTGCACTCAAGCCCAATGCTTTAACCACTAAACCATCACCTCCCCTCCCCTGATAGTCACACTGACCGGACAAAAGTAAAAGTCCCAATGCTTTTGTATGGTTTTCCATGTAATAAACACATAACGGATTTTGCACATCCAGAGGAGTCTGGATGTGCCCAGTAACAGAGGTACAAAATGAAGTTCAACACTGACACTTGCCTATTCGAGGAAAGTGGGACCATATTTCCTTAATTAAAGAGACCGTCCATTTATTTTTCAAACCGTGCTTAGACCAGGAACTTAAACGAGGCAAGCCAAAATTCAATGTTGGTGATTAACAAAATGCTGCTTGTTGCCTGAACTGTAATATTGTGTTACGTTTCACACATATCCCTGGGTGTGAAAAACCAAAACGCTTTAGATCAGAGCCCTCTGCATGGCTGTGAATCCTTTCCGCAGCCTGATGTGTACCTGCTAAATGACAGACACCACAAAAGGCTGTGATTTGACACTTTTACATTTCACTCACATATTTTACAAGTTTTTACAGTGTGCACATTGATTACATTTCAATCATGGATCAAATACATTTGGCAGAAACGTCCAACAATATCACCAACTTCACAACATGGAGTCAGAAACAGATGCTCAAATGACCTGCAATTCATAGAGGAAACTCAGGTTTTATGATTTTAAGGTACCACTTCGCAGTTGACTTAAAAAAACGAATGACCCTAGCAAAAGTAATCTTATTAATGCGCATAATGTATGGCGCTTATTTAAGGCAGGTGTTGATTTTTTCAGACGAAGTCTTGACCCGGTCATTAAATAATGCAGGTCCCGATTCAAGGTCAGGCTTTTAATCAAAGAAACACATAAGCTTAATTGGTGCTGAGGATTCCCCATAGATCCTTCTGCAACTAATCAGTTACATACATATAACGGATTTTGTCCATTTTATACATATAACAGATTTTGTCCGTGTTATACATATAACAAATTTCAATTATAACAGACAAAATTCACTGGTCCACCTGAATCTATTATATCCAAGTTTTACTGTATATAGTTTTAGCACTGTGTTGATTTCAGAAAATTGAAATAAACAAATTCTGGGGAGAGGCTGGGGTGTCTCAAACATGTTTGTTGAAACGAAGTGGCTACGGGTACGTACATCCGTATCTTCTGCGGGACTGCTAAAGGTACGGACCGAGGTTCACTGAAGATACGGACAATGTGCGGATGAGTGTTTGAAGCCTTGCCGGACATTTAGCCGCATATGGTACGGGTATGGACATATTTGCGCATTCTGATTGGTCGGTAAGACACCCTCCATATCTTTAGAACGATCTCTGTAGATACGGGTCCGTACCCGTAGCCACGGCCTTGTTGAAAAATCATTCTGTCCAAGGAAAATAAGAGTTCAAAGTGATCATTGAATACCCAGTGTGTGTGTTAAATTCAGACTACAACTGCTATACAAGTAGTTTAGTTGCAAGTCAGCTGTGTGATTTTCTAACAAAACTAATCACTATAAGATCCACTTATGACATTATCTTGCCTTGCACAATTGGTAACCTACCTTAAAATCCCGGCTATGCTGGGGGGTGTACTCAAAAGTCCATAATGCTCGAACAAGTCCTGACAGCTGCTCTGTTACTTCTCCTTTAGTCAGTGGACCTTTCTTTTGAAGATGCACACCATTTGTCTTTGTGCTGTCCTCATTCAGTTCCTCGTCTTTATAGTGCTCCAAAACAAGGTACTCAGCAAACAGTTCAGTGTTACTTAGGCACTGCAGGATTGCATTCATGAAGCAGGTATTGCCATGGTTTTTAAGCCCTGCCAGTCCAGGGACTCTCTCACCCGAGAGGAACCCCCCAATATCCCCATCAACCACGGGCACATCCTTACTCCCGGTCTTAAAGGCGGTAAATCCACCGTCATCTTTGTCGTCCTCTATTTGCACCTCAGATCCAAAGTGAGATAAGGCGGTCAGCGTCCTCAGGACTCTGCTCATAAAGCTGCCTACTGATCGCACAGAGCCTCGCCTAAAGAGCTTCTTGCTGAAACTCGACTTCTTGTCCTTGGTTGCGGCTTTGCACGACATGATTCTGGTTTTCCTTTTTGGCGGTGATCAACTTCACGGAAACATGCTTTGCATGGCGAGAGCCGCCTCAAAATAGCGAACAGCTTGTTGACGTTGAACCTTGTGCTGCAGGCAGCGCCAGGTGCGCAAAACAGAAGTCGGTGACCGCTAACATTTTAAATGAAGTAACTCTTAGCAAAACAAACGTGCAGCATTATTTGCTGAACGCTGCGCACTTCGCCTCAAGTCCACTACAATCTTCACTAAAACAGCGGCGACTGCTAGTTTTCTAAGAAATACAGCATTGCTACTCTTTGGGTCACATATTTCTGCGTGTAGTTGAGCAGCTTGCATCACAGTTACCTTGTTTTTGCGGTTTGTGCCCCGCAGCAATGAACTGGTTTTGCAGAGAGCGGAGGTAGCAGTCTCAGCTAACTCGGCTAATGTTAGCTACACAAACACGAAGAGACGCGGAGAAGGCGGTAGTCCTTTTCACACCGGGTGTCCAACTCCGACAAAAAGCGATAGTTCGCCATGTTGCACAGTTTATGACACGGTGAGTTTTAAAATCCTTTTCAAGTTGTAGTTATCGTACGTTTAGAGGTGCACTCAGGCTCCCAGGCTACCAAAATGGGTTTACTTCTACTGTGTTGGCACACGATAAGTCAATGTTCCGACACTGCCACCTACTGGACTGGTGGAGCAGCTGTTGTCTAACAGACTATGCAATGTGAAAATCTTGCATAATTAAAATAAAGCTGAGCTTATGTATGAAAATATCCTCTGTTTGTTTGAGTATCATCCCTTAAAGGAAAAGAAAACCCACTGATAAAATACAGGTGGGAAGACAGACAGTGCTATAAACTAACAGTTGATGTGTATCAGTGAAAATAAGGAGCTCTTACAACTGAAATATCCGCCTCGAAAGTCGCCATTTAAGCAGAATTCAATGATTTCATAAATACCGCCATTGACACAATTTTAACCAATCGGAAAAAAAACCCTGGATCACTTGGAGCACTACTGTGATGTAGCATGACCACAGAAAGCTACAGATGGTGAACACGTGCTGATGTAAAAGTCCTCTCTCCCCTCTCTCTCTCTCCCCTCTCTTGCCCTATCTGTCTCTCTCTCTTCCTCACTCTTTCTCTCTCCCTCCCTCTCTCTGTCTCTCCCTCACTTGTGTTTTCCTGCTGAGCAAACATGAAGTCTTTCAACTGTAAAATAAACTACATTTCTAAATGTATCATCAGTGGCACTCACAGGAGTAACTCTGGATAAACACTGAAGGATTTTGGTGGGTTTCCCGTTCAGCAGAGAGAAAGTGAATCTCTGTTCAGCTGTCCTCTTCAGGGACATTGAAGTGGCTGATTTTCAGTAACAGTTCAGTTAATTTTTCAAAAAATCTGTCCTCTTCGGCACAGACCATTTGAACCCGAGAACTAGGCAGAAATTTGTTGTTACTGGTGGATTAAAATTCATCTCTGGTGCAGTGCACAGAAGAAACAGCTCGCCTTCAGCACAGAAACCTCCCACTCCCCCTCCTCTCCTGTTGTTTAGCAGTAAACAGCAGAGAGTAGAGGTGGGCGGATCGACCCTAATATCGATACCAATGCTGGTATTGATATTGAATGATCCTCATGTAAAAAGATCGCTACTCAAGCTTTTTTCTCTCCCGCACACACTGACTGCTCCACACGCAGATTCATCAAAGTCTACTCTCTGTCTGTAAGAGCAGTGCTGCGCTGTGTCATACAACATGGAGCAGCACACCCTTGTATTGTGGGTTGTCAGCCCTGTACCTTAGGAGATTTTGTTTTAAGTTATATTGTGTGATATTTTTTTAAACAAAAATGTTGATTGTGATAATAAAGTATTTTGTTGTCACGTACAATGTTTGGCGAAATTCTATCCTAGGTCTTTTGGATCCTTTGGATCTATGAAGCTTAAATATGAAAAAGTATCGGTATCGATATCAGCGATACTGGGCCTGTATTTACTTGGTATCGGATCAATACCAAAATTCCCGGTATCGCCCAACTCTAGCAGAGAGCAGAGAGCAGGCAGCATGAGAGGGGTTTCACAGATGTGGTTTCTCTCCAGTATCAGAAAATCCCGCAGGTTGGATCAGGAAATTTGATCCGCGAATTACGTCGGTATCGGAACCAGAATACCAATCCGGGATCCAGGATGTTGATTGGCGCTTACGTGCTTTGCCCCTTCTATACTGAAGAGTGACACTGGCGGAGTTGTGAGTTGTGCATGGCCACCTGCTGGTGGCTTTAGACCAGCCATACAAAAACACTCTTAACTTTAACATAAATGACACATGCCTGGAACTTTTCATATGGGCTCTCGATATCATAATCTACCGACCCAATCATAAATTATCAGTGGGTTTTCTTTTCCTTTAAAATATCATTGTATGTCCCTAGATTATGGGTGTTGTGCAGCAAATACAATATTTCTGAAAAATGAATGATGTGATGAAATATTGTATTTCTCTAAAAAAGCAACGTGTCTCATTGAAAATAATGCTTTTTTAAACCGATTTTTGACACTTCTGACGCGTCTGATGCGTTCAATGTGAAAGGCCCTCGACAAAAAATAAAAGGTTGGCATTACCATGTGCTGTCCAATGTGGCATGTACTATACAGGATGACAGTATACAGGATGACAGTATATGCTATAACAATCCTGTGTGTGTGTATGTGTGTGTGTGTGCATGCGTGCTATGGGCGAAATCGAATAGAAAGAACGTTAGTGCGGTAATAGTTTGGAAGCATCTGTTATGTGTCGACGCGGGTTGAGGAGCGGACCTGCGTCAGACGGAACCCAGCGCTAAAAATAACCAGAAAAGCGGTTCCAAAAACAATATATTTATTTCACCCGCTGTGCTTAAAAGGTGTAAAAACAAAAATAGCGTCCTTCTGGTGGAGTGACTGTTGGCACGCTCTCCAGCGCCCGCAAGGATCAAAGCCCGGCACTCCTGGACCCACTACCACCGCCAAACACTCCCCAGGTGGACACGACAAACTGACTCTCTGTGAAGCAAAGAAGAGGTGAGGTAAGTCAGCAGTTACAACAATAACTTTCAAAAGACACACGCTATCAGCAACACATTCAGGTCTGTATCTTTTTAACTTTATGCAAATGAGCAGCTTCTCACAACAGGTGGAGGATCACTTATCCGCATGCCACAGCAGTGAGAAGCGAGCTGCACAATTCTCATCACAATTCAAGTATACTGTGTAACAAAACACCAAGTTACTATCAACAATTAGTCAAACACTTAATCACCTTTGATGTGTGCTGACAGCATGTGTCCTCACCCTTCCTTGCTTCACGGGCTCGATGTGTCAAACCCAGGCGCGGTCCTCAGCGTCTCACAAACGAACATCACAAGGTCGAGTTCCCGGCAGTTCTGCTTGAATCACACATGACTTAAATGCAGAACGCCATCCAATTATCTGCTTCAGCTGAAAGTCTTTAAGGTTGCATGTGAGCACCAGTCACAGGTGCTTCACATGATGTTGATGAGGGTGAGGACTCTTCAGCCAGCACCTTCTCCACAGAAGAATCAGTTTCCATGCCACCTGAAGAGCAAAGAAAAGAAAAGAACATCAAAACATCCAGCCACACCCCCCAACACACAACAGCATCTTGGGGTTTGGTTCACAAGCGGGGAAAAGTTGGAGCGTGAGATTGATAGATGGATTTCAGCGGCATCTGATGTTTTACAGACACTGTACCTGACCATCATGGTGAAGAAAGTGCTGAGCCAGAAGGTGAGACTCTTTATTTACCAGGCGATTTATGCTCTTATGGTCACCTGGGGCAATGAACTTTGGATAATGACCGAAAAAAACAAGGCTCCAGATACAAGCGATGGAAAGGAGATTCTGCCGTTGGGTATCTTGGCTTATGGTCTGGGACAGGGTGAAAACCTTGACTATCCAGGAGGGACTGCTACTTCACTTGAGTAAGCTGAGGTGGTTCGGGCATCTGGTGAGGATGCCCCGTGGTCGTCTCCCTAGGGAGGTCTTCTAAGCATGTCAAAGTAGGAGGAAACCCCGGGAAAGATGCAGGGTTTGGGAATACCTCAAAATTACCCCAGGAAGAGCAATGCCGCATTCACACCGACGACACGCGACGCCACAAATTTGCGTCCTTCGCCTGGCAATGGACGCGCCACCCTCGCCTGGTGTGTCACTCTGCTTTCACTGCGAAAATAGGTGGAGCTTCCATTCCGCTCGCCGGTGTTGTGCCAAAGTACTTCTCCCCGTCAGAATTTGTATCTCCTGGCGCGGGAGCGCGCACTGACTCAGTGCAGCACTTACAGACGTTCTGTAGCTCTTACAAATATTCTCCTGCTGCTCCCAGACAAAAATAATAGCATGTTGGTTGTTCAATACATGACAAGACAAAAATAACAGCATGTTGGTTGTTCAATACATGACACAAAAAAATAAGTTTCATAATCTTCATAATAATTCATAATCTTCATAAGCGCACACTTGAATAAAAAAACTGCTGCTGTCGCTGCTGCCGCTGCTGCTCGCTCTCCCCTCAAACTCTGTCATAACTGTGAAATAAAGAACAAAAGGGACGTAAGTCCTGCTCACAGGCTGGCTTGCAGAGACAGGACATGTCCACATCAAGTATAAACTACAGACATCTCCACGTCACTACATATCCAGTCCCTGATTGGTCATTGCGGAGAGCGCGGGTTGAGCTGCATGGTCTACTGCCACCACGACATGGACCTGGATAAGCGACAGAAAACAACAATGATGATGATGATACAACTCCAATTCCAGTGATGTTGGGATGTTGTGTAAAATGTAGATAAAATCAGAATACAATGATTTGCAAATCCTCTTCAACATATATTCAATGAATACACCACAAAGACAAGATATTTAATGTTCAAACTGATAAACTTTATTGTCTTTTCCTTTTAACAACACTCAATAAGTGTTTGGGAACTGAGGACACTAATTGTGAGTGTCATGATTGGGTATAAAAGGAGCATCCCCAAAAGTCTCACCGGTTCACAAGCAAAGATGGGGCGAGGATCACCACTTTGTGAACAACTACGTCAAAAAATAGTCCAACAGTTTAAGAACAATGTTTCTCAACGTTCAATTGCAAGGAATTTAGGGATTCCATCATCTACAGTCCATAATATAATCAGAAGATTCAGAGAATCTGGAGAACTTTCTACACGTAAGTGGCAAGGCCGAATACCAGCATTGAATACCCATGACCTACGATCCATCAGGCACTGCATTAAAAAAATGACATCATTGTGTAAAGGATCTTACTGCGTGGACTAAGGAACACTTCAGAAAACCATTGGCAGTTAACACAGTTCGTTACTACATCTACAAGTGCAAGTTAAAACTCTACCATGCAAAGCAAAAGCCATACATCAACAACATCCAGAAACGCCGCTGCCTTCTCTGAGCCTGGACTCATTTGAAATGGACAGACGCAAAGTGGAAAAGTGTGCTGTGGTCTGATGAGTCCACATTTCAAATTGTTTTTGGAAATCATGGATGTCGTGCCCGTCGGTCAAAAGAGGAAAAAGACCATCCAGATTGTTACCAGCGCAAAGTTCAAAAGCCAGCATCTGTGATGGTATGGGGGTGTGTTAGTGCCCATGGCATGGACAACTTACACATCTGTGATGACACCATCATTGCTGAAAGGTACATCCAGGTTTTGGAGCAACACATGCTGCCATCCAAGCAACGTCTATTTCAGGAACATCCCTGCTTATTTCAGCAAGACAATGCCAATCCACATTCTGCACGTGTTACAACAGTGTGGCTTCATAGTCAAAGAGTGCAGGTACTAGACTGGCCTGCCTGCAGTCCAGACCTGTCGCCCATTGAAAATGTGTGTCGCATTATGAAGTGCAAAATACGACAACGGAGACCCTGGACTGTTGAACAACTGAAGTCGTACAACAAGCAAGAATGGGAAAGAATTCCACCTACAAAGCTCCAACAATTAGTGTTCCCAAACTTGTTCCCAAAATTAGTTCCCAAACGCTTATTGAGTGTTGTTGGAAGGAAAGGTGATGTAACACAGCGGTAAACTGTCCCAGCTTTTTTGAAACATGTTGCAGGCATCCATTTCAAAATGAGCAAATATTTGCACAAAAACAATAAAAATTATCAGTTTGAACATTAAATATCTTGTCTTTTTGGTGTATTCAATTGAATATAGGTTGAAGAGGATTTACAAATCATTGTACTCTATTTTTATTTACATTTTACACAATGTCCCAACTTCATTGGAATTGGAGTTGTAAAAGTTTGTACACTCAACAAAAATATAAACGCAACACTTTTGGTTTTGCTCCCATTTTGTATGAGATGAACTCAAAGATCTAAAACTTTTTCCACATACACAATATCACCATTTCCCTCAAATATTGTTCACAAACCAGTCTAAATCTGTGATAGTGAGCACTTCTCCTTTGCTGAGATATTCCATCCCACCTCACAGGTGTGCCATATCAAGATGCTGATTAGACACCATGATTAGTGCACAGGTGTGCCTTAGACTGCCCACAATAAAAGGCCACTCTGAAAGGTGCAGTTTTATTTTATTGGGGGGGGATTCCAGTCAGTATCTGGTGTGACCACCATTTGCCTCATGCAGTGCAACACATCTCCTTTGCATAGAGTTGATCAGGTTGTCAATTGTGGCCTGTGGAATGTTGGTCCACTCCTCTTCAGTGGCTGTACAAAGTTGCTGGATATTGGCAGGAACTGGTACACGCTGTCGTATACGCAGGTCCAGAGCATCCCAAACATGCTCAATGGGTGACATGTCCAGTGAGTATGCCGGCCATGCAAGAACTGGGACATTTTCAGCTTCCAAGAATTGTGTACAGATCCTTGCAACATGGGGCCGTGCATTATCCTGCTGCAACATGAGGTGATGTTCTTGGATGTATGGCACAACAATGGGCCTCAGGATGTCGTCACGGTATCTCTGTGCATTCAAAATACCATCAATAAAATGCACCTGTGTTCTTCGTCCATAACAGACGCCTGCCCATACCATAACCCCACCGCCACCATAGGCCACTCGATCCACAACATTGACATCAGAAAACCACTCACCCACACGACGCCACACACGCTGTCTGCCATCTGCCCTGGACAGTGTGAACTGGGATTCATCCGTGAAGAGAACACCTCTCCAACGTGCCAAATGCCAGCGAATGTGAGCATTTGCCCACTCAAGTCGGTTACGACGATGAACTGGAGTCAGGTCGAGACCCCGATGAGGACTACGAGCATGCAGATGAGCTTCCCTGAGATGGTTTCTGACAGTTTGTGCAGAAATTCTTTGGTTATGCAAACCGATTGTTTCAGCAGGTGTCCGAGTGGCTGGTCTCAGACGATCTTGGAGGTGAACATGCTGGATGTGGAGGTCCTGGGCTGGTGTGGTTACACGTGGTCTGCGGTTGTGAGGCTGGTTGGATGTACTGCCAAATTCTCTGAAACGCCTTTGGAGACGGCTTATGGTAGAGAAATGAACATTCAATACACGAGCAACAGCTCTGGTTGACATTCCTGCTGTCAGCATGCCAATTGCACGCTCCCTCAAATCTTGCGACATCTGTGGCATTGTGCTGTGTGATAAAACTGCACCTTTCAGAGTGGCCTTTTATTGTGGACAGTCTAAGGCACACCTGTGCACTAATCATGGTGTCTAATCAGCATCTTGATATGGCACACCTGTGAGGTGGGATGGATTATCTCAGCAAAGCAGAAGTGCTCACTATCACAGATTTAGACTGGTTTGTGAACAATATTTGAGGGAAATGGTGATATTGTGTATGTGGAAAAAGTTTTAGATCTTTGAGTTCATCTCATACAAAATGGGAGCAAAACCAAAAGTGTTGCGTTTATATTTTTGTTGAGTGTATATGAATTTGAAGTTTGAGGTACATGAATTGGTATGTGTGTAATTCTACGGTCCAGTCTGAGAAGTGATCAAGAAAGGCCTGTTCATCCATTAATCATTTTGCATGAATTATTGTCATTTTTATCATAAACTCATAAGAGTCTTCCACAGCAACAGCATTAGCCATGATTCCTTTTTGGAAGTTTTTACACCATGCTGTGGAGAAAACACACAGAATGCTCACCACCAGGTGGCTGTAGTTGCATTTCAAACCCTGACTTTTACTTTCCGTCATCTCTGCCAAGATCAAATTCAGCACAGCTTTGTGCAACTCCACACAGACAAAAATGGGTCACATCCAAGTAATTGCTTTGTTGTTTTTTTTTTAATGGCCTACATATCTCTAACTCTGTGTTAATATTTATTGCTCTTTTATGATGCACACGCGTTGAGATGCACTGAAGTAGGCGTTTGGTAGGAGCAGCAGAATGTATGGCCTCAGCATCCGAAGATCTTAATAAATTAGTGATGCCTGCTGAATAACTTGGAAGATAGTGAGGTTTCATAGTCCATTTACATCTTCTATTGACAATTGAGGCCAGAGACCCCCTGGCTCGCCCTGCCCCCTTTTTCATTAGTGAGTTTAAGTTTTAGTCAACCATTAAATCACTGGAAATACTGTTATGTTTTAATTTTACTGAATATAATTACTGATTACATGCTGCGCAGATTTGAGCCATTGAGAGGTAAAATGTGCTATCCCACATGTGAGGCATTTTCAGATATTTCCCAGTAAAGTTGTGAATAAGCAAAGAAAAACAAAGCAAATTTTACAAACAGTGACTAATTACCCGATGACCATCAAATATGGCTATCGGGTTTTGCAAAGACTTTATGTCCATCCATCTGTCCGTCTGTCTGTGCTCAGCATTAGTCCAGTCCTATTACTGCCAGAGTCTTCAAATTCACAGGAAACATTCAGACCTTGGACATGGACCTTGGATCTTTGTTCGCCTGCAAAGATATCGGTATGTGGTTCAAAATAATAAATTGTTTTCAGAAAAAGTCCAGTTTTGAGAATATTGGCAAGATAAGATTGTGAATTCTTTCTTTGAACACGAAGGATAAAATTATAGTGGTGCAGAAGCTTGTTTTTCTGACTTCAATGGTTTCAAAAATCCAATGAGATTACATCTATAAATGTATGTAATTTTTATCCAAGTGTTGCCTTGAAAAATGATACTGGGGGCTTGTGATCTGGAGGAACAATAGTGTAAGCTGCCCCTTGGGGCGCCGTTTGAGTCACCTGACTTTTAGGGGACCAGTAAATCATCACATTAGAACTCCTCGGCATTCAGACAAAAATTCAACACAGCACAAACATCCCCCCCAACTGATGGGTTAACCAGCTAAAGGTGGCTGGTAGATTCTCTAGATAGAACACTGTAAGACGGGTTCTTAAAAAAGTTAAATTAAATAAAATTTGCCTCACACCACTAAAGAGATCAAACAGAATTGTTGAGTCAGATCCAGATTCTTGAAAAAATATAATCATGCCTTTCTTGAACCACCAACTACCTCACCACAAAAAGTTGGTTGTTGTTTGGTATACATATCATGGTCTGCCTTTCTCTGCCTCTCTCCTTCCCTATTTTCCTTCCAGGTGGTGTGCTGCAGAGCCGAGGAACACCTGCAGCTCATCTTTTCCTCGCAGCTGACGCTCATGAGCTCCTGATCAGGACTCAGCTACTTAAACCCCGGCTCTGAGTTCGGTCTTGGCCAGAGTCTTTGTTCCGTGACTGGCCGGATTCAGCTCTTCCATGAGCCTTCCATGATGAATCCGTGTCTTTGACCATGCCAGATTCTACAAGTCATCATTCCTGCCGCTTCCATGTGCTGTGATGTCTGAGCTTCCCGTAGCTCATATCCAGGTAACCTGGCCATCTCCAATTCCCGCATTAGAGCTCGTTGATCTTTTTGTGTTTCCAGACACTTTCCTGTGCGGCTCCCATGCTGCTCTCTGCGTGAAGTCACTTTGGAACTCATCTGCTCTCTGCCTCTGAAGTGCACAGCTCTGCCCACATTCAGTTAAGTTTGTGCATGTCTGTGAGTTCCCGTTCTCACGCTGCTCCTGTTTGTGACTGTGCATAACTAAGAACAGTTTCCAAGAACTAGTACCATGAACTGTTTCCAAGAACTAATTCCAAGAACTGTATGACCTCTGATGCAGAACAGCTAAGAACTTTCCAAGTCGTTTCTAAAGTCAAGTTCTGCTTAATTGGAACTGCGTCACAAGATGCGCAGCACCCGACCTCTGAAGATAATTCACTTCACTTCACTTTCACTTCACTTTATTTATTCAATGTCTCCAAAGGAGCAATGAGCTGTACAGCAATGGGTATACAGAAAAGCACAGAATAAAAAGAAAAGAAAAGAAAAAACACACCAAACATTCAGTACACAAGGGGGACACTGTACAGACCTGGATTGATGGAAAAGGGTCCAACCGAGTTCATGAACTGTGAACAATTCCTGAACAGAGAATCTTATTTTCTAGACAGTGAACTTTATTCCTGGACCTGAGAACATTGCTATTTAAGCCTTCAGTGAACTGTTTGTTGGTTAAGGCTTCCAGTGTTACGAGTGCAATCACTCACCTATGTTCTCTTCCGTCCTCCTAGTTCCTCCTCCTCGGCTCTCTGTGTTCCACCTGGCTCCCGTTTTGGCTCCAGCTCCTTCTCAGACTCCCAAGTCTGGCCCTGTGTGCTCTGCGGCTCCTGAACTTCCACCACTATATGTGGGCCCGGTCTCTGCTCAGCAGGCTTCCTCCAGTTCAGGACCATACTCAGTTTTTTTTTTTTTTTTTTGTAATTAAAGCTTTTTTCATTCACAACCTGTTCTGGTTCTTGCTCCCTAGCGTTTGAGTCCAGCACCTTGTAACAGTCTGGTTCCATCCAAACCTCTAACCACAACCATACAAGAGATACTAGAAGTGGATACTACAGTGGAGTCAGATTCTGGATCTAGATTTGGCTGATCTTGATTAAGCACAGAGTCAAGACTGTTCACTGATTTAAAAATGCAATTTTTTTGTCTGTGTCATAACAAATCTTTTTTTTTTCTTTTTGTTTTTGTTATTGGCAATTCAAGCAGCTCATACAAGATGGGAGTTTTGCTACTGGTGTGTCCATGGAAACAAGGCATGAGGTCACACTGTGTCTTATCACTCATCTGGGGAAAAGCCTTCTGCTCTTTTTATCTGAGATTTTTTTTTTTTTTTTTTTAACCTTATCAAAGCTCGTCAACAGTAAATAGAAGTCTGTTTATTACAGTCACTAATACGATTCCAGAGACTCCATCGTAACGCTCCATGTCAGCCTCTTTGCCATAATCCTCCCTAATTTACAGTTCATGACTGTCAGTGTTCACCAACACATTTCCATGAAAGTATTTAAATTAAATTCTCACACATCAGTGAAAAATTCCAAACAGCTTTAATGTCTGTCCCTGAGATTTAGTAAGAAAAGGTCAGCATCCGAGGACATCAGTAAATTACGCACCTTATGTTTACATATACCACATAACTTAAATAGTTACTTAATGTAGGTAACTTAAATATCAATATGCTCTTATTGTAATCATCGTGATAACATTGTTCAGCACCGGCGTAAATAGTAGTCTGCACTAAATTCACCTACAACAGCAACATTTTCTTGTCAAAAATTACTAGAAAATGCATAAAAAGTTCATCAATTTTCCTGAATAACAGATCAGTAAGATGGACAAATATGTGAAAGTGATGAAAGGTTAGTAATGATCTCTTTTATGCACAATATGATTATGAAAAAGCAGTATTTTCACACAGTGTCTTCAGGAGACGGGTGAACACAGCAGCTGTCTCTGGGAGACGGGCGAACACAGCAGATGTCTCCGGAAGACGGGCGAATACAGCAGCTGTCTCCGGGAGACGGGCGAACACAGTAGATGTCTCCGGAAGACGGGCGAATACAGCAGCTGTCTCCGGAAGACGGGCGAATACACCTGCTGTCTCCGGGAGACGGGCGAACACAGTAGATGTCTCCGGAAGACGGGCGAATACAGCAGCTGTCTCCGGAAGACGGGCGAATACAGCAGCTGTCTCCGGGAGACGGGCGAACACAGTAGATGTCTCCGGAAGACGGGTGAACACAGCAGCTTTCTCCAGAAGATGGGTGAACACAACAGCTGTCTCCAGGAGAAAGGTGAACACAGCAGCTTTCTCAAAGAGATGGGTATGGGAGAGATGTCTCCCACCTTCTTCATTTTCAGCTGTTCCCCTCAGGTCAGAGGTTTAGGGTACCAGCTTGTAAAACCAAACACTATAAAAACAGTTTTGTACCAGCAGCCATCAGTGCTGTTAACAAGTAACAGACCTTGTTTTTATGAACAGCACATTTTTATTTTAGTTATTATCCTTTGGCTTGGTATGATGTGCTTTTAGACTTTTTAACTATTGATGTTTTAACTCTTCTTGCTTATTTTATCTTAGGGCCATCCTTGTTGTTCTTTTAGCCTTGGCACTGTTGTCATTTTGTCTTGTTCTGTGTTTCTCTTTGTGTTTACAAAACGAGATGACTCACTCACTGTAAACCAAATTTGCCCAAGGGTATAATAATAAATTGAATCTGAATCTGACTCTTCTCCAGGAGATGTGTGAACACAGCAGCTGGGATAGGTAAACACCCTTCGTGACAACTGTCATGTCATACTCTTGTGAGAACTGTAATTCCAGTCATCAAGGTGACGAAAGGGTAAGTATTTCCATTGAATTGTTTTTTTTATTCAATATGGCCGTAACATTATGTCATATGAGTTTTAACAAGCTCCCCATGTCTTCATCTGTCCACAGGTACCACACCATGTATTTTAGAATGCCATTTGGCTCTTTCTGTATGTTATGTGACCTGTAATAGTGTTAAAACTGTTTCTGTTGCAGTTTTACAAAATATGATTTTTTTTTAATCGTCTGAGAAACTACCTGATGAGAACATAAAACCTTTTTTGCGATATTTGAGGGTTTCTTTTTTCTTTTCAAAATACATCTTTCTATTAAAGCTGTCTTGTTGGGAATGTGTCGTGACACGGACCCACAACAGGGGGCGCTAAGGAACGGACAATGGATAAGCCAACCAGTAACAATTTAATGTTGTGGAAACACACAACGGAATACAGACAGAGATATGGATTGCCAATGATACACCAGGTGACGTGTGGGCAGGCTCGAAGATAGAAGACCTCTGGCGAGAGAAGAGCTGATTCCCACACAGCTTCCACCACCAGCGGGCCTGAAGAACACCGGAGCCGCCAAGTCCCGAGTCCCCAGGTGGCCTCTGCCTTCGGCTGTCGACCCTGGTACTGCTGGCAGAGAACAGAGAAAATCCAGGTGAGTGTGAATCCGCACACTCAGTAGTCCACTCACAGTCAATGTTCTCCAAGGAGGGAGCACCTCCACCTCCAATCACACACTCGTGCAGCTCCTGTGTAACCACTTATCTGCTACGGAACGTGATGTGAAGTCGTCGCGGTCACGCCCTTACTCCAGCTCCGATAAGGACACCACAGGGCAAGCGGCTGCAAGGAAGAGTTAAGTTAGCAGAGAAATTTACCACAGAGAAGATTACCTCTTGGTTGCTGATTTCTCGGCGGGGAGGTGGAGTTGTAGTCCGGCTTTTATGGTGATGTGGAAAATGAGTGACAGCTGGTGTCAAGAGTAGAATGGGAGGCAGAGCCTTCAGCTTTCAGGCTCCTCTCCTGTGGAACCAGCTCCCAATTCAGATCAGGGAGACAGACACCCTCTCTACTTTTAAGATTAGGCTTAAAACTTTCCTTTTTGCTAAAGCTTATAGTTAGGGCTGGATCAGGTGACCCTGAACCATCCCTTAGTTATGCTGCTATAGACGTAGACTGCTGGGGGGTTCCCATGATGCACTGTTTCTTTCTCTTTTTGCTCTGTATGCACCACTCTGCATTTAATCATTAGTGATCGATCTCTGCTCCCCTCCACAGCATGTCTTTTTCCTGGTTCTCTCCCTCAGCCCCAACCAGTCCCAGCAGAAGACTGCCCCTCCCTGAGCCTGGTTCTGCTGGAGGTTTCTTCCTGTTAAAAGGGAGTTTTTCCTTCCCACTGTAGCCAAGTGCTTGCTCACAGGGGGTCGTTTTGACCGTTGGGGTTTTACATAATTATTGTATGGCCTTGCCTTACAATATAAAGCACCTTGGGGCAACTGTTTGTTGTGATTTGGCGCTATATAAAAAAATTGATTGATTGATTGATTGGTGCAGATGATGAATGACAGCTGTCACTCTCCGTTGCTCCGACGCCCTCTCGTGCTTGAAGCCCGCACTCCAAGCAGGGCGCCATCTGGTGGTGGTGGGCCAGCAGTACCTCCTCTTCTGGCGGCCCACACAACAGGACCCCCCCCCTCAACGGGCGCCTCCTGGTGCCTGACCAGGTTTATCTGGGTGACGGTGGTAGAACTCAGCCAGGAGGGCCGGGTCCAGGATGAAGCTCCTCTTCACCCAGGAGCGTTCTTCGGGTCCATACCCCTCCCAGTCCACCAGGTATTGGAACCCCCGGCCCTTCCGACGGACGTCCAGGAGCCGACGCACGGTCCATGCCGGCTCCCCGTCGATGATCCGGGCAGGAGGCGGTGCAGGTCCAGGGGTGCAAAGTGGAGAGGTGTGATGGGGTTTCAAACGGGACACATGGAAGACAGGGTGGATCCGCAGTGAAGCTGGCAGCTGCAGCTTCACTGAGGCCGGGCTGAGGACCTTGAGGATGGTGAACGGTCCGATGTAGCGGTCTTTGAGTTTTGGTGATTCGACCTGGAGTGGTATGTCCTTGGTAGATAGCCACACCTCCTGCCCGGGCTGGTACGCAGGGGCCGGGGAACGCCGGTGATCTGCATGGGCCTTGGCCCTCGTCCGAGCCTTCAACAGGGCAGAACGGGCGGTCCGCCACACCTGGCGGCACCTCCTGAGGTGGGCCTGGACCGAGGGCACTCCGAACTCTCCCTCCACAAGTGGGAACAATGGGGGCTGGTACCCCAAACACGCCTCAAACGGGGAGAGGCCGGTAGCAGACAAAACCTGGGTGTTATGGGCATACTCGATCCAGGCCAGATGGTTACTCCAGGCCGCTGGGTGCGCGGAGGTTATGCAGCGAAGGGCCTGCTCCAGCTCCTGGTTAGCCCGTTCTGCCTGGCCGTTTGTCTGGGGGTGGTACCCGGACGAGAGACTCACGGTGGCCCCCAGCTCCTTACAGAAACTCCTCCAGACCTGCGAGGAGAACTGGGGACCACGATCCGATATGATGTCCGACAGTATCCCATGCAGACGCACGACGTGGTGGACCAGGAGGTCTGCCATCTCCTGGGCCGTCGGGAGCTTCGGGAGGGCCACGAAGTGGGCCGCCTTGGAGAACCGGTCCACTATCGTGAGGATGACGGTGTTGCCCTGGGACGGTGGGAGGCCCGTGATGAAGTCCAGGCCAATGTGGGACCAGGGGCGATGAGGCACCGGCAGGGGCTGGAGGAGGCCCGTGGTGCTCCTATGGTCCGCCTTGCCCCTGGCACAGGTGGTACAGGCCTGGACGTAGTCCCGGATGTCGGCTTCCAGGGACGCCCACCAGAAGTGCTGCTGGACAACTGCCACGGTCCTACGCACCCCGGGATGACAGGAGAGCTTGGACCCGTGACAGAAGTCCAAGACGGCAGCTCTGGCTTCTGGTGGGACGTACAATTGGTTCTTAGGGCCGGTCCCCGGGTCCGGGTTTCTTGCCAGGGCCTCCCGGACGGTCTTCTCCACGTCCCAGGTGAGGGTGGCCACGACAATGGACTCGGGGATGATGGTCTTGGTTGGATCCGACAGCTCAGCCTTGGCTTCCTCTTCATGCACCCGGGACAGTGCGTCCGATCGTTGGTTCTTAGTCCCGGGGCGGTATGTTATCTGGAAGTCAAGCCGCCCGAAGAACAGAGACCAGCGGGCTTGCCTGGGGTTCAGCCGCTTGGCGGTCCGGATGTACTCCAGGTTCCGATGGTCCGTGAAAACCGTGAAGGGCAACGCCGCTCCCTCCAACAGGTGTCAAGAGCCTCCTTCACCGCGAAGAGTTCCCGATTGCCCACGTCATAGTTGCGCTCGGCTGGGGTCAACCTGCGGGAAAAATAGGCACAAGGATGGAGAACCTTATCCGACCAGGTGAAGGGGACTTTAGTGGAGGTCAGGGCAGTCAGGGGGCTAACTACCTGACTGTACCCCTTAATGAACCTCCGGTAAAAATTCGCAAAGCCGAGGAACTGTTGCAGCTTC
This sequence comes from Thalassophryne amazonica, assembly GCF_902500255.1. Taxonomy (NCBI): domain Eukaryota; kingdom Metazoa; phylum Chordata; class Actinopteri; order Batrachoidiformes; family Batrachoididae; genus Thalassophryne; species Thalassophryne amazonica. Next base: position 16,435,155 of record NC_047118.1, read on the forward strand.
CTTCGGCTTGTTGGTTGGGGCCAATCTCTCACCGCCGCGACCTTGGCCGGATCAGGGGTGACGGAGTTGGAGGAGATGATGAACCCCAGGAAGGACAATGAAGTGCGGTGGAACTCACACTTCTCGCCCTTCATGAACAACCGGTTCTCTAACAACCGCTGTAGGACCTGACGTACATGCTGGACATGAGTCTCAGGGTCCGGAGAAAAGATGAGTATATCATCCAGATATACGAAGACAAACCGATGCAGGAAGTCCCGCAAGACGTCATTTACCAAGGCTTGGAACGTCGCAGGGGCATTCGTGAGGCCGAACGGCATGACCAGGTACTCAAAGTGACCTAACGGGGTGTTAAATGCCGTCTTCCATTCGTCTCCCTTCCGGATCCAAACTAGGTGGTACGCATTCCTAAGATCAAGTTTAGTGAAGATTTTGGCTCCATGCAGGGGCGTGAACACCGAATCCAACAGAGGTAACGGGTATCGGTTGCGAACCGTGATCTCGTTCAGCCCTCTGTAATCGATGCATGGACGGAGTCCGCCGTCTTTTTTGCCCACAAAAAAGAAACCCGCACCCATCGGGGATGTGGAGTTCCGGATCAGCCCGGCGGCTAAGGAGTCCCGGATGTAGGTCTCCATTGACTCGCGTTCCGGACGTGAGAGGTTGTACAGCCTGCTGGACGAGTACTCAGCGCCCGGGATCAAATCGATGGCACAATCGTACGGTCGGTGCGGGGGAAGAGTGAGTGCCAGATCTTTGCTGAAGACGTCAGCAAAATCGTGGTACTCCTTTGGCACCGCCGACAGATTGGGGGGGACTTTGACCTCCTCAGTAGCCGTCATGCCGGGTGGAACAGAGGATCCTAAACACTCCCGGTGGCAGGTTTCGCTCCACTGCGTCACAACCCCAGACGGCCAATCAATCCGGGGATTGTGCTTCACCATCCATGGGAACCCCAAAATCACTCGGGAGGTAGAAGGTGTTACGTGAAACACGATCTCCTCCCTGTGATTCCCAGACACAACCAAGGTCACGGGCTGTGTCTGATGTGTGATTAATGGAAGTAGGGTGCCATCTAGTGCCCGCACCTTCAAAGGTGAAGGCAGAGCCACCAGAGGGAGTCCCACTTCCTTTGCCCATCTGCTGTCCAGCAGATTCCCTTCCGACCCCGTGTCTACCAGTGCTGGGGCGTGAAGGGTTAAATCCCCACTCAGGATCGTTACTGGGATTCGTGCAGATTTGCGGGGCTTCCCCGCGTGTGTGTTATGGCCCACCCTTAGCCCAGTTTCTAAGGACGGGCGTTGTAGTTTGACCGTTTGGGGCAGTCCTTTTGCATGTGCTCACATGAGCCACAGAAAAAACACTCCCCACGGGCCAGCCTCCTTTGTCTGCTGTTTACTTTCATTTTGGCCCTGCTCGTGTCCATAGCTTCGTCAGCAGGGGGAGCTGTTGCCACACGGAACTCTCTGGCAGTGAAGCGTGGGGACGACGACACCCTTTCGGAACCGGAAGGGAGAGGGGCGGCTCGGGCCTGGCCACGCCCCCCGGCCTGCTCCCGACGGTGTTCATTCAAACGGCTGTCTAAGCGTATAACCAAATCGACAAGCCCATCGAAATCCCGCGGTTCCTCCTTAGCCAGCAAATGCTCCTTCAGGACCGGAGACAGTCCGTTTATGAAGGCGGTGCGGAGCGCAATGTTATTCCAGCCGGACCTCGCTGCCGCGATGCGGAAGTCGATTGCATACGCAGCTGCACTCCGGCGCCCCTGTCTCATCGACAGCAGCACGCTCGAAGCAGTCTCGCCTCTGTTGGGATGATCAAAAACCTGTTTGAATTCCCGCACAAACCCAGCATAAGATGTTAGGAGCTGTGAGTTCTGCTCCCAGAGCGCCGTAGCCCAGGCGCGTGCCTCTCCTCGAAGCAAATTAATCACATAAGCCACCCGGCTAGCGTCCGACGCGTACATGATTGGACGCTGTGCAAAAACGAGCGAACACTGCATGAGGAAGTCTGCGCACGTCTCGACACAACCTCCGTACGGTTCCGGAGGGCTTATGTATGCTTCAGGGGACGGTGGGGGGGGGGGGTCGTTGAACGACCAGTGGAATGTCTGTGTCGGGCCCAGGACCAGCGAGAGGAGGGACTGCAGCAGCGCCTTGATCGCGCGCTTCCACCCTGGCGGTGAGAGCCTCCATCCTCCGATTAAGGAGTACATTCTGCTCGGTCACCAAATCCAACCGAGCCGTGAAAGCGGTTAGAATATGCTGCAGATCACTCAACACACCTCCCGCTGACGCCTGCGCCTCTTGCTCTTCCATTGGCCGTTCAAGCTCTGGTTGAAACCCCTCAGGATCCATGACGCTGGCCGAGAAATCCTGTTGGGAATGTGTCGTGACACGGACCCACAACAGGGGGCGCTGTTCTGGTGGTGGTGGGCCAGCAGTACCTCCTCTTCTGGCGGCCCACACAACATGTCTGGCCTTTCAAATTTCACAAAACTGACAAAATTTAGTTTCTGCCTAAATCCAAGCATTATAATGTAGGTTTATTTTTGGACTATGTTGTGAAATTACAGCTCATCTTAATGAAGACAAGATATTGATATGGAGGGAATTCCATGGTGAATACTGTCTTTTCCTTCTAACACCATTGTACAGATGAACTGCAGGAGGAAGCACAAGTGCGCTTGTGCATGAGGTTTTGAAGTTACCTGTGACCTGACCCCCTTGCTTAATTCACGTTCCCAGGCCAGGGACACTAGCATCCGTAAGATGTCTTGTATGTCAGATGTGTTATCTGGTTAGAAAAATAGTGGCTTTAGATTTAGAAGCGTTAATTTCTCACTAACTTTTTGAAAAAAATCTGAGAAACATATTGAGTTTAAACAGAAATAAGATGTTTCAGAACGTTTTCCACCATCTTGGTTTATTTTGTTTGCACAAACAGCCAACTGACATCACACTGCCTTTCTTTATTCCGATTGGCAGTCACCGTCCCATTCCTAGCATCCTCACACAGCTTGGGAAGAGCCCTCATGTGATCTACGACGTTGCTTCAAAATGTAGGCCATTGCACTTGACTGCTTGAATTTCAACCCATCATGGGATGAAATTCTAGATTGTTTCCAGACAGCGCAAATTTGAATCATTGGCAATACAATATTATGAATACCTTATTTAAATGCTAAGGAATAAAATTATAATGGTGCCAAAGAAAATAATTTTATGACTTAAATCTTAAAAAAAACCCAAAGGCCGTATACCTTGAAGCAAACTTTCAAATTGCTCCTTCAAACTGCACAACCTTCAGGGTAACGAGAAATGGAAATTGCCTTGCTTTAAGCACAAAATTGGAGTGAATTGGCTTGTTTTAAAATTCTTGTTACATAATGTCCCATAAATCTTTATATGGACACTTTGACATGTGCCCAAAACAGGGGTGAGACAAGTGACAGCTTCTTTTCATTTCAAGCAACAGGCAAAGAAACAGGCTGTTTCTTCAAGACCTGAAAAGTGAGTATGTTGGGGTTTTATTAAAGGCTGCACCTTGTGTCTATGGGGAATTTTTGGCTGGAAATATTAATTTCAGGTTTTCAGACGACTTGTGACCTATATTACCTTGCTGAATTGCCTGTAAAATGACCCCTTTAAATGCACTGGACCTCTGCTTAACTCTTATTTCCTTGCACTCAGTTCAATCAAAGAACAACTGACACAGAACACACTGGAACCAGGATTCAAATTATACTTGCAATAAAATCATGATTCAAAGCCCAATTTATTTAAAACAGTTACAGTGCAAACCCCATGTTGAATTCTGTATTAATCAGCAGGAAATTATGTTTCAAAGGAACATCTCCAAAGGCCAATTTAATTATAGGCGAATGAGATAGAATATTTCAGTGAGCTTTATGCCACCAGCCTTCTTTTGGACTTGGTTAGGACTGCATAAAACTTCATAATGGCCATGTAAATATTAAAACTGCAGTGAGTTTGGAGCTACTTGTGGCAGTAAGTTTAGTCTATTTTTTTAATGAAACTTTTAAGCATTTGGCTCTGTTAGCCAACACATTTCACCCCTCTGCTGTTGCACAAACTGAATCCAAAGACTTGAATGCATTATTTTAAATAACACCTGCTGCAAATAATAAGAATGCATGCTCTCCAAGCTTGGCTCAGTGACATCATAGTGCATGCACTCTCCTAAAAGGAGCCGCTTTTTATCCACTGTGCACCTGATTATAATGATTGTAAATGCTTCACTGAGTCGCTCTGCATCCTTTTTGCATTATTTCACATCACATAACAGGAGCAAAGTGAAACTTTTATTTAAAGACTCCACTCAGTCAACCTGACCATTTACTGAAACACTATCATGCATATAAAAAGATTCAATCATATTATGCATATTTAATAATTTGCACAGGGAACCTTTGAAATTGAAATGCTCTATTAGATTTTTTGCTGTCGTCCGTGCTGCGATGATGGATTCGATCAGTTTTGATCTCCTGGGTAGAAGAAAGTAAAAGTGCATGTATTCCAATGTGATTGACAGGTGAAGATGCCCCCTCCCTCTCACACTTTTTTTTTCTTGCCGACATCCCTCAGCAACAGCCAGGAGTCAAATGATGCCTTCACGGACACACTGTAAAATCTGGAGGGTTGTTGTTCAGGTATCTCTGGACCCCCCCCCCCCCACACACACACACACACCCCTAATAAATAAATAAATATATACAATGTTTGATAATTTGATGATTGTCAGATTCTTGAAATGCTGCAAGTTTTAGCTATTATACTAAAATCAAAAATTTAAAGCATCCTCGATTTTTTTTTGTATCAATGTGGCTTTTGATGTGTTTTTGTTGTTGTTGTTGTTGTTTTTCGTCCCTTTAAAAATAAAGCAATCACATGACATTTTTATTTTTGTAATCTTTGATGCTCGGCCCTGTTTGTAAAAATTATTGAATATTTACATGATTTGTGTTATTTTTGATGCATATTTGAGATGTGACCACACGGGTGCCTAAATGTGATATTCATCACGGGCAGCATTACGAAAAGTACATTCATCTACGGGTTTGTGACTGGGGCACGAAAATTAGGCACTTATTGTGACACAAATTCATTTTGTTACAGGGGCATGAACTTGTTGTGTGGGCTGCTGAAGAGGAGGTACTGCTGGCCCACCACCACCAGAGGGCACCCTGCCTGGAGTGCGGGCTCCAGGCACCAGAGGGCGCTGCCGCCTCACAGGAGCAGCCGGGGTGACAGCTGACACTCATCACCTGTGACAGCTGTCACCACTCATCTGATCTGCATCGGTATATCAGCAAGACGTCATCTCCACCTCTTTGCCGAGATATCGTTCTACCTGAAAGGTAATATCCTCAGCCTGACTGCTTGATAGAAAGCCTTTTTGTTGTGATTTTTGTGAGTGATAACAGACTTTTTCTCCAACGAGAGGTGGAGGTAGCTTCCCTGCCGTGCAGATTGCTGGGTGCAGACGCACGCACGTTTAATTGTGTTTTTGTTCCTCGCCAGCAGTACCAGGTCCGACACGCGGAGGCAGTGGCCACCTGGGAGTTCGGGACTTGGCGGCTCCAGTATTCCCGGGGTCTGGTGGCGGAGGAAATCGTGTGGTTCCGGTTCTGCTTTGGACAGGCGTCTCCTATCTTCGAGCCTGCCCACACGACACCTTGTAATTTGACCTTTGATCTATTGTGTAATCTGTTGTGTTTGTTGTGCACGTTCGCAACAGTAAAGTGTTGTTATTTAACCTATTCCATTGTCCGTTCATTTGCGCCCCCTGTTGTGGGTCCGTGTACTTACACTTTCCCAACAGGATATCTCGGCCAACGTCATGGATCCCGAGGGGCGTCAACCGGCTGTTGAACGGCCAATGGAAGAACAGGGCGCACAGGCGCCCGCAGGAGGAATGATCGGTGAGTTGCAGCGGATCCTCACCGTTTTCACGACTCGGTTGGATTTAATGACCGAGCAGAACGTCCTCCTTAACCGCAGGGTGGAGGCTCTCGCCGCGCAGGTGGAGGCGCGCCCTCAGGGCGCTGCTGCGGCTCTCCCTCCTGTCGACCCTGTGCGTAACAGTGACGTTCCACTGGTCGTTCAACGACCCCTCCCACCTTCCCCTGAAGCATACATAAGCCCTCCAGAGCCATACGGAGGTTGTGTGGAGACGTGCGCAGACTTCCTTATGCAGTGTTCGCTCGTCTTCGCACAACATCCTGTCATGTACGCGACTGATTCTAGTAAGATAGCTTATGTAATTATCTGCTTCGCGGCAAGGCACGCGCTTGGGCTACAGCGCTTTGGGAGCAAAATTCACGGCTCCTTCTGACATATGATGGGTTTGTGAGGGAGTTCAGAACAGTGTTCGATCATCCAAATAGAGAAGAGACTGCTTCAGCCGTGCTGCTGTCAATGAGACAGGGGCGCCGGAGCGCAGCTGCTTATGCAGTCGACTTCCGCATCGCGGCTGCGAGGTCCGGCTGGAATAACACTGCCCTCCGCGCCGCCTTCGTAAACGGACTGTCGTTGGTCCTGAAGGAGCTCCTGGTGGCTAAGGACGAACCGCGGGATTTAGACGGGCTTATTAATCTCGTTATACGATTAGAAAATCGGTTAGAGGAACGCCGTCGGGAGCGAGGCGAAGGACGTGACCGGATACGCGCCGCCCCTCTCCCTTCCGGGTTCGAAAAGGGGCCGCCCTCCCCACGCTCCACAGCCGCAGCGCTTTGTGGGGCAACAGCTCCCCTTGCTGACGTTGTTAGGGAAACGCACAGGGCCAAAATGGGGAGGCTGATCCGTGGAGAGTGTTGTCTCTGCAGCTCAACAGAGCACACACAGAGAGCCTGCCCCAAACGGCCAAAACGTCAACACTCGCCCTTAGAGACTGGGCTAAGGGGGGGTCAAGACATTCAAGTGAGACACACACAAATTGCCACACGACTCCCAGTCACAATCCTGAGCGGGGATTTAACCCTTCAAGCCCGAGCACTGGTGGACACGGGGTCAGAAGGGAATCTGCTAGACAGCAGATGGGCAAAGGAGGTAGGGCTCCCTCTGGTGGCGCTTCCTACGCCATTGCAGGTGCGGGCACTAGATGGCACCCTCCTCCCTTTACTCACACACAAGACACCACCAGTAACTCTGGTGGTGTCTGGAAACCACCGGGAGGAGATTGAGTTTTTTGTAACTCCTGCCACCTCCCGCGTGATTTTGGGCATCCCATGGATGTTAAAGCACAATCCCCGGATCGATTGGCCGTCTGGGGTGGTGGTTCAGTGGAGCGAAACCTGCCATCGGGTGTGTTTAGGATCCTCGGTTCCTCCCGGTTCCCAGGCTAAGGAGGAGGTCAAAGTCCCGCCCAATCTGACGGCGGTGCCGGTTGAGTACCACGATCTTGCTGACGTCTTCAGCAAGGACCTGGCACTCACCCTTCCCCCGCACCGTCCGTACGATTGTGCCATTGATTTGGTTCCGGGCGCTGAGTTCCCGTCCAGCAGGCTGTACAACCTCTCACGACCTGAGCGCGAATCAATGGAGACCTACATCCGGGACTCATTAGCTGCCGGGCTGATCCGGAACTCTACCTCCCCGATGGGGGCAGGTTTCTTTTTTGTGGGCAAGAAAGATGGCGGACTTCGTCCATGTATTGATTACAGGGGGCTGAATGAGATTACGGTTCGCAACCGATACCCGTTGCCATTATTAGATTCCGTGTTCACCCCCCTGCATGGAGCCAAAATCTTTACTAAACTGGATCTTAGAAATGCGTATCACCTGGTTCGGATCCGGAAGGGAGACGAATGGAAGACGGCATTCAACACCCCATTAGGTCACTTTGAGTACCTGGTCATGCCGTTCGGCCTCACCAACGCCCCCGCGACGTTCCAAGCATTAGTTAATGATGTCTTGCGGGATTTCCTGCACCGATTCGTCTTCGTATATCTAGACGATATACTCATCTTTTCTCCGGATCCTGAGACTCATGTCCGGCATGTACGTCAGGTCCTGCAGCGGTTGTTGGAGAACCGGCTGTTTGTGAAGGGCGAGAAGTGTGAGTTCCACCGCACCTCTTTGTCCTTCCTGGGGTTTATCACCTCCCCCAACTCCGTCGCTCCTGATCCGGCCAAGGTTGCGGCGGTGAGAGACTGGCCCCAACCCACTAGCCGTAGGAAGCTGCAACAGTTCCTCGGCTTTGCTAATTTCTACAGGAGGTTCATTAAGGGCTACAGTCAGGTAGTTAGCCCCCTGACAGCCCTGACCTCACCAAAAGTTCCCTTCACCTGGTCGGATCATTGCGATGCCGTGTTCAAGGAGTTGAAACGGCGCTTCTCGTCTGCACCCGTTCTGGTGCAGCCCGATCCTAGTCGCCAGTTAGTGGTTGAAGTGGACGCCTCGGACTCAGGGATAGGAGCTGTGCTTTCCCAGAGCGGGAAGACCGATAAGGTCCTTCACCCGTGTGCCTATTTTTCCCGCAGGTTGACCCCGGCCGAACGGAACTATGACGTCGGCAATCGAGAACTCCTTGCGGTGAAAGAGGCTCTTGAAGAGTGGAGACATCTGTTGGAGGGAACGTCCGTGCCATTCACGGTTTTCACTGACCACCGGAACCTGGAGTATATCAGGACCGCCAAGCGGCTGAATCCCAGGCAAGCCCGCTGGTCACTGTTCTTCGGCCGTTTTGACTTCCGGATCACCTACCGTCCCGGGACCAAGAACCAGAGATCGGATGCCTTGTCCCGGGTACATGAAGATGAAGTCAAAACGGAGTTGTCGGATCCACCGTCCGGGAGGCCCTGGCACGAAGCCCGGACCCCGGAACTGGGCCGAAGAACAGACTTTACGTCCCACCAGAAGCTAGGGCTGCAGTCTTGGACTTCTGTCACGGCTCTAAGCTCTCCTGTCATCCAGGGGTGTGAAGAACCGTGGCAGTTGTCCGGCAGCGCTTCTGGTGGGCGTCCCTAGAGGCCGACGTCCGGGATTATATCCAGGCCTGCACCACCTGCGCCAGGGGCAAGGCTGACCATCGTAGGGCTTCGGGTCTGCTCCAGCCGCTGCCCGTGCCCCATCGCCCCTGGTCCCACATCGGCCTGGATTTTGTCACGGGTCTCCCGCCGTCCCAGGGCAACACCACCATCCTCACGATAGTGGACCAATTCTCCAAGGCGGCCCACTTCGTGGCCCTCCCGTAGCTCCCGACGGCCCAGGAGACAGCGGACCTCCTGGTTCACCACGTCGTCCGGCTGCATGGGATCCCAACAGACATTGTCTCAGATCGCGGTCCCCAGTTCTCCTCGCACGTCTGGAGGAGCTTCTGCCGGGAACTGGGGGCCACGGTGAGTCTCTCATCCGGGTACCATCCCCAGACCAACGGGCAAGCAGAACGGGCCAATCAGGAGATGGAGCAGGCCCTGCGTTGCGTGACAGCCGCGCACCCGGCGGCCTGGAGTACCCATCTGGCCTGGATCGAGTATGCCCATAACAGCCAGGTGTCGTCAGCCACCGGCCTCTCCCCTTTCGAGGTATGTCTGGGGTACCAACCGCCTTTGTTTCCAGTGGTTGAGGGAGAGGTCGGTGTGCCCTCGGTCCAGGCCCACCTACGGAAGTGCCGTCGGGTGTGGCGTGCCGCCCGTTCTGCCTTGCTGAGGGCCCGGATGAGGTCAAAGGCCCATGCAGACCGTCGGCGGACCCCGGCCCCTGCGTATCGGCCAGGGCAGGAGGTGTGGTTGTCGACAAAGGACATCCCCCTCAAAGTGGACTCCCCCAAGTTACAGGACCGTTACATCGGTCCCTTCAAAATCCAGAAGGTCATCAGTCCAGCCGCAGTGAGGCTTCAGCTGCCGGCCTCACTGCGGATGCATCCTGTATTTCACGTGTCCCGAATCAAACCACATCACACTTCACCCCTCTGTACTCCGGGTCCGGCACCGCCTCCTGCCCGGATCATTGATGGCGAGCCGGCTTGGATTGTGCGCCGGCTTTTGGATGTCCGTAGGATGGGCCGGGGCTTCCAGTATTTGGTGGACTGGGAGGGGTACGGACCTGAAGAACGCTCCTGGGTGAAGAGGAGCTTCATGCTGGACCCTGCCCTCCTGGCCGATTTCTACTGCCGCCACCCGGACAAGCCTGGTCGGGCGCCAGGAGGCGCCCGTTGAGGGGGGGGTCCTGTTGTGTGGGCTGCTGAAGAGGAGGTACTGCTGGCCCACCACCACCAGAGGGCACCCTGCCTGGAGTGCGGGCTCCAGGCACCAGAGGGCGCTGCCGCCTCACAGGAGCAGCCGGGGTGACAGCTGACACTCATCACCTGTGACAGCTGTCACCACTCATCTGATCTGCATCGGTATATCAGCAAGACGTCATCTCCACCTCTTTGCCGAGATATCGTTCTACCTGAAAGGTAATATCCTCAGCCTGGCTGCTTGATAGAAAGCCTTTTGTTGTGATTTTTGTGAGTGATAACAGACTTTTTCTCCAACGAGAGGTGGAGGTAGCTTCCCTGCCGTGCAGATTGCTGGGTGCAGACGCACCCACGTTTAATTGTGTTTTTGTTCCTCGCCAGCAGTACCAGGTCCGACACGCGGAGGCAGTGGCCACCTGGGAGTTCGGGACTTGGCGGCTCCAGTATTCCCGGGGTCTGGTGGCGGAGGAAATCGTGTGGTTCCGGTTCTGCTTTGGACAGGCGTCTCCTATCTTCGAGCCTGCCCACACGACACCTTGTAATTTGACCTTTGATCTATTGTGTAATCTGTTGTGTTTGTTGTGCACGTTCGCAACAGTAAAGTGTTGTTATTTGACCTATTCCATTGTCCGTTCATTTGCGCCCCCTGTTGTGGGTCCGTGTACTTACACTTTCCCAACAGAACTGTGGGGATGGGGGGGGGGGTATGGTTAGGGTTAGGGGAGGGTAGACACCATGGTTACAGTTAATGTTAGATATATTTGTGTGTTTCATTATTGTTTTCTTTATTTGTTTTGGTATTAATGTAGTTATATAGGACTGTGTCCTTAGTTTCATATACTTTTCTGTGTTATCTGTTAGAATGTGCATCTGCTGGAATGTGCATGTCGAACTGAATTTAACGAGATTTACCACTTAGGACAAAGAGATTCAGATTACATTATAAATCATACACGTCCCGTTATCGCCTGGGTCAGTGGCAGGGGGTGGGACCCCCCTTAAATACTCATGGGGACCAATAAAGGGAGGATTTTACAAAATAAAGTCCGCCTTTGTTACACCCATGGAGTGTCTTATAAAACTGTTTGTACCCATCGTTCTTGGGTCTGAATGGGCAGATCTCATGTGTGAGAGAAGTTCTTCAGAAACCAGGCCTGATTTCCATTGTGACTTTGAATAAATTTAAAAGTGCGGAATAGTTTGAGTTTGTACTTTGTGAGGGGCAGTGAAGGGGAGGATTATAAATAGCAAAATAAAAAGCGTGTTATGAAAATCTGGTGCTTTTCGTGATGGGGGCACAAAAAAAATGTGAGATGGTGGATTTCTACTGTGAGCATCACCCAACTCTCCCAAAGCAGCACATAATGTGGGCCTGTTTTTGTTTGTTGTTCCTTTGATTTGTTTAATTTTTTTTATTTATTTATAAATAAGTTTTATTAACAGATTTTATTTTATTTTTTAGGGGAGGTGATGGTCAAGTGGTTAAGGTGTTGGGCTTGAGTCCAGAAGATCATGGGTTCAAATCCCTGCCTGACTGGAAAATCACTAAGGGTCCTTGGGCAAGGCCTTTAATCCCCTATTGCTGCCTTATATGGCAGCACCCTGACGTTGGGGTGAATGTGAGGCATTATTGTAAAGCGCTTTGAGCATCTATATAAATGCAGTCCATTTACCAATTACTATTTTATTTTAATGTCCTTAATTGAATGTTTGGATTTGTTTACATATGATTGTATTTTTACTGCTTTCATTTATATGGTAAATGGACTACATTTATATAGCACTTTTCCATCTGCATCAGATGCTCAAAGCACTTTACAAACAAAGTACTGGGATTAAGGACCTTTCCCAAAGGCCCTCAGTGATTTTCTGGTCCAGTCAGGCTGGGAGTTGAACCAAGGATCCTCTGGTCTCAAGCCCAATGCTTTAACCACTAGACCATCACCTCCCCTTAATAAATTGTTTGTAATGGTTGCATTGCCTTTATATGAATATTTGAATGATTAAGTCAAGGTTCTTTAACTGTTCATTTATAATTGAACTACTGAAAATTTTCCTGACATGTTTGATAAGGTTTTGGCTATGTTATAATTTTAGTATGGTAAGTATACTATTTAAAACTTGTTCAAACTATTTCAGATTGAGTATCTGTACTTTTTTCTTTAAACACATTTGAACAAAACTACAATAATACTGATAACTGTGATCATTTGTGGTTACTGCAATCATAAGGTAAAATTTGCATATCCTTACATGTCTGTGAGACTAGTTAACCAAACAGGTACCTGGTGTGCATGACATAAAATGCAACACTTTGAAGAAAGAGGATCTGCAATATAATAACAAACCATTTTCATGATAAAATCCACATTTTACGGACGTAATCCTTAATAAATTGTTTGTAATGGTTGCATTGCCTTTATATGAATATTTGAATGATTAAGTCAAAGTTAAAATCCACATTTTACGGACGCAATCCCATCATGATTATCTTGTTGATGCGCGGTCAGCTTACATTTGTCATATTTCCGACATTCTTCTGTGTCCGTGAAGTAGCACTTCACTTCCTTTGCCCGTATTTGGCTGCCGATCGGCGCAGCGTGAGCTCAGGAAAGCATTTGGAAGGACTAAAAAAGAGCTTGTGTCTGCCGTCTGATAGAAAAAAAGAGAGAGAGAGAGAGAAAAAAAAGAATAAAACAATCAAAGGTTGTTTTCGCCAAAAAAAAAAGTTGATCGCGTCACGTTTTACTGGAGACAGCGGCGTGCGCGTGCACCGATCAGCAAGAGCTGCGTTCACACAGGTAAGAATGTTTTCCTCATCTAACAGCATCTTTAAATCAGCTCTTCAGAGTGATAAACGCAACATAAGCTGCAACACCTGTCATTACTGCGAAAGACCTTTAATTGGCACCTTGTTGATCAGAATTCCCAAGTTGAAAATAATATGAATGGAGCATCTTCGAGGAAGTCCTCTTAGTGCCAACATGAAAGCAATGCCAGACTTACTCAGGATTTACATATACCCCACGTGAGAATGTATACAACATGAGAATAAATCAGCAATATCTGTTTGATGGCTCAAACTTCCAATGCAGCATTTACTGTGACAGTAAAGACACGCTGGTTACAAATATCTTAATTATATACATAGCATCCTGCTTTGATTTCCAAGTTTCTCTAAAATAACACATTTTCTCATAAATCTAAGGAAGCTCTTGATCGGATTTATATATTCTTTTCTGCTGCTGATTGCTGGAATCTGAGCTTCATATTCTGCAAAAACTCAAAATGTGAAGATGCTGCTGGAGTGGTGCGTGGATGCAACTGTCAGATGGAATTAGTTCCGCTCCCAAGTGACAGCAGCAGCAATTCGGAGTCTGTAATAAACTCTGCGCTTATAATATTGCCAATAATTGCAAGTAGGACACACTAAAACAAGGAGTCGGCTCTATTTCATGATTCATCTTCAGATTGTGTTGTCACAGAAAGGAAATCAGGCTTCTCTGTGAGTGTGATAAAACTATTCAGTTCACCGGAATTTGACTTTCAGTGATAAAAATACATCTGCAGAATTCATTTTATTTTGGCGATTGCCTGGTTTGTGAGTTTGCTTGTTCTTACTACAAGCATTCCTAGCCTTCAGGCACACCTGCTCCCAATTTCCCCACATGGATATGAGATGATAAGATTGTTCCCGACAACATTTCAAAGAATCCAAGACGTGTTCAGCAGGTGGCAGACTGGTATACAGTATTCCTATACACACACACACACACACACACACACACACACACACACACACACACACACACATTTTATATATATATACGCACACACAGTGCCCTCCAAAAGTATTTGGCCCCTTGGTATTTCACACATTTGAATTTATTTATGCCATTTTAAATACAAAAAGTAAATCAGGCTTCTCAATATAAAAATTTCTAAAATCTTCTTCAAAGTCACACTCAAACCAGATCTCTACAATGTGATATAAATTAAATAAAAATATAAGCCAAGATAATGGGTTGCGTAAGTAATGGGCCTCTTTGGTATATCACCTGCAAATAATCAGTTTTATAGTTTTCTTCAGCCAAGTCAGGGGATGGATACATGAACATTTCCAAGTCACTGAACATGTCTTGGACTTTATTTACAGCAGTTATGAAGAAATACAAACAGTGTGGCACTCTATGGTAAATCTGTGTGGAGCAGTTCTCAAAAACTGACTGTGCAAGAAGGAGAAGCGTGAGGAAAGCCACCAAGACAACCCAGAAGAAATTATAGGTTTCTGTGAGTGTGATTGGAGAAATTGTGCACAGTACGTATTTTGCATTTTTTATCCCCAGTTATACAGCTTCATGATGAAGTGGTATAGAGGAGCATTTTCTTTCACCAAAACATCAAATATAGGTTTGGATCTCAGATACAAACGTTTTAGGCACATTTGATGCTTCGTAAGTGCATTCAAATTTGTGAAAGCATGATAAATATTCATAAATAAATTAAATGTGTGATGGATTTTAACGGTAATGATAATCAATATGAAAACTGGGTTAAATTTGCTTGATATTTCAATGTATAAGTTGCACCAAAGTAGTCACAGGACCTCAAAAACTATTTTTAGAAAAATGTGACTTAAAGTATGAGTAACTGCATTTTAAATTCATTCTAATATTGCATGATCATTTGCGGTTGTGTTTGTGTGGTATTCTAATGGCCAGTACACGTGCATTCACTTTTGTTGGAGCTGATATTGTGTTGACATACCAATAAAAACGCTACTTTTATTATAACTCTGGGTGGCCTAAAACATTAACACAGTACTGTGTATCTATGTATATATATATATATATATATATATATATATATATATATATATATATATATATATATATATATATATATATATATATATATATATATATATATATATATATATATATACATACTTGCTCTGGGGGTGGGTAAGGTTACTTATGAGTTGGTGATATATGAATAAATTGAATTGAATTAAATTGAGTTATTAAGATATTCTTACCCTTATTTGTAATTAAGATTTTAATAATAATAAAAAAATGTAGTATTTCAAATATAATTAATTCACGTCATTCTGTGTTTTTAGGTGAATCATTTTTTAATAAGTGGCTGATTTTTCTTTATTTTTAATTTAACATTTCAGTAAAAACTCTGAACCTGAAAATGAAATAGCTATGATGTCATCTGTGCAAATATAAACAATTCTGAATAAATGTAATCTAAACTCTCTCAAGGCAGATTTTATAAATTTGAAGAAAAACCTACTTCATTCAAATTTGATGGCTGTGTCGAGATCCAAAGACTTAATTCATTCAAATTTCATGGCTGTGTCAAGTTCTTAAGAAAACAAGGCAGCTCTTTCCTTTATCCATGTATCATCTCAGTTTGCAGCTACAATCACCAGTTTTCCCATGGAGCTATATCTGTTGAAGGTTGACATTTCGGTGGTGCTTGGCTGTGTGTGAAGCAGAATATGTTGCACATACAACCCAGGCACATGGTGAAAATGCGATGACAACATGAAAAGTTATTTGATATAGTAGCCTGTGATGCCATTACAAATATATGAGATTTTGTAACGGTATCATGAAATTTGGGATGACACAACTGGAGGGGGGAGCTTGACCATGTCACAAAAATGCAATGAATTTTGTGACGTATCATGGAAAAAAGTGAGTGGGCTGGCACTATGGCAGAACCTGGCTTTTGGACTTGTTTCTTATAAGAGTCTGGATAGTCCTGTTCATCACTTGGTCTGGAGCCCACAGTGTCCATTTCTTCCAAAGAGCATATCAGTCTGACAACAATACATGTTTTCACTGTGATGGTCCAACCTGGATGTCTGTGAGTGCAGAAATGTTGACATGGCTTCTGGACAAGGTTAATATGAAGCCTGTTTTTTTTTTTTTTTCAAAGTAAACTTTTGAGAGGCGTTTATGATGGTAACTCCATACTGTAGGGCTTGACAATGGTTTCCAAAAGTAATCCCTTTTTCATGTGGTTTCATGCAAGTGATTTCATGTGGTTATATCAGCTATTGATGAATGTTCTTGATCACAGTTGTTAAACTTAGGCTTGCGCCCCTGCTTTTTACACACTGAAATTCCTCCAGATTAATTGGATCATTTCATATTTTGCACTCTGAAGGGAGAAATATGCAAATCTGTTTCTTGAAGGAACATTGTTTTTAAACATTTCAATAAATTTGTCATACATTTGTTAAGAAACTGGGGAGCCTTTTGTGGATATTATTTTTGTACCAAACATCACCTGTCAGAATTGTCTGTTTAGAATAACTATTTTAACCTCATTTCTATGCCTAAATTGCCTCCATCCCAAACTTTTTTGGGGAATATATTGCCAATCTGAAATGCAGGTATGTCTTGGCTTCATTTCCTTAAGTGTAAAGATCACTGCTGTTGTTTTTGATTTGCATTTTTCATACTGTCCCTTTTTTTTTTTTTTTGGCATTGCGATGGTACTATAGAGAACAGATCCATAAGAATTAGGCTTACCCAGTGTCTACATCTTGAATTGCCACCAATGAATATGATGATGCCATGATGATACAATTACACTCCCCAGTCATTATATAAGGAAGGTCGCCCTTAATAGCATCATCAGTGCACACAGTTGTATGAATTGAGAGCATCACTTGTACGGCAGCACATTGTCTTATATCTTTGTAAACTATGAAAGTGGCTTTTAGTGTCACGACTCAATCCCTGCTATTTTTGACAGCATTGTTGCTGCTGGAGTCACAATGGATGCATTTCCTCTCAAAATAAGCAAGGATTTGTGATTTCTGCTTTTTTAAAACTGTACAGTTGTCGGGATGTATGATCTGCACAAAAGCTCGGAAGCATCCATTCAAGGGATTTTCTCAGGCAATTAAGTTCTTGTCATGCGTCCTGACAATGTAAGACTGAGCGCATTTGGGAATAGAGAGCCAGCTGCCCTGTGTGCCTTTAGGTCAGTGCCTAAGGATTAGAGTATGTGCTGTTTTAGGTACGTACATGCAGTGTAGATCACAGCAATGTCTACATTTTCAGCACCTGTTCTACGAGAAATCCTGTTAACGATTTAAAGCAGAACAGACAGCTTGACCCTTTACAAATGCACCCCTAAGCGCTGAACACATAATGACACTAAAGACCAATTAATTTCCCCATGAGGTTCCTGGTTCTGCCTCAGAGGTTATTTTATTGATGCTAAAAATCAATATACGCACGATGGAATCATTCTGATTATTTTTCTCATATTAATTGATTTTTCACAGGGCAGCATGGCCAACAAGAAGAGATCAGTGGACTTGCCTCCAAAGCAGAATGTTTTGGAAGCAAGACCACTTGTGTCCATTCTCCATGTAATGTACTGATGCATCAAGAAGGACATCCAAAGTTACTACTTATTTACTTACTATTAATTTACGTAGGACAAAATGTGTCATTGGATGTAACATTGCCCACAACTTGTTACAACTACTGTTGCAATTATTACAATAGTGCTTTATTACAATGACATTTGATTACATTCATGCATTCATTCATTCATTTTCTGTTCCCACTTACTACAATTAAGGGTCACTGGCAGGTTGGAGGCTATCCCAGCAGTTATAGGGTGAGAGGCGGGGTACACCCTGGATAGCTTTATTACACTAAAAAAACTGACTCATTGGATTGGATTTCCATCTAATAAATATATGTATTCCCAACTAAATTAAATTAAATTATCTTGCATTGGTGTGCTTTATTTGAGTTGGGGCTACATATATTTATTAGATGGAAACCCTGTTCATAACTGAATTGAGTTCATCTAATGAGTCAGTTTTTTGAGTGTACAACGGCAGTTGCAACAGCATCAACACTCACAATTGTAATAATTATTTCAATAGTGACAGTTATTACAGCAGTGACGTCTTACAGTTGCTGTTGCAAAAGTATTCCATTTATTGTAATAAGCAGTTTATTACAATAGAGTTTTATTACAATGGCTGTTGCAACAACATTATTACAACAATGACAGTTATTACAGTAGCAGTTTATTACAGTTTATTACAGTAGCTGTTGCAACAGCATTTGCACTCACTATTATAATAGTTATTACATTAATGATGGTTATTACAGTAGCATTACAATAATTATTGCCATAACATTCACACAGGCTATTATAATAAATATTGCAATAGTTCCATTACAATAGCGGTTGCAACAGCATTTGTGCCCACTATTGAAATAGTTATTTCAATAATGACAGTTATTACAGTAGCAGTTTATTACAAGAGTAGGTTATAACAGTAGCAGTTACCACAGCATTCACACTCATTATTGTTATAAATATCATAAAGCAGTTTATTAAGTAGCTGTTGCAACATCATTTGCACTCACTATTATAATAGTTATTACATTAATGATGGTTATTGCAGTAGCATTACAATAATTATTGCCATAACATTCACACAGGCTATTATAATAATTACTGCAATAGTTCCATTACAATAGTTCCATTACAATATCGGTTGCAACAGCATTTGTGCCCACTATTGAAATAGTTATTTCAATAATGACAGTTATTACAGTAGCAGTTTATTACAAGAGTAGGTTATAACAGTAGCAGTTACCACAGCATTCACACTCATTATTGTTATAAATATCATAAAGCAGTTTATTACAGTAGCTGTTGCAACAGCATTTGCACTCACTATTATAATAGTTATTACATTAATGATGGTTATTACAGTAGCATTACAATAATTTTTGCCACAACATTCACACAGGCTATTCTAATAAATATTGCAATAGTTCCATTACAATAGTTCCATTACAATAGCTGTTGCAACAGCATTTGTGCCCACTATTGAAATAGTTATTTCAATAATGATAGTTATTACAGTTGAGGTTTATTACAATAGCTGTTGCAACAACATTCACACCCACAATTTTCACAATATTATAACACTGGCAGTTATTACAATAAGTTTATTACCATAGTGGATTATGACAATAGTGGCTGCAACATGGCCACTAACCTTGGAATTCTTCATAGAACATGGAAAATACTATAGATAGGTCAGCATTAGCACAGTTATTAGGAAACAATATCAGTAATAGAAATACAACTTTAAATATGATGAAGAAGAAAGGCTTAATGAAGCAGAACAACTTCACATGTTGGCCGTCAAGATGTTCCTCAGCTAGGGAAGGACAGACATTTCTGCCTTCTGAAATCTAAATCTACAGTAATCTTACACTTGACAAATCTAAAAGTTAAGGGACAGAGGAGGACAGAGAGAAAAATGGAGAGGTGAAGGGCAGCAGAATACAATTTGGAATAGGGCACAGCTTGTTAAAAGTGAAAAACTAAGGGCCCCTTCACACATAACATGATTGAAGCCAACCAGTGCATGAGGGAGGAATTGGATGCCATTTGTGAAAAATCGGAGCGGCCTCTAACGCCTGTCGCTACAACTATTCGCGCACACCAGCGGTCGAAAGACAAAGACTGCCCTGTGAGAGCCCATTTGATCCCTCTTGCAGCAGGTGTCGGCCAAATTCCAGGTGACACACAGAAACGTCCAGTACCACTCGTGGAGCACTTAGACACATTTCACATCCATCTTAAAAGTGGTCGGCTGCTCACTATTTTCGTGCTAACAGCACAAATGGCCACACATTTTCTAAGTGCCCCCACGAGTGTGGCTTTGCAAAGCAACACAGATGTGGCATGCCAGAGTATCGGCTCCCCGCTCAACGCATGTGCCGTGCATGTGTATCGCGTGTGTGTTGTGCCCCCCCCCCACTCCCTCCCCACAACACATGAGGCATGCATGTGTTTTGCGTGCCCCCATCCACAACACATGTGACGTGCCAGGGAGGGGGTGGGTGGGAGTGCTCTTGCATGAACTGCTGACATGTATGTAGAGATGGGGACTGGCCAGCCACGTCTGAGCGCACACAGCACAGCGAGCCACCTCCCAGCTGATCACCAGCCAGAGACTCAGCTGCAAATGACGACTCAGTGCACACGACGTGTCACATTAAAAACACAGAGACCACAGCCAGGACAGGTATATTAATAAGTACTACACTAACTATATATTCAAAATGATCACATAACACAGAAAGAGAGAGTGACACATTGGTGTGTGTGCTGAACGGGGGCGTTGCCACCGACAGCAGCAGCTATTGAGATCTACGGTCCTGGATGTCACAGCTGGGGAACGCGTATCATGTTTTGATGGACATGGCCTTACAACTGTCCACTGTGATGCGCGTGTCTGCTTGCTGTCCTTATGTGGACATACATAAAAACATATATCGCTGTTGCAAGGGGCTGCAGCGAGTGAGTGCACGATGTGCACATTGACAGGCTGTCCCAGGTGAAATGGACCGTTAGATCATGACACACAGCGGGAGATCTGAATGTCATGACACCCACGTGAGCTCTCTTCTACATGACAGGCCGGACATGCGCGGAGGGCCGGCAGGTGCATAAATTTGGGCACCCTTGTCATTTTATTAATTTGAATACATTTAGTCCTAATTATTGGAATACAAAATTGTTTGGTAAGCTCATTGACCCTTGACCTCCTTACACCGATGAATTCAATCATGAGAAAGGGTATTTAAGGTGGCCATTTTCAAATGTTTCCCCTCTTTGCATCTCTTCTAATGAGTAGCAACATGGGAGCCTCTAAACAACTCTCAAATGACCTGAAAACAAAGATTGTTCAACATCATGGCTTAGGAAAAGGATACAAAAAGTTATCTCAGAGATTTCAGCTGTCAGTTTCCACTGTGAGGAACATAGTGAGGAAATGGAACACCGCAGGCAGAGTACTAGTTAAGGCCTGAAGTGGCAGGCCAAGAAAAATCTCAGATAAGCTGAAGCGAAGGATGGTGAGAACAGTCATAGTCAGCCCATAGACCTGCTCCAAAGACCTACAACATGATCTTGCTGCAGATAGTGTCTCTGTGCATCGTTCAGCTATACAGTGCACTTTGCACAAAGAAATGCTGTATGATGCTGCAATGCAGAGGAAGCCTTTTCTGCGTACACACCACAAACAGAGTTGCTTGAGGTATGCTAAAGCACATTTGGACAAGCCAGCTTCATTTTGGAATAAGGTGCTGTGGACTGATGAAACTAAAATTGAGTTATTTGGACCTAACAAGGGGCAGTATGGATGGCTGAGAAAGAACACAGCATTCCAAGCAAAACACTTGTTACCTACAGTAAAATTTTGAGGTGGTTCCATCATGCTGTGGGGCTGTGTGGCCAGTGCAGGTACTGGGAATCTTGTTAAAGTTGAGGGTCACATGGATTAGAGTCAATATCAGCCAATATCAGCAGATTCTTGAGAACAATGTTCATGATGAATCAGTGATAAAGTTGAAGTTGCGCTGGGGCTGGGTCTTTCAACAAGACAACGACCCTAAACACTGCTCAAAATCTACTAAGGCATTCATGCAGAGGAACGAGTACAGTATAATGTTCTGGAATGGCCATCTCAGTCCCCAGACCTGAATATTATTGAAAATTTGTGGTGTGATTTTAAGTGGGCTGTCCATACTCAGAAAACAACAAACCTGAGATGTTTTGTAAAGAAGAATGGTCTGAAACACCTTCAACCAGAATCCAGACTCTCATTGGAAGCTATAGGAAGTGTTAGAGGCTGTTATTTCTGCAAAAGGAGGATCTACTAAACATTGATGTATTTTTTTCTGTTGGAGTGCCCAAATTTATGCGCCTGCCTAATTTTGTTTAAAGAATTATAGCACACTTTCTGTAAATACTACAAACTTCATTTTACTTCTCAAATATCAGTGTGTTCGTCTGCTATATTATACTGTATTATATTGCTATATTATTACTGAAATTTCTGATCTAGACAACCAATGATTTATAAAGGAAAATTATGAACATTATCAGGGGTGCCCAAACGTTTGCATACAACTGTAATGAGGGAATGGATCTGTGTTTTCAATTTGATTGGAAGGTTCCCAGACCAGCCAGTGATTCCATAGTGAAGAATGGACTCAATTGTTGCGCTGTAAAAGATCATAACTAATATTTTTGTTTTATAGCAGGGAAACTGTTATATAGCAGTTTTCTCTTGTAAGCTGGGGTTTGTTTTATTTTTTGTTAACTCCCCTCACAAGAAAACAATCCATAAAATGCTTGTGTCTTGGCCTGACAGTAAGGTGCAAATCTTATTAGGCGTGTTTGTACCATAGGACCTACTTCCCAGATGTCGAAAACATTAACAGAACTGGCCCCATAATTGGCCTTCTCAGCCATTCCGTCGCTATTGCTGTGAAGACCCACTGGGGTCATTGCAGTTTAATGTTAGATGTATTAAACATTAATGTTAACAATAACATTAGCTGCAAGGGGACATAAAATTTTGCTTGTTAGCTATGGGTAGAATGCAACATATGCACACTAGTCAGAAGACCAAAGCAAAAGTAACTGCTTTTTATTTGTCTTTCCACTAGGTTAATGCAAATTCTTAAAATATCTGTAATTCATTAACTGTTTACCTGATTCTGGACTTCTCGATGCCGTGCCCATTGCTTGTTGTAATCTTCTCCTGCATGAGGTCGAGCAGCTACCATTGAGCCCTGCCCATCGATTTTTTTTCCCAGTGCTGCTCAGAAGTACCTATCCTGGAGCGGGGAGTTATTTCACAACCAGATAAAGCTCAGAAAATGTCCTGTCAGCAATGGTTCCTTGTTATAGACACCTGCAAAGGTGATGGACCAAAATGGCCCATGTGTTCCTGCAGCGTAAACAGGGTACTTATCTTGAAATCAATACCTTTCTTCTCCATTGTCATAGATAGTTCAGTTTGTCTTCCATGTCCATAATCTACCTCAGTAATCATGTTCACTTTTTCTTGATTTTCAGTGAAGACAAAACCTGGTGGTTCATGTCTGAGCCTAACAGTAAAAGAAACAATTTCCATTGTTGTGGTAGAAAGAATTAACTCTGTAATGCCTGACCCACAAAATGTATGTATCAAACATGATACAGTACATATGGCATTATAGGGTTTAATACATTCCTCAAGAAAATCACTCACTGGCCTAATTGAAGATATGCCACCAGTTGTCCTATACGTATATCAAGATGCATGCTGTAGTTTCTACTTAAGCTGATGGAAATGCAAACAGTAACCAAAACTAAAACTATATCTAGTATAAGTTCCTATGGTTCATGCTTCCTATTGTAGTTCCTATTGTGCCTTTTTAATGCTTTTAAAATGAAATCATTTTGCACCAGAATATTATGTGTGAGAATTGCCAAAAAAAAAAAAGAAAAAAGAATGCAGATAATTATGTTAAAAAGAACCAATGACTTTTGGTTTTTCAATAGAATGAAGTGGGAAAGTTATTAATAAACAAGAACAATCTGAGATTTCTGACATCCGCCAATTCAGATCCGGATCACTTCATGCCCCAATATCTATATGTGATGCAATTTTGGTCAGAATCTGTGAAGTAGTTTTGACGTAATACTTCAAAGCGAAAATCGAGTGATCCAGAATCTGGATCACCTGCAAAATTGAATGGAGACTTCCATGCCCTAATATCTGTCTGTGGTGAAAATTTTGTCAAAATACATGCAGTAGTTTTGATGTAATCCTGCTAAAAGACAGACAAATAAATAAAGGAACAATGATGAGTTTATTATGTCCTTGGCGGACATGATTAATTTCATATCCTTATCAAATCAAAACATTTCTTCCGGAGAAAAGAAGCATGCTATGTGACAGCCCTGAAACCTGCAGACTTCTTTTTCAGCATTGATGGATGCAGTAGACCTGCCTTATGCGAATGCAAAGAAGGTACATAAGGTTTTTTTCAGAACAGCTAGGGAAGACAATCAAAATATTACATAGACCAGTGGTGTCCAAAGACATTCCAGAAAGGGCCAAGAGGGTGCAGGATTTCTTTGTAGCCACTGACTCCAGCAGGTGATTTCACTGATTAACATCACTTTGACGCCTGCCAGCGCAGACTCCTCCATATGAGAGGTCAGTGAGCACTGAGAATGTGAGGATGAGCAAAGATTTGATTGCGTGGGTGAGTGACAGCTCCAGTGTTGGTGCTGTTTGACAGCGGCCTGTGTCATGTGACTGTTGTCTGAAATATGTTTGGGCTGCATCTTGCTGGTGTGACATGGCTGGCCACGCCTCTTTTCCTCCCGACTGCGTCCAGATTAAGACCATATTTGCCTTGTCGGCCTGGTTCCTGCACATTCTTGATATGTATGACGGGGTTTTAATTTGAACTAGCACGTTGCCTATGGGGATCCATGAGTTATAGATTGGGTGGTAGTGTTTATAAAATAAGTAGCTGACATTTTTTCAAGAGTGGTAATAAATTATGCAACATTTCTATCATGATTTTAACCGAAAGTGCAGGAAATGAAAATGGTGAATAATTGTATTTATGATTTGACACATTTAGTTGAAGTCATGTTTTACAAATGGCAAGGTTGAGATATTTCCTTTGTTCACTGCTTGCCTGGTTAGCAGGGATTGATTAATGGTGTTATCATATACCTATAAATAATACGCAAATATGATTGGATAAAACACTAAAGAATAAATAGCAATACACCCTTTTCGCAGACGGGTAATATTTTTCATACCACCCGAGTAATCAGCCAATCCGGACAGCGGAGCGGCGCCATGATGAAGAGGCGCGGTCAGAGGAACTGTAAAATACTGGTGAGTCACTATTAATAATTTCTTACGTGTCCAACCTTGTAGGTTGATCATTAAAATTAAATTTGTTAGTTCTAAAAGCCATCATAATTATTTATAGGAAAACATTCTATTTTTTTTCTACTAAGGTTTGAACTTTGAGTGTTTACACAGGAGAGAAAAGTGAGAAAATGTTAATGCCTGTTTGAGAAAAGTGTATAAAGTGTGTAGTGAGGGGTTTTACAGCCTTAAAACATCTATAATAATTGTAAAAAATAACGCTGACTACTTTGCGGATTTCGCCTATCACAGGTTATTTTTAGAACGTAACTCCCGCGATAAACGAGGAATCACTGTATATGATCAAATCGTTATCAAGTTGTTCACCAATGAATATGGCTTTTTACACCCTTCAGAAAACCATACAACATTTATCATTTATAGGTATATGATAAAATCGTTATCAAGTTGTTTTACCAATGAATATGGCTTTTTACACCCTTCAGAAAACCATACACCCTTTGGCCTCAGGGTGTATGGTTTTCTTCAGAGTGTATAAAGCCATATTCATTGGTGAACAACTTGATAACTGATAATATCAGCGTCCATTGTTCACTGTAGTTACCTAATATCCCTAATTTCTCCAAAAATATCAGTCCTATCAACTTTCTGTTTTTGCAGCCTTCATCCTTGACCCAAAATACATAAGTATTCCAAATGGGGAAATGCCAACTGTCCCCAATTTCTGTGATCGAAATTACACACACACACACACACACACACACACACACACACACACACACACACACACACACACACACACACACACACACACACACACACACACACACACACACACACACACACACACGTACATAGAGGCCACTTCACTATAAAGATGAGAACAAGGTGAATTACTGTGTATACACAGCAATCCTCCAAGTATTTCTTCTCCTTATTTGAAAATGTTCTGTTTTAAATATTTTCCTGCATATGACCAATGACCAAATCAGAAGTACATCACAAGCCTTGGTGCATGTCCATTACGTCACATCCCTGTGTTGTTGCAAAAAGAAATGGTAAGAAGGCAGTTAATGTTGTCAAGACTCTGGAGGAATTTAATTAATTAAGTGTATGCTTCTAATTTTGATGCAAAGAAATGAGGCAAAATCATCATTAGCCAACATCTTTCCCTGTTCTCCAGTTTGGAAGCCTCTAAAGGATAGAGATTTCACACTCGAGCAGACAAGTGGAGTACCTGCTGCTTACCAAATAAAGCGAAGAGTGCGTTATTGAAAGTGCACAAAGACTAAACTTGAGGGGGTCTGTTGTATGCTGCTAATAATTGACGGCTGTCGACCACAATGGCGACGTAAAAGTTACTTTATTGATTTGTGAGTGTCTCTGGCGGTCTTTCCTTAAATGCAGAGTTGAGAAAATAGATAAATAAATTGAAATGGACTGCATTTATATAGCGCTTTTCCATCTGCATCAAATGCTCAAAGCAACATTCACCCCAATGTCAAGATGCTGCCATATAAGGTGCTTACTACACACCGGGAGCAACTAGGGGATTAAGGACCTTGTCCAAAGGCCCTTAGTGATTTTCTGGTCAGGTTGGGATTTGAACCAAAGATCCTCTGGTCTCAAGCCCAATGCTTAACCACTAGACCATCACCTCCCAAGGTTGCCTCTTGAGATCAGTCTGGGTTGACCGGCTGATTGTGTCTCAGTGCTAAGGTGTACACATTTGAACATTAATAGCTGTTTTCAGCCCATGTACGATCCCATTCACCTGTATTTGCCAGCTCCTTTTCTCCACTGTTACCATAGAGATGCTCCATCCCTATCAGCAAGGCGTCATTGGCTGCCAGGTTCGTTGGCTCTCAAAGGAGAGAGACATTGGTAAGCAAGTGTTTCCCTGGCACCACTTCAGCACCAGTGTAGCGAGACAAGCACTGTTTCCTTAGCAGCCAGCACGCCACTAACGGTGGCACGCCGACCTGCTTTGTCACCATGGGTGGATGAGTGAGAGTGAAATCCAGTTGGGAGAGAGCTACGACTGTAATTGAAATGATTTCACCTGGGAGACAGCTGTTGGGCCATATCTGTGCATGTGGTGGAAGCAATGTGACAACTGAGCAATTATTTCACAGTTCAAAAAAGTAAAAAAAAAAAAAAAAAAAACCTGTAGCAGCAAACCTATGCAGTATTCTAGCAATGTTAACTATGAAAGATGTTACAACAGCCAAACTGTTACCTTGAATTAGAACATAAACCTTTAATCTTTTACTGATAAAACAGGATGTAAAGCTAACCGGCACTGGGCTAATGCTACCTGTTAGCCAGGTTGCAAAATGTTAAGAGAAATGCCATGTGGCTAAAAGAATTTCGATTTCTTTTACCCACAGTAGCTAAAAACTCTTGTCATTATCATAAAAAGTCTTTCATGACAAATCTTCTCCTGTATTAATATTTAGGTTTCAATACCTACTTCTGTATATTATATAGTACCATATTTATTGTATATGTTGCTTATTACCCTTAATATTTAAATATAGTTATATATATATATATATATATATATATATGATGTCTTATCTTTCTTATGTCTTATTATTTATTATTATATATACTTTTGAGCCGTTTGGGTGGGTAGAGAGAGTTCCCATGGGATAAAAAAGCTTTTCAACCTATCATCCCTGGTTCTCAAGACCAGGCACCTACAGTAAGTGGCTCTACTCTACTCTTTTCTACTCTTCTATTTTACTCTTCCTTTTTAGATATTTAGATATACTTTAGTATACTAGCATAGTTCCACCTTTTAATTGGAATATAATATAAAAGATATCCCTTACTGAATTTTCATGAAACTTTTGGTAGGTGAATTTGGTTGCTATTACGATTTGCTATCTTTTACGAATACTGTTGTGTGGCTCAAGGAAATTAATTGAGGCGAAAGAGAAAATACATCATTTAGCCACATTGGCTAAGCATTAAAATGTCATAGGGCTATCCCAGTCATTGTTACTAACCTTATGGTTTCAACTTTGGATGATGACTCTTACATAGTTGACAGTGATCATCACTAAAATTAAATGGGATTTTCCATTAAAACCAATCAATATTTTCACAGTGGTCATAACTATAGACAGGTGACGCCACTCAGATCCAGAAAAATCTTCGCTGTGACACAACTTTTTTGCATTTTTGCCTCTGTACTTCACCACAATAGAGTTGAAATGAAACAATTAAGATGTGGTTGAACTGTAGAATTTAAGCTTTAATTCAAATGTTTTCACCATTTCCACAGATTCTTCATTCAGTTCATTTCAGTTCATCGATACAGTGCAAAATCATAATTTGTCACCCCAAAGGGCAAGGTTTAACCTTACCCAACCCCTGAGTATGTACAATAGTAACAGTGGTCAGGAAAAACTTGCTCAGGTGTATTTGAATCCAGGAAGAAACCTGAAGCAGACCAGACTCAGTGGGATGGGGGCATCTGCTTTGGCCATACTTATAATAACAAAATAAATATTCAACACACAACAAGGAAATGGCAAACAAGCAAAGATAGAAATGTTGTAGCTAAAGAACTTTAAACATATAGAATCCAGTGGTCATAATAACTGATGGCTTAAAAAAACATCCAAATGGTGCAGAGCAGAGTCTGAGTGAGACGCTCTTCTAGAGATCATCAGCATAGTCCGGATTTCCAGAGGTCCCTGTAGTTCCATAAGATCAGATTGACGGCAGCTGATGGGCAGATGCTATTCTGTTTTAAGACGCCATAAATATTTAGACAAACTAACATAATTCATATAAGGATTATTGTTAACACTTAAATCAAAAACCTTTACATTCATTAACTACCTGAAGTCTGGAACACATGGATGTCACCTAATCTTGATATTCCTCCCCTGAGATGCTTTGCCTTTATTGCAGCCTCTTTTACTCACTGCTTGGTCTCTGGCCTTAATTAAGTCATCAATAAATGAAAAGAATGGACTCTTGGGTTGAGATCAGGTGACTGACTTGACCGTAGAAAAAAGTCTTGGGCTGTTTTAACGGTATGTGATTATCCATCTGCACTGTGAAGTATTGTCCTATCAGTTCAACAGCATTTTGGCTGAATCAGAGCAGACTGTATGACCTATATACTTCAAAATTCATCCCACTTCCATCAGCAGTCACATTGCCATTAAAACCAGTGACTCTGGACATTATATTTAGTGTCATTTAACAGCTACCGAATGCAAAATTAACACTAGGAATCAACTCCATTTGCCATGGGATAGTGATGGAACAGGCCACATCTGGCTGTAAAACTACTTGTCAGCCATATAACTGCTTATGGTCTCTGAAAATAGTAGGATTATGCAATCATATATACATATCGCTGAAATTCCAAAATGGCTAATGTGATTTTTATAATGAATTTAGATATTTATTTTAGGGCTAGTTTAAGATCGCTGTATAAATGCATGAGTTGATGTCATTAAGCAGCCGCAGTCTCATGTTCTTTTTCGTGATACCATCATGAAATGCATCACATTTTTGTGACTTGATTAAGTTTAGGTCACCATTTTGAACCATAACCCCAACTCCCCCCCATCACTGCCAGTCATGAAAATGTAACATTTTGTGACAGTATCACAAACTAATAGATTAAATCACTTCTCGTGACTCTGTCATGAACGTGATGTGAATCATGTGTGTTTAGAAATGGTCAACATCTACTTTACTGGCATATCATGATGTGTACAGTAAAACATTGCAACTGTCAGTGAAATGAGGAAATGAAGGCATCTGCTTTTTACATACTATTTTTAACTTTCTTAAATGTCTGCTCATAAATTATAGAATAAATAAATTACTTTATTTACTATTTATTAATTGAATTATTTATTGATGTGCTGTTATGGTGCATTGACAATTCGATTAACATCAACCAACACCGAGATCCGCCAGACTCTAGAGGAGCTACGTAAGTCGTCATCAGTCGAGCAACGCTGGTATTAGTCCATGGGCCAGGCAGTTTTTCGGTACCACTTAAAGGGACAAAACAACACTTTGAAACCATGGCCTACACAAAAAAGTATGATAACCATTGCAGGGTGGTAGCTGAAGAATTACACACAGGTCAAACTTTAAAAATGCTCCAATCATGTTGAAAACTATATCACATTACTTGTCTGATCATAACAATTTCAAAAAGGTATAGTTTGGACTATCTGTAATGGAATGTTCTGGAGTTATGGGGTCAAAACAGCAAAAATGGTGACAAAGGTCAGTTTTAGTTTGTACAGGGGTCAAAAGTTAAAGTTTCTCCAGTTTCAGTACAGAAGGATGCAAATTATTTGTTGAAATAAAAGGATTAATAAATGGAATAGTTTTGACTCTGTTGAATGTTTGGTCTCCAAAGTAAAGTTCAAACAAGGTCAACATCTATTGGATTCTATGACATGTGACATATGTTACCCTGTAACATGATACCTAAACATGACAGATGGTGCAAACTATTCCTTATTAGAACTCTATTAACCCAAGCAATAATTTGCATAATTTTTTTTACTGAATTTTAGCAACTTTAATTTTTGACCCCTGTACAAACTGAAATTGACCTTTGTCACCATTTTTGCAGTTTTTACCCCCATAACTCCACAACATTCCATCACATATAGTCCAAACTATACCTTTTTGAAATTGTTATGATCAGACAAGTAATAAGATATAGTTTTCAACATGATTGGAGCATTTTTAAAGTTTGATCTCTGTCGTTTCGTCCCCTTAAGTGGTACCAATTAGGTCAAAATTGATGATCGGCTTATGGACTATATTCGTTGTGGCTCCTGAAAAATTTTCAGCATGTTTAAAATCTTTGACATTCATGCTAAAATACAGTTGAGCTGTGCTACCACTAGGTCACCTTCATGAGTATGCCATTACCAGAGGTGGGACAAAGTCAATGTGAAGTCATTCTCACGATATCAATCTACAAGTCTAAAGTCAAGTCTCAAGTCAGCTTGCAAAGAGTTGGTTGTCATTATGACTTGAGACTTGACTTGGGACTTGAATTAAGACGTGCAGATTCATGACTTGAGAATTGCTTTGTAATTTGTGTCTGTAGCATGGTCCAAGCAGAGGGTCACCCTTTGGAGTCTGGTCTGCTTGAGGTTTCTTCCTCAGAGGGAGTTTTTCCTTACCACTGTTGCTCTGAGGGTTAGTAAGATTAGACCTTATTTGTGTGAAGGGTCTTGAGGCAACCTTGTTGTGATTTGGCGCTATATAAATGAAAATAAATTGAAATTGAAAATTGAATTGAAGAGGTGAATATGTCCAAATATAACTCAACAACAGATGGTATGTTAAACTTCGGCTAAAGTACCAAGGCGCATCAGCTACTTTTGTTTCCTTCAGTGTCTCAAGAAAAAGTAGAAAAATTATAGGGTTTCCTGACAAAATACCACTTCAAACATCTTGATGTTTCTGTATCAACTCTTCAGCCCAATAAAATAAAGTGTGGATCTTCTGAGTAGAGAGCAGATATCTGCCTCATGGATCAATATCAAGCTTGTCCTTTGATTCGCACTCTGCAAATTGTAAATACCATGAATGTTCCCAACCAATCGTCTTATTTTGCATTATGCTATACACAAGGTTTGGTAGGATTACTTTGAAAGAATACATGTGGATTACATGTATGTATGTACATACATTACATACTTGTAATCTGATTACTTTTGGATTATATTTCAAAGTAATCCTATCCAACCTTGGCTATACGTTATCATCAAGCCTCAATCATAGCACTTATAGAGGTAAATATGAAACATTATAATTATTATGTATAGGTTTTCTGTTTTTTTTTTTTTTTTTGTGGAAATTGCCTTATTAATCAAAACAAACAAGCGACATCACTGCAGTTATTTAGAGAAAAAGGCAGTTGCCTGTAAAATAGGCAGATTGAGCTCAAATCACTTTCCACAAGTGCCTCGAACCAATTGTCCTCTTGTTTCTGTTTGTTAATAATAGTGAGTATTGTGTCATTTTGCTGTTTGAAAAATCTGAACTCCCAGCCTACAGTTCATTGCCTCTTACTCACATGGATGTACAAACGCAGACTGTCAACTCTTGAATAGAGAGTGTCTGACTCTCTGTGTCTGTCTGACAAAAACCTCTCCGTCAATCAGTCCCTTCCCCCTTGTGCTGTTGTCTTTTGTCTAGTTTTTAAAAACGTCTTTTTCTTACTTTGACTTTGAGTCACTTTTAATCAGACCAGCGAGGCTCTTGAAAGACTTTAAGCCATCCAGGTAGAGAACATATCCTAGTTCCATTTGCAGGAACTTTGTATCAAAGAAACAAATAAAGTAGAAGCACGTCGACAAAAGGGATTGGACGCTTCCAAGGGGACTCGACGATAAGATTCACTCTCATCGTCAGTTGCTATGCAGAGCAGTGTGTTGCTTTGTGGCTGAACATCTTCGACCCTACAAAGAGGTGATTTTCACATTTTCTTTTCGTTTTTTTTTTTTTACCACGGATCAGATAACTACAGAAAAGCAAGACACAAAGTATTGCTGCGGCAGTGCTGAAAAATATTATGATCTGCTTTCAAAAAAATATTGCAAGCAGTAATTGTACGCTGCTGCTCCTGTGAGGTTTTAGTGAGCGACTTCCATATTGAACTGCAGCTATTTATAGATACCCAATATTCTGTTGACAGTAAAAGGATTAACTCCTCATAAAGGGTACATATGCTGAAAATACATAATAAAGTTCAATGTCAGACAGTGGCATAAAACCCACGTTAAATTATGTGGCCTTTGAGTGGTAGGGAATTTTCATCAACTTATTAAAACCTTCACTAACGCAGAACTATGGCAGAAATAGAAATCTAATGTGGAATTCAGTCGAACAGCTTAATGTGATCTGAAAAAAGAAATTGGCACTGCTGATGCTGATTTAATATTTCTTTTTTATTCTTTACTTGAGGAAAAAAGTTTTCTGAAATAAATGGAGACAGAAGCGTGGGTTGAAGTGCTGTCACTCTGTTCAAGGATGCCTGGTAGAATCTTGAGTTATTATTTTCCTTCCTGAAATTCATATTTCACAGTTCAGATAACTCAAAAATGCTTATCTCTACAGCACTTTGAATAAAGATCCTGTCTGCTAAACTTTGTCCAAAAAATGGACTGTGATCCATTTTGGTAAAGATTGTGTGTCATGTGGAGTATGATGGGTGGTAGAAGGTTTTGGGTGCAAACCCAACTTGGGGCTTCTCTGTGTGGAATTTCTACTTCCTTATCAGGTACTCATATTCCCCACACATTCAACAGATGCTCAAATTGAGCTAGCTGAGGATTAATTAATTCGATTAAATTTATTTATACAGTATCAAATTGCAACATGAAGCTACCTTGGTGCACGATACAAGAGTAAGGACTAGAGCATCTACAGAACTTCCTAATTTTAGGAAGAAACCTCAAGCATACCAGACTCAGCTGAGTGACCATCTACTACAGACAAACTACCAAACAAAACAAATTACACAACTGCGTAAGCTTCAAGATGTTTAACATGATATGTTCCAAACTGTAGGTTAAACTATGACTTGGAGAGCCATGTTGACCTCTTGCTAACATTGGGCACCACGTCATGGTATTTTGTAATGTGTCGCCATGACACAGCGCATAACACGTCAATACATTTTTTGAAATATTCCAAGATGTTTTGCCATTTTCACTGCTGAGTCAAAAATGTTCTTGGTTAACAGTGGTGGGCACACTTCCGATAATCCAGTAACAGATAATTATCAAAGATAATGTTTTCTTTATCGGATTATCTTTTTAGATAACTTTAAGAACCATTATCGGACCAATTATCTTCCGATTAATCTTTGTCCAATAACTTTTAAACCGATAAACAAAATAAACAAAGCTGAACAGCGACAAGCATTTTTAAAATTAGTTTAGCACTCATCTGTTAAAAGTTTTGTAACCAACGCACAGCTATAACCTTTGCAAACAGAAGACAGCCACTTGTATAAAAAGCATCTCAATCCTCTGCAGACAAAGAAGAAACAGCCCCAAAAGAAAAAAAAAACATTTCCTTTAACACCATACCAATAGGCTAACGATATCAACTAAGTCATCCAGAGGCATACATTTTTAGTTTAGTTATTTAAAATTACTGTCATGTCTGAAGTTTTATTAAGTGAAAATATCAGATATATGTTTTAGTTTTAAAGTAATGTGCTAATTTTTAAGGTTTTGTGAGCACATCCTGTGACCCGCAATGCATTTTGGGTAGGATGATGTAATCTCAGTACATCATGACAGGACAAATGCATTTCAGACACTCTGTTCAGGCTCCACGGACAACAGCATTAAACTCTACTGCCTAAAACTCTCTTGAATATATTCTCTGCGTTTATAGATGTTGGTTTTATTTGCGTTTGTTAAATTCCATGCATTTTAAATGTAGCAGACAGGGATTACTGTATCTGGAATTTTGTTTTCAAGGCCTCTACTGCCATCTACTGGTCAGTAGTGTTCACTAAGCGTGTGGGAACCAGTAGATAGCAGTGTTCTATTTATTTTGACCCCAGTTATGTCAGATGATTGTCAAATCAACTTTTTGGCTTTGCAAATGGCTTTTTTTGTGTGCAATGAATGTATACATTATACAAGTTTCACTTTTTTAATGGAATTGCAACCTTATTTCTTTTTCAAATTCTCCCATTTTTTGCATCCAGCCTTATTTCCTTTAGAAATTTCCTTGACAAATAATATCAGTCTATTAGGACGTCAGGTTATGTGTTACACATATACATGTGTGTGTATATATTTTCCAACTTATTCCCATTGATGAAACTTTTCATTTTCTGCCTGAAAGCTTATTAGATGAGTGTGTTCAGGGCTCCGTTTGTTTACAAAATACACACACGTTACAGACCTTGAAATCCAACAGCAGGGATTGATATTATCCAAAGATTTATGAACATACAAATTAACGTGCTTACACTTTATCATGATTTTCTCCGTTGTGAGATATAAAAGTGTCTTATCGTAGCATTCGTGTGTATGTGCATTATAACGCAGCGCATGAGCGACGTTACGATATTCTTCAGAACGACAACATACGTAACATGCATCCAGCAGCATACACACTGCTGTCATAGACAACTGGCTGTAAAGTTTTTTGGCAAGTTATAACTTTCTAAACAGCGTAATTTGTAATGAAATCCGCTTCATTTATGCGGCTCTTTCGGCACCATGTTTGTTTTTTCAGAGACAGCAGTAAGCTCCTCCTACCCCTCCAAACGGAGGGATTTGTAGCCCTTCGCTTTCCCCTCCTCCTCGCTCCAAAAAGAGAGACTCAGCCAGTGTTTAGCAGAGGCACTTTTACCCAGAATCCTTTGCGACCTGTCTGTTTGTTACAAAACCTCAGAATTAGTGCATTATTCAACATTAAAAGATATATGTTATATTTTAACTTTGTACAAATGACATAATTGACATTAATGGAGTTATTCTATCGGTATTAATGTTATTTATAATCAAAACCATAAGTCAGCATGACTTTATTTTTCAAGACCTGCGCCTGACCGGAGTGTCGTAATTGATAGAGAGTTGGCTTTATGGCTGCTCTCGGAGTGCCTCTGTGCTGGGAGCTCTGTAGTAAACAAGAGCTTCCAGCAGGGGCAGAATGTTGAAAGAAAAGTGGGGTCTCATTGTTGAGGTCTGTTGTTGTTTTTAATATTATTATAAGCTATTAAATTTGTTCTACTACTAGTTGTAGATGTGTCAGAGGTAATATTGGAATTTATCGGTTATCTGTAACTTCTGATACATTTTTGGGTGGTTTATTGTTTTAACTTTATCGAAGATAATTTTTCAGTTATCTGATTATCTGTTATCGAAGTTAATTTTTTGGTTATCTGTGCCCACCACTGTTGGTTACACATGAGGAAAATATATGGGAATGAACTAGCAAGTTGCTGTCCCAAACTCAACAGGAAGCACACTGGACTTCGATTGGGAAACCAAGATGTGGTCAAGCTCACATATGACAGTAGAGCTTCTTTTTTTTCAACTGTAGCCTAATTCATAATTATTGTCCATATTTCATAACGATAAAATTACATAATGCACCATATATGTATAAGGCATTTTGGCTTATGATACACAAGCTGTGGCTGTGTCATGATGGTGTCTTGTTGGCATCTTGTTAACATCCGAGAACACTCCCAAACTATGTACATCACAAACGACTTATAGAGCTTGACAACTCAAAGAGCAAAGCCCGCTTAAGTGTATTACACCTGTTCCCACAGGGCGCTCTTCCACTATGATCTCCCACAAACCAAAAATGGGACAAAATGGCTTCCTCCTAACAGGCTCTCTTATAAAGTGCAGACCTGGCAACCCACCCGAAAACAAAAGATGAGGAGCTGCGTCATCAGCTGCAACAAACACTGCTTCAGCTTCAAATTTTTACCCCGTTGGACCACGAGCAAACAGGTTTTAAGCTGTAGTCACTACAAATACCCCATTTAAAGATGTCTGTACATGATTGAAGCCATTAAGACTATGAATACCCGGACGTTACCGCGTACTATCAACGATTTCGAGAATCGGGATGAAATTTTTGAACAGTTCAACAACTGGATCCTGATTTGAAATCTGGTGCCAGTGATGGCCATAAATTTTATGTATACCAAGTTTGTTCAAGATTGGCAAAAGATGGATCGAGTTACTGTGATGCTTCAAAATGTACCCAGATTTGGTATTCGGGATGAAAGAGGAAGGAATGGCATTCGGTGGAATATGCGGTTTAGAGCTTTAATGGAATGTGAAAGAGTCTGGGGTGTACCTTGGTTTTTCCACATGACTGATGGGATAGGCTCCACCCCTTTCTCTCTCAAAAGGATATATCATATTCAGTGATTAAACACAGGACTGTATTATTTTATATCAATGATTGATATTTTTATATTATTTAAATTAATATTTTTAGGCATAGATGACTCAGTAAGAATACAATATTTACAATGGTTTCCTTGTTTTATTAGAGGTTACAGTTAAGAACATTCAACCAGTTATTTGTTGATACACATTCTTTTGGTTGTTATGTCATCACCTGATCTTGCAAAAATAGTATAACTAAAGTTTTATGTATGCATTTGAATTTTATTTTATTTCATTGTACTGTGAAGAAATGACAAAATTTTGGCCATGATCTGGTTGTGTTTTGTAGAATATTTAAAATCAATGTTAATTTCGATTTAAAATAAAATTGTGAGATGGCTTGAATGCTTATATGACATTTGGCAACAATTATGGAATAATCACACTTAAAAAGATATTCGCCCAGCTTTGTTACTCTGGCAAATAAACTTTTGTTTATTTGCCAGAGTTATGGCACTTAATTTATTTTTGTTCAATAATTGAACATTCTGACTTCATTAAAAAAAGTTTAATTTATCCTATAATGGCATGTTTCATATATATCCAGATGAAGCAGAGGAAAAAATATAGAAACACGATGTTAAGAAAAAAATTTGGTATCATCAGTCAAAGGAATCACAGTTAGTAAATTGATGCTCCACCTCATTCTTTTATGACATTATGAAATCTTTTGGACTCCACTAATAAAAAAAACAATTTTCTCAACAGGATAAATCACAACCTTCTTAAATAATGGTTGACAGATCAACTGTGGAGGACGGAGTCTTGCTATGGACTCATTTTTGAAAATTCTAGCACAAAACTCCAATCAGATTGAGATCTGGGTTGTTTGCAGGCAATGTCACTGAGATGAGACTTTTCCGATAGAAACGTTTTAACACTCTTTGCTCTGTGGCAACCTCCATTATCATCCTGAAAAATTCTGATCACCAAACTAATTTTCTTTGTTGGAATGTGGAAAACATCCGAAATTACACCTGCACATTGCCTGTTGAGGTACTGATTGCTGTCTCAATTTGTACTTTACCTAGCATGCAACACATATCCTAAATGAGTGGGTAAGATGTCCCTGTTTTCTTCAGATAATCATATTTATATGTTTCAAAAACAACACCA
Organism: Thalassophryne amazonica; assembly: GCF_902500255.1. NCBI lineage: Eukaryota > Metazoa > Chordata > Actinopteri > Batrachoidiformes > Batrachoididae > Thalassophryne > Thalassophryne amazonica. The sequence goes on from NC_047118.1 coordinate 16,473,198, forward strand.
GCACAGTGGTGGGCACAACTAACCAAAAAAGTAGCTTCGATGACCGTTAATCCGCTAACTGAAAAGTTAACTTTTATAAAGCTATATCGATAAATCCCTAAAAAAAAATTAGCGGATAAAAGCTAAACCGATGACTTTCAGTATTGACTTCAGTACATGGCAGCTACTGACACAATGAGTCAGCGCTTCTGTCTCAGATCGGCCTTCTCTCAGCAAAACAGACCTGGTGATCAGAGAGAAAGGAGTGAGAAAAAAGGTCATTTCTCTTCACACCATACAGACCTGCCAGTCTTTTGGTTCCTTTTAGTCCATCACTTTTAGTGAATGTGTGGCTGCTCACACTGCCATGAACACTGCCATCTACTGGCAGTAAATATGTACTAATGTACCCATAATGCAATGTGGCATCTGTGTCTAAACGCTAAAAAATTCAAAATTAGTGCATTACTTTACAAATAAAACATATACTTGACATTTTCACTTTGTAAAATGACAGATGTGATGTTAATTTCAATAACCTGTCCGCAATTAGTTTGTTTAAACGTATAACCATAAGTCAAAACTGTCTGCCTGTGCAGACTCCAGTGAAATGACCAGCAGGTCTGTATGGTGTGACGAAAAATATCAAATTTTTCCCTTCTCTCACTCTTCTTTTTCTCTGTTAGTTAGCTCTCCTCTGCACAGGATAGAACTCTACCATTCATGGCTGGCTGTCTGCTACAAAACATGTAACAGACAGGAATTAAAATCTTTGATTTCAGACTAACTGTTAACTGTTAAGCTTTATTCTCTATGCCCGCAAAAATATGTTAGCAGTCTAAAAGGTATCAGAACTAAATTTGTCGGAAGGTAATTGGTCCGCCGATGGTTTTCAAAGTTATCTGGAAAGCTGATTTGCTAATGAAAACGTTAGGTTCGATGATTAGCGTTTACGCCGTGATCTTCCAGGCCAATGCAGATTCATGATTCGACAGTGTTTCTTAAAGGTGTGTAACAAATAGTGACTCCTATTTCTTCCTATATTGGGTATTTTTTTTCTGTATTTTGCAGTATAATCCTTTCCATTGTTTCAGTTTTTTTTTTTTTTTGTATGGGCCTTGTTCAATCATGCCTGTGTAGCAGCTCGTTAACATCTAAAGACAATCACCTTTGTGTGCAGACTGATTAGAATTTTTAAATGTGTGCTGGTACTTAGGAAAGTAAATTACAAGATGATTATATACATTTTTTTTCCTCCCTCAACATTGAGTAATTCTAAAAAATTGTTTATCCTCTATTTAACGCAGGTAAATATTCTATTAATTAAAATGAATCAGTGTTATTTATTCATTTATGTGTTTTGGGGCCATAATGTTTAGCAAGTCATTTGAAGTCTGGGAGCATGCACCGGTGCTGCACTTCGCTGCATCCAGAACACCACGGAATCTTCCCGGGTCCCAGACGGCAACCACACTGGCAGACAACCAGTCCATCCCCACATCCCCAAAACAACCATCCATATGTTGTAGCCAGGTGAAATGTAGGTGTCGCCTTTGCCTTCTCCAGCTAGTGGGTTCTTCAACAGTCAGCCACGTGTGTGCTAGATCATGCACAGAGAAATGTGCCACATGGCCAAAATGTCATAGCTGACACTCCCTCTCAATTCATAGTGGTACTAGTCTTGCTTAGTAATTGCTCATTTGATACAATGTTATTCCAGTGGTACCCAAAGATTCTTTAAAGACACAGGTGTCCTGAAGGTGACATCTCATCCAGTCACCTAGGTGACTGGATATCTTTGGTACTATAGTATAGTACTATAGCAGTACTATACTATACTATATAGTATAGTATAGTATAGTATAGTATAGTATAGTACCAAAGACATTCTGTCACCTAGGTGACTGGATGTCTTTAGTACTATAGTATAGTATTATATCGAAGTACTATAGTATAGTACTATAGTACCAAAGACATCCAGTCATTGCCTCAAGTCTGGCTCACACGGTAGGATAATTAGGCCGATATCGGACCCGATGTTCCCCTTCCGAGAATCTTAAGGACGCTTCGACAATCATGATGTCACTAAAGATAATCTTATCAGATATTCCTGCCGTGTGTGGTGTGTTAAGAGCGCTCTGATCTGCTCAGAAGGACGCCAGGAATCTGGGATATTCAACATCTTGGATTGTCTTGGTCCGATATCGCAGTGTGTGTGGTGTCTTCCGACCACAAACGAGCGCGCAGTCTGCTGAATGTGACGTGCAGCCAATCAAACTGACACACAGAGCGAAATCTAAAATTAAAACAGCTGTGATGGCTTCCCAGAAGACCGGTGGTCGCACTGTCTCCACTCCTTTAAAGAACGCCTATTCTTTGTCTTTTTGTATAGTTTTTTCCTCTGTTGTAAATAGTCTGCAAAGTATCTCAGTTTGTTTACTCTGAAATCACATTTAATCTCGAGAGATTTTGCGAGATTTCCTGTCTGACCCGGGAATGTTTGTGTGTGAAATCTGTTCATGTGTGGTGGTGTTATCCTTACCATGTGGCTGCACACCACACACTGGATGATCACTGTTAGATTTATGATTTTTTTTTTTTTTAATCTCTATGGGTTTGTGGTCTCTCAGCTTTTGGAAACCTAGAGACAATTTTAAAATCCTGCCGTGTGAACCAGGCTTTAAGTCACTGGTTGTGTCCAACTCTCACAACCACACAGCAAGACAGGTACCACCAGGACCCTGAAAACTTGAATCTTCATTCACCTACAAAGATATTGGCATCACCAAACACTTCTGTCCAGTGGCCTCATGACTTCACAACCTCTTTCTTTAAATTGTTCAGTAGCTACTGACACCACAAGAGCTTGTGACGTCATTGTTTAACTACTGGACAAAAATACAAAAATGGTTTTGCACCATATCTATAATTTGTTTATTTGCTCCAAACTAAGAAAGCTGAGTGAACATCTGTGTGCTGTCATTCCATTTTATTTATTTATTTATTTTTTACTACCAGAGGTTGTCCCTGTCCTTCCCACTAGGAAACAGTGGTGACATACGAGGTCTGTTAGAAAAGTATCCGACCTTTTTATTTTTTGCAAAAACCATATGGATTTGAATCACGTGTGATTGCATCAGCCAAGCTTGAACCTTCGTGCGCATGTGTGAGTTTTTTCACGCCTGTCGGTTGCGTCATTCGCCTGTGAGCAGGCTTTGTGTGAGCAGTGGTCCACCCCTCTCGTCGGATTTTTATTGCGAATAAATGCGGAATTCCTTCGCACGTCTGTCTCAATGTGCAGAAAAAGTGCAGATGTCCACGTCTTCTGCAATTCCTGTGGAAGTCAGACGACGTCCTGGATCAACACAGCGTCCAGTTTGGAAATGAACGGCACATTTCACTGTTACAGAAGTTTTTGTCGTGGAAAGAGGACCGGAGGAATTCCGCGCGTCGCGGTGGAGCCGCATGGCACAAAGCAACGCCATGATGAAACCTCACAGGACATGTTCTGGCATGTCCAGCTCATGCACAATTTCTCGGTTAGTCACACGACTGACAAGCCACCGAAAGCTGTTGTGTGGGCCGCTGAAGAGGAGGTACTGCTGGCCCACCACCACAAGAGGGCGCCCTGCCTGGAGTGCGGGCTCCAGGCACCAGAGGGCGCTGCCACCTTACGGGAGCAGCCAGGGTGACAGCTGTCTCCCATCACTGGACACAGCTGTTCCATTCAACACAGAGGTATATCAGCAGAACGGCGTCTCCACCTCAGTGCCGAGATATCGCCTTGAGATTAAGGTAACCTTCTCTGCAAGCATATACTGAAGACTCTGATAAACCTTGTTAAACCTTTTCAGGACAGCTGACTACAGAAAGCGACTTGCTTGGATAAGTACTCACCTTCCTGCTTCATTGTGACAAGAGGTGGAGGCGGCTTCTCCCCTCTCCGTCTACTGGGTGCTGTCGCATCCATACCTGTGTGTTTGTGCTCTTTCCCGCCAGCAGTACCGGATCCGACGAGCGGAGGCAGTGGCCACCTGGGGATTCGGGACTTGGCGGTTCCAGTACTTCTGGGGTTCGGTGGCAGAGGAGATCTGGGTGGTTCCGGTTCGACTAGGACGGACGTCTCCTACCTTCGAGCCTGCCCACACGACACCAGCAGATTTCGGCTTTAAACTCCAAATTATTAATTGTTGTATTGGTTGTGCTCTTTTCACAACAGTAAAACTTGTTATTCACCTTTCTCCATTGTCCGTTCATTGCGCCCCCTGTTGTGGGTCCGTGTACCTACACTTTCACAACAGAAAGCTGTCTGAAAGCCATCTGAAAGCCGTCCTGTGAGACCATCACGGAGGTGGTTTTGTCCTTCGCCATGAGCGGTATGGTGGAGCATCCCTCCACTTCTCTTTCCATGAAAAAAACTCCTGTAACAGTGGAATGTGCCGAAAAAGTCTTGATGTCCATGTCTTCTGCCATTTTTGTGGAAGTCAGACGACGTCCCGGATCAACAAAGCTTTCACGTTGGAAATGTTCTGGTTGTTTCAGCGGGGTTTCAGCCTGTCGGCCGCTGCTCAGACTGCGCCGCGCTCTCAGCTGCTGTGGGCGGTCTTTAAACCAGCTGGAGCACTCCTTAATCTGTGTAATCCCCATAAAATCTTCCTCAAAGCCATTTGAATTTTCTGAATGGTGTCCACCTGGAGGTCTCTTACAGTTTCTGGAAACATTTGATGCAGCAAAGCTCCAAATCATTCAGACATTTATTTGCAATAAAAATCCGACGAGCGGGGTGGACCACTGCTCACACAAAGCCTGCTCACAGGTGAATGACGCAACCGACAGGCGTGAAAAAACTCACACATGCGCACGAAGGTTCAAGCTTGGCTGATTCAATCACACGTGATTCAAATCCATATGATTTTTGCAAAATATAAAAAGGTCGGATACTTTTCTAACAGACCTCGTATATGGTGCATTCCATTTGTACTGGAAGGTCAGAATTTTTCCATTATGCCCTGCGGGAGTGTCCCCTGGAGTTGGAGTTCTAACTCATCAACTTGTTTGAGCCACACTTTTCTGTTTATGTTCAATTCATTATTTATTGCACTTTCTGTTTCAGTTATCTTGTTTCATTAATTGCATTATTCTGTAGTCATCTGGTTTCTTTATTCTCTGTTTGTCAGTAGTTTATTTTTGCTCATCTCATTTGTGATTTCAGTTATGCTTTAATGTCAGGTTTTGTTTTCAGTTCTCCTGTTCATGTTCTGTTCCTGATCCTGGTTATACTGTAGTTGCATTTTATTCTGTCCACGGTTTCTGTTTTGATTGCCCCTGCACCAGCGCTTGTGTCTTCGTCTGTCGCTGTGACTCTTTTTGCTCTGTGTTTTCATCCACTTCCACTCTTGCACCTGCTCACGTGTCTTTGTCTCTTTCATCTCTCCACTCTGTTTTCCTGCCTTCACTATCTTTCCCCATGCATATCTTTGTTCACTAGTCATGCCCCCTTCCAGAACTTTCACTGAGACCTGCACCTTGTTTCACTAATTACACCACCAGTTATTTAAGCCCTCACAGCTCACTGCCAGATTGTTGTCTTTGTACACTTTCCAGCCCTGTTCTTTGCTCTGTGTTTGCCTACATGTGTTTTGACTCCACTTTGTTTTTTTTTTACCTTGCTTTTGCCTTGCCTCTGATAGCCCTTACACCGTGTTTTTTGACCTGTGCCTGTTTATTGTACACATCTCAGCCTCTCGCCTTTTGCTACCTTTGCCTCACTGCTGGACCTCCTGTTTACTGAATCCCTGCCTGTTATTAAACCATCTGAACATTACCAAGTCTAGTGAGCTTGCATTTGTGTCCATCTGGTTTGCCACACCTGATAAAAACAAATATGGGATATGACAATAAAGAACCTTTGAATCCTAATATTTCTGCTGCAGTTGCACACAATAAAACTATTAAAACTGAATAAAAATGGCAAGAAAATTTCTGAGCTTGTCCAAGTCTAACTGTTTCAGTGAGGACTCATCATTTCCTCCTGCTCCAAAGTTTAAGGATTATGCTTAAAAGGTATAGGACCACTAAGCTTTTTAAGATTTAAAGCATAAAAAGAATTTTCTTTGGAACCACTATAATTTTATTTATTAGCCTTTAAATAAGGCATTCAAAATGTGACATTACCAATATGATCAAAAATTAATGTTCTCTAGATAATATTATTAATAATATGTTTCCCTGAAGGGAAAAAATTTCAAAAGAACAAATGACCTCAAACTGCTCATGTCAGCGACCTGTACACTCTATGGTAACAACCTCAGAGATCACGTGGGGACATCCCCTGACTTGTGCGAGGGATGCTGGGAAGCACACAGTGGTATCCAATCAGAGTAGAGAGGCACAGTGATGTCTGCTGGCTGGTCTCTCTCTGGCTGCTAATCCATCATGACGGAAATAAACACTTCTAAATCTAGATATGATGTTTTTGCGACCAGACATCACCTCTGAAGGGATTTACAAGATGTCACACATAGTATGTACGCATCACCCAAGGTCAAATGTAACTTCTGTTTTTTTTTTTTAATTGCTCATGGATGGACACACTCAATAACTCTTGCAAACAGCATAAGAAGGAAAATAAAATTCCGCCCAGGTAGATATGTTCCCTTCATTAAAACAAGTTGTAATAAAAAAAAAAAATAAAATAAACCAATATATAATGTAATGCTTGGATTTCAGTAGAAACTAAATTTTGCTAGTTTTGTGAAATTTGTCAAAGCGCTGCAATTGTAATGTGGACAGTGAAGGGAGTGCAGGAGGAAAAAACTGGGAAGAGGCAGAAATGAGAATGTGTAGTTAATTTCACCATTCAAATAAAGCAAAATACAGGTTTACCCCGTTAACTCGCGTATGCGTATTGCGCGTTTTGGCTTTACTCATGGTCGATTCGTGGACCCTGAAAATTTAGACTACTGTGTGTTTTTGGTCAACCTCATTAATGTAGTATCTGGAAAGTTCTCTGGGTGCAATACCTAAGGGTACCTGCAGGGGCGCTAAGCGGCAATGTAAAAAGCCGTGGCTACAGACAGCACAGCGCAGAAGTAGGTGGACAGTCAATGGAGACCAGTTGGTTGTTTGAGACACTGTAATGAAGTTTGCCGTGTTCCTTTGCTCACTTGTTGGCTCCCTTTTGCTATATTCAGATAAACGTCTGCACACAACAATTAACTCACGGTTTCAGGTAACTCCCAGTTTGATTTTGTGGACCCCAACTTGTGCGAGTTAACAAGGTTGACCTGCATTTGACTTTATTTTAATGATCTCTCAATATCGTTTTATCACATTTTAATCTTACAGATTTTGCCCTCCCCATATTTTTCCACGACTTTCCAGCAAAAAACCCACATTACAAAACACGTTGCCCTTTTTGCTGTTTGGCCTTTTGAGTTTATTCTTCAAGTAACTCATCACATTATCCAGCTTTAATAAACATATTCAGTCTGAGGTATTTTTTCCCTTATTTTAACAAATATTTAATAATAGGGAGAGGTGTTATTTCAAAAATTTTGAAATCTATAAATTTTTGCATGGAATATGGAAATATACATGGAATAAACCATAACAGTATAGTTTTTGGGTCATTTGGTTCTAAAAACCCATATGGACAGAGTGTTTGAAAATTTCAAGTAACGCGTGTGTCGTATATGTGCTGTTGATGTAGAAAACCACTCTGCTGCTTATAATTAGTTCATTTACATGTGATGATTATACTCAACTGATGTTCCTGAAATAAAAACTACATAGATTTTGTTTGTTATAATTGATCTTAACATATGTACTGAAATTAGGTTTTTTGTCAATAACTCTTAAAAAAAACACCAGATAGGCTTATTGTTACTATACAAGTTGAATATAAACTTGGGGTCAAGCAACATTTGGAGCCACATTTCAAGTCTCTAGGTGTAGCGGTTCTCAAGATATGATATTTTCGTCTATATATTTGGCAATTTTTGAACCCAATATCTTCACTGGCTCCATTCATATGGGTTTTTGGAACCAAATGACACAAAATTTATCCTGCTATGGTTTATTCCGTGTATATTTCCATATTCCATGCAAAAATTTATAGATTTCAAAAAATTTTGAAATAACACCCCTCCCTATTAATAACATCCTTATTTCTTTGTGAATCTTCTCAAGTTTCACATTTTAGAAGGTTAATTTACTTATTTTCTACTAATTTCATCCCCCAAAATAATGGTGTCTTGACTCTGAACTGGCCAGACAAAAAGGTGTTAGATTAATTGTGAGCCCCCCGTGGCATCAGATAGAAATAGAACACACCTTCTGCCGAGGAAGAGTGTAATTATGTTAAACGAGCGAGGGGATGATTATGCAGCTGATTAGATGAGAAGAATCCTCCGATCCAAATATATTTCTGGAAACAACCAGCTTCATAAACATGATCCCACATGTGAAGCAAAGTGATTTTTGCAACAGAACAACAGGCTGTATAAACCACCGATCTCTGTTTTTGAGGTTTTCAGACTTTCACTGCTGCAGGGAGCAGAATCTGAAACAGTCACAAAGCCCTGATATATATTTGGATGTTTTTTGTTGTTGTTGTTATTGTTTTTGACAGTGAAAGAACATGACGACCCTGCTGGATCTGAAAAGTAGTGTTCTGAGGCAGGTGCAAAGGAGCCAGTCTCTAAGAGGCAGGAGGGAGTCGCCACCCTCTTCCAGCAGCCTGCACGCACACTGTCCTGACCTCTCACCTCGCAGGTCAGTCAGAGGCTCACACACACACATGCACGCTTACACACACCTTCAAGTGGTTTCATCACCTCATGTAGAATATTTCAGGACTGGCTTAAAAGCAGAATCCCGCTCCCTAGCAACACGTTCGGTTTTGTGGATGCTCTTGCGTTATTAATTTCACAGCGTGTTCATAAATACTTCACTGCAGCTCGCTGTTGGTTACCTGATGAAAACGTGTTAAGTCCAGTCATGCCTGGTTATTTGAAAAGATAAATGTATTAGCACAGGCTCAATAACTTAAAAAATGTAATGAAATGTACATTTTACATGAAATTTGGAATTTGAGGAGGATGGACAGAATTAGGTGCGACACGGGTATGTTGATTTGGAAAGAGTGTAGGCATGTGTAGAGGAGAGATGTGGGGTATATCTAGAGAAGGATGCTGAGAATGGAGTCACCGGGCTTTTGAAATTTGAGGAGGATGGACAGGATTAGAGATGACGCTGGTACGTTGATTTGGAGAGACGAGAGACTGAGATGCTTTGGGCATGTGTAGAGGAAGAATATAGGGTATATATAGAGAAAAATGCTCATGTTAAAGGAAATGTGTTTTGTAAAATATCTTTTTTATATATTTCAACAACCAATAAACCTAGATGGATCAAACATGATGGGAATATTACTTGGATAGATGTCAAGAGGTGATTAGATTTTGGAGTAGTTTTGGTAAAGGTCAAAAGTCAACATCAAGGAAAACATGGTCCAAAAAACACCTTTTTTTGTATACAAGGGGCAATTGAGAGAGTAGGTCATGGTTCTACATGTTTTGCATTGTGAGGAACCAACATTTCTCAACATTATAATGATGCAAATAATGATGAACCACACCCTACTTTGTCTGGGTCAGGCTCAACACTTGTCAATCTCTTTCATATCTCAACAACCAAGAAGCTTAGAAAGATGATCTTAAGCATATATTGGTCATTAATATATTTGTGATCATTTGGGATGAATGACTTCATAATGAAGTCATGCAGAAGTCATATGATGAAGTCACACAGACTCACACCATTACAGACTTTTGCATGTATATTTACTTGAAAATTTATATTGTGGTGTGCAGAGTGTGCAAGATATGCACCAGTCTTCTGATGCCTTGCATAAATTCTTGCATTTTGGAAACATTTTATTGACTGGATATTGTAGAAAAAGCTATGACGATAAGCCAATCAGATTTGTGTGTTTGTCTTTCTGTCTCTTCATCTTATCCATAATGATCTTATGAAATTATGTCTTGTTACTAATCCACTACCAGATCCAGGCCCAGATCCATATTGTGGATTGTTTTGAAATCATTTTTTTATTATTGAGCCAATTTGTGATTTTTGAAATTGTAGCTTCAGTCTCTTTTGGTAATCCTTCGTATCCAGGTAACACCCCTCATCCAATGACATGATCTTGGATTAATGAGTCCGGTGTTAAACTAATCAAGCTATGATGTTCTACACCGGAACAAACAAAAACACCTCCCAGAGGAGCCAGCAAACTGATCAGCAGAGGATGAGGGGCTGCACTCTGTCTGCTATGATTTGAATAGAGTTAGGGCTTTTATTTTATTTTATTTTTTTATTATGAATTTATGTATTTTTGATATTTTACATTTGTTGAGCAAGACTGGTAGGACACAGACAGATGAGCATCTTTCTTTCTGTAAAGATGTGAGGACACCTAAAGGTCATTGACGTGGTCAGAATTAATGTTAGCCTGTTTTATAGTCGCCTGGCGTTAGCAAGTATCATGTTCCCATGTTAATTTATTTTCATTGATACACTGCCTTTTCTAGGATTCTTCCAATTAATCATTTGTATTTATTTGCTGAATTCAGATTTTTCTTGTTTCATGGAAGCGGGTGTATTCAGATCATCCAGGCTTGATCTGACCTGGATGCCTTTTAAATTTTATAAAAGCACTAAATAAAAATGACATTTTCATGATTTTGTCATCCATTTATCCATCCATTTTTCCACCATTCATCTGAGGTCCCTATTATGACTAGTGTACATTTTTTTACCCAGAATATGTATTGTACCGTTGAAATGTCAGGTAGTATTGTCATACAGGATGCTGCACTTGGTCTCCTACCATATTGAATTTACTCCATCAGCCATTCAGGAGAGATTCCAACAGCTGTGGAATGAAACTTTTACATTTAAGCAGTTTAAACCCCAGCTGCACGTTAGGAGTGGACTAGAACATAGAAATGTAGATGACTTTCATGTTAGGAACAGTGTTAGAGGTTTTTTATGCCTTGGCCTTGCTATGTAATGACTTGGCTTTGGTCTTGGCCTGGCCTCAAAGAATAAACCGAGGCCGGTTCAAGGGCACTCCTTTGTTTTTTACCTATTTCTCACATTGTTTACTTCCTGCCCCGTCTATGTGCGCAATTCCTGAATGCATGGTATTCTAGTCACCACAGTACTACAAGTACACATAGATATATACTACGCTACGCTATATCTACAAATACTAATGTAAAAATCTTCTGAAACAGCCTCGTCACAACCCAAGCATTATTATACATCTTCGCCCTGGTAATGTGTCACGAAGGTACGCTGACGATCATCACTGTCCAAGTCACTTGGCTGTGGTTTGAAATTACATTAGTCTGTGAGAACGGGCTGCGGCAACTAAGATAGACTTTGTATAATATTTGGTATCTGCCTTGGTCTCAGGTTCGGATGCTGTGGCCTCATTCTTGGTCTTGGAATAGAGTTGTTTTTAACTCATTCTTGGCCTTGGAAACCTAAGACTCAGACTCTGCCGTGGCCTCGGGGGAGGTGGACTTGAGTATAGCACTGGTTAAAAGAGACTGCTGTCAGAGATAATCTGGTAAAAGCAGATTTGCTCATTAAGGTGTGCTCAGTCAATCAAGAGATTACAGACACTTAACTGAACCAATTAGCTCTGGGTAGGGCAGGTAGAAATTGAAAGTTTGCAGGTTAAGGGTCCCTGAGGACCAGGACTGGGAAACACTGCTATAAGGTATTCTGAAGAACAGCATTGCTATTCACTGGATCATAAATTCACTTCTTGGAGACACATAAAATGTTGGAAAAGCAAATAGAACTCTCACGATGATATGTAGGACTGATAATCATCTAGATGGCAACAGTGTGATGTATCTCGACAGCACTAGTGAGATTCAGACTTGAATACAAATATACCTAGCATAGGTACCAATGTACAAAAACTATTTTTTACTGGAAAATGTACCGGGCTGGGCTACAAAGTTAGTACCGCAACTGAACACTCTACCACATGAGCAGATGCTAGGAATGTTCAAGTTACAACGCGTATACCAGGAGTATTCAACTGATTTCAGAAAGGGCCAAGAGGCTGCAGGTTTTCTTTCCAACCATCCACTCCACCAGGTGATTTCACTGATTAACATCACTTTGATCAGATGGAATCAGTTATTCAGTGAAATCACCTGGTGGAGTGGATGGTTCCAAAGAAAACCTGCACCCCCTTGGTCCTTTCTGGTCTATACCATTGACATGCCAGAGGAGACCTCATTGACATATTTAAGCTTATAACAGGCAAATACAGAGTAGACGGAAACTACATCAAAAGAGATATCTCTCACACTGGTACCAGAGAACACAAACTACGACTACAGAAAGGATAGCCCATGAAAAAAACAAAAGAATGACTTCTTCCTAGAACGAGCAACCAATACATAAAATCGTCTAATGGAACATGTTCTGATGGCACCTTAATCTAAAGTGTTTCAAGGCCAGACTGGAGAAATGTTGTACCTGGGACAATACAAATATCACCTGTCAGCCTTATTTGACCATTATAAGTACAATAGTGCATACTGTATATTGATTGGCGAATTTGCTAAGGGGTACAAATGGCCTAAACATTTCCCAGCAGAAGAGGATAAGTGTAAGTATAAGAAGGTAGGACAGATTCTAAAGCAGAGTAACTGATTAACTGATTCCTCTGCTCAAAGTGATGTTAATCAGTGAAATCACCTGCTGGAGTGGGTGGTTGCAAAGAAAGCTTGATTTGCATCTTTCTGTTACTGTCGGACCCAAACTGAAATAAAGGACCCAAATGCAAGAAACAGAGTTAATGAAAGAAACAAATGGAGTTATTACAAGAGCAAATGTGCAATCAATAATTTTGGAGATGTTGCTGAGACCTGGAGCATGGAGACCCAGGCTGGCCTGCTGTTGAAACAGGGAGCCACAGTCCTTTGGAACCAGAACCAGGGATGTGGAGTGGAGTGAACCAAGATGGATGACAACGGGATGATCAGAGTGGAGAGGTGTGGAGATGGAGATGATAATTGGAGCCAGGTGGCAGCCCACGGAGCTGACAAGATGCATGATCACTGGAGGTGAGGAACAAATGCAGGTAAGGGGCGTGCTGCTGCAAGCAAGCACAGTAGGAGCACTCATGGGGCGCTCACAGTACAAACAGATAGATAATCTGATTGCGCACAAAATGCTGGAAATTACAGATGGCTGGCTAGGAATGCACTGAGCGTGAAAGCTCCAAAAAACTGAGTGGGGACATACAAAACTCTATTAGGCAAAAATAGAGAGGCCAGGTTACTGAGGAGTGACAACTGAATTTCTGGTGAAGGTGGAACCGTAGAACTGGGGTTTATATACGGCTGGAAATGATGAGTGACAGGTGCAGTGATCAGCTCCGCGGCACATCACCAGGAAACACAGAGAGAGAAGAGGCAGGACCAGGCAGGAACCAAGGCAGCACACAATACTGTCAAAACATCAGCCTGGGTTAACTCAATTTGGAAGCAGATACACACCCACAATCACTTTAAATGAATATTCTTTTGATTTGCATTGATTCATCATTTTCTGCCAATTATCAGGGTCCATGTCGTGGTAGCAGTAGGCCAAGTAGCTCATCCTCACACTTCCTTATCCTTGCCCAAGCCCTGTAGCATTTCCTGGGGGATCTCAAGGCATTCCCAAACCAGCTTGGAAATATAAGCCCTCCAGCATGTCTTGGGTCTTCCCTGGGGCCTCCTCCCAGTTAAATGTGGGAGACGACCAAAGGACATCCTCACCAGTTGCTTAAACCACCTCAGCTGGCTCCTTTTGATGTGAAGAAGCAGGGACTCTAGTCTGAGTCCCTCCTGGATAGTCGAGCGTCTCACCCTGTGCAGGAGTATAAGCCCAGATACCCAACAGATGAATCTCATTTCTGCTGGTTGTATCCATGACCTCGTTCTTCTGGTCATTACTCAAAGTTCATGAGCATAGGTGATGATAGGAGCACAGATCGACTGGTAAATCAAGAGTCTCACCTTCTGGTTCAGCTCTTCCTTCATCATGAGTGACTGTTCACTGTGTCTGTAAAATGTCAGAGGCAACCCCAAATCCATCTATCAATCTCAGGCTCCAACTTACCCCCACTCATGAACAAGACCCCAGATTTCCATGTTTTTTGTACTTTTAAGAAACAGCACCCCAACATGTTCTTACTAGTCTGTTAAGGGAAGCTAAACTGAGGACTGTTAGACCTTGGTGGAGGTATGCACTCTTTAACCTGCCATCCCTACAGGACCTGTACATCTCCCGGGCCCTGAAGCAAGCAAGGAAGATTGTGGCTGATCCCTCACACACAGGACACAAACTTTTTGTCACCCACCTCTCTGACAGATTGCTGAGGTCCATCAGGATTAAAACATCAAGACACAAAAACAGCTTCTTTCCAGCCGCAACTAGACTTATAAATCATGCTTTATCCTGCCGCCCCCACTCCCACAATGTACAGATTACTCATCCCTGCACTGAAAGGTACTGTACATCTGCACACCAATCACATGCTTTTGCACAGCCCCATTCCACTATGTTATATTTATTTATTTTACAGTGAATATAGTTTGTCTATTTGACTCTTTTACTTCTTACAGAAGTGTTTCTTTTTCCTTTTTTTATTGTTGTTTATGCACCAACAAACCAGCTCAAATTCCTTGTATGTGAGAACTTACTTGGCAATAAAGTCGATTCTGATTCTGATTAAGTGCTGTCTAATTTGGATATAAAAATAACTAGAGCTCTTGTAAAAGCATGAGACATGTTTGCCACATCACCAAAATTAACAAAGATGTTGTTGCCTGACCATGTGCACATTCCCCTCCTCAGTGAGCATGTGTGCCTTACAACGTGAGAAATTACAAGGGGTTTTGAAAAAATGTATGTGACAGAGTCGCCATGGCAGCACGCCAAGCAAGACAGTGGTAGCACATCACTCTCCTCAGCCTTATTTTTGTGTATCAGCATACAAAAGTGGCGGAAGCAGCAAATTTTAGCACAACAATGATCAGGAATTAGGTTATTCTTTTTTCTTCTTCTTTTGTGCGTGTATGTGTTGGGGGGTGGGGTGGGGGGGCTTGTTTTGCAGCTTCATTTGATGTTTTAAGCCAAAACTAATACTATGAACCTGAGGTTTCTATAGCAACCTAAATACAGGCTGCTGCCTCAGTGTGAACTTATACTTGTAATGACGACAACGTCTATTTTTAACAAAGAAGATAACCTCAGTTGCGTTGAGCAATAATCTGATTTGGATTTAGAGGATCATTACTGTAGCTACAGAAAATGTCTATGTTGCTGTTTTTGTAAATGTGCATTTTTTTTTTGTCTTTTACTGACTTCCATTTATAAACTTTCCATCTCTAATTCAACTGCATTTGTGCTCATTTGAAGCATCTTGCTTATTGTCGTTTCCCAAGTGAGTGACACAGCCTTTGCACTAAACCCTAAGATGTGCACATCCCATAAATGCTCATCATAAGAGACATTCTGTTGATCGTTGTTATCCATTCATCCCGCTGTAACCTGCCTGCGATCTCACTTTAATTGAGAATTTGCAAATGAGATAGGGTAAGATACAGGGTTCCTCGGTCCACGCCAGCTGTGCAGGCACCTGTCTAATCAGAGCTCTCAGAACACAAACTGACATATTGGAGATTGGAATTGGAGTCATTGCATTTATATCTCCATGCATTCTGGGTGTCAAGTCTGTACAAATGCACAAGACAGTGTAAACATGATTGGCATTTTTAGATCACAAACCCCAAAAGCATTTATATTTAAAGAAGTACTATCTCACCTAACAATAGCTGAGTGTAGGCGCCTTGACGCTTGCACGAGTTTGATCTGCGCACTTGCAGGCAGTCTGCTGTGCAGGAGTGTAAAGTCGTTGTAAACCATTGTAAACTGTGCGTGGCTTCATGCAAGTGCGCAAAGAAAATTTTGAAATGTTCAAAAGCTTTGTCACGCATTAAGTATGTGAACATTGCGCAAATCATTAAAATCACTGCACGTGAGTGCGAGCGATTGCATCAGCGCACCGCATTATAGCACAGTTCATCTGAACGATTATAACAAGCTCATACGAAGGAATGAACATGCAACTGTTTTACCAAGCTATTACAATATAATCATTACAAACTAGAAGCACTCGGAGAGCGCAAACCTCCGCCAAGGCCATAGGGTCACTGACGTCACATGGAATACCATTTGGCAAAGAGACTTATTCCACGTCGTTTCACGCATCTACTGTCATGTTTCAGATTCAGTGGTTAAACCCTTAGATCTTCTGCAAATGTATTTATAAAGAGAAACTGCATGAACTACACAAGTTTTTTATTTTCTAATAACAAGTTTATTCAATGAGGAGAAACAAATGCTAAAAAATTCCCCCTATCCTTCAAGGTGAAGAATCCTTTAAAAAATTCCTGGATCTGGATCGTGATCCGGATCACCACTAAAATTTAATCACTTGTTCCTCTTGTCATTTCCAACCACTCCACAAAATTTCACCAAAATCTGTTCAAAACTTTCTGAGTTATCCTGCTGCTGACAGACAGAGGGCTAACCCTAAACAAAAATAAATTCAAGAAAAATATTACAATTTGAAAACAAATGCACCCGAATGTTATGACAGCTGCAACTGCTTAATGCTAACTTTTAACATTGAAAATGCCGTAGACATGCTAACGCATTAGCATCGGGATCCGGATCATGATCCAGATCACCACTAAAATTGAATCACTTGATCCTCTTGTCATTTCCAACCACTCCACAAAATTTCACCAAAATCTGTTCAAAACTTTCTGAGTTATCCTGCTGCTGACAGACAGAGGGCTAACCCTAAACAAAAATAAATTCAAGAAAAATATTACAATTTGAAAACAAATGCACCCGAATGTTATGACAGCTGCAACTGCTTAATGCTAACTTTTAACATTGAAAATGCCGTAGACATGCTAACGCATTAGCATCGGGATCCGGATCATGATCCAGATCACCACTAAAATTTAATCACTTGATCCTCTTGTCATTTCCAACCACTCCACAAAATTTCATCAAAATCCGTTCAAAACGTTTTGAGTTATCCTGCTGACAGACAGACAAACATGACCGAAAACATAACCTCCTTGGTGGAGGTAATAATTACCTTTTAGACTATTCCAAATGCGTTCTCCACCTCACAAAGTGCAGGAGGGAGAGTGAGAAAAAAACTGCAGATGAAAGTCCGATTCCCGAAGCCATTAGAGGTGTTTTCAATAGCCAAACTCAGAGAAAATGATTAATCCGCTATGAAATAATAATTTTGTATACACAGCTTCCAGCGCACAAAGCACAGCATCCAGCTGGGAACACAGCGGGTGGCATTGTCACAATGAAGTGTGTGGGAGTGCGGAGCCAAAATGAGTGCAAATGTCAAGGCATCTTGACACTTGCACTCGACTTTATTACCTTGTATGCTATCGTACAAACAGGGGATTGTCATTGTGTGTGTGTGTGTGTGTGTGTGTGTGTGTGTGTGTGTGTGTGTGTGTGTGTGTGTGTGTGTGTGTGTGTGTGTGTGTGTGTGTGTGTGTGTGTGTGTGTGTGTGTGTGTGTGTGTATTGACAGCACTCATTGGACTAACCAGTATTCAAGTCTCTTGGAGCCATTTCGCAACAACTTCAAATTAGAGAATATCCTTAGATAAATTCAAACTTCTGCACCCAATTCTTCTTTTTTAGAGTTACAAATGATGTATGCTGTGCAATTATTCCACCCTGACAAAAGAACAGTTTGACATCATTGTAAGCCCAAAATTACCATGACATTCACGTCCATGATTAGTGGATGTAAATGTACGACTATGACTGTATTTTTGAACCATACTTTATAGGACCAATACTATTACTCGTATGTAATTATTTTTTAAATTTCTTAATTAGATGTTAATTTTGAATGTTCATCATAATTTTCAATTTGCAAAGGAAACACAACAAACAAAAAAATCTCAAATCTTAAATTTGTGTATTTTACTTCAGCAAACCACATAGAAAGACAACAAAGTAATCCAAGTTATTTTCCTAATCATTTATTGGCTTGTCCCTTCAGCACTCTAAGTTTTAATACTTGACCAAACAAAACCAAAAAAAAAAAAAAAAAATTCTTCTTTACATGCTTTCCACAGTATTATGGTACGTTCCAGTTTTTTATAATGAATAATATAACAAGATAATAAATCAGAGGTTCCTTGCAAATTATTCATCTTGCAGGAATAAAGGGCACTAAAGGTGCCCTTTATTTGTGTAAAATGATTCAGGTATTCAGACAGTTGTTGACCTGTGCTGCATAACCAAGTGAAAACTGTTAAACAGAAATGTGAAGCACACCAGAGTAAAAACATTCAAAGTAATTTTATGTCAAGCTGCTGTTTTTCCTCAAAAGCTACTCTATGAAGTCTGTTGTGGTTTCTACAACTATAATCTTCACGCTGAATTATTTCCTACAACATTTTGTTGCTAAATCAGTTGTGTAGTTTGAATAACACTCATGTGTGTAGCATTTGGGGAGGGTTGTTGCCATGCAGATATGTGTGTATGGTAGGAGTGTTATATTATGCAAGTCAGCCACAAGCATGTGAAATCTGATTAAAAATCATCTTATGATGTTATTGAAATGCATGCTGGTGTCACATTGTCTTTCATGCTGTAGACAACAGAGATTCCGCAATGTTAATTACTACATATGCACTGTCATATTATATTTATCTTTGAACCGCTGTTAGTTTGAACTTCATTGTTGTTGTCACCTTCACAGAAGCAACTAGTTGTGTTGTTTGCAAGACACGACTAGGCGTTTATTTAAGTTATGCTACTGATTTGTTCTTTCAGTGGGAAACTATAGTTCAAGCATTTCAGTAAATTTTAAACTAAATGAGAACAAATTGATTAGAAAAACTAGAGCACCGCACTGGTAGCGTGCAAACTTCTGCCAACACTAGTTTCCAATTTCATAAATTTTTACCTTGGAAAAAATTTCAAGGTAGGTACGATATATAGAATTACATACTCAGACAGAAGAATTAACAGACTAACTAGCCACAATTCTTCTTCTTCTATGACATTTTATCGTGGTTGCCAGACCAACAACTGCATTACCGCCACCATCTGGACGGGTGTGTGCAATGTCCACCTGTCCCTCTGTTCCCGCATCACGCTGAAACGGCTTATCTGATCACTTCATTCTGTGCTAGACCATGACACGGGAGTGGATTTTCACTCCCGTCCCATCCCGCTCCCAGAAAAAAAAATCCCATCCTGTCCCAATCCTGGACTGGAGTAAAAAAATAAATCCCATCCCGTCCCACTCCTATAAAGATGACTCCCAATCCCATCCCGCTCCCACTCAAAATCAGTCCCACTCCCATCCCACTCCCGTATGTCTTCGTGGCTAGGATGGCATTACGTACGATCAACTCAATCAAAACTATTAGCAAGCTAACTAGCTACAACTCTTATTCTGTGAAATTTTATGGCGGTTGACACACTGACAGCTGCATTGCCGCCACCATCTGGCCAGGAGCGTTAATCGCCACTGAATCCAAACACACGGCATTTCTCACAACGAACAGGACGTTCAGCCAGAACCATGAATGTTTGTGGAAATTCTGACAAAATGAAAATCCTCACTAAGTAAAACATCTAAGAAGGTTGAATCAAGGCTGAGGGCCAGGATAAACAGCGATTATCGAACTGTGGAGAGAGAATATGACGCTGAAGCACATCGACTCCCGAGACAGTCACAAAAGTATCGAGCAAATGAACATGAATGAAACTACTGGAACACATCAAATTCACAGGCAGTCACAAATGTATAGAGCTAATGAACTAGAGATTAACATAGCAGGACACAGAATTCATAGACAGTCACTACAGACCACCCATTTGAACATTAGACGTATGCAACTTCAGTTAGCTTCAAAAAACAACAGATGGCTTGGGGTGTTATTTGATGTTGAACACTTCCAGGGAAAAGAACTTCCAACTGAACAACAATCACGCAAAGTACTAAACCTGTATGAGACTGGCCGAAGATGTCTATTGTGCTTTACAGTTTGTTGGAAGCAGGAGCGACCAGGATTCTTCTGCGAAAAAGGCAAAGTTGCATTAATAATAATATATTTTATTGACATTGTACATATACATATATACAACAAAATTTATCCTCTGCATTTAATCTTTCCTAATTACAATTAGACACAATCCAACCAATAGGAGCAGTGGCCAGCCACAGTCCAGCACCTGAGTGCCCACTCCAGATGAAACCGGAGTGCACAGAGGAAGCCTACACAGACACATGGAGAACATGCAGACTCCACACAGAAAGGCCGGGTAGCGAGCCCACAACCTTCTTGCCGTGAGGTACAAGTGCTAACCACTAAGCCACCATGCCGTCATATACATCATACATGTGAAAAAACACCCTTCACCTGAACATGTCCGATGGTACAATCTGTCACAAGCGAGTGAGGTGTTTGTCATCATACCTGGAGAGTCATCTGGAAGTGTGATGGTGAACTGCAAGCGATCACAAAGCTACATAGGAGCTATGACCCTCTGCATTATGTGTTGATGTTTCCCTATGGAGAAGACGGCTACAAGCTGAAACATTCCTCATGCCAAGGGTTAAAGTCCTGTGTCACCTACAGAATTTGCAAAATTCCATTCCAGGATATATGATTTCAGCATTCGAAATGTTCACCTAGCAAAGTTCCTGTCTGTAAATTAATCAAAGCTTATGGTGAGTTTATATGTATTGACATTTTAAAATATTTTTGATGTTTAAAAAAGTTAGTTTGGGCTTTGTGTGTGTGTGTGTGTGTGTGTGTGTGTGTGTGTGTGTGTGTGTGTGTGTGTGTGTGTGTGTGCGTGTGTGTGCATGCACGTGTAACCCCCACCCCCACCCTGGATCTCGACATCACCTCCATGTAAACATGTCGCATATTGAATCTTGCTTTCTTTTTTGGAGTGAGCATTGAATGAAAACTAATTGGAGCAGACAGACATTGAAGCGGCAGTGGTTGTGCACTGCAAGGCAAGTGTATATTTCTCAGCACAGCTGTCTCCAAGTTAAGCTCCCCCATGTCAGCTTTTTATGCTGAAAACTCAGACATAATAAAACACTCCAGGAATTCAATCCAAGCATTCAGACCAAAACAGATTTGCAAAAATGTGATTTGAATTGCATGTCAAGCTACCTACGAATGAGGCTTGAAATGGATTCAGAAAAGTTGGATTTTGTGTGACTTTTGACTGTATAGACTTCCATCATAGAATCAAATTAAACTCGGATATCCACATAAATCTTATTTTTAACAGCAGTCTGAATAATGCCTGAGTGTGTTGTGGGGAGTAGTTGCTGTCGCTCATGTCTTACTTTTGAGTTTTGGGGTCCATCAAGGATGTGTTCTGCCTCCTCCTCAATTCAGTTTTTGCTTGGGCTGAGCATTGTGCCAGGTCATGAAATAATATGAGCACAGTCTGTTTGCCAGTGAGGAATGCTTCAATAACCTCGACTTTGCAGATTATGTTATAGTCTTTGTGGGGTCAATGGTTGCCCTGTTTGCAGCTTTCATGAAACTGACAGAAGTGTCTAAGCTTGCAAATCTCCTGGATTAAGAACAGGTTTTTAATGACTTCTTGGACTGAGCCGTCAGAAGTGAGTCTCTTCAAAGAGCTTATGGAACCATGAAGACACTGAACAGAGGTGTCCACTTAAACATGAACCCGAATGATTGTATGATAACCGTGGGCAAAACAGCTGAAGCGCAAAATATTCTAAGGTATTACACACTTTCTCTCTCTGTCTCTCACTACATATTCAGTTTGAGATTTAGTCTTTCTCACTAAATATCCAGTTTGTAACTCTTATGAAAAAGCATTTTGTTTACATTATAAATACAGATAAGATTCAAAATCATTTTAGCCTTTGAATATAGTATTTACATCAGCAAATTGTCCCCTTGCAGTGAAAATAAAGCTCTAGTATTCCACTGATACATTACTACTGCAACTTAAAACAGTTCCATTCAAGTGTCTGTGGTGCAACTTTGAAATAAATGTTTTTTGTTTGTTTGTTTTGCTCATGTATAAACACACATGAGCAAAACATTTATTGTTGAAATGTTAATATGATTATGGAATAATTAATGGTCCAATTAATGGAACAAATGGATCCAATCCAGAATGTAATAAATTCAGGCATTCTTAAGACTGAAAATTAACCAGAGAGGTACAGCACGGTGTTTTGGGTCCACTTTTAAAATGAGTCATAAATGATGAAGACTGATCATTTTACTTTTGTTAGGGAATGCAGTTTTCATTTAATATGTCCACCCGTCAGCTCTCTCATCAAGAGAGCACAACATAGGATGTACTTTCTGCAGCAGCTGAGGAACCTCAACTTGCCAAAAACAATGATGGTGAACTTCTACACTGCGATCATTGAGTCCTTCATCTCCTTTTCCATCACCATCTGGTACACTGCTGCCATGGCAAAAGACAGGAGCAGACTGCAACGTATCTTCCACGCAGCAGAGAATGTGATTGACTGCAGTCTGCCATCCCTACAGGACCTGTACACCTCCAGGGCCCCGAGGAGAGCAAGGAAGATTGTGGCCAATCCCTCTCACCCAGGACACAAACTTTTTGTCACCCACTCCTCTGGCAGACAGCTGAGGTCCATCAGGACTAAAACCTCAAGACACAAAAACAGTTTCTTTCCATCTGCAGCTAGACTTATAAACAATGCCATAATGCCAGAGACTCCCATTTACCCTGCCCCTTCCTTCACTTCCAGAAAGTACAGATTGATCATCCCTGCACTGAAAGGTACTGTACATCTGCATGCTTTGGCACAGCCCCATTCCTCTATGTTATTTTTAACAGTATTTTTTTCCTTTTCTTTTATTGTCGTTTATGCACCAATTACATCAGTTGAAATTCCTTGTATTTGAGAAGTTACTTGGCAATAAATTTGATTCTGATTCTGATTTCAAGCTTCATTGGGATTGGCACCAACAAAAATCTGACCAGACTTCCCAGCAAGGATGTCATTTGTCTTTATCAATAGCTCCAGTGTTGTGCCATCCGCTCTTCCACCACAGGGAGAGTCAGTCGGTGCTGGGATGGTCTGCCACACTCCTGCTGTGATGCGATGACGCTAATAAAGGAGCATGACGGGGTTTCTGTAGATGCCTCGTCTGCATAATGTGACAGGTCTGGCTGAGAGGAGAGGAAGCAGACAGAAGCTGGGGGGGGATGACGAAGGCCGGAGGTGGGGCAGTTAGCCAGACAACATCCTGAAGGTTATGATGATGCGGCTCACATCAGAACAGCCATTCCTAATGATTTCGATCCAAACCAAAAGGAAGACGCTTGGCAAAGCATTTGAGTGGAAGGTGAGAGGGTTGATGGTGAGATTTCCCAAAGTCTTTAGCCAGCTACTCCCTCCCTCTATCACCATGACAACTGTGGCCGGTGGGAGTTCGGATATATTCACTCACACCTGGAGGAAACGGAAAACATCATTTGCATTTTGCACACATCCTTGCTCACCACAGTGGGTTAATATGGTTCACAAAGAATACAGAAAGAGATCACAGGAAACTTTTGTCTATACCAGCTGTCCTTCCCATGGAGTCCATTTTAGCCAAAACATAACATTACCAACAGTCACTGTCGATGTGTGCCTCCCAAGACTATTTCACAATGTTTCCATGTTAAGAATTATCAGGCAATGTGACCTAAATGTGTCATACTGATGGAGTCTGACAATGCAGTTTGTAATGTGTTTGTGACCTTATTAGTAAATGGACTGCATATATAACGCTTTTCCATCTGCATTAGACGCTCAAAGCGCTTTACAATAATGCCTCACATTCACCCCGATATGAGGGTGCTGCCATACAAGGTGCTCACTACACACCGGGAGCAATAGGGGATTAAAGACCTTGCACAAGGGCCCTGAGTGATTTCCCAGTCAGGCTTGGATTTGAACAGAGGATCTTCTGGTCTCAAGCCCAACACCTTAACCACTAGACCATCACCTCCCCTACTTTTAAGTTATTGGCAACGCCATAGCTTAAAAGTAATAGAAAGCATTTTTTTAATATAAAAATCTCATTTTCAGCCTTTTACCAACTTTTCCTTTTAAAGACAAGTCAGGGGATGGATACATGAACAGTTCCAAATCACTGAATATGTCTTGGACTTGATTTATACCAATTATTAAGAAATACAATCTGCATGGTAAAAATCTATCTGGGGAAGAAAATTCTCAAAAACACGAAGGAAATTTGTGACTGAAGCCACCATGACACCCAGACAACTCTGAAGGAATTTGAGTCTTGAAAGCTATTAACTATTAAAACCATAAAGATGCTTCTTGATGCCACTGCTTTCAGTCACCTTTTTGTTACTGCACCTTTCCTGCCAGGAAAAGATGACATTTTGAACCTGAACCACAACCTCCTCGGTGACGGGCAATGATGGTCAGTCATTGCCCATCTTTTCCTGGCTTCCAGTTCAGGATCTCCCACTGAGCTCTCTCTCTGCTGCCTGCCTCATGATCTACAAATGTCATCTCCTTCCCTAGGATTCTCAAAGCTACACAGACTGAGCCGGGAAACCGCTGCAGCCAATGTCCATGAAGACTAACCATGCCTACCATCCTTTATCACATCATTCTGGGACTAGCTCATGGTACTAAGGTTCTTCATGTCTTAAGTTTCTTAATCTCTCAGGAGTCTTCACATCCATCTTCCCACTGGACCGTTACTTCGATCAGCATAATCTTTTTCTCCTCCTCAGACCTCTGGGAAGTTTGGATGTTGTTGGGCAGGATCTCATGGCCGATTCAGTGTTTCGCAGTTGTGAATTTTGCACTGTCTCACGGTCCGTGATTCATGCGAGAGGTCTGTTTCAGCAGAGTTCCAGTGTCACCGACCAAACAGTCCCCCTAAAAATCGGTCCCCCGATGATGAGGTTCACAGATTAACATCTCGTTTCTGCTTCAAACTGCATTCCAACGACAGATATTGAAGCTCTTGTACAACAATTATTTCTACATAAATTCATCATTATTTCATCATAAAAGGTGGCAGAAGTGATCAGAGCGCCACAGCTAAACGAGCTGCTAGCTGATGCGTTCACTGCGCGTCGGACATTTCAAAGCATCACGGAATGAGTTTCTACTTAAAACTGACTTCAGAATTATTTAAGAGGTTTTACCTTTATCATCTAATGATTAATAATCCCATTAATCTATTTGATTGCTTTGGGTGAAGAGATTCCATCTCAGACGTGCTGCTGTGGTCTGACATGACACATGCACAGATGCAAAAGGCAGACCGATTTTTTGGGGCGGACTGTTTGGTCTGCAACACTGGCATAAGACGTGTTTCTGCTAGACATCCGGTGAGCCTGTGTAATCTCTTTGTCTTCTCGTGTGAATAAAACATCGTGTGGGTGACGGCATTTTCATATGGTTGAAGCAGCAAGTGAATGAAAGTCTGACAGCGCTAACTGACGTTCATCGATCAGTCGTATAACTTCACATCTCCTCTGGAACGCTAATCTCCCATACTTGAGCTGCCTGCAGGAGGCTTGCCTTGTTCTTCTTGGAGGGGTGTGTTTTCTCCCCCTCCCTGCTGAATTAAATTGGCGGAACTGGTTTCCTGTGAGTTTTGCGTGTTTTCACTCTCTCATGCTCCATGACGTTAGCCAGGGCTCTGAGGACCTTATCATGATGCCATGTGCATGCACCATGTGCCACCTTGCACCCAGGCAGTATGTGCCCCATTGTGCCTCTCTCAAATCAAATCAAATCAAATCAATTTTATTTATATAGCGCCAAATCACAACAAACAGTTGCCCCAAGGCACTTTATATTGTAAGGCAAGGCCACACAATAATTATGGAAAAACCCCAACGGTCAAAACGACCCCCTGTGAGCAAGCACTTGGCAACAGTGGGAAGGAAAAACTCCCTTTTAACAGGAAGAAACCTCCAGCAGAACCAGGCTCAGGGAGGGGCAGTCTTCTGCTGGGACTGGTTGGGGCTGAGGGAGAGAACCAGGAAAAAGACATGCTGTGGAGGGGAGCAGAGATCAATCACTAATGATTAAATGCAGAGTGGTGCATACAGAGAAAAAAGAGAAAGAAACACTCAGTGCATCATGGGAACCCCCAGCAGTCTAAGTCAATAGCATCATAACTAAGGGATGGTTCAGGATCACCTGATCCAGCCCTAACTATAAGCTTAGCAAAAAGGAAAGTTTTAAGCCTAATCTTAAAAGTAGAGAGGGTGTCTGTCTCCCTGATCTGAATTGGGAGCTGGTTCCACAGGAGAGGAGCCTGAAAGCTGAAGGCTCTGCCTCCCATTCTACTCTTACAAACCCTAGGAACTACAAGTAAGCCTGCAGTCTGAGAGCGAAGCGCTCTATTGGGGTGATATGGTACTACGAGGTCCCTAAGATAAGATGGGACCTGATTATTCAAAACCTTATAAGTAAGAAGAAGAATTTTAAATTCTATTCTAGAAATAACAGGAAGCCAATGAAGAGAGGCCAATATGGGTGAGATATGCTCTCTCCTTCTAGTCCCCGTCAGTACTCTAGCTGCAGCATTTTGAATTAACTGAAGGCTTTTCAGGGAACTTTTAGGACAACCTGATAATAATGAATTACAATAGTCCAGCCTAGAGGAAATAAATGCATGAATTAGTTTTTCAGCATCACTCTGAGACAAGACCTTTCTAATTTTACAGATATTGCACAAATGCAAAAAAAGCAGTCCTACATATTTGTTTAATATGCGCATTGAATGACATATCCTGATCAAAAATTACTCCAAGATTTCTCACAGTATTACTAGAGGTCAGGGTAATGCCATCCAGAGTAAGGATCTGGTCAATCAATCAATCAATCAATCAATCAATCAATTTTTTATATATCGCCAAATCACAACAAACAGTTGCCCCAAGGCGCTTTATATTGTAAGGCAAGGCCATACAATAATTATGTAAAACCCCAACGGTCAAAACGACCCCCTGTGAGCAAGCACTTGGCTACAGTGGGAAGGAAAAACTCCCTTTTAACAGGAAGAAATGGTCAGACACCATGTTTCTAAGATTTGTGGGGCCAAGTACAATAACTTCAGTTTTATCTGAGTTTAAAAGCAGGAAATTAGAGGTCATCCATGTCTTTATATCTGTAAGACAATCCTGCAGTTTAGCTAATTGGTGTGTGTCCTCTGGCTTCATGGATAGATAAAGCTGGGTATCATCTGCGTAACAATGAAAATTTAAGCAATGCTGTCTAATAATACTGCCTAAGGAAAACATGTATAAAGTGAATAAAATTGGTCCTAGCACAGAACCTTGTGGAACTCCATAATTAACCTTAGTCTGTGAAGAAGATTCCCCATTTACATGAACAAATTGTAATCTATTAGATAAATATGATTCAAACCACCGCAGCGCAGTGCCTTTAATACCTATGGCATGCTCTAATCTCTGTAATAAAATTTTATGGTCAACAGTATCAAAAGCAGCACTGAGGTCTAACAGAACAAGCACAGAAATGAGTCCACTGTCTGAGGCCATAAGAAGATTATTTGTAACCTTCACTAATGCTGTTTCTGTACTATGATGAATTCTAAAACCTGACTGAAACTCTTCAAATAGACCATTCCTCTGCAGATGATCAGTTAGCTGTTTTACAACTACCCTTTCAAGAATTTTTGAGAGAAAAGGAAGGTTGGAGATTGGCCTATAATTAGCTAAGATAGCTGGGTCAAGTGATGGCTTTTTAAGTAATGGTTTAATTACTGCCACCTTAAAAGCCTGTGGTACATAGCCAACTAATAAAGATAGATTGATCATATTTAAGAACGAAGCATTAATTAATGGTAGGGCTTCCTTGAGCAGCCTGGTAGGAATGAGGTCTAATAGACATGTTGATGGTTTGGAGGAAGTAACTAATGAAAATAACTCAGACAGAGCAATCGGAGAGAAAGAGTCTAACCAAATACCGGCATCACTGAAAGCAGCCAAAGAGAATGATATGAGTAGTAAGATGTCCTAACTTTACAGAGGGCTTTTTTATAGAGCAACAGACTCTTTTTCCAGGCTAAGTGAAGATCTTCTAAATTAGTGAGACGCCATTTCCTCTCCAACTTACGGGTTATCTGCTTTAAGCTGCCAGTTTGTGAGTTATACCACGGAGTCAGGCACTTCTGATTTAAGGCTCTCTTTTTCAGAGGAGCTACAGCATCCAAAGTTGTCTTCAATGAGGATGTAAAACTATTGACGAGATACTCTATCTCACTTACAGAGTTTAGGTAGCTACTCTGCCCTGTTTTGGTATATGGTATTAGAGAACATAAAGAAGGAATCATATCCTTAAACCTAGTTACAGCGTTTTCTGAAAGACTTCTAGTGTAATGAAACTTATTCCCCACTGCTGGGTAGTCCATCAGAGTAAATGTAAATGTTATTAAGAAATGATCAGACAGAAGGGAGTTTTCAGGGAATACTGTTAAGTCTTCAATTTCCATACCATAAGTCAGAACAAGATCTAAGATATGATTAAAGTGGTGGGTGGACTCATTTACTTTTTGAGCAAAGCCAGTTGAGTCTAATAATAGATTAAATGCAGTGTTGAGGCTGTCATTCTCAGCATCTGTGTGGATGTTAAAATTGCACACTATAATTATCTTATCTGAGCCAAGCACTAATTCAGACAAAAGGTCTGAAAATTCACAGAGAAACTCACAGTAACGACCAGGTGGACGATAGATAATAACAAATAAAACTGTTTTTTGGGACTTCCAATTTGGATGGACAAGACTAAGAGTCAAGCTTTCAAATGAATTAAAGCTCTGTCTGGGTTTTTGATTAATTAATAAGCTGGAGTGGAAGATTGCTGCTAATCCTCCGCCTCGGCCCGTGCTACAAGCATTCTGGCAGTTAGTGTGACTCGGGGGTGTTGACTCATTTAAACTAACATATTCATCCTGCTGTAACCAGGTTTCTGTAAGGCAGAATAAATCAATATGTTGATCAATTATTATATCATTTACTAACAGGGACTTAGAAGAGAGAGATCTAATGTTTAATAGACCACATTTAACTGTTTTAGTCTGTGGTGCAGTTGAAGGTGCTATATTATTTTTTTCTTTTTGAATTTTTATGCTTAAATAGATTTTTGCTGGTTATTGGTGGTCTGGGAGCAGGCACCGTCTCTACGGGGATGGGGTAATGAGGGGATGGCAGGGGGAGAGAAGCTGCAGAGAGGTGTATAAGACTACAACTCTGCTTCCTGGTCCCAACCCTGGATAGTCACGGTTTGGAGGATTTAAGAAAATTGGCCAGATTTCTAGAAATGAGAGCTGCTCCATCCAAAGTGGGATGGATGCCGTCTCTCCTAACAAGACCAGGTTTTCCCCAGAAGCTTTGCCAATTATCTATGAAGCCCACCTCATTTTTTGGACACCACTCAGACAGCCAGCAATTCAGGGAGAGCATGCGGCTAAATATGTCACTGCCGATCTGATTGGGGATGGGCCCATAGAAAACTACAGAGTCCGACATTGTTTTTGCAAAGTTACACACCGATTCAATGTTAATTTTAGTGACCTCCGATTGGCGTAACCGGGTGTCATTACTGCCGACGTGAATTACAATCTTACCAAATTTACGCTTAGCCTTAGCCAGCAGTTTCAAATTTCCTTCAATGTCACCTGCTCTGGCCCCCGGAAGACAATTGACTATGGTTGCTGGTGTCGCTAACTTCACATTTCTCAAAACAGAGTCACCAATAACCAGAGTTTGATCCTCGGCGGGTGTGTCGCCGAGTGGGGAAAAACGGTTAGAAATGTGAACGAGTTGGCGGTGTACACGGGGCTTCTGTTTAGGGCTATGCTTCCTCCTCACAGTCACCCAGTCGGCCTGCTTTCCCGGCTGCTCGGGATCTGCCGGAGGGTAACTAACGGCAGCTAAGCTACCTTGGTCCGCACCGACTACAGGGACCTGGCTAGCTGTAGGATTTTCCAAGGTGTGGAGCCGAGTCTCCAATTCGCCCAGCCTGGCCTCCAAAGCTACAAATAAGCTACACTTATTACAAGTACCATTACTGCTAAAGGAGGCAGAGGAATAACTAAACATTTCACACCCAGAGCAGAAACGTGCGGGAGAGACAGGAAAAGCCACCATGCTAAACCGGCTAAGAGCTAGTAGCTGCGCTAAGCTAGCGGATTCCTAAAAACACACAAAGTGAATAATGTGTAAATAATTTAGAGGTGATTCAGCAGACGGAGTGCTTTAGTTAAGGCACGCGAAGATTACACCGTGAAACAAATCGTTATCTAGTTAACTAGATCAATCTAACTGCGCAGATTAAACAGCTAACAGATACAGCAAAACACTGCTGTGCTATGGAACAGGAAGTGATACAATACCGCAGTGAGAGCCAACCTCACCTCATAATTTGCACAGGGGGCCCTCCCTCAGTCCCCATCTGTACAAGAATGTTGGTGTTGGCGGAGCGTCATCCACTGATTGGAACAGGAAAGAACTGTGGAAGGGCTCTTGCTTCTACAGTTCAGGCCACATGAGCTTATGCTTAGGCAGGTCCCACTTCAACCAGACTCCTTGTGAAGCTAGTTCCACGGCTCTGGACCTTTGCTTTTCTTCCTCCAGGTGTTGAACCTCATGTCTCTCCTCTGCCTTTCTTTCATTGCTGGACGTGGGTGGTTCCGAGTCCTTCTCTCCCAATGCAGGAGTTCCCTATGGTGTCCTTTAACATCAGCATGTTTTCTGCTTGTGTCACCACTTGATCAGCCAACCACTTACATTCTGATCTTACAGTGACAGTAATCAGATAACTGAAAAGTTATCTTTGATAAAGATAAAACAATAAACCCCCAAAAAATGTATCGGAAGTTACAGATAACCGATAAATTCCAGTATTGTCTCTGGTACATTTGCAACTACTAACAAGCTGAATTTGAGTTTTAACACCACAATCACTTCTGGTAGCATCAAAAGGACAACAGACCCAAACAATGAGCCTGCACTTCTGTCTTTGAACATCTTGCCCCCTGCTGGAAGCTCTTGTTTACTACATGGCTTCCAGCACAGAAGCAAGCTGAAAGGAGCCGCAAAGCTCAACTCTCAACCCAATCACGACGCTCCCGTCAGGCTGAGCGTAAAGCAATGCTGAGTTATGGTGTGGTGTATAAATAAAATTACTACTGATACAATAACTCCATTAATGTAAATTCTGTCATTTGTAAAAAGTAAGTCCCTTCGGCTGCTCCCTTGTTTTTGCACTCGGGGTCGCCACAGCAAATCCAAGGTGGATCTGCATGTTGAAATGGCACAGGTTTTACACCAGATGCCCTTCCTGACGCAACTCCACATTACATGGAGAAATATGGCAGGGGTGGGATTTGAACCCGGAACCTTCTGAACTGAAACCAAGCGCACTAACCACTTGGCCACCACCCCTGCACAATTCTGTCATTTGTACAAAATTAAAATATAACATATATCTTTTACTGTTGAATAATGCACTAATTCTGAAGTTTTGTAACAAACACAGACAGATCGCAAAGGATTCTGGGTAAAATGTGCCTCCGCTAAACACTGATTGGTTGAGTCATTCATTATGTAAACCAACACGTTAATGTGATGTGTGTCGTGTGTTGGTGTTTACAGATAAATTTGCTTTTGTAAAATATTCCATTTTTTTATCTTTTATTTTTTCTTTCTTTTTCTTTATTCAATGTTTTACCAGGTAAGTCAATTGAGAACACTTTCTCATTTACAATGACGACCTGGTCAAGAGGCAGCACAACGACAGAAGAGAAAAACAGAGATTCACAGTCCCCACATACAACAGTGAAAAACATACAGTAAAACAACTGCAAAAACAACAACAATGAAACAGAAAATGTTAAGAATTAAGATATACATTATTAAAAACATATGCAATGGTCCTGTAAAATATTAGAAATTGAGTTTTTAAAAATAGATAGGGGTAAAAACAAACTAAGCTTTAGAGACTGTTGTAAATTATTCCAGTCACTTGCTGCAGAAAACTGGAAAGAGGAGCGACCAAAGACTGTGCGAACTTTTGGGACCACCAGACTGATGTAAGTGCTGGAGCGGAGAGCGCGACTGGAAGTGTGGATGTTTAGTAAGGAGCTCAAATAGGACGGAGCCAAACCAATCAAACATTTATAAATACACAATAGCCAATGGATTTGTCTACGCGTGTGGAGAGAGGGCCACTTCACCATTGAATACAAATCACAATGGTGCGTGGTGAAAGGTGCACCTGTGACAAAGCGTATGGCAGCATATTTGTAAAAACAGGCATTTTTACGGAGCCCTGGAAGGGTCATCGCAAAATGTTTTGCATGTGGAGAGAATGTGCACTCATTTTATGATATTGTGTGCACGTTTTATGATATTGTGCACAGGTTTTAAGCATCGTTTGAGTAAAACAAGGGCACGATCTACTTAAACATGGCCACAATTTATGCACGTGCACTCAGTATTGTCTTGACACATAAATGTTGGCCATTAGCCAACAAAGCAGGAGACAGTGTAATACATTTCCCCATTAGAAATGAATCTGTCAGAGTGTATCATCATGGTTTGGGCGCACAAGGTCATATAGAGAACTCCAGCTACCCAGCATGACATCTGGAGTTTAAGCACATTAAAGAGGATGCTGAGGGCGAAGCGTCGTCCCGTCGTGAGGATGACAATTTAGGTCATATTATGAAGTTCATTTTGAACGAAAGGAAAACGTGCGCATGTTTTATTAATTCAAGGGCTCAATTAAAGGTAAATGTGCGCACAAATTATCACAGCCAGGAAAACATGTGCACGTTTCATGAATTTGATAGCACGTTTTTTCATTCGTGGGCTCAATTAAAGGAAAACTTGTGCACAAATTATCATGGCCAAAAAAAAAAATATCACTTTAAGTGACCTCTCCCTGGTTCCGTACTCCCATTGAGAGTTTTTGTAAATTAAGTTTGAAAAAAAGCTTCTGTTTACATTTTGCTTCTGGAAACACGAGTCCGATGTGTGGTTTTTGAACATACAATGTGTGTGAGAACATAAATATTGCGCTCTGAACTTTTACACCTTGCCAAGTACAGTGATTGAAAATATCAGCCCAGCTTCAGGGCCAATACTGCCGTGAACACTACTGGCCAGTAGATGGCAGTAGAGACCTTGAAAACTTTCCAAAACAAAATTCCAGATAATCCATGTCTGCTACATTTAAGATGCCTGGAATTTAATAAATGCAGACACAATAACATCTATAAACCCAGAGAATATATTTACGAGAGTTTTAGGCACTAGAGTTTAATGCTGTTGTCCGTAGAGCCTGATCAGAGTGTTTCAAATGCATTTCTCATGTCGTGAACGTACTGAGATTACCCTATCACCCATAATGCACCTGGACACAGCATATATCTGTTGGGAAAGTGTCGTGACATGGACCCACAACAGGGGGCGTAAATGAACGGACAATGATAGAGTCAAAAATGAACACTTTTACTGTTGTGAATGAGCACAACCACAATACAACAGATTACAGAATGTAAGACAATAGTCAATCACAAAGGTGACGTGTGGGCAGGCTCGAGGATAGAAGACGTCTGTCCTGAGAAGAACCGGAACCACACGATTTCCTCTGCCACTGAACCTGGAGAATACTGGAGCCGCCAAGTCCCGAGTCCCCAGGTGGCCACCGTCTCCGAACGTCGCATCTGGTACTGCTGGCGAGGAGCAGAAACAATCAAAGGTGGGTGTGTGCACACCCAGTAATAACAAATGGTGGGAATTCCACCTCCACCTCTCATCCACACGTGCAGCTCCTGTCACAAAGCACTTATCTGGTGGGGTGTGAAGCGAAGCTGTCGCCGGTCACGCCAATCTCCAGACAATGCACTCCACAGGAAAAAACAGCTGCAAAAATGAGTTCAGACTAAACACAGTTAGTTACACGGCTGAGAATATTACCTCTACTGGTAGATGATATCTTGGCAACGAGGTAGAGATGAAGTCCGTTTTTTATGGAGGAGAATGATGAAGTGTAGATGGGTGACAGCTGTCATGAGATGATGAGTAACAGCTGTCACCCCCGGCTGTGTCCGTGGCGGCAGCGCCCTCTCGAGCCTGAAGCCCGCACTCCAGGCAGGGCGCCATCTGGTGGTGGTGGGCCAGCAGTACCTCCTCTTCTGGCGGCCCACACAACAGGACCCCCCCTCAATGGGCGCTTCCTGGTGCCCGACCAGGCTTGTCCGGGTAGCGGCGGTAGAAATCGGCCAAGAGGGCCAGATCCAGGATGAAGCTCCTCTTCACCCAGGAGCGTTCTTCGGGTCCATACCCCTCCCAGTCCACCAGATACTGAAACCCCCGGCCCATCCAACGGACGTCCAGGAGCCGGCGCACGGTCCAAGCCGGCTCCCCGTCAACGATGCGGGCAGGAGGCGGCGCCGGACCGGGAGCACAGAGGGGTGAGGTGTGGTGTGGTTTGATCCGGGAAACATGGAACACGGGCTGAGGACCTTGAGGATCTTGAAGGGGCCAATGTACCTGTCCTTCAATTTCGGGGAGTCCACTTGTAAGGGAATGTCCTTCGTAGACAACCACACCTCCTGCCCAGGCTGGTATGCAGGGGCCGGGGTCCGCCGGCGGTCTGCATGGGCAGAACGGGCAGTGCGCCACACCCGACGGCACCTCCGCAGGTGGGCCTGGACCGAGGGCACACCGACCTCTCCCTCCACCATGGGAAACAATGGGGGCTGGTACCCCAGACACACCTCAGGTGTCTTCCTCCACCGGCCTCTCCCCATTTGACTGTTATGGGCATACTCGATCCAGGCCAGATGGTTACTCCAGGCCGTCGGATGCGCGGATGTCACACAGCGAAGGGTCTGTTCCAGCTCTTGGTTGGCCCGTTCTACCTGTCCGTTCGTCTGTGGGTGGTACCCAGACGAGAGGCTCATGGTGGCCCCCAGTTCTCTGCAGAAACTCCTCCAGACTTGAGAGGAAAACTGGGGACCACGATCCGAGACAATGTCAGTTGGTATCCCATGCAGACGGACAACGTGGTGAACCAGGAGGTCAGCAGCCTCCTGGGCAGTGGGGAGCTTCGGGAGGGCCACGAAGTGGGCCGCCTTGGAGAATCGGTCCACTATCGTGAGGATGGTGGTGTTGCCCTGGGACGGCGGGAAGCCCGTGACAAAATCCAGGCCGATATGGGACCAGGGGCGATGAGGCACTGGCAGCGGCTGGAGAAGCCCTTGGGTCTTCTTGTGCTCGGCTTTGCTCCTGGCACAGGTGGTACCGGCCTGGATATTCTCCCAGATGTCGGCCTCCATGGACGCCCACCAGAAGCGCTGCCGGATAACTGCCACTGTCCTTCGCACCCCCGGATGACAGGAGAGCTTGGAACCGTGACAAAAATCCAGAACTGCATCTCTAGCCTCTGGTGGGACGTAAAGTCTGTTCCTCGGACCAGTTCCGGGGTCCGGGCTCCATTCCAGGGCCTCCCGGATGGTCTTATCAATGTCCCAGGTGAGGGTTGCCACGATAGTGGACTCTGGAATGATGGACTCCGGTGGATTCGACAGCTCAGTTTTGACTTCATCTTCGTGCACCCGGGACAAGGCATCCCATCTCTGGTTCTTGGTCCCGGGGCGGTAAGTGATTTGGAAGTCAAAACGACCGAAGAACAGTGACCAGCGGACTTGCCTGGGGTTCAGCCGCTTGGCAGTCCTGATATACTCCAGGTTCCGATGGTCAGTGAAAACCGTGAATGGCACAGACGCTCCCTCCAACAGGTGTCTCCACTCCTCAAGAGCCTCTTTCACCGCAAGGAGTTCTCGATTGCCGACGTCATAGTTCCGTTCGGCCGGGGTCAACCTGCGGGAAAAATAGGCACATGGGTGAAGAACCTTATCGGTCTCTCCGCTCTGGGAAAGCACGGCTCCTATCCCTGAGTCAGAGGCGTCCACTTCAACCACGAACTGGCGACTAGGGTCGGGCTGCACCAGAACTGGTGCAGTCGAGAACCGTCGTTTCAACTCCTTGAACGCGGCTTCACACCGATCCGACCAGGTGAAGGGGACTTTTGGAGAGGTCAGGGCTGTCAGGGGGCTAACTACCTGACTGTAGCCCTTAATGAACCTCCTGTAGAAATTTGCAAAGCCGAGGAACTGTTGCAGCTTCCTGCGGCTTGTTGGTTGGGGCCAATCTCTCACCGCCGCAACCTTGGCCGGATCAGGGGCGACGGAGTTGGAGGAGATGATAAACCCCAGGAAGGACAAAGAGGTGCGGTGGAACTCGCACTTCTCGCCCTTCACAAATAGCCGGTTCTCCAACAACCGCTGCAGGACATGACGTACATGCTGGACATGAGTCTCAGGGTCCGGAGAAAAGATGAGTATATCAACCAGATATACGAAGACGAATTGGTGCAGGAAGTCCCGCAAGACATCATTTACCAAAGCTTGGAACGTCGCGGGGGTGTTAGTGAGGCCGAACGGCATGACCAGGTACTCAAAATGACCTAATGGGGTGTTAAATGCCGTCTTCCACTCGTCTCCCTTCCGGACCCAAACCAGGTGATACGCATTCCTAAGATCCAACTTTGTAAATATTTTGGTTCCATGCAGGGGAGTAAACACAGAATGTAACAACGGCAACGGGTATCGGTTGCGAACCGTAATCTCATTCAGCCCCCTGTAATCAATGCATGGACGGAGTCCGCCATCTTTCTTGCCCACAAAAAAGAAACCTGCACCCATCGGGGAGGTGGAATTCCGGATCAGCCCAGCAGCTAATGAGTCCCGGATGTAGGTCTCCATTGATTCGCGCTCAGGTCGTGAGAGGTTGTACAGCCTGCTGGACGGAAACGCCACGCCTGGAATCAAATCAATGGCACAATCGTACGGACGGTGCGGGGGAAGGGTGAGTGCCAGATCCTTGCTGAAGACGTCAGCAAGATCGTGGTACTCAACCGGCACCGCTGTCATATTGGGAGGGACTTTGACCTCCTCCTTAGCACGTAAACCGGGAGGAACCGAGGATCCTAAACACACCCGATGGCAGGTTTCGCTCCACTGAAACACCACCCCAGACGGCCAATCAATCCAGGGATTGTGCTTCAACATCCACGGGAAGCCCAAAATCACACGGGAGGTAGAAGGAGTCACAAAAAACTCGATCTCCTCCCGATGATTTCCAGACACCACCAGAGTTACTGGTTGTGTCTTGTGTGTGATTAAAGGGAGAAGGGTGCCATCTAGTGCCCGCACCTGCAATGGCAAAGGGAGCGCCACCAGAGGGAGCCCTACCTCCCTAGCCCATCTGCTGTCTATCAGATTCCCTTCCGACCCCGTGTCCACCAGTGCTGGGGCTTGAAGGGTTAAATCCCCGCTCAGGATTGTAACTGGGAGTCGTGTGGCAATACGTGTGTGTCCCACGTGAATGTTATGACCCCCCCCCCTTAGCCCAGTCTCTAAGGGCGAGTGTTGTCGTTTTGGCCGTTTGGGGCAGTTTTTCTGTATGTGCTCTTTTGAGCTGCAGAGAAAACACTCCCCACGGACCAGCCTCCTCATTCTGTCATCTCTTCTTATTTTGGCCCTGTGTGTTTCCCTAGCAACGTCAGCAGGGGGAGCTGTTGCCACACGGAGCGCTGCGGCTGTGGAGCGTGGGGAGGGCGGAACCCTTTCGGAACCGGAAGGGAGAGGGATGGCGCGTACCCAGCCACATCCTTTGTCTTGCTCCCAACGGCATTCCTCCAACCGACTGTCTAACCGTATAACGAGATTGATATGCCCATGTAAATCTCGCAGTTCGTCCTTAGCCACCAGGTGCTCCTTCAGGACCGGCGACAGTCCGTTTATGAAGACAGCGCGGAGCGCAGCGTCATTCCAGCCGGACCTCGCAGCCGCGATGCGGAAGTCGACTGCATAAGCGGCTGCGCTCCGGCTCCCCTGTCTCATTGACAGCAGCATAGTTGAAGCTGTTTCTCCTCTATTAGGGTGATCAAAAACCGTTTTGAACTCCCTCACAAACCCAGCATACGTGTGAAGGAGCCGTGAATTTTGCTCCCAAAGCGCCGTAGCCCAGGCGCGTGCCTCACCTCGGACCAAGTTAATGACATAAGCCACCTTACTGGCGTCAGACGCGTACATTATGGGACATTGTGCAAAGACGAGCGAACACTGCATAAGAAAGTCCGCGCACGTCTCCACATAACCCCCGTACGGCTCTGGGAGGCTTATGTATGCTTCAGGGGATGGTGGGGGGGGGGTCGTTGAACGACCAGTGGAACGTCTGTATTCTGCACTGGGTCTGCAGGAGGAGGAGCTGCAGCAGTGCCCTGAGCGCACGCTTCCACCTGTGCAGTGAGAGCCTCCATCCTGCGATTAAGGATGACGTTTTGCTCGGTCATCTGATCCAACCGAGCAGTAAAGGCGGTGAGGATTTGCTGCAACTCACCAAACATGCCTCCTGCAGACGCCCGTGCACCCTGCTCTTCCACTGGCTGTTCAACGGCTGGGTGATGCCCCTCGGGATCCATGACGCGGGCCGAGACATCCTGTTGGGAAAGTGTCGTGACACGGACCCACAACGGGGGCGTAAATGAACGGACAATGATAGAGTCAAAAATGAACACTTTTACTGTTGTGAATGAGCACAACCACAATACAACAGATTACAGAATGTAAGACAATAGTCAATCACAAAGGTGACGTGTGGGCAGGCTCGAGGATAGAAGACGTCTGTCCTGAGAAGAACCGGAACCACACGATTTCCTCTGCCACTGAACCTGGAGAATACTGGAGCCGCCAAGTCCCGAGTCCCCAGGTGGCCACCGTCTCCGAGCGTCAGATCTGGTACTGCTGGCGAGGAGCAGAAACAATCAAAGGTGGGTGTGTGCACACCCAGTAATAACAAATGGTGGGAATTCCACCTCCACCTCTCATCCACACGTGCAGCTCCTGTCACAAAGCATTTATCTGGCGGGGTGTGAAGCGAAGCTGTCGCCGGTCACGCCAATCTCCAGACAATGCACTCCACAGGAAAAAAACAGCTGCAAAAATGAGTTCAGACTAAACACAGTTAGTTACACGGCTGAGAATATTACCTTTACTGGTAGATGATATCTCGGTAATGAGGTGGAGATGAAGTCCGGTTTTTATGGAGGAGAATGATCAATCAATCAATCAATCAATCAATCAATTTTTTTTATATAGCGCCAAATCACAACAAACAGTTGCCCCAAGGCGCTTTATATTGTAAGGCAAGGCCATACAATAATTATGTAAAACCCCAACGGTCAAAACGACCCCCTGTGAGCAAGCACTTGGCTACAGTGGGAAGGAAAAACTCCCTTTTAACAGGAAGAAACCTCCAGCAGAACCAGGCTCAGGGAGGGGCAGTCTTCTGCTGGGACTGGTTGGGGCTGAGGGAGAGAACCAGGAAAAAGACATGCTGTGGAGGGGAGCAGAGATCGATCACTAATGATTAAATGCAGAGTGGTGCATACAGAGCAAAAAGAAAAAGAAACAGTGCATCATGGGAACCCCCCAGCAGTCTACGTCTATAGCAGCATAACTAAGGGATGGTTCAGGGTCACCTGATCCAGCCCTAACTATAAGCTTTAGCAAAAAGGAAAGTTTTAAGCCTAATCTTAAAAGTAGAGAGGGTGTCTGTCTCCCTGATCTGAATTGGGAGCTGGTTCCACAGGAGAGGAGCCTGAAAGCTGAAGGCTCTGCCTCCCATTCTACTCTTACAAACCCTAGGAACTACAAGTAAGCCTGCAGTCTGAGAGCGAAGCGCTCTATTGGGGTAATATGGTACTACGAGGTCCCTAAGATAAGATGGGACCTGATTATTCAAAACCTTATAAGTAAGAAGAAGAATTTTAAATTCTATTCTAGAATTAACAGGAAGCCAATGAAGAGAGGCCAATATGGGTGAGATATGCTCTCTCCTTCTAGTCCCCGTCAGTACTCTAGCTGCAGCATTTTGAATTAACTGAAGGCTTTTTAGGGAACTTTTAGGACAACCTGATAATAATGAATTACAATAGTCCAGCCTAGAGGAAATAAATGCATGAATTAGTTTTTCAGCATCACTCTGAGACAAGACCTTTCTGATTTTAGAGATATTGCGTAAATGCAAAAAAGCAGTCCTACATATTTGTTTAATATGCACTTTGAATGACATATCCTGATCAAAAATGACTCCAAGATTTCTCACAGTATTACTAGAGGTCAGGGTAATGCCATCCAGAGTAAGGATCTGGTTAGACACCATGTTTCTAAGATTTGTGGGGCCAAGTACAATAACTTCAGTTTTATCTGAGTTTAAAAGCAGGAAATTAGAGGTCATCCATGTCTTTATGTCTGTAAGACAATCCTGCAGTTTAGCTAATTGGTGTGTGTCCTCTGGCTTCATGGATAGATAAAGCTGGGTATCATCTGCGTAACAATGAAAATTTAAGCAATACCGTCTAATAATACTGATGAAGTGTAGATGGGTGACAGCTGTCATGAGATGATGAGTAACAGCTGTCACCCCCGGCTGTGTCCGTGGCGGCAGCGTCCTCTCGAGCCTGAAGCCCGCACTCCAGACAGGGCGCCATCTGGTGGTGGTGGGCCAGCAGTACCTCCTCTTCTGGCGGCCCACACAACAATATCCACACGAAAACCTTAAAAATTAGCACATTACTTTAAAACTAAAACATATATCTGATATTTTCACTTTATAAAACTTCAGACATGACGTTAATTTAAATAACTTGTCCGAAAATAGTTAGGTTAAAAGTTGAACAATAAGTTAAAAATGTATGCCTCTGGATGACTTGGGTGATATTGCCCTCATGTTAATATGGGGTTAAACATAATGAGTTTTTTTTTGGGGGGGGGGGGGCAGTTCTCCTTTGCCTGCAGAGGATAGAGCAGTTTATTCTTGAAGCAGCTCTTCTCTGTTTTGCAGAGGGTAGAACTACACATCAGCTATGAAACATTTAACAGGTAGGTGCTCAAATGATTTTAAATTTTATAAATGTTTGTGGCTGTTCAGCTTTATTTACCACGTTATCAGTCTAAAAAATATCAGACAAAAATAGTAGAGAAGCTTGAATCTTCGACTGGACTGGGTTGCTTGACGCAAGGACGTTTCGCTTCAAATCACAGAAGCTTCCTCAGCTAAAATTCTTGCTCTGGAAGAATTTGTTGTTGTTGTTGTTGTTGTTCTTTAGCCCTTCCCTCTGCAGTTGTGGAAGGGCTAAAGAACAACAACGTGTCCGGAAAGCCCTCACAGTATGTGGGTACCCATGATGGTCCCTGGACAAAGTGCAGAAGTCCCAGAGAACAAAGAGACCAAATAGACAGGAGACGGAGACAAGAAGAAGAGGAGTGTCTCTCCCTTATTTAGCAGGAGTAGGGGAAAAACTACAGAGGATCTTCAGACAGCACAAAATCCCAGTTTACTTTAAACTGGTTAACACCTTGAGACAGAAATTAGTTCACCCTAAGGACATGATCCCTAGTTAGAAACAGAGCAATGTAGTGTATTCTATCAGATGTCAGGAAAACTGTAACGAACACTACATATGTGAAACGAAGCAACCTTTACACAAAAGGCTATACCAGCACCACAGAGAGGTCGTCAGTGGACCTCAGTCTGCGGTTCACCTCCACCTTAAAGACACTAACTACACGTTTGAGGACAAGGAAGTTAAAATATTAGCCAGAGAGAAGAAATGGTTTGAGAGAGAGGTCAAGGAGGCATTCTTTGTGAAACGTTTGAAACCCAGCCTTAACCGGGGAGGGGGTCTGAGACACACTTTATCCCCTGTTTACAATGGGGTACTCAGGTCAAAGGAGTTTCAGTCTTTTGTTTATGGTAATGAGTCATTCAAGTCATCAAGGGACTCATCAGAAAGGCATCCATCCCATCATTAGAGGGACAGCTGTCCTGCCATTAGGTGTGCTAACTACAGCACAGTAGTTGCTAATTAGAGCTATTGTTTAGTCACTAGCCTATAGCAGTCTGCCTCTCAGTAGGAGGGGTCTGGTTAGGTTTAAAACTCCAGCTTTTGTTGGCTTCTGTTTTATTGTTCTCTACAAGAGTCAGACAGAAGTCAGACTTCCAGAGCAAGAATTTTAGCTGAGGAAGCTTCTGCGATTTGAAGCGAAACGTCCTCGCGTCAAGCAACCCAGTCCAGTCGAAGATTCAAGCTTCTCTACTATGGAAACCACCTGGACAACTGAGAGCCTACACAGAAACATCAGACAAAAATTTATCGCAAGCTAATTAGTCCGATAATGGTTTTTAAAGTTATCTAAAAAAGATAATCCAATAATGAAAACATTATCTTCGATAATTATCGGTTATTGGATTATTCAACTATGCCCACCACTGGTTAGCTGTAACTGCTCAGACCTGATGGACAACCCTAGTGATGTAAAACTTGGTGGAACTTCAAGCCTCCGTTGAAGATGTTTGTCATATCTTTCTTATGTCTTATTATTTATTATTATATATGCTTTTTTTCTTGAGCCGCTTGGGTGGGTTGGAAGAGTTCCCATGGGATAAAAAAGCTTTTCAACCTCCCATCCCTGGTTCTCATGACCAGGCACCTAAGTGGCTCTACTCTACTCTTTTCTACTCTTCTATTTTACTCTTCCTTTTTAGATATATAGATATACCTTAGTATATTAGCATAGTTCCACCTTAGAATTGGAATATAATATATAAGATATTCCTTACTGAATTTTCATGTATTTTAGAGGCTTGTACTGTATGTGTTTAATTTGTATTGGTTTTAATGATGGTATGTCTAATTGTTAATGATAAAGAACTTTGAATTGTGTAATTTTGTACAAAAAATGCTATATAAATAAAGTTATTTATTATTATTACAGGCATATCTTGATTGTTTAATTTCAACTACAGTGTGATGGTGTAAAGTAAGTAAGTTATTTCAGCATTTCCCTTTTGGCTGCAATGAGGCCCCAAAAGTCTCTCTCTCTTTGGACAAAAATCAGCTGCCATCTGAAGTGAGAACAGATGGCACCCCAGACCACAATGCAACGTCCACCAAAATAACCCCTTTCCAAGATGTAGGGTCAAGCCTGTCATTCATCTTGGCATCTGCTGCCTCTGATTTCCTCATCAGGGTAGCCAACATTGAACCTTTAATCATAAAGAAAATAATGTTTGTCCATCATCTGTTGACCACGTGCCTTCCAGCTAAAGCCTATTATTGCTGATGTTAAAATCAGACTGTGATATGGTCTCCTTGCACAAACGCAGACAACTGAAAGACATCCACACAATGTTCTGCCGCTAATCTGTTTTCACTTCAAACCAGTAGCTGTGCATGCTGCAGCTGTCTGGAAGCATTGGCAATGATGGTGTAAAATCAATATGGCAGTCCCATCTTGTGGTTGTCGCCCTTTGTGCACCTGGATGTGGTCTGATAATGACCAAGAGGATGTAAAATTGTGGAGGGATTCCCCCACTCATTCTCCTTGTTTCATTTCTTTGAACTTGCATTAGTCATGGCATGATGGAAAATAACTGTAAAGTCTTTGCGGACTAAAGCCTCAAGAGTTACATGTCTGAAATAATTATTTCTACAATGCACATGGGTGGTTGGGAAACCAATACCAAGGATACTAGGTGATATGGAACCAATATCCATTAAAAAAACCTACAAATTCCTAAACAATAAAATAAAATAAAAAAAAAATCAGCTTTTGATGTTTTCAATACATTCCCATATCCGATAATCGGATGCTATTTAGCCACACTAGATGATCTGTTGTATATCTATATAGATATACTTTAACATTATTTTGTACATACATTCATCATGGGCTTGAATGTGAGGATAATTAGCATCTGCCCACATGCAAAAGCCAAAAGCCTGAAAAGAGGTATGTTTGGAAGAGTAAAGGTGAGGCTTTCAAATTGAAAAACACTGTACCACTGTTTTGCTGCCAGTGGTAGTGGTGCATTGCACAAAGTGGATGGAATAATGAAGAAGGATGACTACCTCCAAATTCTTCAACATCATCTCAAGTCAGCAGCTAGATGGTTTAAACTTGGCCACAATTGGGTGTTCCAGCAGGTCAATGATCCCAAACACACATCAATACTGGTTGTGGGCTGGGTAAAGTAGGTCCCAAAGCCCCGACCTCAACCAAATTGAAAACCTGTGGACTATACACTCAAAACCCTGTTCTGTGCCAGGAAACAATCAACTTAAATGAACTCTACCTATTCTGCCAAGAAGAGTTGTCAAATATCCAGCCAGATGTA
The DNA here is from genome assembly GCF_902500255.1 of Thalassophryne amazonica. NCBI lineage: Eukaryota > Metazoa > Chordata > Actinopteri > Batrachoidiformes > Batrachoididae > Thalassophryne > Thalassophryne amazonica. The sequence goes on from NC_047118.1 coordinate 16,517,705, forward strand.
TGCCAGAAACTGGTTGATGGCTACCAAAAGCATCTGGTTGAGGTCCAGCTTATGAAGGGACATTTAACCAAATATTAGAGCCTGTATGTATATTTTTGACTCTTTGTTGTTGAGAGAAGATCCAAAATCAATTCAAATTTGCGTAGGTGATTCTCATTTTTTAAAGTCATTAATAATGTCTGCACCGTGACAAAAGAACTGATCAAAGACATCATTAAAAGCCCCAAACTACCATGACATCCATGCCCACGATGAGTGTATATAAATCTCTGACCACAGCTGTATATTTTAATACATCAATGTCTATTTATCTATCTAGGTAGATAGATCTCTGTCTCTGTCCACACACACAGACACGTACATTGAATTCAGAATATATATTCCACTCTTCACATACTGCTGTAGTAGTATATGTCATATTCCACACTGACTATTTTTAGACAGGAGTCATGTTCATCATTCTGCTTTCTCTTCCTGGCAGGGTTTCTGAGGAGAGTGTTGAGTTCTTTGAGCGTATGAATGCTGTTCTGCAGAAGCAGGAGAATTTGCTCCGGGCTGCACATGCTGAGGTAACACCCCCCCCCCCCTTTTTTTTTCTACCTTTCTGTCTCCGACACACTTGAAGTACATTTTACATGCAGAACATGCAGTGAATCAACCTTTGTCCTGCCATTCAACTCACCAGTACTGTGGGCAGGATGACGCTTGTAGACAGATGGACTGGGGTGAGCAGGGTGCCAAAATAAACAAAAGAACCCTGACAGCTCAGCTGTGACAAACTGCTGTCAGTTTTTGTGTTTAACTCTGTTATTAATATCTTTTCAAAGAGAGCTAAATGTGTTTATTTCCAAAATGATGCATAAGTAAGTGTTAAACAGCAGCATGTGTCACTTGGCAAACTATCATATTGGAATTAACGTAAAGAAATTATTCATTTCCTGGCAACATAGTTCATCCAACACCTTGTTGGATTACTGATGAGGGTTCAAAGCCCTTGTTTCATAAACAGTGAAGGCAAGGGCCGCGCCAGATGATATCCAGTCATTTGTATTGATTGGCATGAATGTGTACAACCAATAACAATGAAATTACAATGACAAAAATGACATTACTCTGTTCTGTAGTTTGACCCAAATGGTGTATGTCACTGTTAGTGAGCCTTAATCTAAAATTAAAAAAAAAAATCCCATTTGGGATATTGCACTGAAGAATGGCTTGTGCTTGTTTTGTTCCAACTACACAAAAACAGGATGTAGAACATCTTTAGCTTCTGTGATGTTTTTCTGTTTTTCTGTGATTTCCAGGTTAGATGAAATCTGGTACAAGACTACATGTGAGGACTCATACACCCCTTTGTAATGAGGATGCTTTAATTACACTGGTCTACAGCTGAAATGCTTCTGAAATAAATGTAGTCAAACTTTGCCAAAATCCATCGTAAATAGCACATTATATTTCGGAAGCAGACAACTTTTTAAAATTTGTAGACCAGTGTTACATCATGTTGGGAAATTAAAATAAATTATGCATGCATCTCATATTCATGATGTCACTCTGTTCACTGCTTGGCTGAGTGAGGTTTAGTAAGTTGGGAGAAGTTAGCTGATTCCCCCAAACTTTAACGTTTAATGTTTTTTTTTTTTTCTCAATAAATAAAAAATCTAATTAATTATTGTATTATGAACATAAAAAATGTGTGTGTGTTGGGGGGGTGTTTGTTAGGTGTACTGTCGATACATTGCAGATGATCACTCAGTATGATTAAAATTTAAATTTTAAAAATTTTAAAATTTAAGTATATTCTCCGGAGTATATGTCACACCAGAGTATAAATCGCATGTGTTAAAATGCTGCTCGAAGAGGGAAAACCCATATACAGTAATGTTCAGAATAATAGTAGTGCTATGTGACTAAAAAGATTAATCCAGGTTTTGAGTATATTTCTTATTGTTACATGGGAAACAAGGTACCAGTACATTCAGCAGATTCTCACAAATCCAACAAGACCAAGCATTCATGATATGCACACTCTTAAGGCTATGAAATTGGGCTATTAGTAAAAAAAGTAGAAAAGGGGGTGTTCACAATAATAGTAGTGTGGCATTCAGTCAGTGAGTTCGTCAATTTTGTGGAACAAACAGGTGTCCCCTATTTAAGGATAAAGCCAGCACCCGTTGAACATGCTTTTCTCTTTGAAAGCCTGAGGAAAATGGGACGTTCAAGACATTGTTCAGAAGAACAGCGTAGTTTGATTAAAAAGTTGATTGGAGAGGGGAAAACATATACGCAGGTGCAAAAAATTATAGGCTGTTCAACTACAATGATCTCCAATGCTTTAAAATGGACAAAAAAAACACAGACGCGTGGAAGAAAATGGAAAACAACCATCAAAATGGATAGAAGAATAACCAGAATGGCAAAGGCTCACTCATTGATCAGCTGCAGGATGATCAAAGACAGTCTGGAGTTACCTGTAAGTGCTGTGACAGTTAGAAGACACCTGTGTGAAGCTAATTTATTTGTAAGAATCCCCCACAAAGTCCCTCTGTTAAATAAAAGACATGTGCAGAAGAGGTTACAATTTGCCAAAGAACACATCAACTGGCCTAAAGAGAAATGGAGGAATATTTTGTGGACTGATGAGAGTAAAATTGTTCTTTTTGGGTCCAAGGGCCGCAGACAGTTTGTGAGACGACCCCCAAACTCTGAATTCAAGCCACAGTTCACAGTGAAGACAGTGAAGCATGGTGATGCAAGCATCATGATATGGGCATGTTTCTCCTACTATGGTGTTGGGCCTATATCGCATACCAGGTATCATGGATCAGTTTGGATATGTCAAAATACTTGAAGAGGTCATGTTGCCTTATGCTGAAGAGGACATGCCCTTGAAATGGGTGTTTCAACAAGACAGTGACCCCAAGCACACTAGTAAATGAGAAAAATCTTGGTTCCAAACCAACAAAATTAATGCCTCACAGATGTGAAGAAATCATGAAAAACTGTGGTTATACAACTAAATACTAGTTTAGTGATTCACAGGATTGCTAAAAAAGCAGTTTGAACATAATAGTTTTGAGTTTGTAGCGTCAACAGCAGATGCTATTATTATTGTGAACACCCCCCTTTTCTACTTTTTTTTTACTAATAGCCCAATTTCATAGCCTTAAGAGTGTGCATATCATGAATGCTTGGTCTTGTTGGATTTGTGAGAATCTACTGAATCTACTGGTACCTTGTTTCCCATGTAACAATAAGAAATATACTCAAAACCTGGATTAATCTTTTTAGTCACATAGCACTACTATTATTCTGAACACTACTGCATAAGTTGCAATGGAGTATAGGTTTCACTGGAGTATAAATTTCTGTATTATCTTTTATTATTAGTTTCTTTTATTTATTGATTTGATTCCAGGAAAAGTAGTAAGTAGTCTTTATAATACTAATTCTTATTAATAACAAATGTGGGATTTTCCTGTGTGTAAGTCACACTGGAGTATAAGTAGCAAAACCTCCCCAACTACTTGAAACATTGAAAACATTGTAAATACAATCCAATTTTCTGTAGTTTCTGGAGTGTAAGTCACACCTGTAAAAAAAAAAAAAAAAAGATGAAGAAGAAAAGAAAAAAAAGCCCTTTTGAAGAGAGGAAAAAGCATATATAAGTCACACCGGAGTGTAAATTGCACCTTTTTTTTTCCGGAATTATCATCTTTTTAATTTGGGATTTTCACTGTCACTGTTGTGTACTTTTTATTATTGGAGTTTATTTTGTTGAATACTCTGATTCCGGGGAAAGCCCTATAAAAAGTAGTTATTCTAATTATTATTATTATCATCAATAACGAAAAAGTGACTTTTCAGAAAATAAGTGCCAAGTCCAGAGTATAATTCACAGGACCTCCCAAACTTGTTAAAAAAAAAAACTGTGACTTGTACTCTGGAAAATGTGGTACTTAAAAATTGCAGCAGACCACCTGAAAAAAATTTTAGTTTTCTTTTAGTCTTTCTTTAAAGGTAGTCGATGCTCATATATTTTACATTTTGTAATATGCATTTATACTTATCAAACATACATATGAACCATTTTTGTTTTTGCGCCTACATTTAACAAGTTGAAGCAAAACATTCAAGACTCATTCTATGCCCCAAAAAGGCATTTTTCTGCTAGATTGTTGTTCACATTTTTTCTTTTTAATCCGTGATAGTTAGCACTTCAGTTTTGCCTGAGTTCCACCTGGAAAGTGCAGCGTATCAAGATGCTGATTAAACAGCATGATTACTGAACAGGCGCGACTTGATCGGGTCACAATGTAAAATATTTGAGTGGATGGATGGTCTTTGCAAAGGTGAAGTGCTCACTATGTGGATTTTAATAAATTTGTGAACATATGTCAAGAGAAATAAGCATTTTGTATGCATAGAATAAAAAACCTAACTTTTGCTTACAGGAAAATGCTTGAAAAATGCAAGAAATTATTTTCATGCTGGTGTGATTTTAATGGTGTGCTGTGGAAAAAGAAAACTGCTGATGTGGTCAATGTGTAGAAAATAAGTTTTCATTCAGCAGTCTGTCTCCACACAGTGCCACAGAGGGGCCTGCACAGTGCCGCCACCCCAGGAGCATGTGGACCAGGCCTTTATCCCCGACAGAATCAGTCGCACTGAGGTGTGTTAGTGCGGTGCTCATTTTTAAAGTCAAATGAACACAATGCACTCATGTTTTGAATGTTATATTTGTATTTTTTAAGAGAATGTTTGTTTTTGTCTGAATGAAGTAAACTGTGTTTCCGTGTAGCTGGACCTGCTCTATGAAGAAGCGATATACACTGTGGTCAACAGGGTGGGAGTACATTCAGCAGAACATGTCAAAAATGACGAAGAGCTGTTTGCATATCTTCGCAAGGTATATGTCTGTCTAGATAGCTGACTATCTTCTAAAATAGTGGGTTTGCAGGCTGTGAATACACTTTTCTTTCTTTTTCTTTCTTTTTTTGTGGTTGTTGTTGTCTGGCCTTTTCTTCTAGGTGTTTGATATGGGAGAAGAAGAGCATGAAATAATTCTTCAAAAAGTCCAAGAATCCAAGGTGGGATGCTTTGTGCTTCAATGCAATGTAATATAATCTAAGTGTTCTTTCACCAGCATAACCGTGAGAGTGGACGCTTACTTTAGAAAAAGAAAAAAAACAACACATTTTTGCATTCTGTGCTAACCAACAGTCTCAATATCAATAATTTAACTGTAATTACATTCATGTCTATAAAACACTCTATGCCTGTTTAATACACACTCGTATAATTTCAAAAAGTAGGTTTAATTTTACTTGTATAATCACTGAAAAGCAAATTACGCTGCAGATGCAACAAGGTTGCTTGCCAGTTTTTCAGCTATGAAAGCATAAATGTTAAGATGTTATTTTTCAAAAATGCTGCAACACAGTTTTGAAACTTGAGGGCTTTTTTTTTTTTTCTTTTTTACTGTTACAATTATAGAAGCATTTCCAAGACCTCGGTTGTGCAGCCACAGGTGGCGTTTTTGTGCATTTTGAGACATTACTCAGTCATTGTGTGAACCGTTCAATAGTAATAAAGTGAAAGCATGGCCCAGAGAGCAAATGCTTGACTGCACTGGTGTCCTTGGAGACACTTTTGAGATGTAAGACTTGTAAAGCCAAAGCTGCTTTGAAATGATTGCTTGTTGTTTGCTTTCATCGATTAACGTCTTTCAAATGTCTTTTAAAAGTGCGTCATTTTGCGTGCGTCACACAATGTGCAAATGTTGTGACAATCAATGATTTTGTCCTCGGTGACACACTGAGGCTTTTAACAGTGATTTTTTTTAAATGGTGTGAGGTTACTAGTAAATTAATAATATTCTCTCCACGTTTCTACAATATACGTTTTACACTTTCCCTGAGTAATTGTTGACCAATTGAACTCTGTTATATAATTTTAATGTATGGAGGATACTGAATCCTAATCTAAAGCAAGGTCTACCTTCAAAAATGTAAACCAATTCCTAACTCGCCAGTCTTGCATTTTGGTGATATTTTGATAATCGTCTCATTGTATGGACTACGCCAATGGTGTCCAAACTATTCCAGAAATGGCCGAGAGGGTGGGTGCAGGTTTTCCTTGCAGCCACTGACTTCAGCAGGTGATTTCACTGATTAACATCCCTTTGAACAGGTAGGACGGATGGATGGATGGATAGCTTTATTATCATTGTCATTACAACAGCGAGATTTCCACATTCACATTCCACAGACAAACAGCAATTAATCCACAATTATTACTTGTTTACCGTAATAATGGCACACATCAGAATTAAGACAACACATATATATTTGACATTGTTTATGTGCTCTAAACTTGAAACAGTCCGTTTTCCAAATTGAGGCGATTTGAGTGTGTGGTAGCCGCTGCAACTGGAGTCGCACCGCCGCCAGCTTGGGGGGGAACGAGGACCTGCCGCAGCTAAAAACCGCGCAGCCCCCGCAGGGGAAGGGGTGGCATGAGCGGTGGCCGGGATGGGGTCTGTGATGGGGGGAGCAGGAAGGGAGGTGAAGGGAAAAAAGGAGCATGCTTCAGTCTTTTGTCCATGTGTAAGTCTGTCATCTTATTGTCTTTGTGGGTTGAGATAAGAATGGAGCCGAATAATCTACCAAGGCCTGAATACATTCCTCTGGAGGTAAACAGTGGGCAATTTGTCCTTCAGATTCAATAAGCCTGGAGTGTTGTGGTTGAGCAGTGAAAAACACTTTTTTAACAGTTCCACTTGAACAACCAAATCCCAATTATGAATTAAGAATATTCCCAATTATGAATTAAGAATATTCACCTCAACTTCAATTGCAAGGCATGCATCTGCTCCAAGATGTTATCCAATTTGCATCTGAGTTCAAGAGTCATCACAGTCTAAGAATGCACTGCCTTGCCAACCTCGTTAATCATGACGGACAAGCGAGGGGCCGTGGTTCTTGATGCCACCATCTTGCCAATTTTCAGGTAGATCAGGGTAGCACATAAGCCAAAAAGTACCAGCCCTGCTACAATGAGACCAAAAATGAATAAATCCTTGATGTCCTCAACAGAGAAAGGCGCCAAGCATGCCACACACCAAGAGCTCCAGGAGTCGAGAACATAGCCCGCAGGATGCGTTCCATCTGGGCAGGTAGGATCCCCCAGTCCTGCCCTTTTTGTTGAAAAAATGGTGTCAATAGCATTCAGAGACCAGGTGATCAATTCCATGGTAAATCCAATAGTAATCCAATAGATCCAGTATCCAATATAATTTGAGGAATTCACAGTCTGTTGAAGTAGGGACTTGAAGGTTAAAGCAGAGATAAGGGAGAGTGGAGGAGATGCGACCGCCCTCGTCGGAGTCCCAAGCTGAGTTCATCAGTGAAATCACCTGCTGAAGTCAGTGGCTGCAAAGAAAACCTGCACCATCTCGGCCCTTTCTGGAATAGTTTGGACACCACCAGACTAAGTAATACTAGAATTTGAAATTGCACTGGACATAAGGTTTCATTCTATGCTGATGATCACTTGCCTTTTGTTTTAGATCATATTAATTCATACCCCTTATCATTAATTTATATACACTCAACAAAAATATAAACGCAACACTTTTGGTTTTGCTCCCATTTTGTATGAGATGAACTCAAAGATCTAAAACTTTTTCCACATACACAATATCACCATTTCCCTCAAATACTGTTCACAAACCAGTCTAAATCTGTGATAGTGAGCACTTCTCCTTTGCTGAGATAATCCATCCCACCTCACAGGTGTGCCATACCAAGATGCTGATTAGACACCATGATTAGTGCACAGGTGTGCCTTAGACTGCCCACAATAAAAGGCCACTCTGAAAGGTGCAGTTTTATCACACAGCACAATGCCACAGATGTCACAAGATTTGAGAGAGCGTGCAATTGGCATGCTGACAGCAGGAATGTCAACCAGAGCTGTTGCTCGTGTATTGAATGTTCATGTCTCTACCATAAGCCGTCTCCAAAGGCGTTTCAGAGAATTTGGCAGTACATCCAACCAGCCTCACAACCGCAGACCACGTGTAACCACACCAGCCCAGGACCTCCACATCCAGCATGTTCACCTCCAAGATCGTCTGAGACCAGCCACTTGGACAGCTGCTGGAACAATCGGTTTGCATAACCAAAGAATTTCTGCACAAACTGTCAGAAACCATCTCAGGGAAGCTCAGCTGCATGCTCGTCGTCCTCATCGGGGTCTCGACCTGACTCGAGTTCGTCGTTGTAACCGACCTGAGTGGGCAAATGCTCACATTCGCTGGCGTTTGGCACGTTGGAGAGGTGTTCTCTTCACGGATGATGCGAAGGAGATGTGTTGCACTGCATGAGGCAAATGGTGGTCACACCAGATACTGACTGGTATCCCCCCCAATAAAACAAAACTGCACCTTTCAGAGTGGCCTTTTATTGTGGGCAGTCTAAGGCACACCTGTGCACTAATCATGGTGTCTAATCAGCATCTTGGTATGGCACACCTGTGAGGTGGGATGGATTATCTCAGCAAAGGAGAAGTGCTCACTATCACAGATTCAGCCTGGTTTGTGAACAATATTTGAGGGAAATGGTGATATTGTGTATGTGGAAAAAGTTTTAGATCTTTGAGTTCATCTCATACAAAATGGGAGCAAAACCAAAAGTGTTGCGTTTATATTTTTGTTGAGTATACACACACACCAGAGGTGGGACGAAGTCACTGTCAAGTCATTCTCAAGTCATCAATCTGCAAGTCCTAAGTCAAGTCTCAAGTCAGCTTGAAAACAGTTGGTGGTCATTAAGACATGAGACTTGACTTGGGACTTGCTGATTGATGACTTGAGAGTAACTTTGTCCCACCTCTGATGTACAGTATATCAGTCGATCACATTGATTTTATTGCATTTTAGACCTTTCACTGAAGTATCTTCTTCTTCTTCACAGACAGCCAGTTTTTTCTTACGAGTTTCTGTTATGAAAGCAAAGAATCTGATGGCCAAGGATGCAAATGGTAAGAGAATATAAAATAGCTTTTTCAAATGGAAAAGTAATTCATTTTATATGTACTATTCACTAACAAAATCATTGATAAATGACATCAGAACCCTAACCCTAACCCAGACACCTTTCATTTATTCGCTTCATATCCAGCAATAATGTGTGCAGCACTTCATGTAACATGTTTGTTTAAAGGTCCTATCTCACTCCAGTTAACGCCGTTTTTTTAAAAATATATATTAGATTATAAATCATTTCTTCCAACATTTCCACGGTCTTTATTTCTTTCCAACTCTCTGAAATCAGATTTGGCATCCTTGGCGAGACTCGCCGGTGTCCTGCACATTGCAGTTTAGCTTATGGTGTGATGTGACGCGGCGGTACAAACCACAAACACTGCCGGTTGTACACTTTTGGGAGAGGCAACAGGCTTTATTAAGTCCACACAAATGGAAAACATAGAATCCATGGTTAGATCTGTTTTTTAAAGATCATCTTCACACTGAGCTTTGCTTCATTTTGGCAGTCTGTCTGAGCACCATTTAAAAAAAGCTTCCACTTCCCTCCTCAGAATCTTATCGTTGGGAAAACTGTTCACCTAATAAACATCACGAGTGTTGCTGCTGCATCCTCCCAAAACACACTTGTTCACCATTGTTTGGCTTTGATCATGGAGAAACTGGGAAGAGCTGACATTTACCGTTTGGTATGTTTATGTACTTTGCGTCAAAAATTAACACTGCGTAAACGGATTGTTGACAGAACTAATATTTTTGGAAAAATTTGTGATATTATCTAACAACAGTGAACAATGGACGTGGTGCAATGCACCATGACAGTTTGGTTTTTGGGGTTTTAAATGTTTTTGGGGTTTTAAATGTTGTTCTTGTGGTTCATGTTAGTTTAACAGTATTATTAGTGTTACTGATTTATTGTGTTTTTGTAGTTCAATTGGTTTAATCAGTTCAGTGTCATGTTGCTGTTACGATGGTTAAATGTCATGTTACCGTTACCATGAATGAAAACTGTAATGCTTTTGATGTCTTCCATCACTGTCTCTGTTTGTGGGTGTGTAAAATTAAAAGCACCTGCTTGCAGCAGAATGCAGAAAAGACAAAAAGCTGTGCATGCTTGCATGCATGTGCATTACTTTGATCATGGACAAACTGGGGAAAGCTGACATTTGTCATTTGTTATGCTTATCTGTTTTGTGCCAGTGATGAATGCCACCAAAACAGAAAGTTGATAGGACTAATATTTTTGGAGAAACTACAGATATTTGCTAACAACAATGAAAAATGTGATAATTACATTTTGGACTCGCACACACCATTCCAGCAGGGGGCCTTAAATTGTCTATATATTAAAAGCATGTGTGAGTGTTTTATTTTATTTAGTAAGTTTGTGGTGGCCAAGTGGTTAATGCACTTGGTTTCAGTGCAGAAGGTTCCCGGTTCAAGTCCCACCTCTGCCACATTTCTCCATGTAATGTGGAGTTGCGTCAGGAAGGGCATCCGGCGTAAAACTTGTGCCAATTCAACATGCAGATCCACCTTGGATTTGCTGTGGTGACCCCGAGTGCAAACAAGAGAGCAGCTGAAGGGACTTACTAATGTAAGTTCATAATAGAATTGTAAATGTTGTGTGGGCCGCTGAAGAGGAGGTACTGCTGGCCCACCACCACAAGATGGCGCCCTGCTTGAAGTGCGGGCTTCAAGCACGAGAGGGCGTCGGAGCAACCAGGAGTGACAGCTGTCACTCATCATCCGTACCAGCTGTCACTCATCCACTACTCATCACCACCACCATAAAGGCCGGACTGCAACTCCACCTCCCCCGCCGAGAAATCAGCTACCATTCAGGTAACTTTCTCTGCTGACTCAAATCATTGAGTGATAACCTGAACTTCTTTTGCAGCCGTTATCCTGTGGTGTTCGTCCTTATCTGTGGGATTGGCGTTTGGTGTGACAGCGACGGCTTTGCCTCACACCCCAAACCAGATAAGTGGTTTAAACAGGAGCTGCACGAGTGTGTGATTGGAGGTGGAGGTTCTCCCTCCTTTACTGAGCACTGACTGTGGGAGTACTGAGTGTGCGAACTCACACTCATCAGGACTGTCTCTGTTTTCTGCCAGCAGTACCGGGTCTGACTGCTGAAGACAGCGGCCACCTGGGGCGCAGGGCTTGGCAGCTCCGGTGTTCTTCAGCTCCGTTGGTGGTGGAAGCTGTGTGGGGATCCAGCTCTTCTCTCGCCAGGCGTCTTCTATCGTCGAGCCTGCCCACACGTCACCTGGTGTATGATTGACAGTCCACCATATTGTTATTGTCTGTACGTTGTTGTGCGATTCACAACATTAAATTGTAACTTTTGGCTTATCCATTGTCCGTTCATTACCGCCCCCTGTTGTGGGTCCGTGTCACGTCACTTTCACAACAGGATTTCTCGGTCAGCGTCATGGATCCCGAGGGGCGTCAACCATTGCTTGAACAGCCAATGGAAGAGCGAGGTGCACAGGCACCAGCAGGAGGCGTGTTGGGTGAGCTGCAACACATCTTAACCGCCTTTACCGCTCGGTTGGACTTAGTTACCGAGCAGAGCAGTGTTCTCAATCGTAGGATGGAGGCTCCCACCGCCCAGGTGGAAGCGCGTGCTCAGGGCGCTGCTGCAGCACCTCCTCCTGCTGACCGTGTGCCAGAAACAGACATTCCGCTGGTCGTTCAACGAACCCCCCCACCTTCCCCTGAAGCATACATAAGCCCTCCGGAGCCGTACGGAGGCTGTGTGGAGACGTGCGCGGACTTCTTGATGCAGTGCTCGCTCGTCTTTTCACAGTGTCCCATCATTTACGCGTCAGACGCCAGCCGGGTGGCTTATGTGATCAATTTGCTTCGAGGAGAGGCACGCGCCTGGGCTATGGCGCTTTGGGAGCAGAATTCACGGCTCCTAACGGTTTATACTGAGTTTGTGAGGGAGTTCCGACAGGTGTTCGACCACCCTCATAGAGGCGAGACCGCTTCAAGTGTGCTGCTGTCGATACGGCAGGGGCGTCGGAGCGCAGCGAAGTATGCAGTCGACTTCCGCATCGCGGCAGCACGAGCCGGCTGGAATGCTGTTGCGCTCCGCGCCGCCTTTGTAAACAGACTGTCTCTGGTCCTTAAGGAGCACCTGGTGGCGAAGGACGAGCCGCGGGATTTAGATGGGCTTATCGACCTAGTTATACGGTTAGACAACCGATTAACGGAACACCGACGGCAGCGAGACAAGAGGCGTGGTCAAGTACACGCCGTCCCTCTTCCTCCCGGGTCTGAAAGGGAGCCGACTTCCCCACGCTCCACTGCCAGGGCTCTCCACGTGACAACAGCTCCCCCTGCTGACGTTGCTATGGAAATGAGCAGGGCCAAAAAACGATCAGATCAGAGACAAAGGAGGCTGATCCATGGAGAGTGTTTTCTCTGCAGCTCTACTGAGCACACACAGAGAGAATGCCCCAAACGGTCAAAACAGCAGCACTCGTCCTTAGAGACTGGGCTAAGGGTGGGTCACAACACCCACATGGGGAAACCCCGACGATCTGCACGAATCCCAGTCACGATCCTGAGTGGGGATCTAACCCTTCATGCCCCAGCACTGGTGGACACGGGGTCGGAGGGGAATCTGCTGGATAGCAGATGGGCAAAGGAGGTTGGGCTCCCTCTAGTGGCCTTACCGTCACCATTGTCTGTGCGGTCACTAGATGGCACCCTTCTTCCACTAATCACACACCAGACTCAGCCAGTGACTTTGGTGGTGTCTGGGAATCACAGGGAGGAGATTGTGTTTTATGTAACACCTTCTACCTCCCGAGTGATTTTGGGTTTTCCATGGGTGTTAAAACACAATCCCCGGATTGATTGGCCATCTGGGGTTGTGGTTCAGTGGAGCGAAACCTGCCACCGGGAGTGTTTAGGATCCTCGGTTCCACCCGGTGTGACAGCTAAGGAGGAGGTTTTAGTCTCCCCCAATCTGGCGGCGGTGCCGGCTGAGTACCACGACCTTGCTGACGTCTTCAGCAAGGATCTGGCACTCACGCTGCCCCCGCACCGTCCGTACGATTGTGCCATTGATTTGATACCGGGCGCTGAGTACCCGTCCAGCAGGCTGTACAACGCCAATCAATGGTGACCTACATCCGGGACTCGTTAGCTGCCGGGTTGATCCGGAACTCCACCTCCCCGATGAGTGCTGGTTTCTTTTTTGTGGGCAAGAAGGACGGCGGACTCCGTCCATGCATTGATTACAGAGGGCTGAACGAGATCACGGTTCGCAACCGATACCCGTTACCTCTGTTGGATTCAGTGTTCACGCCCCTGCATGGAGCCCAAATTTTCACGAAATTGGATCTTAGGAATGCTTATCACCTGGTTTGGATCCGGGAGGGAGACGAGTGGAAGACGGCATTTAACACCCCCTTAGGTCACTTTGAGTACCTGGTCATGCCGTTTGGCCTCACCAATGCGCCCGCGACATTTCAAGCATTGGTTAATGACGTCTTGCGGGACTTCCTGCATCGGTTTGTCTTCGTATATCTAGACGATATACTCATCTTTTCTCTGGATCCTGAGACCCATGTCAAGCATGTACGTCAGGTCCTACAGCGGTTGTTGGAGAACCGGCAGTTCCACCGCACTTCTTTGTCCTTCTTGGGGTTCATCATCTCCTCCAACTCCGTCGCCCCTGATCCGGCCAAGGTTGCGGCGGTGAGAGATTGGCCCCAACCAACGAACCGTAGGAAACTACAACAGTTCCTTGGTTTTGCAAATCTCTGCCGGAGGTTCATCAAGGGCTACAGTCAGGTAGTTAGCCCCCTGACAGCCCTGACCTCCACAAAAGTCCCCTTCACCTGGTCGGATCGGTGCGAAGCCGCGTTTAGGGAGTTGAAACGCCGGTTCTCGACTGCACCGGTTCTGGTGCAGCCCGATCCCAAGCGCCAGTTTGTTGTTGAAGTGGATGCCTCTGACTCAGGGATAGGAGCCGTGCTATCCCAGAGCGGGGAGTCCGACAAGGTTCTCCATCCATGTGCCTACTTTTCCCGCAGGTTGACCCCAGCTGAACGGAACTATGACGTCGGCAATCGGGAACTTCTTGCGGTGGAGACACCTGTTGGAGGGAGCATCGGTACCATTTACGGTTTTCACGGACCATTGGAACCTGGAGTACATCCGGACCGCGAAGCGTCTGAACCCCAGGCAAGCCCGCTGGTCGCTGTTCTTCGGGCGTTTTGACTTCCGGATCACCTACCGCCCCGGGACAAAGAATCAATGATCTGATGCCCTGTCCCGGGTGCACGAAGAGGAGGTCAAGACCGAGCTGTCAGACCCCCCTGAAACCATCATCCCCGAGTCCACTGTCATGGCCGCCCTTACCTGGGATGTGGAGAAGACCGTCCGGGAGGCCCTGACACGGAGCCCGGACCCGGGGACCGGTCCGAAGAACAAACTGTACGTCCCACCAGAGGCCAGGGCTGCGGTCTTTGACTTCTTTCACGTTTCCAAGCTCTCCTGTCACCCAGGGGTGCGAAGGACCATGGCAGTGGTCCGGCAGCGCTTCTGGTGGGCGTCTATGGAAGCCGACGTCCGGGAGTATGTCCAGGGGCAAAGCCGACCACCACAAGGCCCAAGGCCTCCTCCAGCCTCTGCCTGTGCCTCGTCGCCCCTGGTCTCATATCGGCCTGGACTTTGTCACGGGCCTCCCGCCGTCCCAGGGAAACACCACCATCTTAACGATAGTGGACCGGTTCTCCAAGGCGGCCCCCTTCGTGGCCCTCCCGAAGCTCCCGATGGCCCAGGAGACTGCAGACCTCCTGGTCCACCACGTCGTGCGTCTGCATGGGATTCCAGCAGACATTGTCTCAGAACGTGGTCCTCAGTTCTCCTCCCAGGTCTGGCGGAGTTTCTGTAGGGAACTGGGGGCCACCGTCAGTCTCTCGTCTGGGTACCACCCCCAGACGAACGGGCAGGCAGAGCGGACTAACCAGGAACTGGAGCAGGCCCTCCGTTGCGTGACCTCCACGCACCCGACGGCCTGGAGTGACCATCTGGCCTGGATCGAGTACGCTCATAACAGCCAAGTCTCATCTGCCACCGGCCTCTCCCCATTTGAAGTGTGTTTGGGGTACCAGCCCCCATTGTTCCCGCTAGTGGAGGGAGAGGTCGGGGTGCCCTCGGTCCAGGCCCATCTGAGAAGGTGCCATCGGGTGTGGCGTACCGCCCGCTCTGCCCTGCTCAAAGCCCGGATGAGGGCCAAGAACCATGCAGACCGCCGGCGTGCCCCGACCCCTGCGTATCAGCCTGGGCAGGAGGTTTGGCTTTCCACAAAGGACATTCCCCTGCAAGTGGAATCCCAAAAGTTGAAGGACAGATACATTGGACTTTTCCCCATCCTCAAAGTTCTCAGTCCAGCCGCAGTGAAGCTGAAGCTGCCAGCTTCACTGCGGATCCACCCGGTTTTCCATGTGTCACACATCAAACCTCACCACGTTTCACCCCTCTGTACCCCCGGACCGGCGCCGCCTCCTGCCAGGATCATCGACGGGGAACCGGCTTGGACCGTGCGCCGGCTCCTGGATGTCCGTCGGAAGGGCCGGGGGTTCCAGTATTTGGTGGAAGGCGCCCGTTGAGGGGGGGGTCCTGTTGTGTGGGCCGCTGAAGAGGAGGTACTGCTGGCCCACCACCACAAGATGGCGCCCTGCTTGAAGTGCGGGCTTCAAGCACGAGAGGGCGTCGGAGCAACCAGGAGTGACAGCTGTCATCATCATCCGTACCACCTGTCACTCATCCACTACTCATCACCACCACCATAAAGGCCGGACTGCAACTCCACCTCCCCGCCGAGAAATCAGCTACCATTCAGATAACTTTCTCTGCTGACTCAAATCATTGAGTGATAACCTGAACTTCTTTTGCAGCCGTTATCCTGTGGTGTTCGTCCTTATCTGTGGGATTGGCGTTTGGTGTGACAGCGACAGCTTCGCCTCACACCCCAAACCAGATAAGTGGTTTAAACAGGAGCTGCACGAGTGCGTGATTGGAGGTGGAGGTTCTCCCTCCTTTACTGAACACTGACTGTGGGAGTACTGAGTGTGCGAACTCACACTCATCAGGGCTGTCTCTGTTTTCTGCCAGCAGTACCGGGTCTGACTGCTGAAGACAGCGGCCACCTGGGGCGCAGGGCTTGGCGGCTCCGGTGTTCTTCAGCTCCGTTGGTGGTGGAAGCTGTGTGGGGATCCAGCTCTTCTCTCGCCAGGCGTCATCTATCGTCGAGCCTGCCCACACGTCACCTGGTGTATGATTGACAGTCCACCATATTGTTATTGTCTGTACGTTGTTGTGCGATTCACAACATTAAATTGTTACTTTTGGCTTATCCATTGTCCGTTCATTACCGCCCCCTGTTGTGGGTCCGTGTCACGTCACTTTCACAACAGTAAATACATTAAAAATACATGGATGACACAAGAAAGTGAAAACATTTCCATTGTGGTCCATTTAAAAATCAAATAACAAAATAGAAGTAAAAATATAATAATAATAATAATAATGTGTATATGATAAGTACATAAACAATTTTTAAATACATTAAGACAGTAAATTAACAGGAAATAATAGGGTTGAATTCTTCTCAAAACTGCTGAGGTCTAAGGTTCTAAACCACATTCCAACTCAAAAACCTTGCACAATTTATTATCACCCTTGAAAAATGTCAGCTACCTATTTTATAAGAACTACTCAATCTAGAGGTCATAGATCCCCACGGGCAACACACTAGTTTGGTTCAATATTGTCTCTGTGTGGGCACTGCCCAGTAAGATGTCAAAGTCCACATTTCTCACAGCTTCATGTTTCTGAGCGTTTATCAGCAGCAGGTGAAATCAGGCTAAATTCCCCATGTTTATGAAAACTGTTTATTTCGAACATTTGATACAACAATTACAAGATAGATCAGTGAAGACAACAACAAAAAGTTCCTACTGTGTACCCAACATGTCCGAAAAGGGGTAGGGTGAAGCATAAGCATATGTTTATGACATATGGTACCAAAAATAAAGAGCAATGCATCAATATTTTCATAATTCTTGATTTATTAAGAATAGTCAGCTCATTTGACATTTCATTTACTAGCGATATGCACTTTAAGCTCAGAAAGGTCTGCATTGACGACTTTGCACTGTGTTTGTTCAGAGGCATTGATTTATTGTGTTATTCCACAGTAATAGGTGACAAGTTGGTCAATCTGCCAATAGTTTTGACACAGTAGTGATGCGGTTGCTTTCTTACTGTAAAACTTCAATTCATGATGCAAACAGATCCACTTTTCCCACAGCTATATGTGTTCATATAGTCATATGTTTCATAGACAAAGTTGCTGCTACAGTCCAAAGTGTCTTCACTGTGTTGCTGCGTTGGATTTTACCCCAGTAGATGAGAAGGTCGCCTCCTTGTGCCTTTGAGTTGTGGGCATGAAAACTCTGACTGTTGTTTGTGCGTATGCGCTGAACAGCAGTTTGGAGTCTTCAGCCTTCTTGGAGTCCCTGGCTGGAGTACTGCATGGGCCTCCAGTGGGGATCCATTGTTCTGGTGAAGGACTTCAGCCCACATGTGGGCAATGACAGAGACACCTGGAGAGGTGTGACTGGAAGGAATGTCCTCCCTGATCCCAAACCCAAGTGGTTGTTTGCTATTGGAGTTCTGTGCTAGTCATGGACTGTCCATAATGAACACCATCTTTGAGCATAAGGTTTCTCATAAGTGTACACAGTGTCAGAGCATCCTAGGCCGAAGGTCGATGATTGATTTTGTGATTGTATTATCTGATAAGAGGCTGCATGTTCTGGACACTCGGTTGATGAGAGGAGCAGAGCTGTCAACTGATCACCATCTGGTGGTGAGTTGGATCAGAAGGTGGTGGAGGACTTTGGAAAGACCTGGTAAGTCCAAACAGGAGGAGCCCACTGTCTGAGAGATCTTTAACTCAAACCTTCAGGCAGTAACTCTCAAACACCGTGGTGGACACCAGTGGTCAGGGAAGCCGTTCAACTGAAGAAGGAGTCTTGGTGTAACAGATCATAGTTGATTCGTGATTCTTATGGACTGCTGTCCATGGTCTGGCATGTATGTGAACCATGGATTAATTGCTAAGTTTACATAATAGTATGATGTGTCATTGGGATGTATTTAAAAAAAAAATTAAGCGATAACTTCAGTAATTTTGAGTGAAGGCAGTGCCACTGTACATTCACATGAAATTACAAACAGCCTCTTGAGACAGCTTGCTGCAGACCCAATGCATTCTGAGTCCAAACACAAAAAGAATCCTTAAAAGACTTCAGGAGTTGAGGACGAAGTGCTAGTTGACTTTTCCCTCTGCAGTCTGGATCCACTGATACGAGCACTGTGCTTACAGTGCGGGTGGAGCCAAGATGGCTGAATGCCAGACCATAATTGTTTCCGAGCATCTGCTTTAGTAGGACCATTGATCTGAATGAATTTGGATCAGTGGGGAGGACTGTGTTTATCTTTAAAGAATTATGAATAAAATTATTATTGTTCCCCTCTCACCAGACAATCCTCATCTTCAAGAATTGGAAGTTATAAACTTTGATTAGCTTTGCTCTATTTATTTCTTATTTTTTACATTTCATGATTTCAACAAATGCTATTTTGTTATTCATGGATACTGTTCAGATTGCAATTTAATAAAACAATGAAGTATTTCATTTTAAAATATGATAACCGTTGAAGACCTTTTTTCACTCAGGAATACAGGCATAAAATTCTTTGTATTCATTGCTTATATGCTATCAGGTTTGAGTGGACACAAATTCAGGATTCAAACTCTCAGTTCAGAATTTCAAGGGCATTTACTGGTTGCGTATGCAGGGTCTGGTACAAAGAAAGGCAGCCCAAGAACAGCAAACAAATCCGGAACAGCAGGCAAAAGGCGTGGTCGACAAAACAGTAGGTCAAAAAACTCTAGCAAGCAGGCAGGTGAGGAAAACACAAGGAACTGAGCTGGAAGCTAACTTTTTGTCAGCAGATTAGCTTTTCAGCTAACTTCAAAAACCGTCAGAGGACCGATTGGCTTCTGCTAAATTTACTTCTGCTAATTTAGCCCGCTAACATTTTTTTATGTAGTAATAGTGATAAACATTTCTAAACTTTAAAATCATACATGTTGGCTCCTGCCTGCTACGTATTTTACAGCAGTCAGGCAGCTGAGAGGAGCTGAGCTCAACTCTACCCCAGCAGAAGGGCCAAAGAAAAAAAAAGTAATTTCCCTTCACAGCATACAGCGGTCCAGCCGTGAGGCCGAAGTCCTCAAAGGGAAAGCAGGTTTGGCCTATGGTTTGATTTATAAACCAAATTCATCCGGATAGTTTAACTACATTAATGTCAAGTGTGCCATTTGTACAAAGTGAAAATATAACACATCTTTTAATTTTAAAATAATGCACTAATTCTGAAGTTTTCAACATTAACACTCACAGATGCCAAAATGCATTATGGGTAAACTCAGCCTCCGATCACTGATTGGTTCATTCATTATATGTAAAAACCAACACACAAGTTTAACGTGTGTTGGTTTTTACAAATAAATTCAGTTTGTTAAGTTGTGATTCAGCAACAACCGTGTGAGATAACCGGGTGTCATTCACACTGCCATCCAGCAGATGACAGTGTTCAATGCTTTTTGACCCATATATACTACTCAAAACCGGCTTGTCAGTAGCTGAGAGTGTACCGGAGACAATACTGAAAGATAGTGCTTAGTGGTTAGCTGTAGCTTACGCTATTATTTATTTATTTAATTTTTTTGTGGTTTATAGGTTTAGCGTTATAAAAGTTAACTTTTCAGTTAGCTGATTAGCGGTTGTTGAAGCTAACTTTTTGGTTAGCTATGCCCACCACTGCATAAAGCACAATGATCTGGCGAGGAACTAGTGCAACCAATGAAGCTTATACACACCCTGGTGATGAGCTACAGATTAGAAACCGGTGTGCACCCAGCACCAAGTGAGACGGACAAGAGAAATCACAAAAAAGGCAAACAAATCAAACTAAACTAAAAGAGAACAAAGCATAATACAAAAGTCCAAATCATGGCATATGCAAATATGGAAAGCAAAGAATTTTTTTTTTTTTGCTTATCTGCAAATGATCCATCCTGCAACTTAGATATCCTGATCTGAACTGTGGGTTTTGCAGTCTGTCAGACCCCTACTAGTTATAGGCTTCATCATCCTCTTAAGCTTTGATCCCTCAGAGAAAAGATTCAAAATCTAACTGCATAAACCTTTACTAAAAAAGGGACATGATATCAAGATGTACATCATTGTTCATGTAATTACTTTATAGTTGCATCATCGTAGAACGTTTGGACATCTGTCTTATTTTCAGATACAAAGTGTTTGCAGGGTAGCGGACCTATAAATGACAATTTTTTATCTGAGATAACTGTAATGACTCTACTTAAAATGGTAATCATTGTTTTGAAGTGCAAAATGTCTAATGCAGCCTATCATACATGCAAAATATAGCAATCATTGGAATTTTCCTGTTCCACTGTAGCCAGACTGAAAATAAGTTTTGTTGTTGTCTCTCTGTCCTGCAGCCCCTTTGTCACATATTGTTTGCACTGGCGAGTCCTTCACTGCAAACAGTACATTGATTGTAATTGCAAAAGAGCCTAACTACTTTCTACGTATTGGTGCAGCAGCAGCAGTGTTGAAGTGACAAACATTTTCAGGCATGCAATAACCTTTCCTCTTTGCTACCCTGCTGCCTGCCAGGGTACAGTGACCCCTACTGCATGCTGGGAATCCTGGTGGGCCAGAGTGCCAAAGAGAGCGAAGAGAAAAAGGAAAGAAAGTTCAGCTTCAGGAAGAGGAAGGAGAAGCTGGAGAAGCGCAGCAGCACCAAGGAGGTGTTACCTGCCAGGTGCATCCAGGTCACCGACGTCAAACCGGAGACTCTCAATCCAGTTTGGGATGAGCACTTTGTCTTGTAAGTACAACTTTTGGATGATGGGAACATGCTTGTGTTCTTTGATTGGCGCGGTGGAGTCGCAGTTTCTTCAGTTTCACACGATCAGCACAATCTGTCAGTTATGTGACCGTTGCTGGACATCATCGTCTCTGCTGTTGGTGTGGCGCCAAAGGCTTGTTCAGTGTTTGCAAATTAAATCAATAACTTATAAGTTTACTGCATTTTCCACAGTGAAATCGACGACGTCCACAATGACCTCTTACATCTCGACATATGGTAAGATCACTGTGTGCTTGAGACAGTTTGCAGTTGTGATTTTTATACAATTTAGTGGGGATGTTTAACGTTATGCTGCAGTAACTCTTCAGATTCTCACCTCCAAGTTTTAATTTTCAAGCTAAATTAAATAATTAACTTTTAATTAAAAAGCTATTACTTATCAGTTAAAGTTTTATTACCTCTGGTCAGCTTCATCCTCATACTTGTTGAGTAAATTTTACTTGAGGTGAGTTGTGAATGTCAGTTAAGCCCAGTTCTCACTTTTTGCAGATATGCATCCAGGAAACTTACAGTTTGAAACCTTGTCCATACCATGGAAGAACTTACACTGTTAAAAACAAACAAAAATCCATTGTTTATTTAGTAAAAAACTGTCAGCTGTGGTTGCCAGAATAATTATAAGAAATACAGGAATTTTCTTTTAATTTTTTTAATTTATTTATTCCAAAATTAACGTTATGATGCTGCTTTTACATAATTACTTCAGTGGAATTTAAATGCAGATTTATTACACATTGAATCCCATTTTGTTGTGCTGCTACTATTTTGCTCAGGACCACCACAGACGTTTTGGCATGAGATCCACATACTGATCTGGTTTTTCAAGCACAACTCCAGGTGTATAAGCTGAATGGGCCTTGGGCAACTTTGAATATGGGATATGTATTTCACTTTGGAGACAAACATATGGAAGTAAATCTGTGCCATCAGAGTTTGAATTTGAATTTCTAAGGTTGAATTCATTTAGCATCAAAAAATTTCAACCTCAAAAAAATTTCAACCTCAAAAATTCAACTTAACCCTATAAAGCCCACCCTGTGAAATAATTGTCAGAAAATTCAAATTTTTTGAAACAAGAGTCTTTACTGGACCTTTTAACAAAACCACCAAAACAAACAAACAAACAAACAAACAAAAAAAAAAACAAAAAACAAAAACCTTTTTGCATATATGAGTTTTTATTTGTATCACATTTGCTACATTGGGCGTTCTAGCATAAAAACATCCATTTTAAATCCAGAGCAAACATAACATTTCAAATCTATAAAATGCTGCATTTTCTTAGGGAAATTTCTGTGGATCACTTGTTTCAGGCAGCCATTATGAATGTCTCATCTGAAGGCCCTCTGATGCATAAGATACTGACATCTGGTGGTTTGTCTGTGCACTACAAGTATCTCATTGTATACGATGGGTTTTTTGGGGAGAAAATATCACACTGATGAAGCAGACATCTCAGAAAATACTGTATCAAATATGATACACTTGGCGTTATAGGGCTAAAAAAATGAGCTCAAAAAATAGAAAAGCAGGGAGAAGCAATTGATCCCTGTTTCAATCATCCAACATTCAGCAATGTATCACATCTTCTTTCCATTTAGTCTTGGTGTCACATGACCAATGGAGTAAACCGTTATTGGCTGAATGTTGGATGATTGAGACAGGGATCGATTGTTTCCCCCGGCTTGTCTATTTTTTGAGGTTGATTTTTTTTTATATATTTTTTTTATAATATTATATATAAGTATAAAAGTATATTAATATGAGGAGTGTTGTGTGGGCCGCTGAAGAGGAGGTACTGCTGGCCCACCACCACCAGAGGGCGCCCTGCTTGGAGTGCGGGCTCCAAGCACGAGAGGGCGCCAGACCTAGAAGAAGTGACAGCTGTCATTCATCCCCTGCACCAGCTGTCACTCGTTCATCATCATCACCACCATAAAAGCCGGACTGCAACTCCACCTCCTCGCCGAGAAATCGACTACCATTCCTGAGGTAATCCTTCTCTGCAGTATTTGGATTAATCCACGTTTTGATCTCTGTTTGCAGCCGTTTATTCCTGTGGGACAGTTTTTGTTGGAGTGGCGTGTTGTGGGAACCGCGACGTCTTCGCCTCCCACTCCCTCCAGATAAGTGACTGACAGGAGCTGCTTAAGTGTATGATTGGAGGTGGAGGTGCTCCCTCCCTTCAGTGTTGGACTGTGTATTACTGAGTGTGTGGACTCACACTCACACATCCTGTTTTTGCTCTCTGCCAGCAGTACCAGGGTCGACAGCCGGGAACAGAGGCCACCTGGGGACTCGGGACTTGGCGGCTCCGGTGTTCTTCAGACCGTTGGTGGTGGAAGCCGTGTGGAGTACGGCTTCTCTCTCGTCGGGGGGGTCTCCTATCTTCGAGCCTGCCACACGTTACCTGGTGCTAATTGACTGTGCATATTTTCTGTGTCTTTTCGTTGTGTAGTGTCACAACATTAAATTGTTACCTTTTGGTTTAGTCATTGTCCGTTCATTTGCGCCCCCTGTTGTGGGTCCGTGCTACGACACCTTCACAACAGGATTTCTCGGCCATCGTCATGGACTCCGAGGGACGTCAACCCGAGCTTGAACGGCCAATGGAAGAACCAGGAGCGCAGGCGTCAGCAGGAGGCGTGTTGAGTGAGCTGCAGCAGATCTTAACCACCTTCACGGCTCGGTTAGACTTAGTGACCGAGCAGAATGTCCTCCTTAATCGGAGGGTGGAGGCTCTCACCGCCAGGGTGGAAGCGCACGAGCAGGGCGCTGCTGCAGCCGCTCCTCTGGCTGGTCCTGGGCCTGTATCAGACGTTCCACTGGTCATTCAACGAACCCCCCCACCGTCCCCTGAAGCATACATAAGCCCTCCGGAACCGTACGGGGGCTGTGTCGAGACGTGCGCGGACTTCCTCATGCAGTGTTCACTCGTCTTTTCACAGCGCCCTGTCATGTACGCATCAGACGCTAGCCGGGTGGCTTATGTGATCAATTTGCTTCGAGGAGAGGCACGCGCATGGGCTACGGCGCTTTGGGAGCAGAATTCACGGCTCCTAACGTCTTATACTGGGTTTGTACGGGAGTTCAAACAAGTGTTTGATCATCCCAACAGAGGCGAGACCGCTTCGAACGTGCTGCTGTCGATGAGACAGGGGCGCCGTAGCGCAGCCGAGTATGCAGTCGACTTCCGCATTGCGGCAGCGAGGTCCGGCTGGAATAACGTTGCGCTCCGCGCTGCCTTTGTAAATGGACTGTCACCGGTCCTTAAGGAGCACCTACTGGCTAAGGAGGAACCGCGGGATTTTGACGAGCTTATTGATTTAGTTATACGCTTAGACAACCGCTTAAACGAGCATCGTCGGGAGCAGGCCGGGGGGCGTGACCGGCCACGAGCCATCCCTCCTCCTTCCGGTTCCGACAAAGTGACGTCGTCCCCACGCTTCACTGCCAGAGAGCTCCGTGTGGCTACAGCTCCCCCTGCTGAGGAGGCTATGGACACGAGCAGGGCCAAAGTAAAAACAAACATCAGACAAAGGAGACTGGCCCGCGGGGAGTGTTTTATCTGCGGCTCATGTGAGCACATGCAGAGGGACTGCCCTAAATGGTCAAACTACAACGCCCGTCCTTAGAAACTGGGCTAAGGATGGGCCATAATACGCACGCGGGAAAACCCCGCAAATCTGCACGAATCCCAGTAACAATCCTGAGTGGGGATTTAACCCTTCATGCCCCAGCAGTATTAGACACAGGGTCGGAAGGGAATCTGCTGGACAGCAGATGGGCAAAGGAAGTAGGGCTCCCCCTGGTGGCTCTGCCGGCACCATTGCAGGTGCGAGCACTAGACGGCACCCTGCTTCCATTAATCACAACCAGTGACTCAACCAGTGACTTTGGTTGTGTCTGGGAATCACAGGGAGGAGATAGTGTTCCATGTCACACCATCTACTTCCCGAGTGATTTTGGGCTTTCCATGGATGGTGAAGCACAATCCCCGGATTGATTGGCCGTCTGGGGTTGTGACGCAGTGGAGCGAAACCTGCCACCGGGGAGTGCCTAGGATCCTCGGTTCCTCCCGGCACTACGGCTAATGAGGAGGTCAAAGTCCCCCCCAATCTATCGGCGGTGCCAAAGGAGTACCATGATCTTGCTGACGTTTTCAGCAAAGATCTGGCGCTCACTCTTCCCCCGCACCGACCGTATGATTGTGCCATCGATTTGGTCCCGGGCGCTGAGTACCCGTCCAGCAGGCTGTACAACCTCTCACGTCCGGAACGCGAATCAATGGAGACCTACATCCGGGACTCCTTAGCTGCCGGGCTGATCCGAAACTCCACCTCCCCGATGGGTGCTGGTTTCTTTTTTGTGGGCAAGAAAGACGGCGGACTCCGTCCATGCATTGATTACAGAGGGCTGAACGAGATCACGGTTCACAACCGATACCCGTTGCCCCTGTTGGATTCTGTGTTACGCCCCTGCATGGAGCCCAAATCTTCACTAAATTGGATCTTAGAAACGCGTACCACCTGGTTCGGATCCGGAGGGAGACGAATGGAAGACGGCGTTTACACCCCGTTAGGTCACTTTGAGTACCTGGTCATGCCGTTCGGCCTCACCAACGCCCCCGCGATGTTCCAAGCTTTGGTAAACGACGTCTTGCGGGACTTCCTGCATCGGTTCGTCTTCGTATATCTGGACGATAGACTCATCTTCTCCCCGGACCCTGAGACCCATGTCCAGCATGTACGTCAGGTCCTACAGCGGTTGTTGGAGAACCGGCTGTTTGTGAAGGGCGAGAAGTGCGAGTTCCACCGCACTTCTTTGTCCTTCTTGGGGTTCAGAATCTCCTCCAACTCCGTCGCCCCTGATCCGGCCAAGGTTGCGGCGGTGAGAGATTGGCCCCAACCGATAAGCCGTAGGAAACTACAGCAGTTCCTCGGCTTTGCAAATTTCTATAGGAGGTTCATCAAAGGTTACAGTCAGGTAGTTAGCCCCCTGACTGCCCTGACCTCCACCAAAGTCCCCTTCACCTGGTCGGATCGGTGCAAAGCCGCGTTCCAGGAGTTGAAACGCCGGCTCTCGACTGCACCAGTTCTGGTGCAGCCTGATCCTGATCGCCAGTACGTAGTTGAAGTGGACGCCTCTGACTCAGGGATAGGAGCCGTGCTGTCCCAGAGCGTGGAGGCTGATAAGGTTCTCCATCCTTGTGCCTTTTATTCCCGCAGGTTGACCCCAGCTGAACGGAACTATGACGTCGGCAATCGGGAACTCCTCACGGTGAAGGAGGCTCTTGAAGAGTGGAGACACCTGCTGGAGGGGGCGTCGTTGCCCTTCACGGTTTTCACGGACCATCGGAACCTGGAGTACATCCGGACCGCCAAGCGGCTGAACCCCAGGCAAGCCCGCTGGTCTCTGTTCTTCGGGCGCTTTGACTTCCAGATCACGTACCGCCCCGGGACCAAGAACCAAAAACCAGATGCATTGTCCCGGGTGCATGAAGAAGAAGCCAAAGCGGAGTTGTCGAACCACACCGAGACCATCATCCCCGAGTCCACTGTCGTGGCCACCCTCACCTGGGACGTGGAGAAGACCGTCCGGGAGGCCCTGACAAGAAGCCCGGACCCGGGGACCGGCCCCAAGAACAGACTATACGTCCCACCAGAGGCAAGAGCTGCCGTCTTGAACTTCTGTCACGGGTCCAAGCTGTCCTGTCATCCCGGAGTACGCAGGACCGTGGCAGTAGTCCAGCAGCGCTTCTGGTGGGCGTCCCTGGAAACCGACGTCCGGGACTACGTCCAGGCCTGTACCATCTGCGCCAGGGGTAAGGCGGACCACCGGAGGACGACGGGACTCCTCCATCCCCTGCCAGTGCCTCATCGCCCCTGGTCTCACATCGGCCTGGACTTCGTCACGGGCCTCCCGCCGTCCCAGGGCAACACCGTGATTCTCACGATAGTGGACCGGTTCTCCAAGGCGGCCCACTTCGTGGCCCTCCCGAAGCTCCCAACGGCCCAGGAGACAGCAGACCTCCTGGTCCACCATGTCATGCGGCTGCATGGGATACCGTCGGACGTCGTCTCGGATCGGGGCCCCCAGTTCTCTTCACAGGTGTGGAAGAGTTTCTGTAAGGAGCTGGGGGCCACCGTAAGTCTCTCGTCGGGGTACCATCCCAGACCAACGGCCAGGCAGAGCGGGCTAATCAGGAGTTAGAGCAAGCCCTCCGATGTGTCACCTCCGCGCATCCGGTGGCCTGGAGTCACCATCTGGCCTGGATCCACAGCCTGTCTAGTGGATTTTTATTTTATTTTAGCACTGTTGTCGTGCGTTACCTGTGCTGCTCCACAGCCTGTCTAGTGGATTTTTATTTTGTTTTAGCACTGTTGTCGTGCGTTGCCTGTGCTGCTCCACAGCCTGTCCAGTGGATTTTTATTTTTATTTTATTTTTTAGCACTGTTGTTGTGCGTTACCTGTGCTGCTCCACAGCCTGTCTAGTGTCGGATTCCCTGTTTGGGAATCCGCTAGCTTAGCATAGCTACTAGCTCTTAGCCGTTTTAGCATGGCGGCTTCTCCTGTCTCTCCTGCACTTTTCTGCTCTGGGTGTGAAATGTTTAGTTATTCCTCGGCCTCTTTTAGCAGTAACGGTACTTGTAATAAGTGCAGCTTATTCGTAGCTTTGGAGGCCAGGCTGGGCGAGTTGGAGGCTCGGCTCCGCACCGTGGAAAATTCTACAGCTAGCCAGGCCCCTGTAGTCGGTGCGGACCAAGGTAGCTTAGCCGCCGTTAGTTCCCCCCTGGCAGACCCCGTGCAGTCGGGAAGGCAGGCTGACTGGGTGACTGTGAGGAGGAAGTGTAGCCCTAAACAGAAGCCCCGTGTACACCGTCAACCCGTTCACATCTCTAACCGTTTTTCCCCACTCGACGATACACTCGCCGAGGATCAAACTCTGGTTATTGGCGACTCTGTTTTGAGAAATGTGAAGTTAGCGACACCAGCAACCATTGTCAATTGTCTTCCGGGGGCCAGAGCAGGCGACATCGAAGGACATTTGAAATTGCTGGCTAAGGCTAAGCGTAAATTTGGTAAGATTGTAATTCACAGTCGGCAGTAATGACACTCGTTACGCCAATCGGAGGTCACTAAATTAACATTGAATCGGTGTGTAACTTTGCAAAAACAATGTCGGACTCTGTTGTTTTCTCTGGGCCCCCTCCCCAATCAGACCGGGAGTGACATGTGTTAGCCGCATGTTCTCCTTGAATTGCTGGCTGTCCTGAGTGGTGTCTCAAAAAATGAGGTGGGCTTCATTGATAATTGGCAAAGCTTCTGGGGAAAAACCTGGTCTTGTTAGGAGAGACTGCATCCATCCCACTTTAGAGGAGCAGCTCTCATTTCTAGAAATCTGGCCAATTTTTTGGGAATCCTCCAAACTGTGACTGTCTAGCGTTGGGACCAGGAGGCAGAGCTGTGGTCTTATACACCTCTCTGCCGCTTCTCATCCCCCTGCCATCCCCTCGTTGCCCCATCCCCATAGAGACGGTGCCTGCTCCCAGACCACCAATAACTAGCAAAAATCTATTTAAGCATAAAATTCAAAAAGAAAAAATAAGTATAGCACCTTCAATTGCACCACAGACTAAAACAGTTAAATGTGTCTATTAAACATTAGGTCTCTTTCTTCTAAGTCCTGTTGGTAAATGATATAATAATTGATCAACGTATTGATTTATTCTGCCTAACAGAAACTTGGATTACAGCAGGATGAATATGTTAGTTTAAATGAGTCAACACCCCCCGAGTCACACTAACTGTCAGAATGCTCGTAGCACGGGCCGGGGCGGAGGATTAGCAGCAATCTTCCATTCCAGCTTATTAATTAATCAAAAACCTAGACAGAGCTTTAATTCATTTGAAAGCTTGTATCATCAGTCCTTGTCCATCCAAATTGGAAGTCCCAAAAACCAGTTTTATTTGTTATTATCTATCGTCCCACCTGGCGTTACTGTGAGTTTCTCTGGAATTTCAGACCTTTGTCTGACTTAGTGCTTAGCTCAGATAAGATAATTATAGTGGGGCGACTTTAACATCCACACAGATGCTGAGAATGACAGCCCTCAACACTGCATTTAATCTATTATTAGACTCTATCGGCTTTGCTCAAAAAGTAAATGAGTCACACCCACCACTTTAATCATATTTTAGATCTTGTTCTGACTTATGGTATGGAAATAGAAGACTTAACAGTATTCCCTGAAAACTCCCTTTGTCTGATCATTTCTTATAACATTTACATTTACCCTGATGGACTACCCTGCAGTGGGGAATAAGTTTCATTACACTAGAAGTCTTTCAGAAAGCGCTGTACTAGGTTTAAGGATATGATTCCTTCTTTATGTTCTCTAATGTCATATACCAACACAGAGCAGAGTAGCTACCTAAACTCTGTAAGGGAGTTAGAGTATCTTGTCAATAGTTTACATCCTCATTGAAGACAACTTTGGATGCTGTAGCTCCTCTGAAAAAGAGAGCTTTAAATCAGAAGTGTCTGACTCCGTGGTATAACTCACAAACTCGTAGCTTAAAGCAGATAACCCGTAAGTTGGAGAGGAAATGCGTCTCACTAATTTAGAAGATCTTCACTTAGCCTGGAAAAAGAGTTTGTTGCTCTATAAGAAAGCCCTTCGTGAAGCTAGGACATCTTTCTACTCATCACTAATTGAAGAAAATAAGAACAACCCCAGGTTTCTTTTCAGCACTGTAGCCAGGCTGACAAAGAGTCAGAGCTCTATGAGCTGAGTATTCCATTAACTTTAACTAGTAATGACTTCATGACTTTCTTTGCTAACAAAATTTTGACTATTAGAGAAAAAAATTACTCATAACCATCCCAAAGAGGTATCGTTATCTTTGGCTGCTTTCCAGTGATGCCGGTATTTGGGTTAGACTCTTTCTCTCCGATTGTTCTGTCTGAGTTATTTTCATTAGTTACTTCATCCAAACCATCAACATGCTATTAGACCCCATTCCTGCCAGGCTGCTCAAGGAAGTCCTAACCATTATTTAATGCTTCAATCTTAAATATGATCAATCTATCTTTGTTAGTTGGTTATGTACCACAGGCCTTTAAGGTGGCAGTAATTAAACCATTACTTAAAAAGCCATCCACTTGACCCAGCTATCTTAGCTAATTATAGGCCAATCTCCAACCTTCCTTTCTCTCAAAGATTCTTGAGAGGGTAGTTGTAAAACAGCTAACTGATCACCTGCAAGAGGAAATGGTCTATATTGAAGAGTTTCAGTCAGGTTTTAGAATTCATCATAGTACAGAACAGCATTAGTGAAGGTTACAAATGATCTTCTTATGGCTTCGGACAGTGGACTTATCTCTGTGCTTGTTCTGTTGGACCTCAGTGCTGCTTTTGATACTGTTGACCATAAATTTTATTACAGAGATTAGAGCATGTCATAGGTATTAAAGGCATTGCGCTGCGGTGGTTTGAATCATATTTGTCTAATAGATTACAGTTGTTCATGTAAATGGGGAATCTTCTTCACAGACTAAAGTTAATTATGGAGTTCCACAAGGTTCTGTGCTAGGACCAATTTTATTCACTTTATACATGCTTCCCTTGGGCAGTATTATTAGACGGTATTGCTTAATTTTCATTGTTACGCAGATGATACCCAGCTTTATCTATCCATGAAGCCAGAGGATACGCACCAATTAGCTAAACTGCAGGATTGTCTTACAGACATAAAGACATGGATGACCTCTAATTTCCTGCTTTTAAACTCAGATAAAACTGAAGTTATTGTACTTGGCCCCACAAATCTTAGAAGCATGGTGTCTAACCAGATCGTTACTCTGGATGGCATTTCCCTGATCTCTGGTAATACTGTGAGAAATCTTGGAGTTATTTTTGATCAGGATATGTCATTCAAAGCGCATATTAAACAAATATGTAGGACTGCCTTTTTGCATTTACGCAATATCTCTAAAATCAGAAAGGTCTTGTCTCAGAGTGATGCTGAAAAACTAATTCATGCATTTGTTTCCTCTAGGCTGGACTATTGTAATTCATTATTATCAGGTTGTCCTAAAAGTTCCCTAAAAAGCCTTCAGTTGGTTCAGAATGCTGCAGCTAGAGTACTGACGGGGACTAGCAGGAGAGAGCATATCTCACCCGTGTTGGCCTCCCTTCATTGGCTTCCTGTTAATGCTAGAATAGAATTTAAAATTCTTCTTCTTACTTATAAGGTTTTGAATAATCAGGTCCCATCTTATCTTAGGGACCTCATAGTACCATATTACCCCATTAGAGCGCTTCGCTCTCAGACTGCGGGCTTACTTGTAGTTCCTAGGGTTGTAAGAGTAGAATGGGAGGCAGAGCCTTCAGCTTTCAGGCTCCTCTCCTGTGGAACCAGCTCCCAATTCAGATCAGGGAGACAGATACCCTCTCTACTTTTAAGATTAGGCTTAAAACTTTCCTTTTCGCTAAGGCTTATAGTTAGGGCTGGATCGGGTGACCCTGGACCATCCCTTGGTTATGTTGCTTTAGACGTAGACTGTGTTTCATAGTTGTTGTATGGCCTTGCCTTGCAATGTGGAGCGCCTTGGGGCAACTGTTTGTTGTGATTTGGCGCTATACAAGAAAAAAGTTGATTGATTGATTGATTGATCGAGTATGCCCACAACAGCCAAGTTTCGTCTGCTACTGGCCTCGTCCCCTTTTGAGGCATGTTTGGGGTACCAGCCCCGTTGTTCCCGTTGATGAGGGAGAGGTCGGTGTGCCCTCGGTCAGGCCCACCTCAGGAGGTGCCGGCCGGGTGTGCAGGCCGCCCGCTCTGCATTGTAAAGGCCCTGACGAGGGCTAAGGCCATCGGACCGCCGGCGTTCCCCGGCCCCCACATACCAGCTCCCGGGCAGGAGGTGTGGCTTTCGACCAATGGACATCCCTCTGTGTTCGCCTCCCTAAATTGAAAGACAGATTCATCGGACCATTTAAGATTCCTCAAGATCATCAACCCGGCCGCAGTGAAGCTTCGACTCCCGCTTCACTGCGGATTCACCCCGTCTTTTCATGTTTCCCCGTCTCAAGCCACACCACACCACCTCGCCCCTCTGTACCTCCGGGACCAACACCGCCTCCTGCCCGGCTCATCGACGGGGAGCCTGCCTGGACAGTCCGCAGGCTCCTGGACGTCCGTCGTAAGGGCCGGGGTTTCCAATATCTGGTGGACTGGGAGGGGTATGGACCTGAGGAACGCTCCTGGGTGAAGAGGAGCTTCATCCTGGACCCGGCCCTCCTGGCCGATTTCTACGCAAGACATCCGGACAAGCCTGGTCGGACGCCAGGAGGCGCCCGTTGACGGGGGGGTCCTGTTGTGTGGGCCGCTGAAGAGGAGGTACTGCTGGCCCACCACCACCAGAGGGCGCCCTGCTTGGAGTGCGGGCTCCAAGCACGAGAGGGCGCCAGACCTAGAAGAAGTGACAGCTGTCATTCATCCCCTGCACCAGCTGTCACTCGTTCATCATCATCACCACCATAAAAGCCGGACTGCAACTCCACCTCCTCGCCGAGAAATCGACTACCATTCCTGAGGTAATCCTTCTCTGCAGTATTTGGATTAATCCACGTTTTGATCTCTGTTTGCAGCCGTTTATTCCTGTGGGACAGTTTTTGTTGGAGTGGCATGTTGTGGGAACCGCGACGTCTTCGCCTCCCACTCCCTCCAGATAAGTGACTGACAGGAGCTGCTTAAGTGTATGATTGGAGGTGGAGGTGCTCCCTCCCTTCAGTGTTGGACTGTGTATTACTGAGTGTGCGGACTCACACTCACACATCCTGTTTTTGCTCTCTGCCAGCAGTACCAGGGTCGACAGCCGGGAACAGAGGCCACCTGGGGACTCGGGACTTGGTGGCTCCGGTGTTCTTCAGACCGTTGGTGGTGGAAGCCGTGTGGAGTACGGCTTCTCTCTCGTCGGGGGGGGTCTCCTATCTTCGAGCCTGCCACACGTCACCTGGTGCTAATTGACTGTGCATATTTTCTGTGTCTTTTCGTTGTGTAGTGTCACAACATTAAATTGTTACCTTTTGGTTTAGTCATTGTCCGTTCATTTGCGCCCCCTGTTGTGGGTCCGTGCTACGACACCTTCACAACAAGGAGTTCTGTAAAAAAAAAATTATGTCTAGAACTGAGTAGGCCGTGTATCAATAGGATTAATCAGATTCTATAGTCCATGACATTTTCAGACTAACTCATAGCATGTAACAGAATGGTGCCACATGCAATTTGTGTACTTGCTTCCCAACAGCATATCCCTGGTTCAAGGCTGCCTGTACCCCATTCTCCTTTTATTAATTTTATGCAAATTACAATGGTTTTATTAAATATTATTTATGAAATAGAGCTGCCATTTGTTCCCATAAAACAATAGAATTTTCTGAATTTATTTATTTAAATTTTGTTTGGATTTTTTTTATAGTGTAGCCTTTTCAAGAAGGTATCTGTGGTGGTATTTCATCATTGTACCATGGACTTGATTTAACTCAGTTTTCAAGGCTAGGTAATAGTACATGTGGACATGAAGACATGAAAGTCTATGGCAAGCTGACCTTGATGTTTACCAATGATCTTGATGTTTACCCAACTGATTGACTTATGGCTGACGTTGCCATGGCAGCTCTACAGTCCACCTTGGTGTGTGCTACATTTGATCCAGATCAGGTTGAAAAATCAATTTCCTTGGCCTCTGCCTTTACCAAAGTGAATTTCAAATTAGGGCAGGTTTGATGTTAATCTTCTTTGATATACCAAGTTTGGTAGAAATGATCAAAAACACCTGGGAGCTGTAGGTCAGCAAAAAGACAGGCAGACAGTCAGTGACTGACCGTGGGCAAATCTGGCCTGAATCCGAATTCTAGAACCAGTGTCCATATGCGTGCCAGGTTTGATGCAAATAATTGTGAAAACTTAAATTTTGACCTTTTACCTCATTGACCTTAGGGTGCCTTATGTTGTAATTTGGCACTATGTAAATAAATTGAATTGAATAGACCTTGACCACAATAACTGGCATTTGGTAAATTTGATGTTGTCTTGGCAATTCCAGAACTTACCTACATATATGTGTCATAGAATATAGATATCAAAGTTAAAGTCAAATTTAGACCTTTGACACCAATTACATTAAGCCGTTATCAAAATGAACCCATTAAGTTGACTTTCATTCATGTCCCAAATTGGATGGTAATTAAACAAAGGACCTAGGAGGAATAAGGGGACAAACAGACTGCCAGACATGGCTCAAATTAGGGTATAGTGTTGAAGTTCTGTTTTTCTGTTGCAAATTTTGACCTACTTTGGTAATCTCTCTGTTGTTCTTGTACACAAATCATGGTACAAGTCATTTGTAATACATCATAACTCCACTCTCTAGAATGGCATGTTTTGGCTTCATACCACACATTACATCACATATGTGAGCAACTGTAATTGTCACATACCAATTTGTCACAGTTGCAGAGCGTGATCTTCTGGAACACATATCTGTGAAAGTGACTACTGCTTATTAGGGTTAATGTGGAAAATTGAAAATCAACACAGAGTGAGAAGGTATTGTCCTTTTTCTACAGGGATCATGATGATGACGTCTCTGTTGCTGAAGCTTGCAAAAAGCTCAATGAAGTCAGCGGACTTCGAGGGATGGGCAGGTAGAATTCATGCTGCCAAACTCTAAACATTTATTAACTCTTAAAGACTAGAGCTCTTGGTGAAATTCTATTGCAACTGTATTAATGGTAAATGTCCATTAGGTGGAGATATTGTTCCATTTCATGAACCTCAAGTACAGGCTGCTGTGGGACATGATGATAGATGGAATTACCTCAGGTGTATGATACAATATTTTAGTTGTATCAAAACTGTTGCTTATTTTGAAATGGTTGAAGTATAATGCATTGCCATGTATTCCCTTTGTTTACTGCACAAAGGGCCTGATTTACTGAGACCCCAGTTAACGAGTGCTGAATTGCATGGGATATCCAAAGTTTTGCATGTTGTGGTGGAGACACTTTTGTTTTGATTTACAGAGTGTAAACACACAGTTGATAGCAGATGATAATGTGATGTAGACAGCAATATACGAGGGCTGTCAATAAAGTAGCGGTCCTTTTTATTTTTTTCAAAAACTATATGGATTTCATTCATATGTTTTTACGTCAGACATGCTTGAACCCTCGTGCGCATGCGAGAGTTTTTCCACGCCTGTCGGTGACGTCATTCGCCTGTGAGCACTCCTTGTGGGAGGAGTCGTCCAGCCCCTCGTCGGAATTCCTTTGTCTGAGAAGTTGCTGAGAGACTGGCGCGTTGTTTGATCAAAATTTTTTCTAAACCTGTGAGACACATCAAAGTGGACACGGTTCGAAAAATTAAGCTGGTTTTCAGTGAAAATTTTAACAGCTGATGAGAGATTTTGAGGTGATTCTGTCGCTTTAAGGACTTTTCACGGTGCGAGACGTCGTGCAGCGCTCTCAGGCGGCGTCATCAGCCTGTTCAAGCTGAAAACCTCCACATTTCAGGCTCTATTGATCCAGGACGTCGTGAGAGAACAGAGAAGTTTCAGAAGAAGTCGGTTTCAGCATTTTATCCGGATATTCCACTGTTAAAGGAGATTTTTTTTAATGAAAGACGTGCGGACGGATCCGCGCGTCGGGACGCAGCCGACGCGGTGCGGCGGCACAGGAAAAACACCTCCGTGTTGATAACCATTTGTAAAATCCAGACGGCTTTTGATGGCTTTCAGTGGAGTGAGTATATGAGAAATTGTTTAACAGGCAGGACATGTTCCAACTTGTCCTTAAGGCTTTCAACAGAGGTGTTTTTCCTGTGGCGGAGCGTCGCGGCGGCTGCGTCCCGACGCGCGGACCCGTCCGCACGTCTTTCATTAAAAAATCTCCTTTAACAATGGAATATCCGGATAAAATGCTGAAACCGACTTCTTCTGAAACTTCTCTGTTCTCTCACGACGTCCTGGATCAATAGAGCCTGAAATGTGGAGGTTTCAGCTTGAACAGGCTGATGACGCCGCCTGAGAGCGCTGCGCGACGTCTCGCACCGTGAAAAGTCCTTAAAGCGACAGAATCACCTCAAAATCTCTCATCAGCCGTTAAAATTTTCACTGAAAACCAGCTTAATTTTTCGAACCGTGTCCACTTCGATGTGTCTCACAGGTTTAGAAAAAATTTTGATCAAACAACGCGCCAGTCTCTCAGCAACTTCTCAGACAAAGGAATTCCGACGAGGGGCTGGACGACTCCTCCCACAAGGAGTGCTCACAGGCGAATGACGTCACCGACAGGCGTGGAAAAACTCACGCATGCGCACGAGGGTTCAAGCATGTCTGACGTAAAAACATATGAATGAAATCCATATAGTTTTTGAAAAAAATAAAAAGGACCGTAACTTTATTGACAGCCCTCGTATAAATGTTTTATGGCCCCTTCACACATAACACATAGTTGTGCGAAAGAAGCAGGAACCGGCTGAAAAACAGCAGAAAACAAACAAAGTGGGGAGCCGCGAAACATTCCACCTGTTGTCGGGAGGGACACATGGTCGGACAGGCGCAGACGATACTGCAGCAACGGTTTTGTGCATGCTTGCGCACGCGCATGAGCACAATGCAAGCACCTGGAATGTGTGACACCACATCGCGCTGCTACTGTGGGGGTGGAGAACCACACACCAAAACCAAAACACCACAGTTTCTAATATTCCTTGGTCTAATATTTAATATTTTCTATATTTTGTCCAGCTGGCCCCACATGTCCAGTGAGTGGTGCGCTGAAGGACACCGCATCATGTGGACCATAGCTGATGTGGGTGACGTGACATTCAGATCACTAGCTGAGTGTACACATGATCAGATGGTTCTTTTCACATGGCACAGCCTGCCGCTGTGCGCACTGACACAGTCGCTCCAGCCAGTTGCAAAGGCG
Organism: Thalassophryne amazonica; assembly: GCF_902500255.1. Taxonomy (NCBI): domain Eukaryota; kingdom Metazoa; phylum Chordata; class Actinopteri; order Batrachoidiformes; family Batrachoididae; genus Thalassophryne; species Thalassophryne amazonica. The sequence goes on from NC_047118.1 coordinate 16,554,818, forward strand.
ATATGTCTTTCCACCTGAGGACAACATGCCCATGCTGCGCCTCACGGTGGAGTGTTGTAAGGTGAAATCCTTCATAACATGATATGTGTTCTCCAGCTGTGACTTGCGGATCCAGAGATCCCAACAGCAGCAGTTGGCGTGGACACGTCCATCTTACCAAATGAACTCAGCTCACAGAACAAAAGTCTCACTCTCTGTTCCTTTGTTTTGTGATTATTTATTTTAATTATTTGTTATGTAATTACATATGTAGTTATTGTTGTATGTATTTATTTAATTGTCCTATTTTCTGTTTTTTTAATTTAACACGTCATGTGCACTGAGCCGCTGTCAGCTGGAACTGACCACAGCACGATGAGCAAAGCGATCACACATGAATGAGTTTCTGCCTTTCCCCATATTTTATTTATTGTCCACTCTTTCTGTCTGTCATGTGGAGTACAATGTACGTGGTGGAAGGTTCATTAGCCTGGGCGGCTGGCTGATGACAAAGTTCACACTGTGCTATGTGCGCTCAGACGTGGCTGGTCGGTCCCCATGTGATCTTGTCTGTATGTAATTATCAGCATGTCATGAGAGCCCACCCACACATGTGCATTGCATGGAGTGTTGTTCATGTTGTTGATGGCACGACATATGTCCTCCAGCTGAGTTGCAAGTACACAGTGGTACAGCCGTCCAGATGCACGCTGCGCTGCAGCAGCAGTCACACTCCAGCCACCTCTGTGGCACCTAACAATGTTGGAACATGGTGTGGGGGGACGACACGCTCTCGAGATTCTGTGTTTGCGTGGGGGTTGCGCAACATACTCACATGCCACGTGTGCGAGGGGAAGCTTGCATGGACATGCATGTTGCTTGGTAACAGCACATTTGTGGGGCACTTAGAACATGTGGGGCAAATCGCACATCAAGCTTGAAAGTGGTCACCTGACAGCTGAATGGCCCCGCCTTTTCTAACTGCCCCACGAGTGGTGTTGGATGTTCATGGGTGCCACCTGGACTCTAGCTGACTCCGCCTAAGAGTGGGTCGACTGGTCACTCACACTGTGAAGGCTGCCTCGATGGCGTATTCAGCCACGGTTCGCCATGGACAATTTTGTGCAGCTGCTCAACTATGCCCAGATATGTCCGACTTGCGTATGACATCCATTCAGATGCTGCAAAATGATCAGATGGCAGTGCGACCTCATCTTGCCCACCGTTCGAATGGGTGTCCGAATGAATGTGGTGACTGCTGTACGTGGTGTTCGAGTGCAGCTCCGATTTCCAACGAGTGCCATTTGACTCCTTCTTCATGCACCGTTCTGCCTCAATCGTGTTATGTGTGAAGGGGCTCTTAATGACAGTAAGTGCCAAATGAAATAAATCAATAGCTTAAGTTAAATTACTGGATGCAGGTTCAAGTCACCTCTCTATCCAGATCTTGTATGCATGAAAGACAACTCAGGATTCATATAGCAGTATATTTTATTGATTTATCTAATCTGAGACTGCTGGGCTAGGCTCTAGTCCTCTGTGACCCTTGATTGGCATAAGCAGGTTTAGAAATGAATGAATGAATTGAATGAATGATGCCCTCTATATTAAATTTACTATCATCATTTCACTAATGAATGATCTGTTTTCAAAAGTGATTCTACTCAGTGTTGTTAATAGGTCCTCTGGCAGGCTGTTCTGTGGATCAACCACTCTCATTGTAAATTCCTCAAAATTCAGATATGACCTTCTTTTAAATAATTTCTTACATCCGGATTACATTTATTAGCAGTATGCACTTTGCATTTCATTACACATGAACTTATAACTGTTTTCACATATTGACAATTTTAAGAAAGAAAGAAAGGTTTAAAAAATCTCTGCTGATGATAATGTCCACGTTTTGTGAGTTTGAAGCCATGGTGTTAACCGATTGCGCTTGACAGCCTGGTCTTCCAGATTGCCATTTCTGTGCAGAATTTTAATAATAATCGTTCATTGTAAACTTTGGACATATTTAATTTTATTTCATGCCTGTTTCTTTCAGAATGAATGTCACCCATATGTAACTGGTAAACCAAAAGCAGACCGCAAATATTGGAGTCTGTGTGGGATGTACACAGAGGACACACAGCACTTGAACAAGCTCATGTGCTGGCTATTGCAACAAACAAACATCAAAACAAAAATCTTCTATTCCAGACATTTAATTCTTGTTTTTACCTATTTGCATGCTTCCTCCCACAATTTTGTACTCTTGGGTGGACAAGCCCCCAAATTGTATATTCATGAAGGCAAATACGGTAAATTGATTTTGGACATTTGACAGATGGAATCCTCATTGCGCACTGTTTGTAATCAGCATGCAGGGGTATTGTGAGTACAATGGTGTTTGCTCAAGATTTACACACGTAAATCAGGCCTAAAATGTTAATTCACACATTCATCCATATAGTATTGTGGCCGACCTGTCAACCATTCGTCACTCAAAACATCATTTCCTATTGGATGGTGCAATTTTGAGAAAGTGGATCAGCTGCTTTTTAATTTTGATTGGATTATTTTTGTACTTGTCCTTTTTAATTCAAAAGAAAGGCTGATGTACAGGAAGCCCAGTGCAAACAGCCCTGTGTACACACAGAGCACACACAGTTCAGTCAGCTGAAATAAAGAGCCATATATTGCTGATATGTGGAAATGCCAGTCATAGCCAAAGAACAGAATTAAAATTATCCTCTGGTGGAAAAATGTGCATTTTTACATTTGAAAAAACATGTGACTAATAGCCAGGTGTCATTAAGAGTTGGAGCTCATTCTCAGTGCTGTAATTGTAAATCACACTGGGTTAATGTATTAGTCAATAGCCTAAAAAAAAATTACAACTGACAAACACAGACCGACAGATGGAATTCAGCCTTTGACAACAAGGGATGACCAATGTGTTTGACTGTATTTTCTGTTAAGGTATTTTAAGCAGATAGCGAAGTCAGTACGCGCCAATGGATCCGCATCATCGGGATCTGAGGAGAATGCAGACGACTTTCTCGGCTGTATCAACATCCCTTTGAGCGTGAGTGTTCAAAATGCACTAATTCATACAAAACTCGCACCAATCATCTCTGCTGGGCTAATGGGAGAAATCAAAGGCAAACTCAAAGCGATTGTCTGAAGTATGTTTTCCTTAAAGCTTCAGCTTGGTGTTTTATGGTGTTTAATCTGTGCAGGAGATCCCTGTCGTTGGTTATGACACATGGTTCAAGCTGGAGCCTCGCTCGAGTGCATCGAAAGTTCAAGGAGAGTGCCACTTGATACTGAAGCTCTTCACCAGTCAGGTATGAACAAAAGGGGTTGATCTCAGTTTTAAGCCCTGCCTAAAAGGCTCCATCCATTGTCATGGTGGAAGTAAGTAAAAAATAAAAACAAGAGCAATCAGAGAGTCTAACATCTGCCAGTCCTGATCTGGATCAAATCTACAATTCAGTGGAGTCTTCCATGCGTGGTGTTCGACTGATGTTTCGAGTGGTGCAAATTTATCTATCTGTGGTGCAAATTTGGTGAGAATCCGTGAAGTAGTTTTGTCGTAATCCTTCAAATCCTATACAAAGTAAAATCTTGATCCAGAATCTGGATCCAGATCACCTCCAAAATTCAATGGAGTCTTCCATGCCCTAATATTTACTGTATCTGTGGTGCAAATTTGGTGAGAATCCCTGAAGTAGTTTTGTCATAATCCTTCAAAGCCCATAAAGTTAAGTTCATCTAGAATCTGGATCTGGATCACTTCCAAAATATAATGGACTCTTCCATGGCCTAATGCACATCTGTGTTGAAAATTTTGTCAAAATCTGTGCAATACTTTTGACGTAATCCTGCTACCGGTAATCCTTCAAACCCTATATAAAGTGAAACTTGATCCAGAATCCAGATCACCTCCAAAGTTTAATGGAGTCTTCCTTGGTCTAATATCTGTGGTAAGTGTCGTAATTGTAAATCACACTGATGGCTGAGCTATATGTTTTAAACGTTAAAACTCTATTTATGACCATAAAATCCAGCATGAACATCCGCAAATCAAACACAACAGGGTTATTCCCTAAATAACATGCATATGAAATTCGTCACATGGAAATAAAATGCTATGTGTTATGTGTCGACGCGGGTTGAGGAGCGGACCTGCGTCAGACGGAACCCAGCGCTACAAATAACCAGAAAAGCGGTTCCAAAAACAATAAATTTATTTCACCCACTGGTGCATAAAACGTGTAAAAACAGAAATAGCGTCCTTCTGGTGGAGTGAAGGCTGGCACGCTCTCCAGCGCCCAAAAGGATCGAAGCCCGGCGCTCCTGGACCCACTACCACCGCCAAACACCCCCCAGGTGGACACGACAAACCGACTCTCTGCGAAGCATAGAAGAGGTGAGGTAAGTTAACAGTTACAACTAATATCCTTCAAAAGACACACACTATCAGCAACACATACAGGTCTGTATTTTAAGCTTTATGCAAATAAGCAGCTTCTCACAACAGGTGGAGGACCACTTGTCCGCATGCCACAGCAGTGAGAAGCGAGCTGCACAATCCTCATCACAATTCAAGTATACTGCGTAACAAAATACCAAGTTACTATCAACAATTAGTCAAACACTTAATCACCTTTGATGTGTGCTGACAGCATGTGTCCCTCACCCCTCCTTGCTTCACGGGCTCGATGTGTCAAACCCAGGCGCGGTCCTCAGCGTCTCACAAACGAACATCACAAGGTCGAGTTCCCCGCAGTTCTGCTTGAATCACACATGACTTAAATGCAGAACGCCATCCAATTATCTGCTTCAGCTGAAAGTCTTTAAGGTTGCATGTGAGCACCATTCACAGGTGCTGCACATGATGTTGATGAGGGTGAAGGATTCTTCAGCCAGCACCTTCTCCACAGACAAATCAGTTCTCATGCCACCTGGAGAGCAAAGAAAAGAAAAGAACACCAAAATATCCAGCCCCACCCCCCAACACACAACACTATGCCTGGTTTCTCCTGGGGATTTTCTGCATTGTACTTTCTGTTATTGTATGTGGTGGTGCCTCTCGTGGCAAACAGAAGGTAAGCAGAAAGAGCACCAGCGTGCAGCTGCACAGTAGTAAAATCCTAAAGAAGGTCCAGTGTGAATGATTAACAAATAAATAAAAGAAATAGTGAGATGTGGAAAATATACAGTGATACGGAATTTTGGTCATATCGCACACAACTAATCTGAACCAATTTAACAGTGTGTTTTAGAAACAAATTGCTGCTTTAAAATGGTCAAAACATTACATGAATGAGTTGCTTCTGAAAATTTAGTGCTCAAAAATACTCAGGGCACTCAATAAAACTGCCACTTTAAGCCATCGGTGTGAAATGATGAAAACTGTTGGGGAAAGTGTGGAACACGGACCCACAACAGGGGGCGCAAATGAACGGACAATGAAGAAGTCAAATAACAAGGTTTTACTGTTGTGAATTCGCACAACAAACACAACAGATCACAATTGTAAGAATAAACCAATTCCACTGGTGACGTGTGGGCAGGCTCGACGATAGGAGACGTCCGTCCGAGTCGAACCGGAACCACCCGATTTCCTCTGCCACCGAACCCCGGGAATACTGGAGTCGCCAAGTCCCGAACTCCCAGGTGGCCACTGCCTCCGCTCGTCGGATCCGGTACTGCTGGCGAGGAACAGAAACAGTCAGATGTGGGTGCGGTGCACCCAGCAACACGTAGGGTGGAAACACCACCTCCACCTCTAGTCACAAACAATATTGCTGTGAAGGGTACTTATCCAATATGGATCAAGTTCAGTCTTCAGCTGTCTTAAGCACAAGCAAAAACAGGTTAGTCCTCAGAAATATGATGACTGGCTGAGTGTGTTACCTTCCTGGTAGAACGATATCTCGGCAATGAGATGGAGATGCCGTCCAGCTGATATACCCCTCAGCTGATGGATGTCAGCTGTTTCAGGTGATGGGTGACGGCTGTCACCTGGGCTGCTCCTCTTCAGCGGCAGCGCCCTCCGGTGCCTGGAGCCCGCACTCCAGGCGGGGCGCCCTCTGGTGGTGGTGGGCCAGCAGTACCTCCTCTTCAGCGGCCCACACAACAGGACCCCCCCCTCAATGGGCGCCTCCAGGCGCCCGACCGGGCTTATCCGGGTGGCGGCGGTAGAAGTCGGCCAGGAGGGCCGGGTCCAGGATGAAGCTCCTTTTCACCCAGGTGCGTTCTTCGGGGCCGTACCCCTCCCAGTCCACCAGGTATTGAAAACCCCGGCCCATCCATCGGACATCCAGAAGCCGGCGCACGGTCCAAGCCGGCTCGCCGTCGATGATCCGGGCAGGAGGTGGCGCCGGACCGGGAGTACAGAGGGGTGAAGTGTGATGTGGCTTGATTCTGGACACATGGAATACAGGATGGATCCGCAGTGAGGCCGGAAGCTGAAGCCTCACTGCGGCGGGATTGACGATCTGGAGGATTTTATATGGTCCTATGTATCGGTCTTTGAGTTTCGGGGAGGCTACTTGCAGTGGTATGTCCTTGGTGGATAGCCACACTTCCTGCCCGGGGCGATACGTAGGGGCCGGGGTCCGCCGTCGGTCTGCATGGGCCTTAGCCCTCGCCCGGGCCCTCAACAAAGCAGAACGGCGGCAACGCCCACACCCGACGGCACTTCCGCAGGTGGGCCTGGACCGAGGGCACACCGACCTCTCCCTCAACCACCGGGAACAATGGGGGCTGATACCCCAAATACACCTCAAAAGGAGAGAGGCCGGTGGCTGACGACACTTGACTGTTGTGGGCGTACTCGATCCAGGCCAGATGAGTACTCCAGGCCGCCGGGTGCGTGGCTGTCACACAACGTAGTGTCTGCTCCATCTCCTGGTTGGCCCGTTCTGCTTGCCTGTTGGTTTGGGGGTGATACCCGGCGAGGGACTGACTGTGGCCCCCAGTTCCCGGCAGAAACTCCTCCAGACGTGCGAGGAGAACTGGGGACCGCGACCGGAGACGATGTCTGATGGTATCCCATGCAGCCGGACGACGTGGTGGACCAGGAGGTCCGCTGTCTCCTGGGCCGTTGGGAGCTTTGGGAGGGCCACGAAGTGGGCCGCCTTGGAGAAGCGGTCCACTATCGTGAGGATGACGGTCTTTCCCTGGGACGGCGGGAGGCCCGTGACAAAATCCAGGCCGATGTGAGACCAGGGGCGATGAGGTACGGGCAGCGGCTGTAGCAAACCCGAGGACATGCTGTGGTCGGCTTTGCCCCTGGCGCAGGTGGTACAGGCCTGGATATAGTCCCGGACGTCGGTCTCCAGGGATGCCCACCAGAAGCGCTGCCGGACGACTGCCACGGTTCTACGCACCCCAGGATGACAGGAGAGCTTCGAACGTGGCAGAAGTCCAGGACTTGCAGCCCTAGCTTCTGTGGGACGTAGAGCCTGTTCTTCGGCCCGGTTCCGGGGTCCGGGCTTCATGCCAGGGCCTCCCGACGGTCTTCTCCACGTCCCAGGTGAGGGTGGCCACGATAGTGGACTCCGGGATGATGGATCCTGGGGTCCGACGGCCCCGTTTGGACCTCATCTTCATGTACCTGGGACAAGGCATTCCGCATCTCTGGTTCTTGGTCCCGGGGACGGTAGGTGATCCGGAAGTCAAAAACGGCCGAAGAACGGTGACCAGCGGGCTTGCCTGGGATTCAGCCGCTTGGCGGTCCTGATATACTCAGGTTCCGGTGGTCAGTTGAAAACCGGTGAATGGCACGGACGTTCCCTCCAACAGATGTCCTCCACTCCTCAAGAGCATCTTTCACCGCAAGGAGTCGTCGATTGCCGACGTCATAGTTCCGTTCGGCCAGGGGCCAACCTGCGGGAAAATAGGCACACAGGTGAAGAACCTTATCGGTCTTCCCGCTCTGGGGACAGCACGGCTTCCTATCCCTGAGTCCAAGGCGTCCACTTCAACCACCAACTGGCGACTAGGATCGGGCTGCACCAGAACGGGTGCAGACGAGAACCGACGTTTCAACCCACTTGAACGCGGCAGCGCAACGATCCGACCAGGTGAAGGGACTTTTGGGAGAGGTCAGGGCTGTCAGGGTGGTAACTACCTGACTGTAGCCCTTAATGAAACCTCCTATAGAAATTAGCATAAGCCGAGGAAGGTTGCAGCTTTCCTACGGCTTGGGGTTGGGCCAGTCTCTACCGCCGCAACCTTGGCCGGATCAGGAGCGACGGAGTTGGAGGAGAAGATGAACCCCAGGAAGGACAAAGACGTGCGGTGGAACTCACACTTCGCCCTTCACAAACAGTCGGTTCTCCAACAACCGCTGTAGGACCCTGACGTACATGCCTAACATGGGTCTCAGGGTCCGGAGAAAGATGAGTATATCGTCTAGGTATACGAAGACGAACCGGTGCAGGAAATCCCGCAAGACATCATTAACCAACGCTTGGAAAGTCGCGGGAGCGTGGTGAGACCGAACGGCATGACCAGGTACTCAAAGTGACCTAACGGGGTGTTAAATGCCGTCTTCCACTCGTCTCCCTTCCGGATCCGAACCAGGTGATACGCATTTCTAAGATCGAGCTTCGTGAATATTCGGGCTCCATGCAGGGGCGTGAACACTGAATCCAACAGGGGCAACGGGTATCGATTGCGAACCGTGATCTCGTTCAGCCCCCTATAATCAATGCATGGGCGAAGTCCGCCATCTTTTTTACCACAAAAAGAAACCTGCACCCATCGGGGAGGTGGAATTCGGATCAACCCGGTGGCTAACGAGTCCCGGATGTAGGTCTCCATTGATTCGCGCTCAGGCAGTGAGAGGTTGTACAGCCTGCTGGACGGGAACTCACTGCCCGGAACCAATCAATGGCACAATCATAAGGACGGTGGGGGGGAAGGGTGAGCGCCAGATCCTTGCTGAACATGTCAACCAGGTCATGGTACTCCACCGGCACCGCCCCCAGATTGGGCGGGACTCTGACCTCCTCCTTAGCCTGGGAGCCGGGAGGAACCGAGGAACCTAAACATACCCGATGGCAGGTCTCGCTCCACTGCACCACTACCCGGACGGCCAGTCGATCCGGGGATTGTGTTTTACCATCCAGGGGAAACCCCAAAATCACACGGGAGGTAGCAGGAGTCACAAAAAACTCGATCTCCTCCCCAGAGTTTACAGGTGGTGTCTTATGCGTGATCGGAGGGAGTAGGGAGCCATCTAGCGCCCGCACCTGCACAGGCGAGGTGAGCGCCACCAGAGGGAGCCCTACCTCCCTAGCCCATCTGCTGTCCAAAGATTCTCCTCCGAGCCCGTGTCCCCAGTGCTGGGGCCTTCAGGGTTGAGTCCTCATAAAGGATCGTAACTGGGAGTCGTGTGGCGATGTGGGTGTGTCCCACGTGAATGTCTTGGCCCACCCCTAGCCCAGTCTCTAGGGGCGGGCGTTGGTGTTTAACCGCTCGGGCAGTCTTTTACGTGATGCTCTATCGAGCCACAAACAAAACAAGCTCCGTGGGCCTGCCTCCTCTGTGCACCTGGTGCCCTAAATGTTGCCCTACTCGTGTCCATTGCTTCGTCAGCAGGGGGAGCTGTGGCCCCACGGAGCGCAGGGGCCGTGGAGCGTGGGGAAGGCGGAGCGCGGTCGGAACCGGAAGGGAGAGGGACGGCGCGTGCCCGGCCACGCCCTTCGTCTCGTTCCCGCCGACGTTCTTCTAACCGGTTATCTAATCGTATGACAAGATCGATGAGCCCATCTAAATCCCGTGGATTGTCCTTAGCCACCAGGTGCTCCTTAAGAACCAATGACAGTCCGTTTACAAAGGCGGCGCGGAGGGCAGTGCTATTCCAGCCGGACCTCACAGCCGCGATGCGGAAGTCGACTGCATAGGCAGCTGCGCTCCGACGCCCCTGTCTCATCGACAGTAGCACAGCTGAAGCGGTTTCTCCTCTATTAGGGTGATCGAACACGGTTCTGAACTCCCTCACAAACCCATCATATGTCTGAAGGAGCCGTGAATTCTGCTCCCAGAGCGCTGTAGCCCAAGCGCGTGCCTCGCCGCGAAGCAGGTTTATTACATAAGCTACCTTGCTAGCATCGGTCGCGTACATAACTGGACGCTGTGCGAAGACGAGCGAACACTGCATGAGGAAATCCGCGCACGTCTCCACACAGCCTCCGTACGGCTCTGGGGGGGCTTATGTATGCTTCCGGGGAAGGTGGGAGGGGTCGTTGAGCGACCAGTGGAACGTCAATGTTACGCACAGGGTCTACGGGAGGGAGAGCCGCAGCGGCGCCCGGAGGGCGCGCTTCCACCTGCGCGGCGAGAGCCTCCACCCTGCGGTTAAGGAGGACGTTCTGCTCGGTCATCAAATCTAACCGAGTCGTGAAAGCGGTGAGGATCCGCTGCAACTCACCGATTACCCCTCCTGCGGACGCCTGCGCATCCTGTTCTTCCATTGGCCGTTCAACAGCCGGTTGATGCCCCTCGGGATCCATGACGTTGGCCGAGATATCCTGTTGGGGAAAGTGAGGAACACGGACCCACAACAGGGGGCGCAAATGAACGGACAATGAAGAAGTCAAATAACAAGGTTTTACTGTTGTGAATTCGCACAACAAACACAACAGATCACAATTGTAAGAATAAACCAATTCCACTGGTGACGTGTGGGCAGGCTCGACGATAGGAGACGTCCGTCCGAGTCGAACCGGAACCACCCGATTTCCTCTGCCACCGAACCCCGGGAATACTGGAGCCGCCAAGTCCCGAACTCCCAGGTGGCCACTGCTCCGCTCGTCGGATCCGGGTACTGCTGGCGAGGAACAGAAAACAGTCAGATGTGGGTGCGGCTGCACCCAGCAACACGTAGGGTGGAAACACCACCTCCACCTCTAGTCACAAACAATATTGCAGTGAAGGGTACTTATCCGATATGGATCAAGTTCAGTCTTCAGCTGTCTTAAGCACAAGCAAAAACAGGTTAGTCCTCAGAAATATGATGACTGGCTGAGTGCGTTACGTTCCTGGTAGAACGATATCTCGGCAATGAAATGGAGATGCCGTCCAGCTGATATACCCCTCAGCTGATGGATGTCAGCTGTTTCAGGTGATGGGTGACGGCTGTCACCTGGGCTGCTCCTCTTCAGCGGCAGCGCCCTCCGGTGCCTGGAGCCCGCACTCCAGGCGGGGCGCCCTCTGGTGGTGGCGGGCCAGCAGTACCTCCTCTTCAGCGGCCCACACAACAGAAAACGCTAATTAAAACAGGTGTTTCAGAAAATGAGCAAATGTTTCAAAATGTTCAAAACGCTAAAGGAAATCGTTTTTAGAATTCATAAGGTGCATTAATATCCCAGAGGAATAGAGTCTAAAACTGCGAGCAGCAATTGGGTCAAATATTTTCATGGTTAATAATTTCTTGTCAAACAGGTTATCAAAGATTTCCTTTTGTGATCTCCTTTTTGGTTGATGTGGTTGTGTGTGTTGTTTCTCTACAGCTTCACAACTTTTCTGATTCATATAAATGCAGCTACTGTTTCAAAATGTGTAATACTTATACTGTACTAAATTGAACAATTCATTCTGTTGTTTTGAAACAGTGAAACAATTCATTCAGAAAGGTGATTCATTGTATCAAAATGGGAGAAAGCCCTACTGAAACAAGTGCTTTAGAAAATGGTTCACTGTTGTGAAACACTAGAAACCCTAAATAAACAAATTCTTCACAAAATGTTTTCTCTTCGAAACCCTTCAACACAAATTTACCTTTTCAAAAATGTCAGAACATTGGACAGAACAATCGTCTCAGAAAGTGATTCATTTTTTGTGATGCACTCTAAACATTATAACAGCGACATCTATCGGACAGGAGGACTAATCCTAATTTCCAGCCATGCATATACAAGTACAAGTACTTTAACTGGTGCTGCTATGTAGTTGTGAAAAATTGCAACTAACATCTTTGTTGTTGTTGTTGTTGTTAATGTTTGTTAGAGAGACACTACTTTGTCCAAGAAAGACTCAAATGTCTCTATTCACAAGAAACTGCTGAGTCAGATTCTGGAATATGAGCATACTAATGTCAAGGTGAGATTCCATGTTTTTTTTTTTGTTTTTTATATTAACACAAAATCTTTGCTAATGTCACCTAAAACACAAAGCTATTTGAATTTTGATTGTTGAAAAACAGCTAAAATGATCCATTTAGCTAAATTTTAAGCTAAATTTTTGAAGCAAATTTTAACTTCAGTTTTTGCTGCCTGATTCTTCTGTTATTTGACAACACAAATTTGGCTGTCGAGGTCAGAAACTTTTAAACACAATTCAGGGAAAAGAAGATTGTACACACATGCTGCCTTTATTCATATCTTTCATGTGAGGGTATTGTTTTCAGCCCTGTGTGTCTGTCCACGTGTGAATAAAATAACTCAGATTTGTTCCAATTTGGAAGAAACTTGGCACAATAACAGAGCCAAGGAAGGACAAAATCAGTTGCTATTGAGAAAAAAGGTTAAAAGGCAAGGTCAAAATTTGGGCCCAGTGATTGTGTAATAAAATGGCATATTTTAAGGAGTTGGGTATGACACATCTACAGTTACTATTACCGTTCTATTGGTAACATGACTTCTGACATTGAGTGATCTTAAAGGTCAAACTCAAGGTCATAAATGTTTGAAATGTTTGGAGCCAATAGAGGTTAAACATAAGGGAAGGTTTGTGTGTTATTCAAGGAAAAAGGAGCTCAGTTTTGGATAGAACTGATCAAATGTCAAGGCCACATAGAACCATATATACACTCAAAAATGGCTCTTTGGATGAACTCAGATTTCCATCTAATAAATATATGTAGTCCCAACCCAAATAAAACACTTAATACAAGATAATTTAATTTAGTTGGGATTACATATATTATTAGATGGAATCCAATCCAGTGAGTCATTTTTTTGAGTGTATCACTCAAACAAATAACTCACTGGATGAACTCAATTCATTTATGGGCAGGATTTCCATCTAATAAATATATGTAGTCCCAAATAAATTAAATTCAATTATTTTGTATAGATGCGATTTATGTGAGTTGGGGCAACATATATTTGTTAGATAGAAATCCTGCTCATAATTTGAGTTCATCCAATGCATCAGTTTTTTTGAGTGGAATATCACTGAATCATAAAGAATTAATTTGCTGTTACTCTGTCAAATATATAATGTGTGCATGTTGCACATTGTGATTTTTCAGTAGATTCTGCCCTAGCTAGGGCACATCATTATCATGATTTGACTCCTCTAGTGTTGCAGAGATATTTGAGTGCTTGACCTCTTCACATCCCTGCATGATGCACATGTTTGCATCATGGGTTTGCACATGAAAAAGGACAGATCCTACCCTCACTCGTTCTTTACTCTGCTGTTCCTCCATTTACTCCTGCTCCATTGAGTCCTGCATAGATTTCACTGTTACACCATGTTAGTAGTTACGGGTAGGAAAAGAAAGAGTGTAGTTATATTTTTCAGAAAATAGGTCATTTTTAACCAATTACAGTCTTGAGAGCATGACAAGCAGCATAAAGTCTCTAAATCGGAACCTTACAATTTGAGGATAAAAGAGCTGATTACATTATTTCAGGAGCTGAGTCATATTCACATTAATAAAGTCATCCCGACTTACTTAGCTTTCTGAATTTATCTTTATAAATGCAGATAAATGTGTTTGCCTTGAATTTTTACTTTGCATTATGCATTGATTTTTTTTTCAACAGCTTTTTATGAAACAGTTATATGGAACAGGGCGTGACTGGGCATGAGCTTTAAGTCTGGATTTGAGTTTTCCTTGTTTTTGCAGAGAGAGCCTTATAACTGGAACGGTCAGGTTAGTCCTCCAGCATGGACGGTGCTGACTCACCACGCTGTGCAAACTGATCTCTCACCTCTGCAACAGGCCATTATGTGAGTATTACACAAGTCAGGTTGATCACGTCAAATGTCACAGGCAGCTTTAGCATCAGTTAAGAGGGGTACGTTTGGTTTTGTGTAACAACACAGCCGCTGGCAGGGCTACAGCAGCCACCATCGGACCCAGAGGGTGTGCTATTCCCTGCTGCTGCGCCTCCTGAGGACTATCGATGCAGAGTGGGACCCTCCCACTGTGAGGGGAGACCTGGTAGGTTCCTCCGGCTTTGCGTTACTATGTAGGAGGAGGGAAAAAAGAAAGAAAAAAACATTTTCATCACCTCATTAGTTCAGCTCTTCACTGACATGCATCAAGGTTTTTGGTTCAGCCAAAAATGTCTCACAGCCGGTGTACTTGAAGCTATAACAGAGCCCTTCCTGTGTCCAGGAGAGGCAGCTGTCAGACAGCTTCAGGCTGTACACAGAGCACTGCCTGTGCCTGATGAAGAACATGCGTCAGGTTTTCCCCTGCACCAGCGCCGCTGCCATTACACGCTACGAGCTTATGCTGAGGTAACGTCACACCGCCATCACATCGCATCTTCACATGCTCGGTCTCACGCTGTGAAGGAAGCAATGATGAGCTCCTGACTCCAAGAAGTGGAAAAAAAGACGCTTAATCATTGCTCATTACTCATGTCAAAGCACTAAACTCAACATGTGGACTTAATCACATATTATTGCAGTTACCTGCTCCACCTCAACAGTATGCTCATCTTAAAGGGGTCACGTTGTGCAAAGTCTGTTTGATATGCTGTTTACAGTTATATATGGTTGGGGTGTCATGTTAAACATTTTCATCACCACAATTCTGTAATTATCGTTTGAAAAGTTTTGCTGTTTTTAGCAAAACAATTTTGTTTAAAAATACTTGCTTTAGACATCTGGGACTAGGGTTGGGTATCGAGAACTGGTTCTTTTCGGGTATCATTAAGAATTGATTTGATCCACCGACATCAATAGCCTTTTTGCTTAACGATTCCCTTATCGGTCCTTCAGAGCGGCCGTTGTTTTTGAGGGTGTTTGTGATAATTCCTCTACATTGATTACAGACCCTGTAGCAGCTCTGTAATCAGCCAGTTCTGCAGCACAACTCCACTTTGAAGCGTGAACCAATGAAGCATTGCTTCGGTCCGCTGGCTCATTGGTTCTTTGATTCGCTGTTCTTCAGAAGTGGCAAGTCCACTTAACCCCTCTCAAAGCCATTAAAATATGTCAATCGTGAGTCACTTTTGTGTGGATTTAAGTCACTAACTGGGACTCTTGTCTTGTTGCAGTCAACAAACGAGAATCGTCCTCCATTCCGTTGGCACATCTCCAAATGCTGTGCTGCTCTCTGCTGAGACAGAGTCCGATCGGAATTAATAACTTCAAAATGAAATGCCGCTTTAAATAAAATGGCTCCTCTTTCCAAACGCTGTAATACAGACAATAAACTACAATCAACTAAAATGTTTTTCCTCCCAAAATGAGATCTCCTGCATTCTTTATGAATTACATCCTGACATGCAGCACAGCTGGCTGCAAGAGCTCAGCTCAGACGTATGGAAAGGCATTCATGCCAATAATGTCTGAAAGGAAATGCTTTTGACAAAAACTACAGATGTTGTTTATTTCTATTTATGTCCAGAGATCAAGGATCCACCATGTAGAGTTTATTATGTCCAGAGTTTAACGATCCAGTGACCAAATTCATATTTATTTACTTTAAGACTCAATAAAATGTTGTTGACATAGAAAACCTGTAAAGCCTACTTTTAGTACACAGAAAATTCACAAGGGGTATCAATAAGGGAATCGATAAGCGGAATTGATAATGGTATCGATAGATAAAATCTTATCAATACCATCCCTATCTGTGAAATATGTAACTGAAGTGCAACAGGGACAGAAGGCAGTTTTTTTTTGTTGTTGTTTTTTTTTAAGAAACATGAAGCCAATGCAGAAGTGCCAAATTTTGCAGTTCCTTGAATGGCCACTTGAGGCTGGCTCAAAAAGTGAGTCAATCCGCGTAGTCCCCCATGTTAAAATCTCCAACTTTACAGCAAAGGCAAACCTGTTTACACCCTAGTACACAAAAGGGTTTTGGTTTCCATGAAGTTTGAGTGGCAGCTAGTGTTCCCTGTGGGTCCAGGATCTTGCTGACAGATGCTGCTACCTGCTGTGGACTTGACCATCTTTGTCCTTTGCGCGCATTTTATTAAAAATATCTGATATAATATGGGTCACTGTGCAGTAAATTGTACCAATAGTCTATCTAAGAACTCACTTTCAGCACTAGTTAGCAAGTATCAATATTTTAGTGACCTTACATTTGCAGGTTGGAGCATTTAATACTTGCAATTTAGCTATTTATTGAGAAAAGTACACATTAATCCAACACCCAAACCAAGGTTAGCTGGTTAGTCTTAGTTTGTTTGATAGCTACAAGATAGATGTCTGTGCAGGCTTCAGTCGTCCCACCCAGGTCACACTGGTCTTGCCCTTACTCAGCCTCTTTACCCATTTATTGGTTGTTCGGGAGTTTGATGTAGACAGGTACTGCCTGGATGACGACATTTGGAGCCACCCCTTTTGAGCTTCCACTCTTCCGAAAACCTACGGGTGTTGCCGCAGAGGGTTTGTCCAGAACAGAGAATTTACTATAAAATGTATAGAACATATTAACAAGAATTAATGTCACACATAGTTAAATAATCATAATCCCGCCAAGCCCCACCAAGAAAAAGCCTTTGGAGCCACCGTTACCCAGTGAGCTAGATGTACAATATGACCCCTTTAACATGTCTCATTATTTTTTTACACTTCTCTCACATTTTGCTTTCATTCCACACATAAAATCAGCAACTGAGTCATTTCCTACTTTTAATGCACTGCACATCTCAGCTGTGAGTAAAATTTAATGGTTGTATCAAATCTGCTGAGAATGAAATTGATCAAGGGTGGCATGGTGGATTAGTGGTTAGCACTGCTGCCCCACAGCAAGAAAAGTCCTGGGTTTGAATCCAGCATGGTCCTTTCTGCGTGAACTTTGCATGTTCTCCCCATGTTTGAATGGGTGCCCTTCGGTGCTCCAGCTTCCAAGGTGAACTGGGAACATTGAGTTTGTCTCTCTATAGGTCCATCAACCCTGTGCTATAACAGGCTTCCTATCTAAGGTGTTGCCCAGTGTCAAGCCCAGTGACGGCTGGGGTATACTCAAAAAAAATAAATAAATAAACAATCACGAAAGTCATGGAAACTGTGAGCATCTCAATCAATCAATCAATTTTTCAATCAATCAATTTTTTTATATAGCGCCAAATCACAACAAACAGTTGCCCCAAGGCGCTTTATATTGTAAGGCAAGGCCATACAATAATTATGTAAAACCCCAATGGTCAAAACGACCCCCTGTGAGCAAGCACTTGGCTACAGTGGGAAGGAAAAACTCCCTTTTAACAGGAAGAAACCTCCAGCAGAACCAGGCTCAGGGAGGGGCAGTCTTCTGCTGGGACTGGTTGGGGCTGAGGGAGAGAACCAGGAAAAAGACATGCTGTGGAGGGGAGCAGAGATTGATCACTAATGATTAAATGCAGAGTGGTGCACACAGAGCAAAAAGAGAAAGAAACAGTGCATCATGGGAACCCCCCAGCAGTCTACGTCTATAGCAGCATAACTAAGGGATGGTTCAGGGTCACCTGATCCAGCCCTAACTATAAGCTTTAGCAAAAAGGAAAGTTTTAAGCCTAATCTTAAAAGTAGAGAGGGTGTCTGTCTCCCTGATCCGAATTGGGAGCTGGTTCCACAGGAGAGGAGCCTGAAAGCTGAAGGCTCTGCCTCCCATTCTACTCTTACAAACCCTAGGAACTACAAGTAAGCCTGCAGTCTGAGAGCGAAGCGCTCTATTGGGGTGATATGGTACTACGAGGTCCCTAAGATAAGATGGGACCTGATTATTCAAAACCTTATAAGTAAGAAGAAGAATTTTAAATTCTATTCTAGAATTAACAGGAAGCCAATGAAGAGAGGCCAATATGGGTGAGATATGATCTCTCCTTCTAGTCCCCGTCAGTACTCTAGCTGCAGCATTTTGAATTAACTGAAGGCTTTTTAGGGAACTTTTAGGACAACCTGATAATAATGAATTACAATAGTCCAGCCTAGAGGAAATAAATGCATGAATTAGTTTTTCAGCATCACTCTGAGACAAGACCTTTCTGATTTTAGAGATATTGCGTAAATGCAAAAAAGCAGTCCTACATATTTGTTTAATATGCACTTTGAATGACATATCCTGATCAAAAATGACTCCAAGATTTCTCACAGTATTACTAGAGGTCAGGGTAATGCCATCCAGAGTAAGGATCTGGTTAGACACCATGTTTCTAAGATTTGTGGGGCCAAGTACAATAACTTCAGTTTTATCTGAGTTTAAAAGCAGGAAATTAGAGGTCATCCATGTCTTTATGTCTGTAAGACAATCCTGCAGTTTAGCTAATTGGTGTGTGTCCTCTGGCTTCATGGATAGATAAAGCTGGGTATCATCTGCGTAACAATGAAAATTTAAGCAATACCGTCTAATAATACTGCCTAAGGGAAGCATGTATAAAGTAAATAAAATTGGTCCTAGCACAGAACCTTGTGGAACTCCATAATTAACTTTAGTCTGTGAAGAAGATTCCCCATTTACATGAACAAATTGTAATCTATTAGACAAATATGATTCAAACCACCGCAGCGCAGTGCCTTTAATACCTATGGCATGCTCTAATCTCTGTAATAAAATTTTATGGTCAACAGTATCAAAAGCAGCACTGAGGTCTAACAGAACAAGCACAGAGATGAGTCCACTGTCCGAGGCCATAAGAAGATCATTTGTAACCTTCACTAATGCTGTTTCTGTACTATGATGAAATTCTAAAACCTGACTGAAACTCTTCAAATAGACCATTCCTCTGCAGATGATCAGTTAGCTGTTTTACAACTACCCTTTCAAGAATTTTTGAGAGAAAAGGAAGGTTGGAGATTGGCCTATAATTAGCTAAGATAGCTGGGTCAAGTGATGGCTTTTTAAGTAATGGTTTAATTACTGCCACCTTAAAAGCCTGTGGTACATAGCCAACTAACAAAGATAGATTGATCATATTTAAGATCGAAGCATTAAATAATGGTAGGACTTCCTTGAGCAGCCTGGTAGGAATGGGGTCTAATAAACATGTTGATGGTTTGGATGAAGTAACTAATGAAAATAACTCAGACAGAACAATCGGAGAGAAAGAGTCTAACCAAATACCGGCATCACTGAAAGCAGCCAAAGATAACGATACGTCTTTGGGATGGTTATGAGTAATTTTTTCTCTAATAGTTAAAATTTTGTTAGCAAAGAAAGTCATGAAGTCATTACTAGTTAAAGTTAATGGAATACTCAGCTCAATAGAGCTCTGACTCTTTGTCAGCCTGGCTACAGTGCTGAAAAGAAACCTGGGGTTGTTCTTATTTCTTCAATTAGTGATGAGTAGAAAGATGTCCTAGCTTTACGGAGGGCTTTTTTATAGAGCAACAGACTCTTTTTCCAGGCTAAGTGAAGATCTTCTAAATTAGTGAGACGCCATTTCCTCTCCAACTTACGGGTTATCTGCTTTAAGCTACGAGTTTGTGAGTTATACCACGGAGTCAGACACTTCTGATTTAAAGCTCTCTTTCTCAGAGGAGCTACAGCATCCAAAGTTGTCTTCAATGAGGATGTAAAACTATTGACGAGATACTCTATCTCCCTTACAGAGTTTAGGTAGCTACTCTGCACTGTGTTGGTATATGGCATTAGAGAACATAAAGAAGGAATCATATCCTTAAACCTAGTTACAGCGCTTTCTGAAAGACTTCTAGTGTAATGAAACTTATTCCCCACTGCTGGGTAGTCCATCAGAGTAAATGTAAATGTTATTAAGAAATGATCAGACAGAAGGGAGTTTTCAGGGAATACTGTTAAGTCTTCTATTTCCATACCATAAGTCAGAACAAGATCTAAGATATGATTAAAGTGGTGGGTGGACTCATTTACTTTTTGAGCAAAGCCAGTAGAGTCTAATAATAGATTAAATGCAGTGTTGAGGCTGTCATTCTCAGCATCTGTGTGGATGTTAAAATCGCCCACTATAATTATCTTATCTGAGCTAAGCACTAAGTCAGACAAAAGGTCTGAAAATTCACAGAGAAACTCACAGTAACGACCAGGTGGACGACAGATAATAACAAATAAAACTGGTTTTTGGGACTTCCAATTTGGATGGACAAGACTAAGAGACAAGCTTTCAAATGAATTAAAGCTCTGTCTGGGTTTTTGATTAATTAATAAGCTGGAATGGAAGATTGCTGCTAATCCTCCGCCCCGGCCCGTGCTACGAGCATTCTGACAGTTAGTGTGACTCGGGGGTGTTGACTCATTTAAACTAACATATTCATCCTGCTGTAACCAGGTTTCTGTTAGGCAGAATAAATCAATATGTTGATCAATTATTATATCATTTACCAACAGGGACTTAGAAGAGAGAGACCTAATGTTTAATAGACCACATTTAACTGTTTTAGTCTGTGGTGCAGTTGAAGGTGCTATATTATTTTTTCTTTTTGAATTTTTATGCTTAAATAGATTTTTGCTGGTTATTGGTAGTCTGGGAGCAGGCACCGTCTCTACGGGGATGGGGTAATGAGGGGATGGCAGGGGGAGAGAAGCTGCAGAGAGGTGTGTAAGACTACAACTCTGCTTCCTGGTCCCAACCCTGGATAGTCACGGTTTGGAGGATTTAAGAAAATTGGCCAGATTTCTAGAAATGAGAGCTGCTCCATCCAAAGTGGGATGGATGCCGTCTCTCCTAACAAGACCAGGTTTTCCCCAGAAGCTTTGCCAATTATCTATGAAGCCCACCTCATTTTTTGGACACCACTCAGACAGCCAGCAATTCAAGGAGAACATGCGGCTAAACATGTCACTCCCGGTCCGATTGGGGAGGGGCCCAGAGAAAACTACAGAGTTCGACATTGTTTTTGCAAAGTTACACACCGATTTAATGTTAATTTTAGTGACCTCCGATTGGCGTAACCGGGTGTCATTACTGCCGACGTGAATTACAATCTTACCAAATTTACGCTTAGCCTTAGCCAGCAGTTTCAAATTTCCTTCAATGTCGCCTGCTCTGGCCCCCGGAAGACAATTGACTATAGTTGCTGGTGTCGCTAACTTCACATTTCTCAAAACAGAGTCGCCAATAACCAGAGTTTGATCCTCGGCGGGTGTGTCGTCGAGTGGGGAAAAACGGTTAGAGATGTGAACGGGTTGGCGGTGTACACGGGGCTTCTGTTTAGGGCTACGCTTCCTCCTCACAGTCACCCAGTCGGCCTGCTTTCCCGGCTGCTCGGGATCTGCCAGGGGGTAACTAACGGCGGCTAAGCTACCTTGGTCCGCACCGACTACAGGGGCCTGGCTAGCTGTAGAATTTTCCACGGTGCGGAGCCGAGTCTCCAATTCGCCCAGCCTGGCCTCCAAAGCTACGAATAAGCTACACTTATTACAAGTACCATTACTGCTAAAGGAGGCCGAGGAATAACTAAACATTTCACACCCAGAGCAGAAAAGTGCGGGAGAGACAGGAGAAGCCGCCATGCTAAACCGGCTAAGAGCTAGTAGCTACGCTAAGCTAGCGGATTCCTAAAAACACGCAAAGTGAATAATGTGTAAATAATTTAGAGGTGATTCAGCAGAAGGAGTGCTTTAGTTAAGGCACGTAAAGATTACACTGGGAAACAAATCGTAATCTAGATAACTAGATCAATCTAACTGCGCAGATTAAACAGCTAACAGATACAGCAAAACACCGCTGTGCTCCGGAACAGGAAGTGATACAATACCGCAGTGAGAGCCAACCACCAGTGAATATTGTGAATATTATGGAATTGCAAGAAGAATTTTAACACTATTGCATTTGTGAACAAGGAGCCCTTTTAACTGAACACCAGATGGAGGACTATCATCACAATCATTTGGCAGAAGCAAAAAAAAAAAAAAGTCAAACAGCCATTTGGTCAGAGAAGGAATTTAAACCACTAAAATGACAATATTACAAATATAGAACACAATGGTAAAGTGCCCTTGGCCATATGAGCATAAAAATAGGAAACGCAACATCTAGTTTCACTTGGCCAACTCAGGCAGTAGCGCCAATAAACTGCCCTGGTGGACAAACCCCAATATAAAATGTGACCTTTTGTCCTGGAAGTAGGCCATGGTCAGCTACCTTCAATGTCCTACAAGTTCATTATTCTGAGATTACACCCTGTAAATGTAACGTTGTGACAACAGAGAGAATGGATGTAATGAATGAGAGAGTGTGGAGAAAGAATGTGACCTTTTGACCCCTTACAATAGGTCAAGGTTAGCTATCTTTGAACTTGCCCAAGGTCTGTGTCACAAGAATGCTCCTTGTGAATTTGAAGACCCTGGCAGTAATAGGACTGGAGTTACACTGAGCACAGACAGACAGACAGACAGACTGACAGATGCAAAATCTTCACATTACCCAATGGCCATATTTTGGCCTCGAGTAAAAATCCAAATCCACATGCCAGTAAAACCAGTACACCGTGCTCTGCCACATCTGAAGGAGTCCGTTTTCCTATCACACTTGTCCAGGCTCTGTTAAATGACCAGCACCTCAAGGGAGATTTATGCAATTCCCCAGTGACACACACTCACGAACACATGCATTCACACACGCATGCACAAATTAGAGCATCTCAAGTGGCAGTTACAGCTGCATTACGTTTCCCCTCCTGCAGGAAAAATAGTGTATACTGCACACAATTAGAGAATAGAGAGTTTAGGAAGATTGTAGCATTTGTGCTAATTGAATTCTCAGGACAAAATGTTGGTGCAGGATGTGAAACGTTCATTTCAGTGATCTAAAAGTACTTGATCTTAATGTTTTCCTGTCTGTGTGTGTCTGTGTTAGGGGTATTGGCTACATGCAAAACATGCGGGCTTTTAAGACGGTATGTCCTCTTCGAAATGAGCTGCATTTGGACATCACCACTGCTCTCAAGGTAAAGCTGACGGTGTGGCACAAACTATATTATATATATATATATATACACTCAACAAAAATATAAACGCAACACTTTTGGTTTTGCTCCCATTTTGTATGAGATGAACTCAAAGATCTAAAACTTTTTCCACATACACAATATCACCATTTCCCTCAAATATTGTTCACAAACCAGTCTAAATCTGTGATAGTGAGCACTTCTCCTTTGCTGAGATAATCCATCCCACCTCACAGGTGTGCCATATCAAGATGCTGATTAGACACCATGATTAGTGCACAGGTGTGCCTTAGACTGCCCACAATAAAAGGCCACTCTGAAAGGTGCAGTTTTATCACACAGCACAATGCCACAGATGTCGCACGATTTGAGGGAGCGTGCAATTGGCATGCTGACAGCAGGAATGTCAACCAGAGCTGTTGCTCGTGTATTGAATGTTCATTTCTCTACCATAAGCCGTCTCCAAAGGCGTTTCAGAGAATTTGGCAGTACATCCAACCAGCCTCACAACCGCAGACCACATGTAACCACACCAGCCCAGGACCTCCACATCCAGCATGTTCATCTCCAAGATCGACTGAGACCAGCCACTCGGACAGCTGCTGAAACAATCGGTTTGCATAACCAAAGAATTTCTGCGCAAACTGTCAGAAACCATCTCAGGGAAGCTCATCTGCATGCTTGTCGTCCTCATCGGGGTCTCGACCTGGCTCCAATTCGTCGTCGTAACCGACTTGAGTGGGCAAATGCTCACATTTGCTGGCATTTGGCACGTTGGAGAGGTGTTCTCTTCACGGATGATGTGAAGGAGATGTGTTGCACTGCATGAGGCAAATGGTGGTCACACCAGATACTGACTGGTATCCCCCCCCAATAAAACAAAACTGCACCTTTCAGAGTGGCCTTTTATTGTGGGCAGTCTAAGGCACACCTGTGCACTAATCATGGTGTCTAATCAGCATCTTGATATGGCACACCTGTGAGGTGGGATGGATTATCTCAGCAAAGGAGAAGTGCTCACTATCACAGATTTAGACTGGTTTGTGAACAATATTTGAGGGAAATGGTGATATTGTGTATGTGGAAAAAGTTTTAGATCTTTGAGTTCATCTCATACAAAATGGGAGCAAAACCAAAAGTGTTGCGTTTATATTTTTGTTGAGTATATATATATATATATGTGTGTGTGTGTGTGTGTGTTTTTGTACAACTGCAGTGGCAACACATTTGCATACCACAATTGAATGTTGAAAATTCTAAATTACTAACTTAGGAAATGTATCTAACATGATTGATAACCTCAAATTGTAGGCAAAAGTTCATTCACACACTCAAACAACATCATAGAATGACTGGAACATTAATGAGCTATGTCTTCTGGTGGAACCTACACCAGGTTTTGTCTCATCAGTGTACACCTACTCAGCAAAAGAAAAGAAAATAACATCACAACCATAAAGTTAGTTTATTAACTGTATCAATGGCTAGCAGGCTAATATGAGACTTTGAACACTTGGGCTCATAAATTAGCTCAATAAGATGTTTTCTGAAACAGCTACATGCTAAATAGGCTAATGGTTAGTTAGCATGTAACTAGCTATACTACAGAATGGTGCATGGGTACAAATTGTTGTAAGAGTTGCAGTTTATCACTGTGCTGTTTACGCTCAGTTATTTGTGTTCTTGAGTATTAGATTAAATGCACTGAAGAAATGCTATTGATGGTCTGAAATGTTAGCATTGAAAATGGTTTCTTTTGACAGAAATATAAACTGGAACTTGTAATGGATTGGCTATGGATCCCAATGAGGGGAAGTAACATGATGGGAAAGCAAATACAGGTTTATTTTCCCAAAAGTGCAACTGAAACGCAGCAAGCTGACTTAGCAAACTAAAACCAGCTTGATCAAAAATAGGCAACAGGTCAGGCACATGGGTGAATCCAGTTGGCGATGGTCTTTCTGAGGGAGTCAGCAGAGGGTTAACCAAAAAACAGGCACAGTTCAGTCATGAGAAGTTTTCATTTGAAGCAGTCAGTCCAAAAATGATAGGCAAAACAGTAAAAGTGATCACTGTAACAAAACGCTAGAGAGCAGGATGGACCTCATACAATCTGGCAAGGAGGGACCTCTTTAAATATCCATAAATATGCTTGTAAACAATAAAACCTGAAAGTGCGGAAACATGTGAAACAGGACAAGCAGGAACAACATGAGTTACATGAAACAAACAGACCAAACGTCAAAGTAAAAGTATCAGAGAATATTTACAATGGGGAATAATTAGCCAGATCACACGGAGAATAATAAATAACACCCAGAGAGTAATACTAGGAGCACAGTAATGCAGAGGACACACCAGAAAACAGAACAATGTGGTGATCAAACCAAAACACCAAAATGTGACCCACACCAAAACTGTTCCATGCATATTTTCGTATTGTGCACCTGGCGTATGTGTGACAGGAAATCATGTATGGTAGTTGTAAAAAAAAAGGAAGGAGTGAATGTGGTTATTAATGTTTTGCTGTATTCATAAGCTTTTTGAACCTTGTGTGGTGCACCTTGATATACAAGAAGCATCGCTGTTATCGCAACATAGAGCAACTTTTTCATGATCGTCTTCTTTGTTGCTAGGCAGCACAAACAGCCATTGTGAACATAATGCATGTAAACCCTTCATAGAGTCGCAATGGCACACCAGTACATATTGAATCTAATGTTGTTCGTGTGGGGAATACAGTAAAAGTATATTTATCATAGCAAATGGCACAGGAGACTGAAGTGGTTTGTCTATTTTTATTTATTTGAAAAAAGATAAATGGTATGTAGGGTAAACCCGTCATCATGACACATCATCATAACTTATTGTGCAATCAGTTCCTTTTTGTTCTTTCTTTCTTTTCAATGCCAGTGCACAACAACCTGCCAGACATTTATATCCTGTAGATCTGAACTCCAGTTAACATATTCAGGTGACATTTAATTCAGCTAAATGTATTTATATGTCATCCCAAAGTGCACGAGTAAGGTTTAAACCTTATCCACCAAAAACAACAGACTCATTTTGGGCCCCAACAAAAGTATATGGCTGTGTCCCAATTGCCCAGCTTACCAGATAAGCACACAGCACCATACTGAAATATGTGACATCACTTGTGGGCTGGTCCTCAATGGTCTCCACTAACTAGCTTAGTTAATATCTGAATTACAAGGAGATCATGTAAGGAACATATTTCTGCTGCTTTATGTTGACTTAATGGACTGCAACATTATACTCGTATATGTATTTTTGGAGTATCTTCTATACAGTAGTGTTCAGAATAATAGTAGTGCTATGTGACTAAAAAGATTAATCCAGGTTTTGAGTATATTTCTTATTGTTACATGGGAAACAAGGTACCAGTACATTCAGTAGATTCTCACAAATCCAACAAGACCAAGCATTCATGATATGCACACTCTTAAGGCTATGAAATCGGTTTATTAGTAAAAAAAAAAAAGTAGAAAAGGGGGTGTTCACAATAATAGTAGTGTGGCATTCAGTCAGTGAGTTCGTCAGTTTTGTGGAAAAAACAGGTGTGAATCAGGTGTCCCCTATTTAAAGATGAAGCCAGCACCTGTTGAACATGCTTTTTTCTTTGAAAGCCTGAGGAAAATGAGACCGTCAAACATTGTTCAGAAGAACAGCGTAGTTTGATTAAAAAGTTGATTGGAGAGGGAAAACTTATACGCAGCTGCAAAAAATTATAGGCTGTTCATCTACAATGATCTCCAATGCTTTAAAATGGACAAAAAAAAACAGACGCGTGGAAGAAAATGGAAAACAACCATCAAAATGGATAGAAGAATAACCAGAATGGCAAAGGCTCACCCATTGATCAGCTCCAGGATGATCAATGACAGTCTGGAGTTACCTGTAAGTGCTGTGACAGTTAGAAGACGCCTGTGTGAAGCTAATTTATTTGCAAGAATCCCCCACAAAGTCCCTCTGTTAAATAAAAGACATGTGCAGAAGAGGTTACAATTTGCCAAAGAACACATCAACTGGCCTAAAGAGAAATGGAGAAATATTTTGTTGACTGATGAGAGTAAAATTGTTCTTTTTGGGTCCAAGGACCACAGACAGTTTGTGAGATGACCCCCAAACTCTGAATTCAAGCCACAGTTCACAGTGAAGACAGTGAAGCATGGTGATGCAAGCATCATGATATGGGCATGTTTCTCCTACAATGGTGTTGGGTCTATATATCGCATACCAGGTATCATGGATCAGTTTGGATATGTCAGAATACTTGAAGAGGTCATGTTGCCTTATGCTGAAGAGGACATGCCCTTGAAATGGGTGTTTCAACAAGACAATGACCCCAAGCACACTAGTAAATGAGCAAAATCTTGGTTCCAAACCAACAAAATTAATGCCTCGCAGATGTGAAGAAATCATGAAAAACTGTGGTTATACAACTAAATACTAGTTTAATGATTCATAGGATTGCTAAAAAAGCAGTTTGAAAATAATACTTTTGAGTTTGTAGCGTCAACAGCAGATGCTACTATTATTGTGAACACCCCCTTTTCTATTTTTTTTACTAATAGCCCAATTTCATAGCCTTAAGAGTGTGCATATCATGAATGCTTGGTCTTGTTGGATTTGTGAGAATTTACTGAATCTACTGGAACCTTGTTTCCCATGTAACAATAAGAACTATACTCAAAACCTGGATTAATCTTTTTAGTCACATAGCACTACTATTATTCTGAACACTACTGTATGTTCAAAGTTGACCCAAGTTGATCTTGATGTGAAATATTGGTGCTGATGACTCCACTGTACATTTTTCCAATTAGTGGATTTCATAAAATGACAGTGAAAGGAATTAAAATGACCTCAGAAACCTTGTGGTTAACATGCTGGTGTGACTCTGACCCTCGTACAGCTTGTTCTAGTATGAAGAGCTTAATTATTCCATTGCCTTTTGCTAAATTACACAATTATTTCAACAGAAGGGAACAGCAGAATGGTACGAGAATACAATTGCACGATATAAGACGGAAGACGGGGTAGGTTTATTTTGAAAAATGCCATGTTTTACAACCTTTTTTATTTTTATTTTTGCTGGCTATGCTATGACCGTTGCTATCCAGGATACTTGACATTGTGTGCTGTCAATGCAGACTTTGGAGGAGCAGCTGAAGAAGCTGGTTCAGGTGGTGGATGCTGTGATTGCTGACATACACAGAGCACAGAACATCTACAACAAACTTTTCTACAGGTGAATAACAGAGCTTTGGATGAATCATATCTCAGAAGAGATCTTGAAAGATTTATTCAACCAGGAACAATGGGTCTCATGCAAGAACCACTTGTGCTTGTTGACATTCCTTTGTCAAATGCATATACCATGGATTCACCAATTTTCTCAGAGCTATAGTAGGAACCATGTGCAAATCATCTACTGCCATCCAAACCTTCGTTTTCAAGAAATAATTGAATGTTTTATGAGTTTGGAGCAGTTTTAGTTTGAAAATCCTACATAAATTGCATATGTCATCCTGTTTCATGCTACAATTTAAAATTGAGCATGAGTCTAAATTTATTCATATAGCCCAGTGATACCATTAATTTAATTTATTGTTAATTCATAATCCTTTATGAAGCCAGTCTCCCATTACCGACATTTGACAAATGATTGACTGTGGTGCAAAACCATAATCTGGGTCTAAAATAGGTGTCAATAGGTGGTGAAAGCAGTGTCTTTTTCCGCCACTGGGATAGTTTTAAACATGTTCAAAAAATTGTGATGACACACTGTGATCCAAAACACTCAAAAGTCATTGTATGTGAGCAAATCAAGAGCAGATCGGGCACAGATGAAGTATGATGTGGAACCAAGAAGATGGATTGTGGCTGGAACAGTTGTGGAGTAGCATATTATAAGAAGAGAGAGCGTCATCTTATCGCTCGCTCCCTACTTGCTCCTCTGTGGCATTCCGGACCAGTACTGGGCCACAGACACCATGTGCCTTAGGTTTATTTTTAAAGATAGCTTATTATTTTCACAGTGCCTGTTGAAATGAATTATTTCTACTTGAATGTCGATTTGGTTGTTCAGTTATTTATTTATTTTTTTTATAAAATACAATGCAGATTGTGTGGATTTTTGGAGCGAGCGAATGGACTAGGCCAGGGGTGGCCAAGTTCGGTCCTCGAGAACCAGCTTCCTGACACTCTTAGTTGTCTCCCTGCTCCAACACTCCTGAATCCAATGAAAGACTCGTTAGCAGACTTTTAATGAGCCTTTCATTGGATTCAGGTGTGTTGGAGCAGGGAGACAACTAAGAGTGTCAGGAAGGTGGCTCTTGAGGACCGAACTTGGCCACCCCTGCACTAGAGGATGAGGATTGGACCCCAGGATGCAGATAGCCAGACACAATAGGTACGTGAACATTAAAACCAGGTGTTTTAATGTTCCAAGTGAAAAATACACAGAATCATGAATCCCCACAGTGGCAAAACCCAAAATGCAGTCAAGACTGATAAAGTGGCAAAACCAAAAACTGACTGTCAAAAGGTAACAGTGAGAGAGTAAAGCAAAACTCTTCTAAGTAGCAAAAATCCCTAAAAAAGCAGTAATGACTAACAATGTGACAAAACCAATGACAAAAATCAACTGTCAAAAGGTGACAGTGAGATTGTAAAACAAAACTCTTTCAAGTGGCAAAATCCAAAAAGCAGTAAAGACTAACAATGTGACAACACTGATAACAAAAACCAACTGTGAAAAGGTGACTTGATACATGGAGCAAGAGCTGACTGGGAAACAATCAACCGGCAAACAGAACAGAAATAAAGGTGTGGCTTAAAAGCTGAAACTGATGACAAAATGGAGGACAGGTGTGGCAGGGTCAAAGGTCAACAGACAACACAAGGCGAACAAAAACTGCACAGGTATCTTACACTCAACAAAAATATAAATGCAACACTTTTGGTTTTGCTCCCATTTTGTATGAGATGAACTCAAAGATCTAAAACTTTTTCCACATACACAATATCACCATTTCCCTCAAATATTGTTCACAAACCAGTCTAAATCTGTGATAGTGAGCACTTCTCCTTTGCTGAGATAATCCATCCCACCTCACAGGTGTGCCATATCAAGATGCTGATTAGACACCATGATTAGTGCACAGGTGTGCCTTAGACTGTCCACAATAAAAGACCACTCTGAAAGGTGCAGTTTTATCACACAGCACAATGCCACAGATGTCGCAAGATTTGAGGGAGCGTGCAATTGGCATGCTGACAGCAGGAATGTCAACCAGAGCTGTTGCTCGTGTATTGAATGTTCATTTCTCTACCATAAGCCGTCTCCAAAGGCGTTTCAGAGAATTTGGCAGTACATCCAACCAGCCTCACAACTGCAGACCACGTGTAACCACACCAGCCCAGGACCTCCACATCCAGCATGTTCACCTCCAAGATCGTCTGAGACCAGCCACTCGGACAGCTGCTGAAACAATCGGTTTGCATAACCAAAGAATTTCTGCACAAACTGTCAGAAACCGTCTCAGGGAAGCTCATCTGCATGCTCGTCATCCTCATCGGGGTCTCGACCTGACTCCAGTTCGTCGTCGTAACCGACTTTAGTGGGCAAATGCTCACATTCGCTGGCATTTAGCACGCTGAAGAGGTGTTCTCTTCATGGATGAATCCCGGTTCACACTGTTCAGGGCAGATGGCAGACAGCGTGTGTGGCGTCGTGTGGGTGAGCGGTTTTCTGATGTCAATGTTGTGGATCGAGTGGCCCATGGTGGTGGTGGGGTTATGGTATGGGCAGGCGTCTGTTATGGACACAGGTGCATTTTATTGATGGCATTTTGAATGCACAGAGATACCGTGACGAGATCCTGAGGCCCATTGTTGTGCCATACATCCAAGAACATCACCTCATGTTGCAGCAGGATAATGCACGGCCCCATGTTGCAAGGATCTGTACACAATTCTTGGAAGCTGAAAATGTCCCAGTTCTTGCATGGCCGGCATACTCACCGGACATGTCACCCATTGAGCATGTTTGGGATGCTCTGGACCGGAGTATACGACAGCGTGTACCAGTTCCTGCCAATATCCAGCAACTTTGCACAGCCATTGAAGAGTGGACCAACATTCCACAGGCCACAATTGACAACCTGATCAACTCTATGCGAAGGAGATGTGTTGCACCGCATGAGGCAAATGGTGGTCACACCAGATACTGACTGATATCCCCCCCCCCCCCCCCCCCCCAATAAAACAAAACTGCACCTTTCAGAGTGGCCTTTTATTGTGGACAGTCTAAGGCACACCTGTGCACTAATCATGGTGTCTAATCAGCATCTTGATATGGCACACCTGTGAGGTGGGATGGATTATCTCAGCAAAGGAGAAGTGCTCACTATCACAGATTTAGACTGGTTTGTGAACAATATTTGAGGGAAATGGTGATATTGTGTATGTGGAAAAAGTTTTAGATCTTTGAGTTCATCTCATACAAAATGGGAGCAAAACCAAAAGTGTTGCGTTTATATTTTTGTTGAGTGTAAGTGAAGTAAAATAAAACATGAGCATACTTGAAACATAACTAAGAAAAAGAAAAGTCACAAAACCGCAAGACCGATCCAAAACTACATAACCATGAGGTGAAAGCATGAGGTGAATGCTGGAACATACCATTCAACGAGCCTCGTTGAATGGTATGTCCAGCCAAAAATCACGTCAGCTTTTCAGTTTTTCATCTGAACAGTTCTTTATGCATCCAGACGGCTTACAGCGGAGTGAATTTTGTGTGTGTGTTACAAGAATTAGCAGCGTCAGTTAGCTCAGTGAACTCGTCATCTTGGTAGAGTTGTTGTCCCCCGCACGTGCACGCACACACAACCGGCTCGGCCCTTGTGCAGCGTGTGTGCTACCAAAAAAAAAAAAAAAACTGTACATCCTCATTGCGGTGAAAAAAAATCATGTCAGAAATTAGTCCAGTTTTTCATTCTAACTTCCTACTAACAGCCTCCAGACAGTGCAGTGGATTTGATTGTGTGTGTATGTGTGTGTGTGTGTGTGTGTGCGGATGCGCATTTTGTGTGTGTGTGTGTGTGTGTGTGTGCATGTACGTGCACACATTTGTGTGCATGTGTGTGTGTGCACAGTGCAATGGTACCAAATGTATGGAGCCAAATTTGCACTCTAAATGGAACCAAACTGCACTCTAACTGCAATACAAAACAAATGGGACAAATAATCCATGTCATGTGACATACAAAGCACCAATCAAATGACAAGGATCCAGTCAGCTGTTATATAACACCTAATATTCTGTTCATATTCATGAAGGAGACCCTTGACCTGCTTCCATGGGAAGATTTTTTTTTTTTTATCCATTTTCATGTCAGACTTTTACTTCTGTATTTCAGCTATGGATTCTGACACTTCATAGGGTGAATTGGCATTCAAAGCACTCGCTATTTTTTCCCATTTGCTGGATTGAGTAGGTCTCGTAATTAAAATTTTTTTATACTGTTAAAAAGTCCTCTTTGATTTTGCTGACTGGACATCCTGTGACATATACTCGTGTGGTGCAAAAAAACAGAACCCAGCAGGATTTAGGAGTGTTTGCTGCATTTTGAGTGGTACACTCATATGAGTACATCGTACTAAAGAAGGGACGTGAAACTGAAGAGATTTGAATGAAAATGTTCTTGCATGAGGCCCACTGTTGCTTCTTTCTGACGTTCATCTGTAATTAGAATGTTGTGTGACTGACAGCATTCAACATTTGTTGCTCCTCACAGCACAGTCAAAGTCGATTTCTTCAGCATTTCCTACAGGCAGGTGGAGAAACTGGTATGTATATGAAACATTTTTGAAACGTCAGTAAAACGTCCAATTTGAGCCACAACGGCTTATATTTGGTGAGTCATAATATGCTACGCTTGCTGACATTTACGCTGTGAAACTGTCAAATCCGTTTGTTCTACAGGTTGCTGATGATGTCAATGTTGCAATGGAGCGGATGTCTGGGACTCTGGAGCAGGAGAGCTCCAGACTGACACAGATGACAGGAGAAAGCATCTTTGAGCTCTTCATGTCCTTGAAAATACTGAAGGGCTTTCGGGAGTTTCTTCCGCTCAAGTTGGTTTTCTGTTCGACTCTTATACAAGGACTCATATTGCAGCATATAAATCTTTGGCAGTTATTTGTTTGAGATTTGAGAGTTTTTGTTGTTGCTGTTTTTAATAAAGGTGTATCTTCTCATCCAACAGGGATGCTAAAATGTTGGCCTTGACAGGCTATCACAACTGGTTCAAGTTATCGATCCATAAGTGGCTGCAGATTGTCCATGACAGATCATGTGACAGGATTCATAAAGCAGTGGAAGCAGACATGGTAGGGCAGGCTGCAGTTCAGTACGCATCCACCAAATAAATTTCCTTGAAAACTCACCTGACCCATTTGTAAGATGTAGTCCATGGACCAAGCAGGTTTTTGGTGCCATGTAAGGTGACAAAATGACACTTAGAATCCAGCCTCAGTGTACCATGGCCTAGGTGGCAGCTGTAGCCAGCTAGGGGTCAATGAAGAATTACACAGAGATCAAAATGTAAAAATGCTCCAATCATATTGAAAATTATACCACATTATTTGTCTGATCATGATGATTCCAAAAAGGTATAGTTTGGACTATCTATGACTGAATGTTCTGGAGTTATGGGGTAAAAACAACACAAATGGTGACAAAGGTCAGTTTCAGTTTCTACAGGGGTCAAAAATTAAAGTTGCTCCAATTTCAGTAAAAAATTATGCAAATTGTTTGACATAATTGGGTTCAAAAAAGGAATAGTTTGCACCATCTGTCATGCTTAGTTACAGTTGTATGTAAAGGTTTGTGCACCCCTGATGATTTGATTGATTTTCCTTTATAAATCATTGGTTCTTTGGATCAGCAACTTCAGTAAATATATAATATAGCAGACAAACACAGTGATACTTGAGAAGTGAAATGAAGTCTCTAGTACGTATGTTACAGGGTGACATATGTCCTAAGTCATAGAACCCAATGGACCTTTACTTTGGAGACCAAACATTCAACACAGTCAAAAGTATTTCATTTTTTAATCCTTTTATTTCAACCAGTAATTTTACATTTTGATCTCTGTGTCATTCTTCATTGACCCCTAGCTGGCTACAGCTACCACCCTGTGATGGTTATCATACCTTTTTGTGTAGGCCATGATACACTGAGGCAGGAGTCCAAGTGTCGTTTCATCTTCTTACGTGGTACAGATTAGGTCAAAATTGATTACTAGCTCATGGACTAATGCTGGCTTTTTAGGACTCCCTGGACTTCTTAACCACCAGCAGGGTGTATTTATGTGGGAAGAGTGTTGATCTTAAGAAAACCACTTCCCTCGGCAGCGACGTTCATGTCTCTCTGAGATCTGGCTGTTTAGGAATAGGTTGATCCATGAGTTTCTGGAAAGAGGCAAATTTTTATTTACATTATACAATCAACTTTATCACAAAAATGTTGTAGAGGTGATACATATAGCAACATATTTAAGCTGTCTATGTTTTTCATTTTTGTAGTCTGTCCCTGGTTGGGCTTTTAAACGCAGTACAAAAATGAGAAGAACACTCACCTCCACCAAGTTCCGCCAGTTCTCTGTTTACATTTCTAACATTTTCATTTTCACTTTCTTTTGCAATGCCAGAAGATTATTTATTTGACGTTTTCCCTAAAGCTCTGTTCTCACTTAAACTTTCACGGATATGCATCATAGAAGGGCGCAATATGAAACCTTGTCCACACTTTAGGAAACAGAGGGTCCGTTAGGATGCTGGAGAACCAGGGCATTACTGCCTTTGAGTAAAACATGGTGGGTTTTTAAAGATGTTTGTAGATTTCTTTTTTTTTTTTCCTGAACTCAACCCAGTCTCACGGCAGTTTGTGGTGACATTATGAAAAGTACATTAATCTATGGGTTCATGACTGGGGCATGAAAACGGGGTGATGGAGCACAAAATGTGGGGTGACAGGGGAGTATGTGGGGGTTATAGTTAGGTTCAGAGGAGGGGACACACTTATGCTATGGCAATGGTTAGAGTTGAGAAAAGGGGGAGGATTCTAAATAGCAAAATGAAAAAAACATGTCACAAAAATGGGGTGCTTTTCATGATGAGGCATGAAAAAAAAATAAGATTTGGCTGCCTGAACTCTAAAATACTTTTGCTGTGGTAAAATTATACTACGGGCATGATACTGTTGTCAGAAGGGAGTTTAGCATTCTTACATCCTGACCGCTGACCACTAATCATGCACGCTGATTGTGCTTGCTGCTTGGAATCTTGTCATTTTCTGATGAATATTGTGATAGAATGGATGTAAACATTACTTTTTTTCATGGTCTCCAAAATTAATATGTGTAAACGGTCTTTTAAGTCCCTGAGGCCCATTGGTGCTGATTCCTTGATTCTGTAGTGTCAAGCAGCCGAGAGTCTACATCTTTCCCTGGACGGGGTGCCAGGCCGATGCAGCTTACTTCCCCAGCTGAGGCTGGCACCCCTTTACAGTTGAGTGAACTGACACCATGTAGATTAAGTGTCTTGTCCATGGACACAGACAGGTAGCATGAGCGGGACTTGAACCCGTGTCTACATATTGACTACTTAACTTTTTACTACTGCTCCTGAATTTAGCTCACTCACTCACTCATCTTCAACTCCAATTAAGAGTCGCGGGGGTCTGGAGCCTATTCCAACAGTCACAGGGCATGAAGCGGGGTGTACCCTGGACAGGACACCAGTCTGTCGCAGGGCCACATATAGACAAATCACCTAAACACAATATAGACAAACAAACACATACACACCCACACGCACACCTACAGACAATGTAAAGCGACCAATCCACCTAACTTGCGTGTCTTTGGATGCGGGAGGAAGCTGGAGCACCTGGAGAGAACTCATGCAAACACAGGGAGAACACGCAGACTCCACACAGAAAGGCTACAGGTGGGAATCGAACCCATGACATTCTTGCTGTGAGGCAACAGCGCTAACCACTAATCCACCGTGCTCCCCACTGAATTTAGCTACTTTACTGATTTTACTCTTGTTTCAATTTTTGCAGAAATGTCTGCAATAATTGATATCGTCACTGAATTAAGACTACGAGTGGAAATTCACTCTGAAAATACTGAGACATTTTCCAACTTGCGGAAAGCAGCTGTAATAACTTACATTTGTGTTCCTTGTAAAGGCAACAACAACAACACTCCAATGTGTTACTGCAGGCAATCGTATTCTCAGAGCTGATCAAATGAATGCACACGCTCAAGGTGGACTTCCTGAGTTCACCGTCGTCTTGAACGCAGCATTTGGATTCTTTGTCCCGTCACCTGAGTTTTTCTGAGGGAAGTTTCTTCGCAGGTGCTGAGTTTGTGATCACGTGCAACAGAAGTACTTTGCGGATGTTTGTTCCTGAATCACACGTGTTTATCATCACACTTTTAAGAGTATTTTTTCTGTCCTGGATGCAGTTTGAGCCGATACAGCGCACCAAGCACAGCACCTCGGCAGTGGAAGTGACAGCATGCTTCAGCCAGGTACGCGAGATCTGGCTCCAGCTGGCCTGGCCAGACTCTGCGGGGGCCTTCATCTTCGTCACTCGTTTGACAGACGTGAGTGCTACTTCCAGTTCCTCCACACTCAGGCGCATCACATTAAAAGTGCACAAAACAGATCACACAGGAAAATGACCCAAATCGAATTAAATCGACACCGTGTCGATGTCTGTTTGGTAGAATTTCTGCAGTGAAGCTGTCTGTTACTCAGAGATGATCACACGCAAGATGGAAAGGAACCAGCTGGGGCGAGACCACAAGAGCTTCACAGTGCAGGTAACGCCTGTAGCAAGACAGGACCTGGGGCGGGTGCAGCGACGCGGGAAGAAACTGTCAGCGAGCGCTGGCTCTCCGACAACGTGTGGGGCTCAGCTGGAGATCAGCTCAGTGAAATGTTACACTCAAACAAATAAAAGCAGTGTCTCCCTTGTCAACGTCACCTCACATCCCATCCCTCCGTTTCTCTGTAGCCCTGCTTCTTTTCCTGCTTTGTTTTTCCACCTCCATCCTCTGTTTCTCCTCTTCTGCTCCTTCCTGCTTTCTGCTAGCTCTGCATCACCTTGAACAACACGGAGCACGTGCGGGTTTTCCTGACTCGCCTGCCCCAGGAGTTGGACTGGCCAGGCATGGAGAGAGCCATGGAGGAGTCCTGCGGTGCCGAAGGGAAGGATCAGGTCTACAAAGCTCTGAACGGGCAGCTTTTCAACGTGGATCAGGACCTGCAAAGGGAAGCCAAGCGCCTCATGAGCTTGCTCACTGACAAGGTGGTGCACAAATACATGCACTCAAAGTGTGATGCAAAGTCCCCCATTCAGTAATTTAACACGTAAAATCCATTGCTGATATGTGTGTGTAAAAATAAAACATTCTGTGGACTCAATGCCACTTAAAAACTGCACAATTCATTACATGCAGAAATGGTAAAGAAGTCAATCCTATCGAGGCCCTCAGGCCTATCGGACCTTTGCTTATTCCTGGATACTGTAGTGTGAAGTGGATGAGAGTCTGTGACTCCATGTGGATGGGCTGCCAGTCCATCACAGGTTAGTTTTCTTGTTGAGACTAGACTGGAACAATGCTACTCAAGTGTCTTGCTGAAAGACACCAGCAAGTAGCCTGAAAACACACACCTGGAATTGAACCCCAGTCTATATATTCTAGGGATGGGATGAGATGACTAGTCATAATAGTCGACTACTACGACGAGCTAATGTCCAACTAGTCAACTAGTCGAAAGCCATTTATTAAGCTCATTTAACCCTTTAAAGAATAGACCTACTGGAGCTTGCACACCTCCTTCACTCAGTGCAGAAAGTGTGTGAACCTCAGCAGGTGAGTTAGTCGGCTCAAACGGGGCACCAATGCCTAGTAAATGAATGCAGGTATTGTCTTCATGCTAATGCTGTTT
This sequence comes from Thalassophryne amazonica, assembly GCF_902500255.1. Classification (NCBI taxonomy): domain Eukaryota; kingdom Metazoa; phylum Chordata; class Actinopteri; order Batrachoidiformes; family Batrachoididae; genus Thalassophryne; species Thalassophryne amazonica. The sequence continues at coordinate 16,592,906 of NC_047118.1, forward strand.
TTTGCATTTGTGATTTTGTGCTTATATTTGTTAAAATAAATGTCACATTTGAGTTTCACCATGAAGATTCAAAATTGGCTTAATTCATTCAATGTAAAATTTAGTTGTTGACTAGTTGATGACTGGGCCCCTTCACACATAGTATGAATGTGGTTGACTTGCGCATGAAGTGCGCATGAAGCAGGAATCGTATGCAAAACGTGTAAAATCATAGCTGCCTGTAACGCCTCGTACACCTGTTGCTACAAGTATTTGCACACAACAGCAGCTGAAAGACAGAGTATGCGCTGTGCAAGCCCATTGAACCCTCACATGGCAGGTGTCAGCCAAATTCCATCTGACACACACGAACATCTAACACCGCTGACATGGCACTTAGAAAATGTGTGGCCATTCGCACTGTCAACACAACAACAGTCAGCAAACAATCACTGTCGAGCTGGATGTGAAATTTGTCTAAGTGCCCTCACGACTGTGGAGTTGCAAAAATCCACACATGTGGTGCATGTGTCTCACATGTGTGCGCGTGTGTTGCACCCCAGGGTTATTTAACCGGGGGGTTCTGTATTGCACCCCTTTTTATGTATTATTTATATCAATCCAGTGATATTCACTAATTATACAACTAGTTTTTGTTTCATTGTTCTCCACATCAGCAGCACAATGTGGTGCAGCTGCTCGCACTGTGTTCCTGCATGCATGAACTGTCGCAGCGGCATCATGCACGCCTGCCCGTTGGCGCGATGTTTTCATGGTTCACTCATATGAGGTGTTCCGCCGTGAGTCACTCTGAGTTGTACTTATTCGTACTATGTGTGAAGAGGCCCTAATATATTCATCGTGTACTACTACAGACTACTATGTGACAGAGATACCTGCTTCATTATATACACACATTTTGCAATAACTGTTTCATTGCTCACAGTATTTATAGTTTCACAGTAGCAGTAAAGGCTATATACTCATTGCTGAGTGTCAAGGATGCGCGGGTTAGAATAGCATATGTGCCGAGCCACGGCATGATGAGGCAGGGTGGCCAGATCCTTACCTCTCCACATTATATGTGATAACCAACTATTAGGGCCCCTTTACACATAGTGCGAAGTTTGGACGACGTGCACACTTAGTGCACATGACGCAGGAATCGTGTGCAAACCGTGTAGAATCATACCTGGCTCGTACACCTGTTGCTACAACTATTTGTGCACACAAGCGCTTGAAAGACGAAGTGTGTGCTATGCGAACCCATCGCACCCTCTTGCGGCAGGTGTCAGCCAAATTCCAGGTGATATGTCATTTCATGACTGTATGTCTATGACCATGGGTCATCACGTGTTTAATTTTTTTTTGTAATACTTCCATGTCCTTCCTGATATGAGACAGCTTTCAGCTCCGTAGCTTAGTGGTAAAGTCTCTGAATGCGGATCAGAGGTTTTGAAAGGAGCAAGTTCGCATCCCGGGTGGTGTGTTTTTTCTTTTTGTTTTTATTATTCCACATAAGCAGCATGATGTGGTCCCGCAGGTACCGGCTGGTTTTTATTTTATTATTTATTCCACATAACTCAGACTCAGACTCACTTTTATTGTCACTCGACCCTTACAGGCAGAACGAAATGCAGTTTCTCCAGGTCTTGGTGTAGTTAACGGACAATTTTTTTTTTAACCTAACCTATTGTTGTGAAAGTGTCGTGACATGGACCCACAACAGGGGGCGTTAATGAACGGACAATGGATAAGCCAAAAAGTAACAATTTAATGTTGTGAATCGCACAACGAAGTACAGACAATAACAATATGGTGGTATGTCAATTATACACAAGGTGACGTGTGGGCAGGCTCGACGATAGAAGACGTCTGGCGAGAGAAGAGCCGGATCCCACACAGCTTCCATCACCAACGGATCTGAAGAACACCGGAGCCGCCAAGCCCTGTGCCCCAAGGTGGCCACTGTCTTCAGCAGTCAGACCTGGTACTGCTGGCAGAGAACAGAGACAGTACTGATGAGTGTGAGTTCGCTCACTCAGTAATCCCACAGTCTGTGTTCTTTAAGGAGGGAGCACCTCCACTTCCAATCACACACTCGTTCAGCTCCTGTTTAACCACTTATCTGGTTTGGGGTGTGAGGCGAAGCCGTCATAGTCCACACCAAATGCCAATCCCACAGATAAGGACACACCACAGGAAAACGGCTGCAAAGAAGTTCAGATTATTGCTTAATGTAAGTCAGCAGAGAGGTTACCTGAATGGTAGCTGATTTCTCGGCGGGGAGGTGGAGTTGCAGTCCGGCCTTTAAGGTGGTGGTGATGATGTGGATGAGTGACAGCTGATGCTGATGATGAGTAACAGCTGTCACTCCCGGTTGCTATAACGCCCTCTCCTGCTTGAAGCCCGCACTTCAAGCAGGGCGCCATCTGGTGGTGGTGGGCCAGCAGTACCTCCTCTTCAGCGGCACCACACAACACCTACTGTATAAACTTTTGCAATATAAACTTTTGCAATGTACAATATGCGCACCCCTGTGGCCATAGAATTACAAGGCACAGGGTCGGCAGCAGCAGCAGCGTTAGAGTATTAAGAAGGTGACAATGTGCATGTAGTGCAATGTTCACAGTTTGGTGGTGGATGTTGAACTGTTCAACAGTCTGACAGCATTCGGGTAGAAGCTGTTTTTCAGTCTGGATGTTCTTGCCCGGATGCTGCACAGCCTCCTTCCAGAGGAAGGGTGTGAACAGACAGTGCGCAGGGTGGGTGAGTCTCGGAGGATTGCAGGTGGCTTTGTCTCTACATCTGTAGATGTAGATGTCCCCATGGGGGTAAGCTGCATCCCATGGTCCTCTGTGCAGACTTCACCCACCCGCTGTGATTGGTCCCACAGGTACCGGCTGGTTTTTATTTTATTATTTATCCACATAAGCGTCGCAATGTGGTTCCGACATGTACCAGCTGGTTTTTATTTCTTCCACATAAGCAGCACCATGTGGTGCACCTGCACTGTTCCTGCTCGACCGACACCGGCACGTGCATGAACTCTCACACCGGGTTCATGCACGCTGGCCCGTCGGTGCAGTGTTTTCGGCACAATGTTTCGTGGGCTAATTCGGAACTGTTTTGCGTTGTTTCGCCATTTTCACCATACGGCGTCCAAACTCGTACTACGTTTGAAGGGGCATTAGTCAGGAGCCCCAGTTACTGCTGGGTGAGGAGGAGGACTGAAACCTGACTGACACCTGATTGCCCCCACCTCAGATCGATCAGTCTTAGCAGGACTCGAATGACCAAATTTGTGCTCTAAATGAAAATTGTAGTATAGTAATCTTCTTGAAAATTATAGTCATTTATAGATAAAACAAAAAATCAGTAAGAAGTAGATTAAAATTACTGGCTGTAATGCTTATTCACAAGTGTAAATTGTGCTTGTCAGGAGAAATTCCACTCTAGTGTCCACCCTTCCAGCAAACTATCATATCTTAAAACTCAAGACCATGAACTCTCAAAATCCAATTTTTATACCTTATTACTGGGAGGTCAAAGCTCTGTGTGCCAAAAAACAAAAACAAAAACATGCATTTCTGACATTGATAAATGCCTTTTTCAGTAAATTTGGGTTTCAAGTAGGAAATGTACCAGAAGCAAGGCAATGCTAACATCGCCCACTAGATGGCGAGAGAAGTTGTTCAAATGTGTGACAAGGTTTCGACTGTTTCATCATTTCAGAAGTTAACTTTTGGTGAAAATAAGATGGGCTAACATCCAAAAATAAATTTACAATTGTATTCCTTGCCCTTATGGCCTACATATTTTTTTACAACATTGAAAATAAAATTACTTGATATTTTTGTGATTTTTTTTTTATTTTTTGTATTTCATTTACATTCTGTTGCAGAGATTTATTTTCACATTCAGGTTAAGCAGCATTACTTTAAGAATTATTCTCTGAGGTAGTTGGACTTTTTTTGTCATGAAGCAATGGCAACTCCCCCGACCCACCCCCGCCTCTTCCCCGGACCCAAAAAAACAAAAAAAATCTCAATTAGGTGAATACTTCAAAAAGCTATTTCATCTTACTGCTTTATTGTATGCATATTTGTAAGAATGAGAGAATATTGAGAATATTTCAATACAGATGATGCCTGAGCTGCGGCGATACATCCAGCACATTAGCCTTTCTCCGGACTCAATCAACAATGATGAAGTAAGGCCAGCTGCATTTGCAACTTTCATTCCTGCTTTCATGATTTTTTTGTAGCACCAGTAATGTTGAGTTATTAATACTTTCTTCCAGGCTGTCTCTCCTCTTATGAAGTACTTACAAGATAACATGGTCATCCTCACTGACATGCTCGTAAAGGAGAATCTGACCAAGTAATTACTGTTCCCTTGTCTGTGTAAAACATATTTGCTTTTATTTAACAATATGCAGTTATTACAATAACTATTTAGCTTTATCAAATATAACAATTTCGGTGTCAGAATTTGTGCATGCAAAAACATACACTGCATGCAGTGCATTTTGTATTCAAGTATAACACAGTATCATCAGCATACAACTGAAATGTAAAATCATTTAAAAAAACAACAGGCATCATAAAATTAGGGATGGGTATCGAGAACCGGTTCCTTTCGGGTATTGTTAAGAAATGATTCGATCCACCGACATCAATAAGCTTTGTGCTTAACGATTCTGTTATCAGTCCTTCAGTGTGGCCATTGTTTTGGGGGGTGTTTGTCAGGAAAATTATAATTTCTCTACATTGATTACGGACCCTGCAGCGGGTCTGTAATCAACTTTTCTGCAGCACGGCTTTGCTTTGAACCTTGAACCAATCGAAGCAGTGGTTCGCAGATTGAAGCAATGCTTCGATCTATTGCTTCGTTTATTCTTTCTTTCGCTTAATTTTCCCCCGCTAAAACCCTAAAGAGCATACATCTGTGAGTATTATTTACCTTTTCTATGTTAAAACCGACCTGTTATGGTCTTCTGTATTTATAACTTAAAACGGGAGCGATGCTACGCGTTAGCATGTCTGTGGCATTTTCAATGTTAAAACTTAGCATTAAGCTGTTGCAGCTGTCATCACATTCGGAGTGCATTTGTTTTCAAATTGTAATATTTCTTAAATTTATTTTTGTTATATATAATAATCTAATGATTATATATACAATATATACTTATTATATACAATTTTAGAGAAAGAGACAAAAGAACCTGAATAGAAACACAACAGAAAATATAAAACCAACTAACAATGAACATAAATAAATAAATAAATAAATACATACATACATACAGAAATAAATAAGTGTTTCCTGTGAACACCTAGTGACTCTTACACTTCCACTTCATCCCTGTTTTATTTAAGTTTAATGGCAATTTGTTTCGGTCAAACCATATTTTCAATATGTTAATTTCTTCAGTGATTTCCTCCAGAACTATCTGCCAAACTAGAAAACTGCTGCATCCTAGTAAGAGCAGAATACTACTGGAATGAATTTAAATAAGGAAAGTTGTTTTTTTTTTTCTTACCTACATGGATGCTGCACTCACTCCAGTTTATCATCTGGAATAGTCCCAGATTGCATTTCAGAGCTTCTAGAATTCAAACATTTTCATGCAGGTGGTGTTGGGGGGTAATTTTGGGTTTCATCTTTTTTGTTTTTCACCACTTTCATCCCTGAATATGTCAATCGTGAGTCACTTTTGTGGGATTAAAGTTACTAACTGGGACTCCTGTCTTGTTGTGAGAAAGAAACGAGAATCATCCTCCGTTTCTGTTCCACACAGCTCCAACGTTGCACGGCTCTCTGACGAGTCAAGTTAGAACGATAGAATCCAGTCTGAATTAATAACTTCAAAGCGAACACCGTTTTGTTTATTTTATTTATGTCCAGAGATCAAGGATACAGTGACCAATGTTTCATATTTACTTTATTTTAAGACTCAATGAATAACATAGAAAACCCTTTAAAGCTTACGTTTTAGTACAAAATTCACGAGGTATCGATAAGGGAACCGATAAGGCATCGGATTGATAAGCAGAATCGATAATGGCATCGATATTGATAAAATTTATCAATACCCATCCCTACATAAAATTGAGTAGTTGATATGTTTTATTCACAAAATAAGATTTTATCTGCTTACTGTTGCAAGACAAAAACGTGTACCAGCCCATTCAGTCAGCTTTTGTGAACGTATAAGTATTAGTGTTTCAATAACAACACCCTTCAGGCATGTTTTGTGCTATAACTGATCATTACCGAGCTATTAGCGTCTATGAAAACGTGCACGAGGGCAAGTGAGGGTCTAAGGGTGTATTTAGAAGTGCTGCTAAACACAAACCTGTGGGTGTCTTATTATGTCTGCCATCTTGTAGAGTTCTTCAAAGCATGTGGGAACTGCTCCTGCGGATGATCCTGGACATGGTTACAGAAAACAGAGGAGTTCAGGTGGAGTTCTACAACCGCTTCCAGTACACGGTGGAGGTCAGCGCTTATTGCATTTTATTTCATAACATTTTAGGGCTTTGGCTGGACAATTCAAATTTATGAGTGACCTATTTCTTAATTCATTCTCTTAACTTGGTTGTGACATTCATGCCTCTGATTACTCAGCTTTTGAGATCAGGAAACTGTGATGATCATGTCATGAGCTGCTAAATCGAAGTATTACCAATATACCAAAATACAGCGGTGGGGTGAAGTCACTGTCAGGTCATTCTCAAGTCATCAATCTGCAAGTCTCAAGTCAAATCTCAAGTCAGCTTGCAAAAAATTTGTGGTCATTATGACTTGAGACTTGACTGGGGACTTGACTTGAGACGTGCAGATTCACGACTTGAGAGTGACTTGCTGGTGACTTCGTCCCACCCCTGCCAATATATTCGAGGGAGAACAAAGGTCCAAGTCTTTACGGTCTTGATGCTACCTGTCTTAATGTACGGCTATGAGACTTGGATACCAACCAGTGATGTAAGGTGATAACGGGTTGTCTTTGGTACAATATCTCTTTGGAGAAATCCTGGGTAGCACTGGAAAGACTTTGTGTCACAGGAGTGGTTAATTAGGGAGACTCAGATGAGTTGTATCACTTACACAGGCCAGTCTCACATGGCTTTTTTTTTAAATACCATCACACAATGTATTACATTTACATTTGTTACTCTTCTCTCACTAATTTTAACCCTAACCTTAAGCATAACCCCAATGACATGCACACACACCCACCCCCGTCACCCCAAATTTTGTGATACCTTCATGAAAATCTACTCAGTTTCGTGATGGTATCACAAACTAATATAAATCACTTTTCGTGATGTGATCATAAACTTGGCGTGAGATTGGGTTGCCTTGCATTGTGAGGAAATGTCCCCTACAACATTTTGGCTACGTGGCACATTTGGACCAGTTCTCTGCCTAAAGACTAAAAGACTAAAAGGCGGTTCCATAGTGTGATGGGTGGGGCTACAGTTTTGCTAGAAATTGAAATTTGACAGTTTTTACAATATATTTTTGCCAGAGCTACGCACTCTACTGTTACTCAAGTTGGACTTTGCACACAACAGAACAATTGAAGCATTTATGATTTTAAAAAGTGTCAAACTACGGTAGCACCAAGGTTATCGTCTCTGCTCTCACCAACGCCCTTAATTGGCTCTGTATGCACTCATTAGCATACATCAGACGTTTATGAAGTCACTCGTTAGTAGTTCAGTGCCAAATTCAGTTCCCTCATGAATGACTATGTGAGAGCTGCTATATAGTTTGCCAATTTGTCCAGCTGGAAGGAAACATGACAGATTTTCAGGAAACGTCATGGGCTCAATTTAGTGTTTGGCAGATAGACGTCTTGTTTGTTTGCCATCCTGTTTGTGTGAACAACACGTCCTCCTACTACACTGAGACTTAGTCAAGATGAAATGTGATCTCTTCAAACTTACATCAAAATCTTTTTTTTTTTTGAACATGGCAGACCCTGTTACACTTTTTCCATGTCAAAGGAGAAGGTCTGTCCCTGGAAGACATGAAGAGTGGAGACTACAAGGTAAAAAATGAAGCGCACTTGCCTTTTTATGTTCCATTTAGTCCTCCTACCCACTGGGCCTTTTCATATGTCTCCCTTCTGACAACCCGCCTACTGCTTCAGGGTCTGGAGGAGGAGCTCAAGCTCAATAAATGTTCACTCCTTTGAGCTGATTGAACAGTACTATCTGGAGAAGATTTCCCATCAGGTGAGTTTCGTTGGACTTGCTGAGCCAATATTTGAGTTCTAAAGTGGATAGAAGGATATTGATTGAGCTGCACATAAAGCCATCCTTTGTTGTTTTATCTCTGAAAATGTGCCTTTGTCTGAATAATTGAATAAAACAATTCAACACGTATTTCTAAAGCAAGTTTAACAACAACACGCACCAAAGTGCTGCATGGATAAGATGAGATCAAATCCGAGATAAAGTCATTTTGAATGAATAAAAGAGGTAGCAAAAATAAATACATTTAAAAAGCCTGACGGAGAAAAGCGATAAGCAAAGGAAATAACAAGGAAAAACACATTTGCAGAATGCAGCCTTTACTACATAAATAATTTTAAAGACAAAATGCTGTTGTTATTTCAGAAAACACTCAAACATACCCGTTACGGCCGGATCAGTGTGAAGTGCTACTACGATGCCTCAGAGCAGAGACTGACCGTGGAGATCCTGCATGCAGCAGATATCATACCTCTGGATGCCAACGGTAAAAATGTGCAGTGAGAAGAACTACACGGAGCTCCTTCGTGATGAATGAATTGCAAAACACCAGCTCAGAATCCTAGTTTTTAGCCCCAGACTGCTGTCTTGTCACCAAAAATGCATAAAACCTATAACCAGATGTTCAGGGAACTTGGAGGATAAGTGCTCCCCCAAAAGCAAACACTCACCAGCCACTTTATTAGGTACACCTGGCTAGTATCAGGTTAAATCCTGTTTTGCCTTCAGAATTGCCTTAATTCTTTGTGGCATAGGTTTAACAAGGTGTTGGAAACAGTCCTCAGAGATGTTGGTCCATATTAACATGATGGCATCATGCAGTTGCCCATTCAACCAGTCTGCCTGTTCTCCTCTGACCTCAACAAGGCATTTCATTCATGCAACCAGTGGTGAGCACAGCTAACCAAAAAATTTGCTTCGATAACCGCTGATCAGCTAACTGAAAGTTATCTTTTATAACGCTAACCAATAAACCATCAAAAAATACAGCTGCTAACTGAAAAATTTCAGTATTGTCTCTGGTACACTCTCAGCTACTAACAAGCTGATTTTGAGATTAAACAATACTTCTGATAGAATCAAAGGTGATTACAAACCCAAACACAGCCAGTGAGTCAGCGCTTCTATCTTTATGTGCTCTGCTCACTACTGTAATGAAGCATCATTTACCTTGACAGCATACAGTGATCCAGCCGTGAGGCAGATGTCTTAAAAAGTAAAGCAGATTTGACTTATGGTTTTGATTTCTAAATCAAATTATTCTGAATAGAATAACTCCATTAATGTCAACTCTTAAAATGTACAAAGTGAAAATATAACACATATCTGTTAATTTTAAAATAATGCACTAATTCTGAAGATTTGAACATGAACGCACATATGCCCAAAGGGATTATGGGTAAACTGAGCCTCCACTCATACTGATTGGTTGACTAATTCATTCTATGTAAAAACCAACAAAGTGAATGTGACGTGTGTGTTGGTGTTTACAAATAAATGTGCTTTTGTAAAATATGTCATTGTTTCATTTATTAAAAGAAAGGCATTTGCAAAACTGAAAAGTCTGTTAAGTTGTGATTTGACAACTGTGTGATATAACCGGACGCCAGTAGATGGCACTGTTCTATACATATTGACCCCGGTTATAACACATGGTTGTCGACCTGAATCACAATTTAACAGACTTTTCGGTTTTGCAAATGCATATTTTTTACAAATGAAAAAAATGACAAAGCACATTTATTTGTAAACACCAACACACATTACATTCACTTGTGTTGGTTGTGCATTATTTTAAAATGAACAGATATGTGTTATATTTCCACATTGTCCTTTTTAGGAGTTGACATTAATATCATTATTCTATCCAGATTAATTTGATTTATAAATCAAAACCATAAGTCAAATCTGCTTTACTTTTCAAGACATCTGCCTCATGGCTGCACCACTGTATGCTGTGTCAAGGGTTATGACTTTTGGTTTTTTGTGGCAGTCTGGCGGCTAGGCCCCTTCTGCTGGGCTAGAGTTGAGCTCAGCTACTCTCAGCTACCTCACTGCTGCAAAATATGTAGCAGACAGGAGCCAACAGGTTTATAAATGTTTTTCACCATTCCTAACTATGTAAAAAAATGTTAGCAGTCTAAAAGTTATTGTAACTAAATTTAGCAGAAGCTAATTGGTTCGCTGATGGTTTTTGAAGGTAGCTGAAAAGCGAATCCACTAATAAAAAGTTAGCTTCACTAATTAGAGGTTAGCAGATTAGTGGAACTGTGCCCACCACTGCATACAGCTATATCATTTCTTTTTCAGACCATTCTCTATAAACCCTCGAGATGGTTGTCCATGAAAATCTCGGTAGATCAGCAGTTCCTGAAATATTCAGACCAACCCGCCTGGCACCAACAACCGTGCCACTTCAGAGTCATGTAAATCCCCTTTCTTCCCCATTCTGATGCTTTATTTGAGTGTCACCAAGTCTAGATGCCTAAATGCATTGAGTTGCTGCCATGTGATTGACTGATTAGCTATTTGTGTTAACAAGCAACTGAACAAGTGTACCTAATAAAGTGGCCGGTGAATGTATATTGCACTTTCATGCTAATGTTGGTCCAGGGATTTTTTTAATTTTGAAAACATTGCAAAATAATACTGACAGTCTGCTCTGTGTACATGTGATCCCGCCAGATTGCAGAAGCTATGCAGGATAGGATCTGATTAGTACTTGACAAACTTTCGGCCGATATCAAATCTATCATTTTTCTCTAAAATTCTGGAAAAAGTGGTGTCACGGCAGCTCGTAGACTATCTTACTGAGAATAATCTCTTTGAGCCACTGCAGTCTGCTTTTAGAAAATATCATTCCACAGAGAAGGCTCTCACTAAAGTGGTGAATGATATCCGCTTACAATGGATTCGGACACTACTACAGTTCTGTTGCTGTTAGATCTCAGTGCTGCATTTGATACAGTGGATCATCATATTCTACTTGATAGGCTGGAAAATCATTTTGGGATTACTGGGAGTGCCCTTGCATGGCTGACGTCATACTTGACCAGTCTTTCTCACTGTGTTTTGTACAGTAACACTACCTCTAACCTTAGTGACATGAAATTTGGGTTCCACAGGGGTCTGTCTTAGGGCCCCTGCTTTTCTCCCTTTATATAGCACCCCTTGGGCACATATTGCGGCGTTTTGGGATTACCTTTCACTGCTATGCAGATGATACTCAGTTATACATGCCGATAACTGCTGGTAATCTCGTTCACATAAAATCCTTAGAAGATTGCCTTGCAGCAGTGAGAAGTTGGATGTCTAGCAGCTTCCTACTTTTAAACTCTGATAAGACTGAAATGATGGTTCTTGGTCCAGTGAGACATCGGCATCAATTTAACCAGTTAACGCTCAGCCTCGGCTCGTGTGTCATACATCACACTGACAAAGTGAGGAACCTTGGGGTAATTTTTGATCTTTCGTTGTCCTTTGGCCTCCACATTAGAAATATTACTAGGACTGCTTTCTTCCACCTGCGAAATATAGCGAAGATTCATCCCATCCTGTCTATGGCTGATGCTGAGACCCTGATTCATGCATTTATCTCTTCTAGATTGGACTACTGCAATGTTCTATTTTCTGGTTTACCGCAGTCTAGCATTAGGGGTCTCCAGTTGGTTCAAAATGCTGCAGCCAGACTTTTGACACGAAGCAGAAAGTACAACCACATTACACCCATTTTGGCATCTCTTCACTGGCTTCCTGTCCCAGTGAGATCAGATTTTAAGGTTCTGCTACTAACCTATAAAATTATTAATGGACTGGCACCTCCCTACCTAGCTGACCTAATTAAACCTTACGTACCGGCCCGGGCTTTACGTTCTCAGGGTGCGGGACTACTTTGTGTCCCTAAGGTGAATAAGAAGTCTGCGGGTCACAGAGCTTTCTCTTATTGTGCCCCTGTTCTGTGGAATGATCTCCCTGCGTCAATAAAACAGTCAGATTCTGTGGAGACTTTCATGTCCAGACTTAAGACACACTTATTTTCCCTTTCATATGGCTAGCATACTGGTACAGTTTTGTTTTATGCTTTTTACTCTTTTAATTCATTTATTGGTAATTGGAGCGGGCCGCGGCCTCAACTTTACCTAAATTCTGGGTCTTTTAGTGAAGTTTAGGGCTAGTGGCCGGCGATCACCTTAGTATTTCTCTATTTTTCTTGTTGTTTAATGCTGGCAAATTATACAGTATTTTTTGTTTTTCTGATGCCTCATTCTGTTTTTTTCTCTCTATTTATGGTGCAGCTCCATCCAGAGATGGGAGTTGTATTCATGTTGGCGATCCTCCTGTCCTGTGCGCCAATAGCATTTCTTATATATTTGTCCATGAATTGTTCTGTGAATTGTTCTGTAATTTATGTTTGTAGCATGGCCCAAGCAGAGGGTCACCCCTTTGAGTCTGGTCTGCTTGAGGTTTCTTCCTCAGAGGGAGTTTTACCTTACCACTGTTGCTCTGGGGGTTGGTAAGGTTAGACCTTACCTGTGTGAAGCGCTTTGAGGCAACTCTGTTGTGATTTGGCGCTATATAAATGAATTTAAATTGAAAATTGAAATTTACTTGGCTGGGAGACTGTTTAAAAAGGCCAGGGGCTGTGTGTGTGTGTGTGTGTGTGTGTGTGTGTGTGTGTGTGTGTGTGTTGTGTGTGTGTGTGTGTGTGTGTGTGTGTGTGTGTGTGTGTGTGTGTGTGTGTGTGTGTGTGTGTGTGTGTGTGTTTCTCCATGTAGACCTGGAGTTGCTTCAGGAACCACATCCAGTGTAAAACTTGTGCCAATTCTGGATGTGGATCTGCACTGGAACCTCTGTACACAAATGGGGCAGCTGAAACCTGAAGCAACTACAACATTGCAAAACAGTCCATTTTCTTGAAATTATATATATTTTTTTTAAAAAACATACACATGTAGAATTTTTATATAAAAACAACAACAACAACAACAAAAAAACAGTTTTGTGCAGAGCTAAATAATGGGGATATCCCATTGAAATTGGTTAAGGGGTAGAAGAAAGCTAATATCAAAGACAAAACATAAGCCACAAAAGTCCATATGTGCAAATAGCTTGTGTGGGACTTTTGCAACTTATGTATGTCAGAAAAACGTTAAAAGAGCTGTTTTAGGTCTAATTTCTTTTTGAGCAGGGCCGTCCCAACATATTTAAATGTAAAAGGTGGATTAACAACAATTTTACAGTTATCTCTTCAAAAGCAAGTAGCTTTGAACACTTTATATATTTAGAGGTCTAAGAGTTGGAGCTATTATGTCCTGTTAGGTGCTGATAGGTGTTTGCCCCTGCAGTACCCCCATATTGTTTTCGGTTTTAAAAACACAAAAACAGTGGCAGTTGGCTGAACGTTTTTGGGAGTACTGCTTTTTACTTGAACATTTATGAAGGAGTCTCCCTTTGAAGATGAGCTTTCCTTTTGTTTCTCTTATTTTGTGCTCCCACCCAGGGCTGAGCGATCCGTTTGTCATCGTGGAGCTCTGTCCTCACCACCTGTTCCCCATGGCAAAGAGTCAGCGCACACAAGTCAAACTGAAGACACTGCACCCCGTATTTGATGAACTCTTTTACTTGTGAGTAATATTGTCCTGGTTTTGTTGTTCTTTACATGACCCTGTTAGAAATTTGAATGTATAATTTCTGTCACATAAATATCATGATCCTACGTTTGTTTGTTTGTTTCTTTGTTTTGGTCTATTTGAGTATATTAAATTAGTAGTAGAGTATATTAAATTAGTAGTAGCAAGAAGGTAATTTTTCCTGTTTTAAAAAACAACTTTGTCTTTTAAAACTATGAATTTCATTTTTTTTTTTCATTTAGTACTATTCTTCTGTATTGTTAGTTTACATTTTCCTATTTAAAGTAACAACAGTCACCGTTATAGCAACTATTACCACAACAACCATGACAACCATCACCATAACAACAAACCACAACATCCACCATCATAGTCATCATTATAACAAGTACCACCAAAACATCCATAACTATAACTACCATCATAAACAGCAGAAATAACCACAACTACCACCATACAAAACACCTTCATAACAACAACTATCCCAAGAACTATAACAACTACCACTATACCAACCACAGCAACCACCAATATAACAGCCACAACAACCACCACCAAAACATCCATAACTATAACTACCATCATAAACAGCAGAAATAACCACAACTACCACCATACAAAACACCTTCATAACAACAACTATCCCAAGAACTATAACAACTACCACTATACCAACCACAGCAACCACCAATATAACAACCACAATAACCACCACCAAAACAACCATAACAACCATAATAAATAGCAGAAACAATCACAACAACCACCACCATACAGAAACACCTTCATAACAACAACTATCCCAAGAACCATAACAACTACCACCATACCAACATAGCATCCAGCAATATAACAACCACAACAGCCACCACCATAATAACCACCATAACAATAATCATAGCAACCACCATAATAAAAAACTACCTTCATAACAACAACCATTGTAAGAACTATAACACCTACCACCATACCAACCACAGCAAACACCAACATAACAACCACAACAACTACTACCATAAGCACAACACCCATAATAACAAATACCACAACAGCCACCACCCTAGTAACCACCACAACAACAGCAACAACCATAATAATATTACTAATCATAGCAACACTACCATAACAACAGCAACCACCACAACCATAACAACAACCACCACAAAAACATCCACAACAGCTACTACCATAACAACCACTACAACTATAACAGCCACTTTAACAACCACCACCACCACAATAACAAACACAACAACCACCATCATAACAACCGCCATAACATTCACAACAAACACCATAACAACCACCACCATTATATCCACAACAACTATGACCATAACAACCACTACAACCATAGCAACCACCACCACCATAGAAACCACCATAACAACAACCACCATAATATTCACAACAAACACCACAACAACCACAACAGCTACTACCATAACAACCACTACAACTATAACAGCCTCTTTAACAACCACCACCACAATAACAAATACAACAACCACCATCTTAACAACCACCATAACATTCACAACAAACACCACAACAACCACCACCATTATATCCACAACAACTATGACCATAACAATCACTACAACCATAGCAACCACCACCATAACAACCACCATGATAACAACTTTCATAACAACCACCATGATCACAATAACCATCATAAGACCCACTACCATAACAACCAAAAATCATAACAACCATCGTAAGAATCACGACAGCCATGCCAACCATAACAATCACCATGTCAACCACAACAGCCACCATATAAACTCACAACAACAGCCACCATGACAACGATAATAACAACAACCATGACAATCACCATAACAAAAACCATCATGAAAACCATAAGAACAATGATATCAACCATAACAACAAGTACGCTAACAGCCATCACAACCACCACTGTAACAGCAACTACAATAATAATCACCACCATGATACATAACCACCATCATACAGCAATAATCATGGAAATGCTGACATATCTTGTGATTAATTCATTTTGACACTGTGTCTTGCAGCCATGTCAGTCCTGAGCAGTACAGACACAGGTTTGCCTGTTTGGCATTCACTGTCATGGACTATGACTGGCTTTCCACCAATGATTTTGCCGGCGAAGCTGTGGCCCCGCTTAGCGACTTCTGCTGGCCAGGGAGACCAAACGCCTCAGCGACCGGCAAGAGTGTCCAGCCTGTCATCCTCCATCTGTCTCGCAGTAAACCCAGTGGTATATATAACTCCAGGCCATGTCAAGGCTTTCTCCTCCCCTCCCCTGCAAACATAGTGTAATATTGGCTTCTTGAGAGACCAGAGGGTTTAGGTCTGGGTTTCCAATTTTGTGTCCAATGCAACATGAAAAGCCATTCAATCTGGAGATATTTGTGTCAGCTGTAGGAACTAATTTCATCTGTTTGCTGTCCCCTCCAGAGAAACCAATCATGAGAATGCTGGATGCGCGCATTGGAGACAGAGAGGCTCAGGAGTTTGTCCGCAGGCTGAAAGAGATTGAGAAATCCATGGAAGAAGAATGAAGGCTGTCAGTGCTGCTGACTGTCATGGTGTTTTCTGACCACATCTCGCGACGTGCTTTTGTACTGGTACGATGTTTACAATGTTTGGTTTTTTTGTGTTATTGTTTGTTCAGTAATTAAACCAAAATGAAAAGAAAAGTGAAGCAGCATAAACTCGCCGTTTTCTAACTGGGAGATTAATGTCCTGTCACTGTGCAAGACTTTGCTGTCTCAGTTCAGATATACAGTGCATCCGGAAAGCATTCACTGCGCTGCACTTTTTCCACATTTTTGTATGTCACAGCCTTGTTCCAAAATGGATGAAATTTACTTTTTCCACATATTTCTACACACAATATCCCATAATGACAATGTGAAAAAAGTTGTTGTTTTTTTTTTTCCAAATTTATTAAAAATAAAAAAACTAAGAAATCACATGTACATAAGTGTTCACAACTTTTGCCATTAAGCTCAAAATTGAGCTCAGGGACATCCTGTTTCCACTGATCATCCTTGAGATATTTCTACACCTTAACTGGAATCCACCTGGGGTAAATTCAGTTGATTGAACATGATTTGGAAAGACAAACACCTGCCTACATATAAGATCCCACAGTTGACATGTCAGAGCACAAACCAAGCATGAAGTCAAAGGAATTGTAGGGGAGGTGATGTCTAGTGTTTAAAGCATTGGGCTTGAGACCAGAGGATTCTCTGTTCAAATCCCAGCCTGACCAAAAATCACTAAGGGCCCTTGGGCAAGGTCCTTAATCCCCTAGTTGCTCACGGTGTGTAGCTGCTGCCTTGCAGCAGCCTGACGTCTGGGTGAATGTGAGGCATTGATGTGTAAAGCACTTTGAGCGACTGATGCAGATGGAAAACCGCTATGCAGTCCATTTATCAGTCCATTTAATTGTCTGTAGACCTCCAAGACAGGATTGTGTCAAGCCACAAATTTGGTTGAAGGGTACAGTGAGCACAGTGGCCTCCATCATCCATATATGGAAGAAGTTCAGATCCACCAGGACTCTTCCTAGAGCTGGCCACCTGTCTAAACTGAATGATTGGGGGAGAAGGACCTTAGTCAGAAAGGTGACCAAGAACCCGATAGTCACTCTGTCAGAGCTCCAGCATTCCTCTGTGGAGAGAGGAGAACCTTCCAGTAGGACAACCATCTCTGCATAAATCCACCAGTCGGGCCTATATGGTAGAGTGGCTAGATGGAAGCCACTCGTTAGTAAAAGGCACATGGCAGCCTGCCTGGAGTTTGCCAAAAGACACCTGAAGGACTCTCAGACCATGAGAAACAAAATTCTCTGATCTGATAAGACAAAGATTGAACTCTTTGGTGTGAATGCCAGGCATCATGTTTGGAGGAAACCAGGCACCATCCCTACAGTGAAGAAAGGTGGTGGCAGCATTATGCTGTCGGAATATTTTTTAGTGACAGGAACTGGGAGACTAGTCAGGATTGGGGGGGAAATTAATGCAGCAATGTACAGAGACATCCTGGATGAAAACCTGCACCAGAACGCTTTGTCTTTCAGGAGGACAATGGCCTTAAACACACAGCCAAGATATCAAAGGAGTGGCTTCAGGACAACTCTGTGAATGTCCTTGAGTGGCCCAGCCAGAGCCCAGACCTGAATCTGATTGAACATCTCTGAAGAGATCTGAAAATGTCTGTGCACCGACGCTCCCCATCCAACCTGATGGAGCTTGAGAGGTGCTGCAAAGAGGAATGGAACAACTGCCCAAAGACAGGTGCACCAAGCTTGTGGCATCATATTCAAGCAGACGTGAGGCTGTAATTGCTGCCAAAGGTGCATCAACAAAGTATTGAGCAAAGGGTGTGAATACTTATGTACACGTGACTTCTTAGTTTATTTTATTTTGAATAAATTTACAAACATTTTAAAATATATTTTTTTCTTCTCGTCATTATGGGATGTTGTGTGTAGTATATTGAGGGAAGAATATGAATTTATTCCATTTTCGAATAAGGGTGTAACATAACAAAATGTGGAAAAAGTGAAGTGCTGTGAATACTTTCCAGATGCACTGTATTTTAGAATCTTAATAGTTGACCCTAAATGTTACTACTCTATATTTTTTGCAATGAAGTTATTGTTATCTTTGTTGTATGATCTTTGATAGATTTAATATTTGTAAACTATTTTGTGCAAGTAGCTTACATATCTGATAGTATTCAGTCCAAATCTAAATCGTTACCTCAGATATGCTAATTTCTCACAGGCAAGTTAAAGATAACTGGAGATATTTCACATTCCATGTGGCCAGTATGGAGATTTTACAAAATGCTTGTGTGGAATGTGAAGGCTTAAGCCTACATTTATTTTTGTGATCATTCGGTAGGGTTCCAACAAGGCGCTAGGAAAAAACAAACACTGACTTCATGAAAGTCCCACAGTGATGAGGATATGCACTTTATGAGACTGCGAGTGAGCATCAGCCGTAAATGTCACAGCTCTGGCTCAATGGACTTTTCAGGTTGCTCTTTACAAAGCTCATGACGGATGATTGAAGAGGGAAAAGACAGACATACCTTAGGGATGGCTGACAGTCATATGTCAATTGAGAATCATTTTTCATATTTGCACAAACTTATGCAACATTTTTTGCCGGCAGCATCCCTGGCATCTCTCTGTGCAAAAATCTTTCATGCTGGCTAGTTTAATTGGAAACTCAGGATTTCGTTTTGGCATTGTCATTACTTGGTATACTTTATACAGCAGCGTCCTCTGTGTTAAATCGACTCACAAGTGTTAAAATTAACACTATTCCTGAGTGAATTCCTGTAATTTTCACCAGTTCACTTGTGGCTTCCACAGCCAGCACCCATGTCTTTTAAAATGGCAAGTTGTGAGAGCATAGTGCAGGTGGAATGTAATCGTGTGACAGATTAAACCACAGACCAGCGAAAACCTGGTCTAAAGTCAACTGCAGAGTATTTCTGCTATGAACAAAAAGTCATATTTACATTATCTCCTGTAGGCAGTGACATGACATCTGTACGCTGAGCAAGGATGTGCTTTATGAAGTGCATTCGGAAAGTATTCATGACGCTTCACATCAATATGGATGAAATTCATATTTTTCCTTAAAATTCTACACACAATACCCCATAATGACCATGTGAAAACCCCGCTTTGAGTTTCCCAAAAGGCATCTGAAGTACTTCTTCCAAAGTAGCCCAAGAAACAAAATTCTCTGGTCTGATGAGACAAAAATTGAGCTCTTTGGTGTGAATGCCAGGCGTCATGTTTGGAGGAAACCAGGCACCATCGCTACAGTGAATCACGGTGGTGGCAGCATCATGCTGTGGGGATGTTTTTCAGTGGCAGGAAGTGGGAGATTAGTTGAGGTTGAGGGAAAGACGAATGCAGCAATGTACAGAGACATTCTGGATGAAAATCTGCTCCAGAGTGCTCTTGACCTCAGACTATGGTGATTGTTCATCTTTTAGCACGACAATGTCCTTATGCACACAGCCAAGATATCAAAGGAGTGACTTCAGGACAACTCTGTGAATGTCCTTGAGTGGCCCAGCCGGAGTCCAGCCCAGAATTCGGTTGAACGTCTCTGGAGAGATCTGAAAAAGGCTGTGCACTGACACTCCCCATCCAACCTGTTGCAGCTTGAGAGGTGCTGCAAAGAGGAATGGACAAAACTGCCCAAAGATAGGTGCACCAAGCTTATGGTATCATATTAAAGAAGACTTGTGGCTGTAATTACTGCCAAAGTTGCATCAACAAAGTATTGAGCAAAGGGTGTGAATACTTATGTACGTGTGATTTCTTACTTTTTTATTTTTAATTAATCTGAAAAAATTTTAAAAAACTTTTTTCATATCGTTATGGGGAGTTGTGAGTAGAACTATGGGGGGGGGGAAGTTATTTACTTAATTTTAGAATAAGGCTGTTGTATAATAAAATGTGGAAAAAGTGAAGCACTGTGAATACTTTCCAGGTGCACTGTACAAAATGAGCCATGAGAATTTGGCTGCAGGCTTCACCTCAGGTATCTTTGGTGGCCATGATAAGCTGTGTGCTCTGACAGGTTACAGTGAGGGTGCTTTTACACCTGCTTTGTTTTGTGGAGGCCATCAGACTTTTCATATTGATCCAAAACAAAATATCAGGTGTGAAAGCTACCTTGGCCCTTGGTCTGTACTAAAGGACCAAAACTTGGTTCTGACCAAAAGACATGGTCTTCATCCAGATCAAACTTAACCATTATCCATTTTATTTGCAGCGTGAATGCATGTTTTGGGCAGTTCAGACTTTTGACCAAATTACAGAAAGGAGCCAGGTTATTGTCACACATTTAACAGTAGAAGAAAAAAGGAAACAACAGTAATTGAAGTAATTTGCCTCATTAAAACTGGTGACTCTTTGCAATGCTGTCAGCCATTTCTCCTCATTAAAGATAAAACATATGTTTTGCGCTTGATGCTGCAAGTGGTGACAGTTGGAAACTTTTATCTTTTGATGTGTGTGTGTGTGTGTGTGTGTGTGTGTGTGTGTGTGTGTGTGTGTGTGTGTGTGTGTGTGTGTGTGTGTGTGTGTGTGTTCAAATGTCAAATGGAAATATACACCAAAGTGACAAAACGCCAATGTCTCACATACACATGCACACACGCACATGCACACATGCACATCTACAAGCCAGTCATTGTCAATATGGGTAGATGTAGCCCACATAGATGATGATAGCACTAAATCACAATATAAGTCGCCTCAAGGTGCTTCACAAAGGTAAGGTCCAACCTTACCCATCTTCCTGAGCAAACACATTGGCAACGTCCATAAAGGAAAAACTCCCTCAGGCATTTTTTGATTTTAGGAAGAAACTTCCAGCAGACCAGACTCAGAGGGGTGACCATCTGCTTTGGCCATACTAACAATAACAATGTTACAAACAAGACAGAGTACAACAAAGAATTGCCAAATGTGCAAGACAGAGAAGATGCAGCTAGGATCCAGGTGTCGCATATTTATATTAATTAAGTGTCCAAACAGTCAATTAGTAAAAAACACGGAGCCATGAAGTGGAGCACAATTTTGGTAGTCCATCAGTTGGCAATTCTGAATCTTAGGAAATCCCTAATGGGCCACTCTGCTAGCATCCACCATATCCTCTTGGGCTTTGCCAGTCTCTATTGAAGGCAGTCGTTGGTGGTCATGTGCAGACTCTAGATTAACTAATCCCTTGGTCAGAGAACAAAGCAGAAATCAATCATCCGCAATGAACAGTGGACAGCAACATTATTGCTTCCTCGAGGCTGTAGCATAGTGCACCTGGTGCAGTACAGGTGCCACTCTGATTCATGATATCATGTTTGAAGTACAAGATGCCAAATAAAGACAGTGGTAAATCCAACCTTTTTACGCACAGCACCTGGGTTTTTGCTGGTATTTTTTGCACACACACCAAATGGATATGCGCCATGTGTTGTTTTAGTGTCCGTTAAAATAAGGCCTTCAGAATGTTGTATGTCTCTGAAACATTAACACTCAAGTCTTTGCTGTGTATGTCAGAAAGACAAACACTTGTTTTTGCTGTCAAAGTGGAATCTTTTGAAAAACATCTACTATCACAGATGGTTTCTTCACTTTCGAGAGGGTTTCTTCACTTTCTTGATTGCAACCTGTTATATAATGTTGCAGGGACGCTTAATTAAATGGTGCCACCTCATAATTGAATGGAATCCAAAATCACCCAGGCATACCCAAATATTCAGGGGGCAGCGGGATGCCTAATGTCCAGATGGTACAGTTCCAAGAAAAAGTACCAGGAGAAACCCAACTAATTGCAGCTAACGAGCTCATGCAGTGTTCAGTTCTGTGAACAGCCATCAAACATGTCAACCCCCTGCCTCACCACCACCCCACTGCCAGTTTTAAATCAGTTATGGCAGTGCAGACTTCCTACAGGCATTAAAATTTCAAATTTTCCTCGTATTCTCTTGAGGTAAAGAGCAAAGAAAAGTGTAACGAGCCTGTGCATTAGTGAGATTCTTCATAATGGCTGAGGGCTTGTCGCAGGTCCTGTTGGCCTGACAAGTGCAAGTCAACACCACCTCTCATCTGGAATCATAATACGAGGTCTGTTAGAAAAGTATCAGACCTTTTTATTTTTTGCAAAAACCATATGGATTTGATTTGAATCACGTGTGATTGCATGTGTGATTTTTTTCACGCCTGTTGGTTGCGTCATTCGCCTGTGAGCAGGCTTTGTGTGAGCAGTGGTCCACCCCTTTCATCGGATTTTTATTGCAAATAAAATGTCTGAGCGATTTGGAGCTTTGCTGCATCAATTTTTTTCCAGAAACTGTGAGAGACCTCCAGGTGGACACCATTCGGAAAATTCTGTTGGCTTTCAGCGACAATTTTATGGGGATTACACAGATTAAGGAGTGCTCCAGCCGGTTTAAAGACTTCCCACAGCTGCTGAGAGCGCGGCGCACTCCGAGCGCCGATCGACAGGCTGAATCAACCAGATCATTTCCAACATGAAGGCTTTGTTGATCCGGGACATCGTCTGACTGCCACAAAAAAGGCAGAAGACATGGACATCAGCACTTTTTCGGCACATTCCACTGTTACAGGAGTTTTTTCATGGAAAGAGAAGCGGAGGGATGCGCCACCGTGCCGCTTATGGCGCGGACAAAACCACCTCCGTGTTGGTCTCACAGGATGGCTTTCAGATGGATTTCAGACGGCTGTCGGTGGCTTTTCAGTCGTGTGACTATCCGAGAAATTGTGCATGAGCTGGACATGCCACAACAGGTCCTGTGAGGCTTCATCACGGCGTTGCTTTGCGCCATGCGGAAATGCCCCGATGCGCGGAATTCCGTCTGTCTCAATGTGCCAAAAAAGTGCTGATGTCCACGTCTTCCGCAATTTCTGTGCTAGTCAGACAATGTCCCGGATCAGCACAGCGTCCAGTTTAGAAATGAACGGCACATTCCACTGTTACAGGAGTTTTTGTCATGGAAAGAGGAGCGGAGGAATTCCGCGCGTCGCGGCGGAGCCGCATGGCGCAAATAACGCCGTGATGAAGCCTCACAGGACATGTTGGGGCATGTCCAGCTCATGCGCAATTTCTCGGATAGTCACACAACTGAAAAGCCACCGACAGCCGTCTGAAATCCATCTGAAAGCCATCCTGTGAGACCAACACGGAGGTGGTTTTGTCCGCGCCATGAGCGGCACGGTGGCGCATCCATCCGCTTCTCTTTCCATGAAAAAAACTCCTGTAACAGTGGAATGTGCCGAAAAAGTGCTGATGTCCATGTCTTCTGCCTTTGTTGTGGCAGTCAGACGATGTCCCGGATCAACAAAGCCTTCATGTTGGAAATGATCTGGTTGATTCAGCCTGTCGATCGGCGCTCGGAGTGCGCCGCGCTCTCAGCAGCTGTGGGCGGTCTTTAAACTGTCTGGATCACTCCTTAATCTGTGTAATCCCCATAAAATCGTCGCTGAAAGCCAACATAATTTTCCGAATGGTGTCCACCTGGAGGTCTCTCAGTTTCTGGAAAAAATTGATGCAGCAAAGCTCCAATTCGTTCAGACATTTATTTGCAATAAAAATCCGACGAGAGGGGTGGACCAGTGCTCACACAAACCCTGCTCACAGGCGAATGACGCAACCGACAGGCGTGAAAAAACTCACGCATGCACACGAAGGTTCAAGCTTGGCTGATGCAATCACACGTGATTCAAATCCATATGGTTTTTGCAAAAAATAAAAAGGTCCGATACTTTTCTAACAGGCCTCGTACATTACAGTCAAAGTGGGAAAGTGGAATTTTCCAGTTGATAATCTGGGAATTTCTTCCTGACCTCAAATTGTTCTGCACCCATTGTCCTAGTTGGTAGAAAATGTCTACAAAGAAATACATTTTCTGAAATTATTTATTATGTAGTTCACATTACGTTAATCAAAAGAGGTAGTAGATAAGAATTATCACCAGAGACAGATTTATTTTTATTTTTCGCAACAGTGTACATGCTGTTATATTTTAGTTGTAGTTACACTAATAGATGACGTTATACTGTATTTTCAGATGTTCACCTCAGTGGTTGCTGTGTATTGAATAGCATAAGAGCAGCTAAATTGCTCAGGGTTTGGCCCAAATTTTGCTTTGGAAACTCCTCCCTGAATGTGTTCCGAGGACACAAAATCCTGCGCCTTAAGTGGTGTAGAACGTAGCATCACTCTATTAGAAATGTTACGCATTTTATTTCTGAAAAGCTATTATCATCGCAGCATTTCAGTTAAAAATGGGCAAAAAACTTAAAAACCAACCACTATTATCCCATAAAGAGCTTGATATAGTTAAGCATTTGAAATCTTATCAAATAATTCAACAATGCATAAATTATTTTAAAATCTTAACAGTGAAGTAGCACCGATTTTACTTTGATGGTAGCCATGAGCTCTAACAAACTGATATCTTGTAGCAAGTGTCAAAGTCACTGACCAGTTTCTGTACTCCTCTGTGGCCAAGTCAGTTTATATTATACAGCACCAAATCACAACATAACTCACCTCAAAGCTCTATATACAAGTAAGGTCTCGCCCTTACCCACCTCATGAGCAAGCACACTGGCAGTCGTGGTATGGAAGAACTCCCTCAGTGATTTTTGATTTTACAGGAAGAAACCTCAAGCAGACCAGACTCTGTGGGGTGACCTGTTGTGGCCATTGACATAATGACACTTGAACAATCAAACAATCTTAGATAAATCGCTATTTCACCTACAAACATGGAGAAATTCTCCATGTACTTGGCAGCATTTCCTTCAGAGAATTACAAAATGAGCTGTTCTCCAAAGCCTG
Source organism: Thalassophryne amazonica (assembly GCF_902500255.1). Taxonomy (NCBI): domain Eukaryota; kingdom Metazoa; phylum Chordata; class Actinopteri; order Batrachoidiformes; family Batrachoididae; genus Thalassophryne; species Thalassophryne amazonica. Next base: position 16,618,181 of record NC_047118.1, read on the forward strand.
TTACACACAAGATGTGTGGTGCCATTCTTATTCATTTGTCTTTTCAGTGTAACCTGATGACATCGTATTAGTGGTTAATCATAATCATAGTCATATCTTTAACGAATTCCTTAAAATAAAATTCTAAACATTCCCCACACTGAAAAAAAATGCTACTTTGGATCAACTTTAAAAAATTGATGATTTTTCGTTTCTCACAATGTATATTTAGGATTTTGTAAAGTGATTCCAGCAGATTTAAACTGGAAACCACAATTTTCCATTAGACCAATGTAAATAAGTACTTTGAATGAAGTGCGCTATGTTTCACTTTTTTCAGTGCATGTATTACAATGGGCCATTCTTGGCCTTGGCTAATGATGACCTTTTGTTTTTTCTCTAAATCTAATCACTTTGTCCTTGACTGACCCTCAGGCATTTTGCCAAATTTAGTCCAAATCAGATCAAAATGCTTTGAGTTACTTTATTCACATGAACACACACAATCAAAAATAGATCTAATGGCTAAATTAGATTTTTAAATGCAGAATTTCAACATTTGATATGCTGTCTATGTAGTATTTTCAACTAAATACGGCATTTAAATTATTTACAAACAATCACACACTGTTTTATATTTTACAGGATGTCTCAATGTTTTTAGAAATGGGATTGTCAGTCAGACTTAAAGGGGTACTCCGGAATTTTTTTTAAACCCGGCTCATTTTTTTTTATAGAGGAAATGTATTTCATCTTTTCATGAGAGATAAAAACTAAATTCATTGGTGCAATGTTAATTTAGAATGTAAATACCATCACAGGCTAATGGGCTATGTAATATTATTGGTTGGGGCAAACAAAAAACACTGAGAGAAAACCACTTGCTATTGGCCTGGAAAAATGTCTGGTAGCACAGAGTATTCTTACAGAAGTAAAAGTAAAAATGTTTACCTCATTAAATAAAAATAATAATAATACAACCAGTTACACAATTAGCTGCTTACCTCACCCTTGTAGCAGTCCAGTGGTGCTTCTGTCCGCTGAGGCACCATCATTGGCTACTGCACTGATACAAGGCTAAGGTAAGTAGCTAACTGTATAATCGGTCACCTTAAAAGTTTACACTTAGTGAAGAATATGTGCACATTTACCTCCATAGAAATCCTCTTTGTGCTAACGGACATGTTGAGTTCAGTGGTGACAGGAATCCGTTTACTGCAACAGTTTTTAGCTTGCCACATGCAGTTACATTATATAGCCGCTTAGCATGTGGTGGTGTTTGCGGGCAAAATCAGTATTACACCAATTAATTTTGGTTTTGTCCTGAGTAAACAGATGAACCTGGAAGTGTTTAACAATACAGCCTAGGTTGAGGTCTTCTTCAATTTTGTTTTTAAAAGTGACCTTCTAAAACACTTTAAATTTCAATCACTTGCTGGCTGTGAATTATTGGGTTTACAGGATTAATTTCTCTTACTTCATTTGTTTAAATGGTGTTACTGCTTTTTTGATAAAGTGGCCTTTGCAGTCACAGATGTGGTTTACGTACAGTATAATCTATCACTTTTAGGGAACATGCAAAAGCTATATGCACATTGTTCAAAAACACCCAGCAAAGATAGTCCACTGGTGCCATAGTTTTTGCTTTCTGTTTGCATGTTAAGAAGCATTTAAAAATAGTATGAGGCCTTAAGGACTGGTAATAGGAGTTGGCAATATACTGTGTAATACACAATACAGAGTTGACAGATAAATACCGTAGTATCATACATGTAGGCATGGGACAGCCTAATAAAACAAACACTTAAAAACACTGTAGCAAGTACCGAAAACTTAACAACACATTTTCACACCGACAGCATTTTGATAGTGATGTAACTTTACTGTAGCTGCTTGTGTAGTACTTTGTCGTTACCTCTGTGGAGTTGTGAGGATGAAGCACGCAAAATTAAAAACTATATCTATGCCTGAAAAGTGTGCTGCAATACAGGAATTGTTCAGGTGTTCAAGAAAGCTGATGTTAAGGAAAAAGGTTTAATTTCAATCCATTATTATTATTATTATTATTAGTATTATTATTATTATTATTATTATTATTATTATTAAAATATTTCACACATACTTTTTTTTTTTAAATCACATTCCATTTGCTTTTCTTCTTTGTTATTAACATGCAAAGCCCATATATAGAAGATACTTCTGTATGAGTTTAAAGGGTTGTTTGAATATGAAATACTGGAATATTTTAAGTAGTGCAGCCTTATATATTGCTCAAAAACAATTAAAGGAACACTTTGGAAAGACATGAGATCTCAACAGGGAACAAAAAATTATGTTGGATATCTTTCCTGAAAATTGTCAACCTACAGAAGGCTGACTTCAAGACACCCTGTCCAGCTTACTGCCTGTCTCCTGGAATCTTCTCCATGCTCTTGAGACTGTGCTTGGAGACACAGGAGACCTTCTGGCTGTGGAAAGTATTAATGTGCCATACCTGTGCAACCTCTGTAGGGTCCAGGTAACGCACCATGCTGCCAGTTGTGATGCTGACCTCAGCCAAATGCAAAACTAGTGACAAATCAATCAGAAAAGATAAGGAGAGAAAAAATGTCAGTGGCCTCCACCTGTAAAACCATTCCTGTTTTGGGTCGTCTCATTGTTGGCCCTCTAGTGCACCTGTTGTTAATTTCATTAACACCAAAGCAGCTGAAACTGATTAACAACCCCCCACCCCACTACTTAACTGACCAGATCAATATCCCAGAAGATGAACTGAGTTGATGCAATACTCTAATTAAAAAAGTGTTCCTTTAATTATTTTTTGAGTAGTGTGTATATTCTCTGCATTACTGTGAAACCTCGCTTGAATTTGTATTGTAAAAATGAAGCTTATAGTGAAGTATATCATGGCTGTATTTTGTATTTTCAACTGGTCTCTATCTCCGTCACAACAGTTTAATTTATTTTTAGGATTCCTAATGAAAAAAAAAACATCAACTTTCAATTGCACACATAATGTATACAAAATATTAACATGGTATTCATATATATATATATATATATATATATATATGTGTGTGTGTGTGTGTGAGAGAGAGAAAAGTTTGATATCTGAGGCAGAGAATATCAGACTGTGAATTACAAATATCACAACTGTGAAGTGCTGATGTGGGCAAGTTTTGTTTAACATATTAACACCGAAATATTGTTTGAGTGTTTGGTTTGACGTTTGTCGTTCATATTTAAAGGTCATGGCTGGTGTGTTCAAGAAGCAAAACACCTTCAATTTGTTATTGTAAAAGTGAATTATTTGTCCTTGAATTGTAAATGCCTGTGTTGCTGTTTACTGGATTATTATACCTTTGAGAGATGTTTATGAACTTGAATAAAAATTGTATTTACATTTGAACTTATGGTCTCTGTGTTTTCACCAACATGTGTTGAACAGTTAAAGCTACAATATGTAGGATTTAGTGCCTGCTATTTGGTGAGGCTGTAGTTAGCATTACACCATAGGGGATGCACTATTTGCATTTGACTGAATTATCCAAGGTTGGTGAAAATTGCCACTGCTACCAGAAGTGTGTTGATCTACTTTAAAAAAAAAATGTCAGCTGATGACGCAATGCATTCTGGGTCAAATTTTCCTTTATGTGGTATAGAGAATTTTGCTTCCCTTTAAGTTTTTGCTTAATTGGTAACAGGGATTTATGTTCCCTTGCCTTCTCTTGTCAAAAGCAATACATATTATCAGCCCACTTTTTTTGTGTGATACCATCATAAAATATATTTTTGTGACAAAGTCACCCGTCACTTACTTTAACTCTAACCATAACCCCAAATGCACCCCCCCCCCCCCACACCCACCACGTCACCCCAAATTTCATGATGCCATCACAAAATATATTGTGTTTTGTGACGCCATCACAAACTTGGCATGAGACTAGGTTAATATTATACTCCATTTAACAAAAGTGAGGGTTCTTACACTTGCTAGCCTGCACTAGCAGCCAGTTGGCAGTGTAAAGGGGATCAACCACTTATTCCGCTTCTGTTTTCGTTCAGTCTTCCAGCTGTGTTTCAAAGTGTGATCCACAGAGTAAGTATGTCCATTTTTGGTTCCTATATTAACATGGCGCCCTCCGTGAGGGGGCCTCCGCCCATGTAGATTTGAAAAGGTCATTCTAAGCTCATGAAAACACATCAGTTCACTATTGCAGGTAATTGTGCACTAATAGCCAGATGGTTATAAGTGCTATGTTCCATTTCTGCCATATAGAGTAAAACATCCATAAATCCTACACACTGTAGCTTTAAACGTAGCAGGGGCTGAAACTCCTGCACGTCATTTCAACACTTTAACATTCCTGCAGGTGTTTAGAGTTGCCAGAGGCTGTCGAAAGCCCATGTGTCTGTACACCATCTCCCCTAAAATGTCATTATCCTCCTAATTAATCTTCCCTGTTATTCCCCACAGAGTTGTCTTTCCTCTTCTCTCAGCCTTTAATATGTTGCTGCTCCTCCAGCACAGCTACCCGGAGATCAAACACATCCTGTAATGCCACTGCAACCTAATAGGAAAAACAAAACAAAACACAACATACAAACTGTGGGAAACAGGAGCGTTCATTATGTCCAGCGTGAGATCTGAACGCCTGAAACCTCACCAAGATCACAATCGCTTTGATGTCCATTTTTAATAAAGTGCGGCTGTGATGACACAAAGGCTCCATCATTCCTTAAGGACATGGGTGTCACAGAGGCCCTGCACTCTTCTTAATGCCAGATCATTTTAAATTGGATGTCTGGTGACAGCTTAAGTTTATTGGTTTGTATATCTGTCTCAGGTGTGGAGAGAATCTTGTCATTGAATCTAGACATCACGTCCTCTCATCAGCACCACGTGCACTGCTGACCCTGACAGCTTCTTTAACACCTGCAGCTCCAGGACTTACAGAGTAATAATGACTTCTGTCCTACAATGAAAACAGTGGCTCGCTGCACGTACAGTAATGTGCATGTATATGCATACATATATACATACTGAATGTGCAATCAGAGGCTTTCACATGCTGATGATAACCACTAGATGGCCTTGTAATTTTACATTTTCTTTTAGGAGCCTGAGCCATACTGTAAGCAACGCCAATGTACTTGTGTTTATTACAAACCAGTTATCAGGAGGCTCATGGTCAATACATACTTTAGTAGTATTTACTATATAATCTTGATCAGGATCTGAAGGCTTTGCATAATGCTGATAACAGGAAAAGCTAAAAAAAAAAAAAAAGCAATGTTTTATATATATATATATATATATATATATATATATATATATATATATATATATATATATATATATACACTCAACAAAAATATAAACGCAACAATTTTGGTTTTGCTCCCATTTTGTATGAGATGAACTCAAAGATCTAAAACTTTTTCCACATACACAATATCACCATGTCCCTCAAATATTGTTCACAAACCAGTCTAAATCTGTGATAGTGAGCACTTCTCCTTTGCTGAGATAATCCATCCCACCTCACAGGTGTGCCATATCAAGATGCTGATTAGACACCATGATTAGTGCACAGGTGTGCCTTAGACTGCCCACAATAAAAGGCCACTCTGAAAGGTGCAGTTTTATCACACAGCACAATGCCACAGATGTCGCAATATTTGAGGGAGCGTGCAATTGGCATGCTGACAGCAGGAATGTCAACCAGAGCTGTTGCTCGTGTATTGAATGTTCATTTCTCTACCATAAGCCGTCTCCAAAGGCGTTCCAGAGAATTTGGCAGTACATCCAACCAGCCTCACAACCGCAGACCACGTGTAACCACACCAGCCCAGGACCTCCACATCCAGCATGTTCACCTCCAAGATCGTCTGAGACCAGCCACTCGGACAGCTGCTGAAACAATTGGTTTGCATAACCAAAGAATTTCTGCACAAACTGTCAGAAACCGTCTCAGGGAAGCTCATCTGCATGCTCGTCGTCCTCATCGGGGTCTCGACCTGACTCCAGTTCGTCATCGTAACCGACTTGAGTGGGCAAATGCTCACATTTGCTGGCGTTTGACACGTTGGAGAGGTGTTCTCTTCACGGATGAATCCCGGTTCACACTGTTCAGGGCAGACGGCAGACAGCGTGTGTGGCGTCGTGTGGGTGAGCGGTTTTCTGATGTCAATGTTGTGGATCGAGTGGCCATGATGGTGGTGGGGTTATGGTATGGGCAGGCGTCTGTTATGGACGAAGAACACAGGTGCATTTTATTGATGGTATTTTGAATGCACAGAGATACCGTGACGAGATCCTGAGGCCCATTGTTGTGCCATACATCCAAGAACATCACCTCATGTTGCAGCAGGATAATGCACGGCCCCATGTTGCAAGGATCTGTACACAATTCTTGGAAGCTGAAAATGTCCCAGTTCTTGCATGGCCGGCATACTCACCGGACATGTCACCCATTGAGCATGTTTGGGATGCTCTGGACCGGCGTATACGACAGCGTGTACCAGTTCCTGCCAATATCCAGCAACTTCGCACAGCCATTGAAGAGGAGTGGACCAACATTCCACAGGCCACAATTGACAACCTGATCAACTCTATGCGAAGGAGATGTGTTGCACTGCATGAGGCAAATGGTGGTCACACCAGATACTGACTGGTATCCCCCCCAATAAAACAAAACTGCACCTTTCAGAGTGGCCTTTTATTGTGGGCAGTCTAAGGCACACCTGTGCACTAATCATGGTGTCTAATCAGCATCTTGATATGGCACACCTGTGAGGTGGGATGGATTATCTCAGCAAAGGAGAAGTGCTCACTATCACAGATTTAGACTGGTTTGTGAACAATATTTGAGGGAAATGGTGATATTGTGTATGTGGAAAAAGTTTTAGATCTTTGAGTTCATCTCATACAAGATGGGAGCAAAACCAAAAGTGCTGCGTTTATATTTTTGTTGAGTGTATATATATATATATATATATATATATACACAGTAGTGTTCAGAATAATAGTAGTGCTATGTGACTAAAAAGATTAATCCAGGTTTTGAGTATATTTCTTATTGTTACATGGGAAACAAGGTACCAGTAGATTCAGTAGATTCTTACAAATCCAACAAGACCAAGCACTCATGATATGCACAGTCTTAAGGCTATGAAATTGGGCTTGGGCTTTGGATTTGTGAGAATCTACTGAATCTACTGGTACCTTGTTTCCCATGTAACAATAAGAAATATAGTCAAAAGCTGGATTAATCTTTTTATTCACATAGCACTACTATTATTCTGAACACTACTGTAAGTCGGATTTTGTTTGTGTCACTTTACATTCTGTCACGCACATTTCCTCTGTTTTCTTATTGATTACACCTGTCACTTATTGATTGGTTTGGTATTTAAACTCACACCAGTCATATCTTGTTGCTGATTCATTCACTGTGGCTTCAGCGCTCTCTGTGTTCCTTCGTTTGTGAGTATATGCAGCATTCAGAATTTTCAGTTTTTGCCTGTGATTGTTCCTCTTCGCTCTTCTGTTACTCTGTGTTTATTTGTTGGATTCTGTTCTCTAAGTCCCCGTTTTTCGCACTGTATGGATTTTTGTCACCTGGGATTCACGTTATAAATAAGAAATAAATCACTCTGGTTTTCTCACATAATCCTCGTGCTGGATTGCATGAATTTTGGGGTTTAATCTGATAGTGAAGCCATTTGTAACAAAAATCAGGGTGATGTGATCATTATCTAATATGTATATGTTGCGGACATGAACGAGCGAAGCTCTTCAGCATCTCATCATGTCATTTAGGTTGTTCTGGGTTTTTTCAGTAAATGCTTCTGGGGAGCATTAGCATGGCTAAAATCCTTCAGCTACAGCCAACTGTAAGCATTTTTCAGATGCCTAGAAAGTCCTCACCATCTCATTTGGGTCCTTCAGACTTTATTTTCAGTAAACGCTTCTTGGGAGCATTGGCATAGCTAAAATCCTTCATGCAGTTTACACACTAAATAAGTGAAGTGCGCATCTCAGGCCGCGCCGTGCATTATGGGTAGGCTACCAACCCACAAGCTATGGCGGCAGAAAGCAGCAAGGAGTGCTGTGATTTGGATCATTTCAACCGCTGGAAAGTTGATGATTTAAAGCATTTATGTAAGCTCCGCGGATTGCCTGTTACAACCAGGACTACGTACGGCAGTGGACAGAAATGGAAAGAAGAGCTGGTTGTGCTTGCGTGTGCTGCATTGTTACAGAAACTACCGTTGGTGCCGACAAAGGAGGAAGAGAGAGCCGCTGTCAAAAATAATCAGTCCTTGTTGATAGTTGGAGACAAACAAATTTCTGACCCTTGAAGGCAACTGACAGATGGTTAGACAAAGTCCAGAGTCTGAAACTGTGGATATTGCGGAATATTTGCTAAGCAGGGATGAGAAATCGTTACTCCGCCGGCTTCGTAATGACTACAATGACGGTGAGTCTCACATATAACCTCTTTGGTGTCACATTTGTTTTGATAAGTTCACAGACATACAATGATATGTGCATGTATGCAGTTTGTTTATAGAACATGTCAATATTACAATATTACGCGCCACGTCATTCATGGCGCGACATTACAGTCATAATCCAATGCACAAAAATGGCGGCACAGTTTCAGTATATTGACAAAATAAATGTGTGCAAGAAACTTACAATTTTAGTCCGTCTTTTACGTCCGTCTGGATCTTTCTTTTCTGTGGCGAAATTGTGTAGAATAAACGGAGGTTTATGAGCACATTTCTTCTTCTTTCCGTCTTTGGGTGGACTCGGCGGAGCTTTGCAATCGTGTGTTTTCAGCCACCTTTCAAGCCTATAAATTCTGTTCGAGCATTTGAAAACAATGCGCCCCTGTCATTACTGTATACTAATGCTACTGTATACGAAATTCAATAGGAGCGGTGTGAGTTTGGGAGCTGGACGTTTTGCCCTCGTTTGACCCACGCAAGCGCAGATGCGATGCGCACTTCGTTTATAGTCACTGACTGACCTCATGTGATGTCAACGTGTGCACTGCCTCCCACTTTAGCGTTCCCAGATTCAATGTTGACTCAACATTTAGCATTTCCTGTTTCAGTGTCGACTGTGCACTGAATTCCCGTGGGAGCTCCTCTATTCATGCAAGATCTCCTCTTTCTGTATTTTAAATGTTCTTTTCTTTTTATTTTAAATTGAGACAAACAAAAAATTACACAAAAACCTTACAGAGGATAAACATAGCAGTGCAAAACATAATGAAAAACAGGTTAATAACCTCTCCTGTAGCTCCAGGAAGTGTTCAACATTTGACATTTCCTGTTTCACTGTGACCTCAAAATTTGGCACTTCCTGTTTAGGACTTACTGTACTACAAGCAAGCTTGTGCCACTATTAATAATTGACTTATTTTTGATACTTTTCAGTTTGTGTACCCTGCAGTTAGTCATAGTGCTGGGATCAGTGAAGTTTAGTGAATTTTCTTCTTCCCTTCTTATCTTCCCTAACTATCTGGGTGTCCTTTGAGTTAAAATGATCCTAAACAAGCATCTCTTTAAATAGCACACATGAATGGGAAATATGACTCTGCTTCAAAGAGATGCTTTCAAGCAAGTGCTTCCTGGATCAGGTAGGTTTTGGTTTTGGCAGCAGCACAGGGGGGGGGGGGGTAACCTTCAGCTGGTGTTGATCCCCGGGAATGTTGGCAACGTCTCTGTCTTGCTGCTTCCCCTCTGCTGCCTCTGGCAGATATATTTAATAGTGCTGTGATCCACGCTGTCTTATCTCCCCTCAGACAAGCCTAATCCTCCACACAGAACTGTTACACTGAGGAGCCGGTGCCCCCCACTGCTGAACCAGTCCCACCTGGAACCACGACGCAGGCACTCCTTTATCCTGGCTCAAGTTTAAACGCCTGCAGCTTTCTTTACTGAGCATTTTACAGCTTTCTAGTGAAGATGACGCACAGCATTCCACTTTATAATTTGCGCTTGTCATGGAAATTATAATTTGGGCCAATGTGCATGTGCTTGTTTGAGCTCATAAAGTTATGTTAGGTAGAATGAAATGAATAAATACTGCCAGAGAAGCGCCACAGAAATCACTACTGGACAAGGCTGGAAACAAATACATTCAAATTAACAGTCCAGATATATATATATATATATATATATATATATATATATATATATATATATATATATATATATATACACGAGGGCTGTCAATAAAGTATAGGTCCTTTTTATTTTTTTCAAAAACTATATGGATTTCATTCATATGTTTTTACGTCAGACATGCTTGAACCCTCGTGCGCATGCGTGAGTTTTTCCACGCCTTTCGGTGACGTCATTCACCTGTGAGCACTCCTTGTGGGAGGAGTCGTCCAGCCTCTCGTCGGAATTCCTTTGTCTGACAAGTTGCTGAGAGACTGGCGCTTTGTTTGATCAAAATCTTTTCTAAACCTGTGAGACACATTGAAGTGGACACGGTTCGAAAAATTAAGCTGGTTTTCGGTGAAAATTTTAACGGCTGATGAGAGATTTTGAGGTGATACTGTCGCTTTAAGGACTTCCCACGGAGCGAGACGTTGCGCAGCACTCCCAGGCACCGTCATCAGCCTGTTCAAGCTGAAAACCTCCACATTTCAGGCTCTATTGATCCAGGACGTCGTGAGAGAGCAGAGACGTTTCAGAAGAAGTCGGTTTCAGCATTTTATCCGGATATTCCACTGTTAAAGGAGATTTTTTTAATGAAAGACGTGCGGACGGGTCCGCGTGTCGGGACGCACGGCGGCACAGGAAAAACACCTCCATGTTGATAACCATTTGTAAAATCCAGGCAGCTTTTGATGGCTTTCAGTGGAGTGAGTATATGAGAAATTGTTTAACAGCTGGACATGTTCCAACTTGTCCTTAAGGCTTCCAACAGAGGTGTTTTTCCTGTGGCGGAGCGTCGCGGCGGGTGCGAGCCGACGCTGCAATCCGCCCGCACGTCTTTCATTAAAAAAATCTCCTTTAACAGTGGAATATCCGGATAAAATGCTGAAACCGACTTCTTCTGAAACTTCTCTGTTCTCTCACGACGTCCTGGATCAATAGAGCCTGAAATGTGGAGGTTTTCAGCTTGAAACAGGCCGACAACGGCGCCTGGGAGTGCTGCACGACGTCTCGCTCCGTGGGAAGTCCTTAAAGCGACAGTATCACCTCAAAATCTCTCATCAGCCATTAAAATTTTCACCGAAAACCAGCTTAATTTTTCGAACCGTGTCCACTTCGATGTGTCTCATAGGTTTAGAAAAAATTTTGATCAAACAAAGCGCCAGTCTCTCAGCAACTTCTCAGACAAAGGAATTCCGACGAGGGGCTGGACGACTCCTCCCACAAGGAGTGCTCACAGGCGAATGACGTCACCGACAGGCGTGGAAAAACTCACGCATGCACACGAGGGTTCAAGCATGTCTGACGTAAAAACATATGAATGAAATCCATATAGTTTTTGAAAAAAATAAAAAGGACCTATGCTTTATTGACAGACCTCGTACGAGGTCTGTGATGAAAAAAGCGGTCCTTTTTATTTTTTTCAAAAAAGAAATGGATTTGATTCATATGTTTTTACGTCAGACAAGCTTGAACCGTCGTGCGCATGCGTGAGTTTTTTCACGGGTGTCGGTGATGTCATTCGCCTGTGGGCAGGCCTTGAGTGAGGAGTGCTCCACCCCGCCCGTCGGAATCTCTTTGTCTGAATAGCCGCTGCGGACGGCGCGCGTTGCTTTATCAATATTTTTTCTGGACCTGTGAGGGATATCCGTGTGGACACTATTCGAGAAATTAAGCTGGTTTTCGGTGAAAAGTTTAACGGCTGATGAGAGATTATGGGGTGTTTCTGTCACTGTAAGGACTTCCCACGGAGCGGGACATCACGCAGCGCTTCCAGGCACCGTCGTCGGCCTGTTTCGACCTGAAAACATTCTAATTTAAGGCTTAATTCACCCAGGACGTCGTGAGAGAACAGAGAAGATTCAAAAGAGGCTGGCATGAGGACTTTATGCGGACATTCCACTGTTTAAGGACATTTTGTAATGAAAGACGTGCGCGCAAATTCACCGAGTCGTTTCCGTGACGACTCGGTGAATCTGTGTGCGCCGTGACAGGAAAAACACCTCCGTGTTGAAAACCATTTGTAAAATTCAGGTGGCTTTTGATTGCTTTCAACAAGTGAGTAACCAAGAAATTGTTTAACAGCTTGGGCATGTTCAAACTTGTCCGTTAAGGTTTCCAACGGAGGTGTTTTTTCCTGTCCCGACCCCCCGCGGTTGGGTCCGGCCCGACATGCGACTCTGCCTGCACGTTCTTTCATTACAAAATGTCCGTTAACAATGGAATGTCCGAATAAAGTCCTCATGCCGGCCTGTTCTGAATCTTCTCTGTTCTCTCACGACGTCCTGGGTGAATTAAGCCTTAAATTAGAATGTTTTCAGGTCGAAACAGGCCGACGACGGCGCCTGGAAGCGTTGCGCGACATCCCGCTCCGTGAGAAGTTCTTACACCGACAGAAACACCCAAAATCTCTCATCAGCCGTTAAACTTTTCACCGAAAACCAGCTTAATTTCTCGAATAGTGTCCACTCGGATATCCCTCACAGGTCCAGAAAAAATGTTGATAAAGCAACACGCGCCATCCGCAGCGGCTATTCAGACAAAGAGATTCCGATGGGCGGGGTGGAGCACTCCTCACTCAAGGCCTGACAACAGGCGAATGACGTCACCGACACGCGTGAAAAAACTCACGCATGCGCACGAGGGTTCAAGCTTGTCTGATGTAAAAACATATGAATCAAATCCATTTATTTTTTGAAAAAAATAAAAAGGACCGCTTTTTTCATCACAGACCTCGTATATATATATATATATATATATATATATATATATATATATATATATATATATATATATATATATGTATATATATATATATATATATATATATATATATATATATATATATGTATATATATATATATATATATATATACACATACACTGCCATCTACTGGCAGTAGATGGCAGTGTTCATGGCAGTGTGAAGAGCATTTGCCACACATTCGCTAAAAGTGATGGACTTAAACAGAATGTTCAGTTTTCAAATTACCTTTTTTTTTACAAATGAAAAAAATTGCATATTTACAAACACAGATTTATTTATAAAAAACGCCACACACTTCACTAACTGTGTGTTATACCGACCAGCCAACCACTGATGTCAGGAAATTAATGTACCCATAATGCAATGCGGCATGTGTGTCTAAATGCTAAAACCTTCAAAATTAGTGCATTACTTTAAAACTAAAGCATATAGCTGATATTTTCACTTTGTAAAATGACAGACGTGATGTTAATTTCAATAACTTGTCGGAATTAGTTTGTTTAAAATTATAACCATAAGTCAAAACTGTCTGCCTGTGAAAGACTCCAGTGAAATGACCGGCAGGTCTGTATGGTGTGAAAATAAATGATCTTTTTTCTTTTTCTTTTCACCCTCTTTCTTTCTCTCTGATAGTCAGCTCTCCTCTGCCTGCAGAGAATAGAGCTTTACTATTCATGGCTGTCTGTCTGCCAGAAAACAAGTAACAGACAGGCACTAAAATCTTTGATTTCATACTTTACAAATGTTATTTAACTGTTAAGCTTTATTCACTATGCCCGCAAAAATATGTTAGCAATATAAAAGTTATTGGTTCAAAATTCATCGGAAGCTAATTGTTCTCCAAAAAATATTAGTCCTAACAACTTTCTGTTTTGGTGGTGTTCATCCTTGAATGAAAATCCATAAACATACCAAACGGCAAATGTTTGCTCTTCCCAGTTATTCCGTGATCAAAGTTACACACACACACACACGTACACAGACGGCACTTGGCTTTTACTATATAGATGATGATTTACCGTCCCCTGCTGGAATGGCGTGTGAGTCCAGAATTTAATGATCAACGTCCCATTTGTTCAGTGTTGTTACCTAATATCCCTAATTTCTCCAAAAATATTCGTCAATTTCAATTTATTTCATTCATATAGCATTTGGCGAGGTCTAACTTTACCAACCCCCAGAGCAAGCACACAGGTGACAGTGATAAGGAAAAACTCCCTCTGATGATTTGAGGAAGAAACCTCAAGGGGACCAGACTCAAAGGGGTGACCCTCTGCTTAGGCAATGCTACAGACACAAATTTACAAAATGAATATACAGAAAATTTTGCCAGTGCACAGGACGGGAGGGTTGCAGAAGTAGACACCATACCCATCTCTGGATGGAGCCGCACCTCAAACAGAGTCCTGTTTTGGCTCAACTTATTGAACCTTAAGAATCGCAACCGTCTTTGTAATATTGTCAAGGAATGTGGTAAAATTATGGGAACTCAGTGCACGGACATCATGGACCTTTTTAAAACAAGGGTTGTGTCAAAAGCCAGGAAAATTATGGCTGATTCGGCACACCCTCTGCACTCACAATTTAAGTTTCTGCCCTCGGGCAGACGCCTGGTAATGCCCAGATGCAGAACCAACAGACTAAAAAACTCTTTTATTCCCACAGCCATTGCTCTACTAAATAACACCTAAGGACTCAGTGTTGCACTTAAGTCTACAACCCCTGGCAATAATTATGGAATCACAGGCCTCGGAGGATGTTTATTCAGTTGTTTAATTTTGTAGAAAAAAAAGCAGATCACAGACATGACACAAAGCTAAAGTCATTTCAAATGGCAACTTTCTGGCAGTCAGTAACGGTTACTTTTTTTAGACCAAGCAGAGGGAAAAAAATATGGACTCACTCAATTCTGATGAATAAATTATGGAATCGCCCTGTAAATTTTCATCCCCCAAACTAACACCTGCATCAAATCAGATATGCTCGTTAGTCTGCATCTAAAAAGGAGTGATCACACCTTGGAGAGCTGTTGCAGCAAGTGGACTGACATGAATCATGGCTCCAACACGAGAGATGTCAATTGAAAACAAAGGAGAGGATTATCAAACTCTTAAAAGAGGATAAATCATCACGCAATTTTGCAAAAGATGTTGGTTGTTCACAGTCAGCTGTGTCTAAACTCTGGACCAAATACAAACAACATGGGAAGGTTGTTAAAGGCAAACATACTGGTAGACTAAGGAAGACTTCAAAGCGTCAAGACAGAAAACTTAAAGCAATATGTCTCAAAAATTGAAAATGCACAGCAAAACAAATGAGGAATGAATGGGAGGAAACTGGAGTCAACGTCTGTGACTGAACTGTAAGAAACCGCCTAAAGGAAATGGGATTTACATACAGAAAAGCTAAACAAAAGCCATCATTAACACCTAAACAGAAAAAAACAAGGTTACAATGGGCTAAGGAAAAGCAATCGTGGACTGTGGATGACTGGATGAAAGTCATATTCAGTGATGAATCTCGAATCTGCATTGGGCAAGGTGATGATGCTGGAACTTTTGTTTGGTGCTGTTCCAATGAGATTTATAAAGATGACTGCCTGAAGAGAACATGTAAATTTCCACAGTCATTGATGATATGGGGCTGCATGTCAGGTAAAGGCACTGGGGAGATGGCTGTCATTACATCATCAATAAATGCACAAGTTTACATTGATATTTTGGACACTTTTCTTATCCCATCAATTGAAAGGATGTTTGGGGATGATGAAATCATTTTTCAAGATGATAATGCATCTTGCCATAGAATAAAAACTGTGAAAACATTCCTTGCAAAAAGACACATAGGGTCAATGTCATGGCCTGCAAATAGTCTGGATCTTAATCCAATTGAAAATCTTTGGTGGAAGATGAAGAAAATGGTCCATGACAAGGCTCCAACCTGCAAAGCTGATCTGGCAACAGCAATCAGAGAAAGTTGGAGCCAGATTGATGAAGAGTACTGTTTGTCACTCATTAAGTCCATGCCTCAGAGACTGCAAGCTGTTGTAAAAGCCAGAGGTGGTGCAACAAAATACTAGTGAAGTGTTGGAGCGATCTTTTGTTTTTCATGATTCCATAATTTATTCCTCAGAATTGAGTGATTCCATATTTTTTTTCCCTCTGCTTGGTCTAAAAAAGTAACCGTTACTGACTGCCACAATTTTTTTTCCTGATTTCTTATAGTGTTTCTTAAAGCCAGAAAGTTGCCATTTGAAATTACTTCAGTTTTGTGTCATGTCTGTGATCTGCTTTTTTTCTACAAAATTAAACAACTGAATGAACATCCTCTGAGGCCGGTGATTCCATAATTTTTGCCAGGGGTTGTACACTGACTTGCACCTTATTTTCTTGGTTTTGGTTTTGTATATTTATTCTGCTGTGTTTTTATGAACTTGTATGATGTGTTTTTATGAATGCAATTTTTACTGCTGACTGCACCTGAATTGCCCCCATGGGGACTAAATAAACGATCAAATCAAATCAAATCAAACATCAACTTTCCGTTTTGGCGGTGTTCATCCTTGACCCAAAATACATAAGTATAGCAAACAACAAATGTCAGCTCTCCGCAGTTTCTCTCCATGATTGAAGCCATACGTACACAGAGGCCACTTGGTTCATATATATATATATATATATATATATATATATATATATATATATATATATATATATATATATATATATACACTCAACAAAAATATAAACGCAACACTTTTGGTTTTGCTCCCATTTTGTATGAGATGAACTCAAAGATCTAAAACTTTTTCCACATACACAATATCACCATTTCCCTCAAATATTGTTCACAAACCAGTCTAAATCTGTGATAGTGAGCACTTCTCCTTTGCTGAGATAATCCATCCCACCTCACAGGTGTGTCATATCAAGATGCTGATTAGACACCATGATTAGTGCACAGGTGTGCCTTAGACTGTCCACAATAAAAGGCCACTCTGAAAGGTGCAGTTTTGTTTTATTGGGGGGGATACCAGTCAGTATCTGGTGTGACCACCATTTGCCTCATGCAGTGCAACACATCTCCTTCACATAGAGTTGATCAGGTTGTCAGTTGTGGCCTGTGGAATGTTGGTCCACTCCTCTTCAATGGCTGTGCGAAGTTGCTGGATATTGGCAGGAACTGGTACACGCTGTCGTATACGCCGGTCCAGAGCATCTCAAACATGCTCAATGGGTGACATGTCCGGTGAGTATGCCGGCCATGCAAGAACTGGGACATTTTCAGCTTCCAAGAATTGTGTACAGATCCTTGCAACATGGGGCCGTGCATTATCCTGCTGCAACATGAGGTGATGTTCTTGGATGTATGGCACAACAATGGGCCTCAGGATCTCGTCATGGTATCTCTGTGCATTCAAAATGCCATCAATAAAATGCAGCTGTGTTCTTCGTCCATAACAGACGCCTGCCCATACCATAACCCCACCACCACCATGGGCCACTCGATCCACAACATTGACATCAGAAAACCGCTCACCCACACGACGCCACACACGCTGTCTGCCATCTGCCCTGAACAGTGTGAACCGGGATTCACCCGTGAAAAGAACACCTCTCCAACGTGCCAAACGCCAGCAAATGTGAGCATTTGCCCACTCACGTCGGTTATGACGACAAACTGGAGTCAGGTCAAGACCCCGATGAGGACGACAAGCATGCAGATGAGCTTCCCTGAGACGGTTTCTGACAGTTTGTGCAGAAATTCTTTGGTTATGCAAACCGATTGTTTCAGCAGCTGTCCGAGTGGCTGGTCTCAGACGATCTTGAAGGTGAGCATGCTGGATGTGGAGGTCCTGGGCTGGTGTGGTTACACGTGGTCTGTGGTTGTGAGGCTGGTTGGATGTACTGCCAAATTCTCTGAAACGCCTTTGGAGACGGCTTATGGTAGAGAAATGAACATTCAATACATGAGCAACAGCTCTGGTTGACATTCCTGCTGTCAGCATGCCAACTGCACGCTCCCTCAAATCTTGCGACATCTGTGGCATTGTGCTGTGTGATAAAACTGCACCTTTCAGAGTGGCCTTTTATTGTGGGCAGTCTAAGGCACACCTGTGCACTAATCATGGTGTCTAGTCAGCATCTTGATATGGCACACCTGTGAGGTGGGATGGATTATCTCAGCAAAGGAGAAGTGCTCACTATCACAGATTTAGACTGGTTTGTGAACAATATTTGAGGGAAATGGTGATATTGTGTATGTGGAAAAAGTTTTAGATCTTTGAGTTCATCTCATACAAAATGGGAGCAAAACCAAAAGTGTTGCGTTTATATTTTTGTTGAGTGTACATATATATATATACGAGGTCTATCAGAAAAGTATCCTACCTTTTTATTTTTTAAAAAACTATATGGATTTGATTGACGTGCGATTACACCAATCACGCTTGAACCCTTGTGCGCATGCGTGAGATTTTTCACGCGTGTTGGTGACGTCATTTCCCTGTGGGCAGGCGTTGAGTGAGATGTGATCCCGCCCTCTCGGCTGAATTCCTTTGTTTCACACGCTGCTCGAGACGGCGCGCGTTGCTTTATCAAAATTTTTTCTGGACCTGTGAAGAATATCCGAGTGGACACTATTCGAGAAATTAAGCTGATTTTCGGTGAAAAGTTTAACGGCTGATGAGAGATTATGGGGTGTTTCTGTCGCTGTAAGGACTTCCCACGGAGCGGGACGTCGCGCAGCGCTTCCAGGCGCCGTCATCAGCCTGTTTCGACCTGAAAACATCCTAATTTAAGGCTTAATTCACCCAGTACATCGTGAGAGAACAGAGAAGATTCAGAAGAGGCCGGCATGAGGACTTTATGCGGACATTCCACTGTTTAAGGACATTTTGTAATGAAAGACGTGCGCGCAAATTCGCCGAGTCATTTCCGTGACGACTCGGCGAATCTGTGTGCACCGCAACAGGAAAAACACCTCCGTGTTGAAAACCATTTGTAAAATTCAGGCGGCTTTTGATGGCTTTCAACAAGTGAGTAACTGAGAAATTGTTTAACAGCTTGAGCATGTTCCAACTTGCCCGTTAAGGTTTCCAACGGAGATGTTTTTCCTGTCGCGACCCCCCGCAGTCGTGTCCGGCCCGACATGCGACTCTGCCCGCACGTTCTTTCATTACAAAATGTCCATTAACAATGGAATGTCCGAATAAACTCCTCATGCCGACTTCTTCTGAAAGTTCTCTGTTCTCTGACGACTTCCTGGGTCAACAGAGCCTGAAATGTGGAAGTTTTCAACTTGAAAGAGCGAGACGCTGCCGCCTCGAAGCGCAGATCGCCGTCAGGCACCGTGGGCCGTCCTTACGGTGACAGTACCAGACCAAAATCTCTCATCAGCCGTTAAAATTTTTACCGAAAACCAGCTGAATTTATCGAATGGTGTCCACTCAGTTGTGCCTTACATTTTAGAATAAATTTTGATCAAACAAAGCAGCAGTCTCTGAGCCATTCCTAAACAATGAAAAAATCGACGAGAGGGTGGGCCACTCCTCACTCAAAGACTGCCCACAGGCGAATGACGTAACCGACAGGCGTGAAAAAACTCTTGCATGCCCACGAGGGTTCAAGCATGTCTGATGTAATCACACGTGATTCAAATACATATGGTTTTTGAAAAAAATAATAAGGTTGGATACTTTTCTAATAGACCTCGTATATATGATTTTGTCACTTCACCTCAGTCAGCCTGAGATTGGTGCTTTCCACTGACAGCCTCAGAAGTTTAAAATGAAGCAGGGCTCTGCCCAAACTAACAACCCAAATGATTGTTGTGTGCAGGTGGTGTCAGTGAAATTAGTCTTTTCTGAAGTCTGCCTGTCTTCTCCAGCAAATACACTGAGACTGGCAGCACAGCAAGTCCTTTGTGGCTTTGGGGGCCTCTGTCAGAGTGAGCAGAGATAACACTGGACAGCTTGCTTCCGAGGAATGCAAATAGGATGGTACTTGGACCCAACTCAGTGATTCCACTGAGCCTTTTAGTGGGACAAATCCCAGAGCCATCCCAGTGTCAGGCCGAACCCTGAGCCCGTATTTAGTCCACCGAGCAGCTGAAATCCAGCCTCACAGACTTCAGGGTGCATTCTGAATACTCTCAGCGTAAATTAGATGTGTGCTCGTGGGATTGCTCATGGACGTTTGAAGAGCTTTGCACACTTTACTTGCTTGAGGGAATTACCCATAATTCATAGCGGAGTTGACAAGAGCAAGTTTAAGCCTGCGTGCTGCATTGCCTAAGTACTGCATTGCTCAGTACAAACAGCACTCAGAGACATTAAACGGCTTTTTATCTGACTTTTAATGTTTTAAAACAATTAACTTAATACGGTAGTTTGTGAGATCAATAAAACGTATAGAAAGAAAGAAAGAAGTATTGTCTTTGTCATCAATCTACAGTACCTACTATATGAACAAAATATAATATTAAGGGCTGTAATTCCTCAGCTACAGGGGATGTAATGCTGACATTGGACAGATTCATTTGTCCTTCTTCTTGCTTATGCAAGAAAAATTTCATTTCATTAAAATGCCACACGTTTATAAGAAAATTTACAGGTGTGCATTTTTCAGAAAGGCATTGTATTTTCTGGAGTATAAATCATATCTTTTTACTATATTATCAGTTCTTTAACTTGGATTTTTGTTGTGGATTAATTTGTTCATTTTCTGACACTTATCCAGGTCGGGGTCACGATGGCGGTAGACCAAGCAGGCACTCCCAAGACATCTGGGAAATATAATCCTTCCAGCCTATCCTGGGTCTGCCCCAGGTTTTCCTCCCAGTTTGATGTGCCTGGAAGACCTGCTTATAGGGAGATGACCAGGGTCCTGTTTCAAATCAAATCAAATCAAATCAATTTTATTTATATAGCGCCAAATCACATCAAACAGTTGCCCCAAGGCACCTTATATTGTAAGGCAAGGCCATACAATAATTACGGAAAACCCCAATGGTCAAAACGACCCCCTGTGAGCAAGCACTTGGCAACAGTGGGAAGGAAAAACTCCCTTTTAACAGGAAGAAACCACCAGCAGAACCAGGCTCAGGGAGGGGCAGTCTTCTGCTGGGACTGGTTGGGGCTGAGGGAGAGAATCAGGAAAAAGACATGCTGTGGAGGGGAGCAGAGATCAATCACTAATGATTAAATGCAGAGTGGTGCATACAGAGCAAAAAGAGAAAGAAACACTCAGTGCATCATGGGAACCCCCCAGCAGTCTAAGTCTATAGCAGCATAACTAAGGGATGGTTCAGGGTCACCTGATCCAGCCCTAACTATAAGCTTTAGCAAAAAGGAAAGTTTTAAGCTTAATCTTAAAAGTAGAGAGGGTGTCTGTCTCCCTAATCCGAATTGGGAGCTGGTTCCACAGGAGAGGAGCCTATTACTAGAGGTCAGGGTAATGCCATCCAGAGTAAGGATCTGGTTAGACACCATGTTTCTAAGATTTGTGGGGCCAAGTACAATAACTTCAGTTTTATGAGTTTAAAAGCAGGAAATTAGAGGCCATCCATGTCTTTATGTCTGTAAGACAATCCTGCAGTTTAGCTAATTGGTGTGTCCTCTGGCTTCATGGATAGATAAAGCTGGGTATCATCTGCGTAACAATGAAAATTTTAGCAATGCCGTCTAATAATACTGCCTAAGAAAAACATGTATAAAGTGAATAAAATTGGTCCTAGCACAGAACCTTGTGGAACTCCATAATTAACCTTAGTCTGTGAAGAAGATTCCCCATTTACATGAACAAATTGTAATCTATTAGATAAATATGATTCAAACCACCGCAGCGCAGTGCCTTTAATACCTATGGCATGCTCTAATCTCTGTAATAAAATTTTATGGTCAACAGTATCAAAAGCAGCACTGAGGTCTAACAGAACAAGCACAGAGATGAGTCCACTGTCCGAGGCCATAAGAAGATCATTTGTAACCTTCACTAATGCTGTTTCTGTACTATGATGAATTCTAAAACCTGACTGAAACTCTTCAAATAGACCATTCCTCTGCAGATGATCAGTTAGCTGTTTTACAACTACCCTTTCAAGAATTTTTGAGAGAAAAGGAAGGTTTGATATTGGCCTATAATTAGCTAAGATAGCTGGGTCAAGTGATGGCTTTTTAAGTAATGGTTTAATTACTGCCACCTTAAAAGCCTGTGGTACATAGCGACCTAATAAAGATAGATTGATCATAATTAAGCTCATAATTGAGCAGCCTGGTAGGAATGGGGTCTAATAGACATGTTGATGGTTTGGAGGAAGTAACTAATGAAAATAACTCAGACAGAACAATTGGAGAGAAAGAGTCTAATCAAATACCGGCATCACTGAAAGCAGCCAAAGATAACCATACGTCTTTGGGATGGTTATGAGTAATTTTTTCTCTAATAGTTAAAATTTTATTAGCAAAGAAAGTCATGAAGTCATTACTAGTTAAAGTTAAAGGAATACTCGGCTCAATAGAGCTCTGACTCTTTGTCAGCCTGGCTACAGTGCTGAAAAGAAACCTGGGGTTGTTCTTATTTTCTTCAATTAGTGATGAGTAGTAAGATGTCCTAGCTTTACGGAGGGCTTTTTATAGAGCAACAGACTCTTTTTCCAGGCTAAGTGAAGATCTTCTAAATTAGTGAGACGCCATTTCCTCTCCAACTTACGGGTTATCTGCTTTAAGCTGCGAGTTTGTGAGTTATACCACGGAGTCAGGCACTTCTGATTTAAAGCTCTCTTTTTCAGAGGAGCTACAGCATCCAAAGTTGTCTTCAATGAGGATGTAAAACTATTGACGAGATACTCTATCTCACTTACAGAGTTTAGGTAGCTACTCTGCCCTGTGTTGGTATATGGCATTAGAGAAAATAAAGAAGGAATCATATCCTTAAACCTAGTTACAGCGCTTTCTGAAAGACTTCTAGTGTAATGAAACTTATTCCCCACTGCTGGGTAGTCCATCAGAGTAAATGTAAATGTTATTAAGAAATGATCAGACAGAAGGGAGTTTTCAGGGAATACTGTTAAGTCTTCAATTTCCATACCATAAGTCAGAACAAGATCTAAGATGTGATTAAAGTGGTGAGTGGACTCATTTACATTTTGAGCAAAGCCAATTGAGTCTAAAAATAGATTAAATGCAGTGTTGAGGCTGTCATTCTCAGCATCTGTGTGGATGTTAAAATCGCCAACTATAATTATCTTATCTGAGCTAAGCACTAAGTCAGACAAAAGGTCTGAAAATTCACAGAGAAACTCACAGTAACGACCAGGTGGACGATAGATAATAACAAATAAAACTGGTTTTTGGGACTTCCAATTTGGATGGACAAGACTAAGAGTCAAGCTTTCAAATGAATTAAAGCTCTGTCTGGGTTTTTGATTAATTAATAAGTTGGAATGGAAGATTGCTGCTAATCTTCCGCCTCGGCCCGTGCTACGAGCATTCTGGCAGTTTGTGTGACTCGGGGGTGTTGACTCATTTAAACTAACATATTCATCCTGCTGTAACCAGGTTTCTGTAAGGCAGAATAAATCAATAGTATGTTGATCAATTATTATATCATTTACTAACAGGGACTTAGAAGAGAGAGACCTAATGTTTAATAGACCACATTTAACTGTTTTAGTCTGTGGTGCAGTTGAAGGTGCTATATTATTTTTTCTTTTTGAATTTTTATGCTTAAATAGATTTTTACTGGTTATTGGTGGTCTGGGAGCAAGCACCATCTCTACGGGGATGGGGTAATGAGGGGATGGCAGGGGGAGAGAAGCTGCAGAGAGGTGTGTAAGACTACAACTCTGCTTCCTGGTCCCAACCCTGGATAGTCACGGTTTGGAGGATTTAAGAAAATTAGCCAGATTTCTAGAAATGAGAGCTGCTCCAGTCGGCCTGCTTTCCCGGCTGCTCGGGATCTTCTGGAAGGGAACTAACGGCGGCTAAGCTACCTTGGTCCGCACCGACTACAGGGGCCTGGCTAGCTGTAGAATTTTCCACGGTGCGGAGCCGAGTCTCCAATTCGCCCAGCCTGGCCTCCAAAGCTACGAATAAGCTACACTTATTACAAGTACCATTACTGCTTTTTGCATAACCAGCAAAAATCTATTTAAGCATAAAAATTCAAAAAGAAAAAATAATATAGCACCTTCAACTGCACCACAGACTAAAACAGTTAAATGTGGTCTATTAAACATTAGGTCTCTCTCTTCTAAGTCCCTGTTGGTAAATGATATAATAATTGATCAACATATTGATTTATTCTGCCTTACAGAAACCTGGTTACAGCAGGATGAATATGTTAGTTTAAATGAGTCAACACCCCCGAGTCACACTAACTGTCAGAATGCTTGTAGCACGGGCCGGGGCGGAGGATTAGCAGCAATCTTCCATTCCAGCTTATTAATTAATCAAAAACCCAGACAGAGCTTTAATTCATTTGAAAGCTCGACTCTTAGTCTTGTCCATCCAAATTGGAAGTCCCAAAAACCAGTTTTATTTGTTATTATCTATTGTCCACCTGGTCGTTACTGTGAGTTTCTCTGTGAATTTTCAGACCTTTTGTCTGACTTAGTGCTTAGCTCAGATAAGATAATTATAGTGGGCGATTTTAACATCCACACAGATGCTGAGAATGACAGCCTCAACACTGCATTTAATCTATTATTAGACTCTATTGGCTTTGCTCAAAAAGTAAATGAGTCCACCCACCACTTTAATCATATCTTAGATCTTGTTCTGACTTATGGTATGGAAATAGAAGACTTAACAGTATTCCCTGAAAACTCCCTTCTGTCTGATCATTTCTTAATAACATTTACATTTACTCTGATGGACTACCCAGCAGTGGGGAATAAGTTTTATTACACTAGAAGTCTTTCAGAAAGCGCTGTAACTAGGTTTAAGGATATGATTCCTTCTTTATGTTCTCTAATGCCATATACCAACACAGTGCAGAGTAGCTACCTAAACTCTGTAAGTGAGATAGAGTATCTCGTCAATAGTTTTACATCCTCACTGAAGACAACTTTGGATGCTGTAGCTCCTCTAAAAAAGAGAGCTTTAAATCAGAAGTGCCTGACTCCGTGGTATAACTCACAAACTCGTAGCTTAAAGCAGATAACCCGTAAGTTGGAGAGGAAATGGCGTCTCACTAATTTAGAAGATCTTCACTTAGCCTGGAAAAAGAGTCTGTTGCTCTATAAAAAAGCCCTCCGTAAAGCTAGGACATCTTTCTACTCATCACTAATTGAAGAAAATAAGAACAACCCCAGGTTTCTTTTCAGCACTGTAGCCAGGCTGACAAAGAGTCAGAGCTCTATTGAGCTGAGTATTCCATTAACTTTAACTAGTAATGACTTCATGACTTTCTTTGCTAACAAAATTTTAACTATTAGAGAAAAAATTACTCATAACCATCCCAAAGACGTATCGTTATCTTTGGCTGCTTTCAGTGATGCCTGTATTTGGTTAGACTCTTTCTCTCCGATTGTTCTGTCTGAGTTATTTTCATTAGTTACTTCATCCAAACCATCAACATGTTTATTAGACCCCATTCCTACCAGGCTGCTCAAGGAAGCCCTACCATTATTTAATGCTTCGATTTTAAATATGATCAATCTATCTTTGTTAGTTGGCTATGTACCACAGGCTTTTAAGGTGGCAGTAATTAAACCATTACTTAAAAAGCCATCACTTGACCCAGCTATCTTAGCTAATTATAGGCCAATCTCCAACCTTCCTTTTCTCTCAAAATTCTTGAAAGGGTAGTTGTAAAACAGCTAACTGATCATCTGCAGAGGAATGGTCTATTTGAAGAGTTTCAGTCAGGTTTTAGAATTCATCATAGTACAGAAACAGCATTAGTGAAGGTTACAAATGATCTTCTTATGGCCTCGGACAGTGGACTCATCTCTGTGCTTGTTCTGTTAGATCTCAGTGCTGCTTTTGATACTGTTGACCATAAAATTTTATTACAGAGATTAGAGCATGCCATAGGTATTAAAGGCACTGCGCTGCGGTGGTTTGAATCATATTTGTCTAATAGATTACAATTTGTTCATGTAAATGGGGAATCTTCTTCACAGACTAAAGTTAATTATGGAGTTCCACAAGGTTCTGTGCTAGGACCAATTTTATTCACTTTATACATGCTTCCCTTAGGCAGTATTATTAGACGGTATTGCTTAAATTTTCATTGTTACGCAGATGATACCCAGCTTTATCTATCCATGAAGCCAGAGGACACACACCAATTAGCTAAACTGCAGGATTGTCTTACAGACATAAAGACATGGATGACCTCTAATTTCCTGCTTTTAAACTCAGATAAAACTGAAGTTATTGTACTTGGCCCAACAAATCTTAGAAACATGGTGTCTAACCAGATCCTTACTGTGGATGGCATTACCCTGACCTCTAGTAATACTGTGAGAAATCTTGGAGTAATTTTTGATCAGGATATGTCATTCAAAGCGCATATTAAACAAATATGTAGGACTGCTTTTTTGCATTTACGCAATATCTCTAAAATCAGAAAGGTCTTGTCTCAGAGTGATGCTGAAAAACTAATTCATGCATTTATTTCCTCTAGGCTGGACTATTGTAATTCATTATTATCAGGTTGTCCTAAAAGTTCCCTAAAAAGCCTTCAGTTAATTCAAAATTCTGCAGCTAGAGTACTGACGGGGACTAGAAGGAGAGAGCATATCTCACCCATATTGGCCTCTCTTCATTGGCTTCCTGTTAATCCTAGAATAGAATTTAAAATTCTTCTTCTTACTTATAAGGTTTTGAATAATCAGGTCCCATCTTATCTTAGGGACCTCGTAGTACCATATCACCCCAATAGAGCGCTTCGCTCTCAGACTGCAGGCTTACTTGTAGTTCCTAGGGTTTGTAAGAGTAGAATGGGAGGCAGAGCCTTCAGCTTTCAGGCTCCTCTCCTGTGGAACCAGCTCCCAATTCAGATCAGGGAGACAGACACCCTCTCTACTTTTAAGATTAGGCTTAAAACTTTCCTTTTTGCTAAAGCTTATAGTTAGGGCTGGATCAGGTGACCCTGAACCATCCCTTAGTTATGCTGCTATAGACGTAGACTGCTGGGGGGTTCCCATGATGCACTGAGTGTTTCTTTCTCTTTTTGCTCTTATGCACCACTCTGCATTTAATCATTAGTGATCGATCTCTGCTCCCCTCCACAGCATGTCTTTTTCCTGGTTCTCTCCCTCAGCCCCAACCAGTCCCAGCAGAAGACTGCCCCTCCCTGAGCCTGGTTCTGCTGGAGGTTTCTTCCTGTTAAAAGGGAGTTTTTCCTTCCCACTGTAGCCAAGTGCTTGCTCACAGGGGGTCGTTTTGACCGTTGGGGTTTTACATAATTATTGTATGGCCTTGCCTTACAATATAAAGCGCCTTGTGATTTGGCGGTGTAAAAAAATTGATTGACTGATTGACTGCTAAAGGAGGCCGAGGAATAACTAAAGATTTCACACCCAGAGCAGAAAAGTGCAGGAGAGACAGGAGAAGCCGCCATGCTAAATCGGCTAAGAGCTAGTAGCTGCACTAAGCTAGCGGATTCCTAAAAACACACAAAGCGAATAATGTGTAAATAATTTAGAGGTGATTCAGCAGAGGGAGTGCTTTAGTTAAGGCATGTGAAGATTACACTGTGAAACTAATCGTGGGTAGATACAGCAAAACACCACTGTGCTCCGGAACAGGAAGTGATACAATACCGCAGTGAGAGCCAACCACCAGTAGAGGCAAGCAAGTCCTGTAGAATATGGTTTCATAATGCAGTTTTATTTTGTTTTGTCGAAAAACAAGTCATTGCACAAAGCACTTAGTCAAATAAAGTTTTGCGTTACCAAACTAAATTTTTTAGCCTGGTCCAGAAGGGGCTTAAGCCACTCAAGGACATTCACAGAGTTGTCTTAAAGCCACTCCTTTGATATCTTGGCTGTGTATTTAGGGCCATTGTCGTCCTAAAAGATGAACCGCCGCCCCAGTCTGAGGTCAACAGCGCTCTGTAGCAGGTTTTCATCCAGGATGTCTCTGTACATTCCTGCATTCATCTTTCCCTCAATCCTGACAAGTTTCCCAGTTCCTGCTGCTGAAAACATCCCCAAAGCATGATGCTGCCACCACCATGCTTCACTGTAGGGATGGTGCCTGGTTTCCTCCAAACATGATGCCTGGCATTCATGCCAAAGAACTCAATCTGTGTCTCAGCAGACCAGAGAAGTTTGTTTCTTAAGGTCGAAGAGTCCTTCAGGTTTCAGGCTTCTTTTGGCAAACTCCAGGTGGGCTGCCATGTGCCTTTTACTAAGGAGTGGCTTCCATCTGGCCAATATACCATACAGGCCTGATTGGTGGATTGCTGCAGAAATGGTTGTCCTTCTGGAAGGTTCTCCTCTTTCCACAGAGGAATGCTGGAGCTCTAACAGAGTGACCATCAGGTTCTTGGTCACCTCCCTGACTAAGGCCCTTCTCCCCTATCGCTCAGTTTAGACAGGCAGCTCTAGGACGAGTTCTGGTGGATCTGAACGTCTTCCATTTCCAGATGATGGAGGCCACTGTGCTCACTGGGACTTTTTAAGCAGCAGAAATGTTTCTGTACTCTTCTCCAGATTTGTGCCTCAAGACAATCCTGTCTCAGATGTCTATAGTCAATTTCTTTGACTTCATGTTTGGTTTGTGCTCTGACATGCACTGTCAGCTGTGGGACCTTATATGTAGACAGGTGTGTGCTTTTCCAAATCATGTCCAATCAACTGAATTTACCCCAGGTGGACTCCAATTAAGCTGTAGAAACATCTCAATGATGATCAGTGGAAACAGGATGCACCTGAGCTCAATTCTGAGCTTCATGGCAAAGGCTATGAATACTTATGTAAATTTGATTTCTTAGTCTAAAAAAAAGAGCCTTTACATGTTGTCATTATGGGGTATTGTGTGTAGAATTATGAGGAAAAAATTTATTTCATCCATTTTGGAATAAGGCTGTAACATAACAAAATGTGGAAAAAGTGATTTATTTAGCAATTTGTTCTCAGACTAATATAATATGGTCACTGGGTTTATTTTTTATTTCTGTCTTTCAGATGATGCATTCTAACCAACGGGTGATTCTGCTTGTACTAACCAAAGAAGATATTGCATGAACAACATCTGATTCTGTTCCACTTTGCATGCCTGGCTCCATGTGCAGCATCGGCTCTGGGGACCTTCTTTGTCATTCTTTACTCTTCAAGTCAGCGGGACTTCTTGTGAATTTTCTTTCTTGCTGGTGAATGCTTGCGTCATTCCAGAGAGGGTGGTAGTAGAAAAACATAGAGTGTTGTTTGATGTTGAAGGATGTTTCATTTTGGGACTCTAAATGAAAACAGCCAAGATTTCTTTGTGAAGAAGCTGTTATTGTGGCGGAGCATGTCCACATGAATCCTTTGTTTGTGCACTCAGTTCTGCAAGAACACTAACTGTGGTTCGGTTGGTTGGTCCCAAACACGCACATGTATCCCCAGGCTGTTTCTGTAATGATGCACAACATGGTTTTTATGCAACGTGTGCCTGCTGAACAAATTCCAATAGTACAACAGTTTAAGGAGTCTGGTTGTGGGAGGAGTTAACGGCTGCTTTAATTGGTTCTGTGACACTAAGAACCCTAATAAACATCACACGAGCTGGATTTTTGGTATTCGCTGCCGCTGGAAACACACATGCACATTCAGATTTTTTTTTTTCCTCCCATTTGGCAACTTCTTTAATGTACGCTCCATAAGAGGAGACAAAATGTTTCACTTACTAGAAATGATAAAACAAAACTTTACCTTACCTGGGAGCAAAGGGCCTCCACAATTTAGCTCCCACAAGCTGAGTTGAAACACAAGACAGATCTGTGTAGTTTTCTTCCAGCAAACGGAAGGTTGTCACTATAATTTAATGTGCAGCGAGCAGTACTCGCTCCAAATAGGAACTGTAAAACTGTAAATAACTTTCCATAAAGCTTGAGGCTGAGGGGGGGGGGGGGGTAAAAAAACAATGCCCAAAGTTGAATGCACAATCACTAACTCATTTTAAAATTTGAGTATCACAAAAGCTTTCCTGCACAAAAATGTATAGTGTGTGTGTTTTGGCACCATGAGAGCAAAACAGCAGATGTAGAGGAAACTGTATCCAAGGATCACATCAGTATCTGCCTTTGAGAGAAAAGTTTATAAGGAATCATTTTCCTTCTGCACCATGGCTATTTTTCATCACATTAGTCACAGAACATGAGTTGGGGGGGGGGGGGGGGTGATGGTCTAGTGGTTAAGAGTTGAGTTTGAGACCAGAAGATCCTCGGTTCAAATCCCAGCCTGACTGGAAAATCATTAAAGGCCCTTGGGCAAGGTCCTTAATCCCCTAGTTGCTCCCAGTGTGTAGTGAGCACCTTGTATGGCAGCACCCTCACATCGGGGTGTATGTGAGACATTATTGTAAAGCGCTTTGAGCATCTGATGCAGATGGAAAAGCGCTATATAAATGCAGTCCATTTAATATTTAGAGTTTTACTTCTGCTGCATAAGAAAAGTTTTTTTCTGTTTTGGCCGAATGCTTTTTGCGTTCTTGGACTTACTTGTGTTTGCTCCTTTATCTCATTAACACTCACTTTAATTACACATTATGCCCTTGCCAGTCACTGTTTGTTTCTTGTCACCTTTTTTACATTTATGTTTGAACTTACGACCTCTGCGTCATCACCCAATGTGTGTGTGTGTGTATGTGTGTGTGTGTGTGTGTGTGTAAAGCCATACTGTGTACGATTTAGTGCCCAGTGGTGATGTTATAGATTGCATTATGCCCTTGCCAGTAACTGTTTGTTTCTTGTCACCTTTTTCACATTTATGTTTGAACTTATGACCTCTGTGTCATCACCTGTGTGTGTGTGTGTGTGTGTGTGTGTGTGTGTGTGTGTGTGTGTGTGTGTGTGTGTGTGTGTGTGTGTGTGTGTGTGTGTGTGTAACATTTAAAGCTACACTGTGTACGATTTTAGTACCTAGTGGTGATGTTATAGATTGCATTATGCCCTTGCCAGTAACTGTTTGTTTCTTGTCACCTTTTTTACATTTATGTTTGAACTTACGACCTCTGCGTCATCACCCAATGTGTGTGTGTGTGTGTGTGTAAAACATTTAAAGCTACACTGTGTATGATTTACTGTCATCTAGTGGTGAGGTTGCAGACTGCACTATGCCCTCACCAGTCAGTTTTTTGTTTCTCTCCACTTTTTTCCACATGTGCTTTTGAACTTATAGCCACTGTGTCATCACCAGTGTGTGTGTAGCATTTAAAGCTACACTGTGTATGATTTAGTGCCATCTAGTGGTGAGGTTGCAGAGTGCACTATGCCCTCACCAGTCAGTTTTTTGTTTCTCTTCACTTTTTTCCACATGTGCTTTTGAACTTATAACCTCTGTGTCATCACCAGTGTGTGTGTAGCATTTAAAGCTACACTGTGTATGATTTAGTGCCATCTAGTGGTGAGGTTGCAGAGTGCACTATGCCCTCACCAGTCAGTTTTAAGTTTCTCTTCACTTTTTTCCACATGTGCTTTTGAACTTATAACCTCTGTGTCATCACCAGTGTGTGTGTGTGTGTAGCATTTAAAGCTACACTGTGTATGATTTAGTGCCATCTAGTGGTGAGGTTGCAGACTGCATTTTGCCTTCACCAGTCAGATTTTTTGTTTCTCTTTTTTCCACATGTGCTTTTGAACGTATAGCCTCTGTGTCATCACCAATGTGTGTGTGTTTGTGTATGTGTGTGTGTGTGTGTGTGTGTGTGTGTGTGTGTGTAGCATTTAAAGCTACACTGTGTATGATTTAGTGCCATCTAGTGGTGAGGTTGCAGACTGCACTATGCCCTCACCAGTCAGTTTTTTGTTTCTCTTCACTTTTTTCCACATGTGCGTTTGAACTTATAGCCTCTGTGTCATCACCAGTGTGTGTGTGTGTGTGTGTGTGTGTGTGTGTGTGGCATTTAAAGCTACACTGTGTATGATTTAGTGCCATCTAGTGGTGAGGTTGCAGACTGCATTATGCCTTCACCAGTCAGTTTTTTTTGTTTCTCTTCACTTTTTTACACATCTGCATTTGAACGTATAGCCTCTGTGTCATCACCAATGTGTGTAGCATTTAAAGCTACACTGTGTATGATTTAGTGCCATCTAGTGGTGAGGTTGCAGACTGCATTATGCCTTCACCAGTCAGTTTTTTTTTGTTTCTCTTCACTTTTTTACACATCTGCATTTGAACGTATAGCCTCTGTGTCATCACCAATGTATGTGTAGCATTTAAAGCTACACTGTGTATGATTTAGTGGCATCTAATGGTGAGGTTGCAGACTGCACTATGCCCTCACCAGTCAGTTTTTTGTTTCTCTTCACTTTTTTCCACATGTGCTTTTGAACTTATAGCCTCTGTGTCATCACCAGTGTGTGTGTGTGTGTGTGTGTGTGTGTGTGTGGCATTTAAAGCTACACTGTGTATGATTTAGTGCCATCTAGTGGTGAGGTTGCAGACTGCATTATGCCTTCACCAGTCAGTTTTTTTGTTTCTCTTCACTTTTTTACACATCTGCATTTGAACGTATAGCCTCTGTGTCATCACCAATGTGTGTGTAGCATTTAAAGCTACACTGTGTATGATTTAGTGACATCTAGTGGTGAGGTTGCAGACTGCATTATGCCTTCACCAGTCAGTTTTTTTGTTTCTCTTCACTTTTTTACACATCTGCATTTGAACGTATAGCCTCTGTGTCATCACCAATGTGTGTGTAGCATTTAAAGCTACACTGTGTATGATTTAGTGCCATCTAGTGGTGAGGTTGCAGATTGCTTTATGTCAACAGTTTTGTTTTCCATCATGTTTCTGCTTCTTTGCCACTGGGTATTATTGCTACCTTGCCTTCGCTTGTGATAAGCAATATCATCCTCAATTTCACAAGACTCAGGCTTCTCAAACTTATTAGCCTGTAGACGGTATAAAGAGGAGAAACCACTGATTCATCTTCATTTTCTCCAGTCTTCTGGCCAGGCTGCAAAATGAGAACGGCAGGGTACGTTTGTCCCTTTGGAGCTAGAGGATCAACAGGGCATTGAGACATGGAAACCTCCAAGAAGGGTCTCGCTAAGATGTCAACATGAAGGGTTCATTCCAACATTATGAAAACACAATGACGCCTTGTTGCAGTTAATTATACAGTAATGAACCAGTGGTGATGAATGATATATTCAATTTCTGCTAATAAATGTGCCTACATCGTACACATTGTAGCAGACCAGATTTTGACCAGACTGTTTCACACTCTTGTAGCTTATTACTTATGTACACTTCCACAAAATCCACAAAAAGACACTCAGAACCTTCAAAGCAGCCACACCACCCAAAGGCAGCATTAATTGAATGTGAAGGACCACCACCCTCGCGTTTATCGCTGAATGCCTCGTGTTTTCCATTAGCGTCTTTGTGCCAAGACTAATATCCTTTGATGGAAAGACCTTTTGTATCCCCTGACTGACTGAGGTCGAAGTAATCTTTAGTTCATTTCCTATCGCATTTCTCCACAAGTGGGGCGTCCGTGGGTCAAGTGGTCAGTCGCCGAGCCAAAATGTCCACAGTTACGTCTTTGATGTCTTTGACGACCACTGAATAACAAAGACGACTGTATCCATGGCCACCACTGATGAAAGCGGGAGAATGCGAGTAGTTGCTACAAGATAAAATCTGCTGGTTCATTTGAAGGTCAGCAGACTTTTCACACTTCCAAAACAAAACATGTTCTCTAATTGATACAAAGTTCCGTATTCATAAAAGGAAAGATTGGCCAGTGAAATGGACAAGCACACAATGTAGCACACACAACAGGTATGGACCAAAAAAACCCAGGATACAGATTGTATACTTATTTGAACTTTGCCTGTGCATACTTTATGTTGCATATATAACAGGAATTTAAAAATGGAAAAATCAGTGTCTGTGTTGACAGCAAAAATGTTCCACTGAAAAGACAAACACAGTGTAAACTTTGGAATCTCTCTTTCAACTCATGATTATGTAAATGAGGTGAAATGGCTGTGTATGTTCTTCAAACAAAAATTCACAACAAATCCAAAAATCTGCTTGGGTAGTTAGTTATGCCAAAATAAATAGAAACTTTTGCCTGGTTCGGTGTGTTATAATTAGACAAAGCTGCAAAGAACCCTCCTGTTTTTCAGCACCAGTGATTCCACTCAGTGAGTATACCAGACCAGATGATAAAGTCATTCAGAAAATCTCAGATGGAACCAAATGACAACATCCGGTGCTGAAAAACAAAACCAATATGGAAGTGCTAAAGCCTGTAATTCCATGACTGGACACTTGGGTTGTTGTCACTCAAATCGACCACTTACATAATTATACAGAATGTCATGGCTTAAAATGTCTTAAACTAAGAAGTTAGAAAAAAATTCACATGAAAACTATGTATGGAGACCAAGACAGTTTTTGTACCAGGCTGTAAATGTGGTTATTTCTGCTCTAACTTTGAACATTTTAACATGGACTTCAATAGGACATGCTCGCTTTTGGATCCAGCCTCAAGCAGCCAGTCAATGAACTGCATATTTTTCTTCTTCAAGTCGTGCTTCATCTGAGATCATGAAGCTTACCTCTTGCTGACTTCACATTGGGTTTGTCCATGATTTATACATTCTATGGATGGAAGATTTTCTGTTGGAAAAGGGTGGAGTTACTAACCCAGGTGGAGGAGTTTAAATCTCTCAGTGTCTTGTTCACGGGTGGGGGCTAGACAGTGAGGCTTTCAATTACCAGTCGATTTACCTTCCTATTCTCACCTATATGGTCATGAACTTTGGGTAATAACAGAAGGAATAAGGTTGTGGATACATGCGTCATAAATGAGATTCCTCCGTCGGGTATCTGGTCTTATACTCCTGGACAGATTGAGATGTGTGACTACCCGGGAGAGACTCTGAGTAGAGTCGCTGCTGCTTCACATTGAAAGGAGCCAGTTGAGGTGGTTTGTTCATCTGGTATAGATGCTCCCTGGTCATCTGCCTAGGGAGATCGTCCAACTGGGAGGAGGCTCCAGGGAATACCTCAGACTTATATTTCCCAGTTGGCTTGGGAACACCTCACCAGGAAGAGTTACAGGAATTGGCCAAGCACAAGGAAGTGTGGGATGAGTAGACCCCAATAAGTGGCAGAAAACGAATGAATGAATGGATGGAACACAGCTGACTGTTTTTCATATGCTCAAAATAAAGGGTCAACTGTAGATGTCAAGCAAATTATTGAGATTGTCGACTACAAGTCTCCCTATTAAAGCTCACTGTGTGGGAGGTAAAACTGTAGAATTCTGTGCCTTTCTAGACCCTTCCAGACTCCATACAGGACTCTCAAATGGAGACTGTGGGAATGGATTCAAAGGAATTCTCCCAAAAGGGAATAACAGCGTGAGAAACACAATTCCTAAGAGAGACTCTGAGGTTGTGCTGGGCCTTGTGGGTACAATAAGAGGAACAGTGTGTTATGTCGGCCTCTCTCTCATGGCCTCAGACCTCCACACAGACCCACATCGGCCTGCTCTGACACGGCCGAAACCACCAGACCTTGCTGAACCAGACAGACCAATCAAATCACAGGGGGCAGAGACAGCTGTAAGAACGTTATCCTGCCATTCTGTTGAAGTTCACATCGTCTCACAGCTGTCCTGTGTTAAATTTCACTGTCCCCTGCGATCTGGACTTGAAGTGTGAGCACACGTTCACCCTTTCAGAAACGAACATAACTCGTTATCAGAGAGGCGAGAAGTGAGTCTCTGCATGTCAGCCTTTCTCCGCTCAGACAGCGCTGATACACCCAAGACAACGACTCCGTTCCAAAAAGTGTCCAAGAAAATAGGCATAAATTGTATTGTTGAAGTGTTTTTCTGCTCGCTGACTCCATCCATCCATTATCCATACCCATAAACATAGCTGTTAACCACATTAAAGCATCCACATGTGGGATGTCACACATTTACTGCATTTGCATTTTGTCCTCTAACAATAGGCAGATGTGAGTTGCAATACCCACATCAGCCACAAGGGTAGTTTCATTGTCAATGCTTTGAAACCAAAAAAGCCAACATGGGTGTTGTTGGTTTTTATGTTACATGAACGTAAGTCTAACATGTAGCTTCTACAATATCGAATCAAGTTTTATGGATAAACACATTCAAATCATGTAGTTTTAACATAATATGCAACAACTTAAAATTTAACTTCCTCAGTGAGCATAATAAAATTATGGAAAGCATTTCCACCCAAGGAAAAGGTGTTAACATAGCCAAAAGCAATTTTGCTGAGTGACCTAAATGTAAATTTGTTGGGTCAACATGATGAATTTGCGTTATTGCTACTTAAATACAATGGTTCAGGCCAACTAGATTTGTAAGAGTAAACGTAACAAAAAAAACAGCAAGTCCCTTTGGCTACGCGCTTGTTTGTGCTCGGAGTCGCCAGAGCAAATCCAAGGTGGATCTGCATAAATTGTGCTTATCCAACACAGCAAAGTTAAATTGACATGTAACTGTTCAATTTTAAAAGAAGTTGTAACTATTTACAGGGCAGGGGTGGTGGCCAAGTGGTTAGCACACTTGGTTTCACTATGAAAGGCTCCCAGTTCAAACCCCACCCCTGCCAGATTTCTCCATGTAATGTGGAGTTGCATCAGGAAGGGCATCTGGTATGAAACCTGTGCCAATTCAACATGCAGATCCACCTTAGATTTGCTGTGGCAACACCAAGCGCAAACAAGGGAGAAGCTGAAGGGACTTACTTCTTATTTTTCTTAAATTTACTCTTACAAATCTTTGTTGGCCTAAACCATGGTAATTGAATAACAGTAACACAAATTCATCACGTTGACTCAACAAATTTACAATTAGGTCTACATTTACCTTTACAAATCTAGTTGGCTTGAACCATGGTAATTAGTTAACAGTAATGCAAATTCATCATGTTGACCCAACATATTTACACTTGGGTCACTCAGCAAAATTGTTTCTGGCTAAGTTAACATATTTTACTTGGGTGGAAGTACTTTACAGAATTGTTTTATGTTCACTGAGCAAGTCTATACAGAGGGTTGGGATCCACTCATCCTTATTCTTCATGAAGTGGTGATCCAGCCTGAATATAAGCATTGAGTGCTGACTGGCTGGGAACTACTACATCATCATTGCGGCCAAAGCAGGTCAATGTTGAAGGAGGAAAACTATTTTTCTGTGTTTCTAAAGCTCTATCACCAAGAATCATATGAATTTAAACAAAAATAACTGGAATGCTCAGAGCTTTTGTTGCACAAAATATAAGACATTGTTACCACAGCGCCCTCTCAAGTCAAGTCTGGGAGCATGAGCTGGAGCCGAGTGTTGCCCCATCCACCACACGATGAAATCGTGCCAAGTTCCAGATGGCAACCACCCAGGCAGACAATCAATATATCCTCAACATTTGAAACTAACTATCTGTCTGCTGCGGCCAGATGAAATGTGGGCGCACACTTGGCTTTCTCCAGCCACTGAAGCACCTATGTGCTGGATTGTGCCCAGGTGCCAATGTAATCAGATAACCAGCGTTATTAAAGTTATATATCAATGATCACAATGTTATAGATGATTATGACATGTGACACAAATTTTTGTTGTTGTTGTTAAGTAACAGGTAAAAGGTTACTTTATTTATACCCGTAGGTAGATTTGCTTGCAGCCAGCAAGGTACACATCCAACATCCAATCCGCATACAGGAAACACACTGTTACACCACATTTCACAACAGATCGGTAAAAGACAGTAAAAATCCATGTGCAATAGCTTATTCAGAATATAACTTGGACTGGGAAAAAAAAAATCATGTTTTTTTTGTTTTTTTGATTGTCTCTCTCTCTCTCACACACACACATACTCAGATGGCCTTTAACCAGGGACATTCTGTTTAGGAAGCAAGTGTACTAACCTCTTGCACAAATACAAATATAAAGCAATCCTAAAATAACATTGTCTGTATGAGCATTGTCTTCTTTTTAATTTGCTGTTGTTTAATTGGTATCCCAGTGCAAAGTGTGTGTGCGTGTATATCTATCTATCTATCTATCTATCTATCTATCTATCTATCTATCTATCTATCTATCTATCTATCTATCTATCTATATATATATATATATATATATATATATATATAGTTATTTACGTTCATTATTAAGATCCTATTGTGTTACGTATATTTTGTACATGTTCAATCAAGCCCCTCTTTCACGTGATAATTTCTTAAGGAACAGAGTGGAAATTAGCGTTTATGCTTTGTTGTGTTATCCATGTATCACTGATATATTATATTCACCATTGTATGTTTATATTGATGCTGCAGAATAAACTCAATCAGTCAATTAATCAATCAATCATAAACAGAGGTGTCAAGTAACGAAGTACAAATACTTCGTTACTGTACTTAAGTACACTTTTTAGTTATCTATACTTTACTCCTTTACTTATTTTTCTGCCTACTTCTGACTTCTACTCATTACATTTTCACACAGGTATCTGTACTTTCTATTCCTTACATTTTTAAAACAAACAGCCTCGTTACTCTTGGCTTCAGTTTAATGTTTATATATATATATTTCACGTCATGTGTGCCTGTAATCAACTTTTCTGCAGCACGGCTTTGCTTTGAACCGTGAACCAATCGAAGCAGTGGTTCGCAGATTGAAGCAATGCTTCGACCTATTGCTTCGTTTATTCTTTCTTTCTTTCGCTTAATTTTCCCCCGCTAAAACCCTAAAGAGCCTACTTCTGTGAGTATTATTTACCTTTTCTATGTTAAACCGATCTGTTATGGTCTTCTGAAACAGTTGATAGATGTATTTTATAACTTAAAAACGGGAGCGACGCTAACGCGTTAGCATGTCTATGGCATTTTCAATGTTAAAAGTTAGCATTAAGCAGCTCTCGTCACGTTCGGGTGCATTTGTTTTCAAATTGTAATATTTGTTAAATTTATTTTTGTTTATATATTAATAATCTAATGATTATTATATACAATTTTAGAGAAAGAGGCAAAAAGAACCTGAATAGAAACACAACAGAAAATATAAAAGCAACTAACAATGAACATACATATATAAATACATACATAAATAAATGTTTCCTCTGAACACCTAGTGACTCTTACACCTCCACTTCATCCCTGTCTTATTTAATGACAGTTTGTTTCGGTCAAACCATATTTTCAATGTGTTAATTTCTTCAGTGATTTCCTCCAGAACTATCTGCCAAACTAGAAAACTGCTGCATCCTAGTAAGAGCAGAATACTACTGGAATTAATTTGAATAAGGAAAGCTGTTTTTTTTTTCTCACTAAATGGATGCTCCACTCACTCCAGTTTATTGTCTGGAATAGTCCCAGATTGCATTTCAGAGCTTCTAGAATTGAAACATTGTCGTGCAGGTGGTGTTGGGGGGTAATTTGGGGTTTTGGGTCTTGGGCCACATGTAGAACGAATCAGTTTTTAAATTAAGCTTTCAATTCATATAGTGGCATCTACTTTTTTTTTTTTTTTTTTAAAGGTTACTTTATACTTTTATACTTTAAGTAGGTTTTGTAGCACATACTTTTTCACTTTTACTTGAGTAAAGAGGTCAAGTTGATACTTCAACTTTTACCAGAGTGTTTTTAAACTGCAGTATCTATATTTCTACTTAAGTAACAAATGTGTGTACTTTTGACACCACTGATCATAAACAATATTTTATTTATGTTTTAACAGCGTCTGCAGGAGGGCATGCGTGTGCGCATACATGATGAGCTTTTCAGAAGAGCAGAAGTTAGCTTTGAGGTAGCGGACGTTAGCGTGCATGCTAACGTCCGCAAAATGTCTTGTAAATCACATCAGACGTGTTATCAGGTTCCAAAAACAACGTTTTTAGTTTTAGAAGTGTTTATGAGGTCTGTGAGAAAAGTATCCGACCTTTTTATTTTATGCAAAAAATATATGGATTTGATTCATATGTTTTTACGTCAGCCAAGCTTGAACCTTCGTGTGCATGCGTGAGTTTTTCCACGCCTGTCGGTTGCGTCTTTCGCCTGTGGGCAGGCTTTGAGTGAGCACTGGTCCACCCCTCTCGTCATTGTTTCATTGCGAGGAAATGGCGGAATGATTTGGGCTTTTTTTCCATCAGAATTTTTTCAGAACCTGTTAGAGACAGGCAGCTGGAAACCATTCGAAAAATTTATCTGGCTTTCGGTGAAAATTTTACGGGCTTCACAGAGAATAAGGGGTGTTACTACAACTTTAAGGACGCCCCACAATGGCGCACGGCGCGCCGCGCCGCCATCGAGAGGCAGAAAACACCACATCATTTCTAAACGGATGGCTGTGTGGAGCCGGGACCGTCGTGTGCAATTTCTCTGGTTATCACAAGAGCTGGACATCAGCCATTTTCCGTCAGATTTCACTTTTAACAAGAGATTTTGTCATGGAAAGCCGTGCGGAGGCTTCGCGTGTCACGACGGATTCGCTGATGAAGCGAGACAAAGGAACACCTCTGTTTCAGAGTGTTAGAGGACAAGTTGGGACAACCCTATCTCGGCTTTCAGTGCTTACCAGTCGAGTGAGTATAAGAGAAATTGTGGAGAGCTGGGCATGTCCCAACTTGTCCTTTAACTTGCACCAGAGAGACCAGCCACTGATATCACGGTATCACTCTCCTATGATTGGCTGTCACCCCTGCCTGTCAAAAAAATGCATTTGCATGATTCATAGCATAATATGTGAAACAGAATGTCACATCTTAACCTCTTAAAATATGTCAAGGTTAGCCATCTTTGAACTTGTCCAAGGTCTGTGTTCCAAGAATGCTCCCTGTGAATTTGAAGACCCTGGCAGTAATAGGACTGGACTTATGCTGAGCACAGACAGACATGACGGACAGACAGATGGACACAAAGTCTTTGCAATGGCCGATGGCCATATTTGATGACCTCACGTAAAAATGAGACAAGTAATGAAGCCCAAAATAGGGACAGTATGGAAAATGTAAAAAAAAAAAAAATTAACAAGGAATTTGACTTCGGTTTGAGCTGCACTCTCTGTATGGCATTCGCCCTATTGACGTTTCAAATCCCACAAAACCTCGGAGAGGTCACCACCCTGCGAGATCTCATTAATATTGAGAACTGCATTGAGACACTCTGATCACGCTGCACTTTAACCGCTGCACACAGACAACACCATTAACATTGCAACATAAAACTATTTTTATATTGTGCCTAAAACTCTCGTGAATATATTCTCTGGGTTTATAGACATTGTTATTGCATTTGTTTTATGTAAACATGCGAGAATCACAGGCTGTCTCTCTGTTATTTTCAGTGGGAGCTGCTGTGAGCTACGCTCGCTTCCTGATCATGTCGTTCTGGGAGAAAGTGAAGTTTGCTCATTAACGTCTTGGTTATTGTTCTTTACAACACTGTTTGTCCTCTTTGTTCCAGACTAATATATATAATATGTCTGAAATTCGGTTTATTAAATTCCATGCAGAATAAACGTAAGAGACACGGATTATTTGTTATAATTGTTTTAGCAAGTTTTCAGGATATCATGCATGCAGTTACTAATATTAATGTGACAAAAAGCATAAAAAAAATACATTTTTGTAGTATAATATTCATTTACCACTGTCATCGTGTTGATTCTCTATATGTTGTTTGACTGCAGCGACTCTCTGGCACGCAAGGGATTATGGGATACGTCAATAGGGCGAATGTATAAATATACACTAAACACTGAATAATTCACAGTAAAAATGCAAAAGTGCAAATGAAATGTCCAATAAGAGAAAAAATGTTATGTGTCGACGCGGGTTGAGGAGTGGACCTGCGTCTGACTGAACCCAGTGCTAAAATAACCAGAAAGCGGTTCCAATAACAAAACAATTTATTTTCTCCCTTTTGTGCAATACTCGGTGTACAAACATAAAACGCGTCTGTCTGGCGGAGTGAAGGACGGCGCGCTCTCCAGCGCCCAAAGGGATCGAAGCCCGGCGCCTCTGGACCCACGTTCACCGCCAAACACCCCCCAGGTGGACACGACTCTGTGAGGTAAGTCAGCAGCTACAACTAATATCCTTCAAAGGCACACACTATCAGCAACACATTCAGGTCTGAATTTAAGCTTTATGTAAATGAGCAGCTTCTCACAACAGGTGGAGGATCATCTGTCCGCACGCCACGGCCGTGAGAAGCAAGCTGCACAACTCTCATCAATATTCACATATACTGCGTAACAAAATACCAAATTACTGTTAACAATTATTCAGACAATCAAATCACCTCTGATGTGTGCTGACAGCATGTGTCCCTCACCCGTCCTCCTTCACAGGCACGATGTGTCAAACCCAGGCGCGGTCCTCAGCGTCTCACAAACGAACATCACAAGGTCGAGTTCCTGGCAATTCTGCTTGAATCACACATGGCTTAAATGCAGAACGCCATCTCATTATCTGCTTCAGCTGAAAGTCTTTAAGGTTGCACGTGAGCATCATCCACAGGTGCTGCATATCACGTTGATGAGGGTGAAGGACTCTTCTGCCAGCACCTTCTCCACAGACAATAAATCAGTTTGCATACCACCTGGAGAGCAAAGAAAAGAAAAGAACACCAAAATGTCCAGCCAAACCCCCCCAACACACAACAAAAAAGCAGTGATTCTTACATTTATTTCAAAT
This sequence comes from Thalassophryne amazonica, assembly GCF_902500255.1. Classification (NCBI taxonomy): domain Eukaryota; kingdom Metazoa; phylum Chordata; class Actinopteri; order Batrachoidiformes; family Batrachoididae; genus Thalassophryne; species Thalassophryne amazonica. The sequence continues at coordinate 16,660,964 of NC_047118.1, forward strand.
TCTATTGCTTTGCAGACAGTATGAACCGAAGATATTTGTGTTTTGTGGAGTCTACTTCATTTCTTTTGTTAATATGCATTTATTCCTATATTTAAGGACTCATTTGTCCTGCCCAGGTCACACTGGGCTTCCCCAAAGTTAACCTCTTTGCCAAGCTACTGGGCTAACCAATAGCTCGGCGGAGTTGGGCAGTGCCAAGATGGTGACATTTGGAGCTGAACCCATTTGATAAACGTGCTCTTCAGAAAACCCAAGGCAGAGCTCACGGAGGGTCCATCCAGTACATGTACAGCCTGTGGTCATTACCCATAATTCTTACGTTCAGCTTCTCGGCCTGCTCAAAGCTTGATGGATGCAGTCATAGCGTTTGCCGTAACAGCTGCCAGCACTCACATTCTGTTCTCACCACTGCTAGTCTGCAGCCATTGTTTGTCCAGCGTGGACATCATGCAGTGAGGGCTTCAAAAGAACCCGCTGGCCTGTAGTGCGGCGGAACAGCTGCTCAACGCTTTCAACCTTCACCTTCCTTTTGGAAGCAAAAGCAGTCAATCGATGTGAATCTGAAAGGTGACCCCTTCCTCTCGCCGTACGCTGGCTTTATTCGTTCACACTGGAAAGCCTGGTGATGTTTTACAAAAAGGCTGCTTCAGTCTCACTGTTTGCATAACACCATCTGTCCCAAATTCACTGTGCAAACATGCAAACAAATAGCTCGCCTCTGTTCTGACCGCCAATATGAAACCAATTCGTAAAATCTGAATTTGCACATTCAGCAGAAATGAAGAAACGTGTGGATCTCTTCTTCCTGGCAAGCATGCATGAGATGTGCGCACGTAAGTACAAGTCCTGCCTCTCTGGTTCCAATTATTTTTGTGTTGCTTGTTTTGTTGAGCACCATCTGCTTAGGGCCCGGCTAAAACTGGATCCAGATGCCTGCTGTTTGGCTGCACGAGCCTCCCGGCTGTGCCGTCCTATCGTCTACACATCTCGACTTTCCTACAACTTCATCGAAAAGATCTGATCCAGAAGAGATGTGTAGACGGTACTGTGAGTCCCACTCCACTGTGCTGTCATTTATTGTTCGCAGTAACAATAAATGACATAAAATAAGACTTGGACTTCCTCTGGAGTGACATTTATGTCTGAGCCCATCTGTCATCTATGAAGCACTTATGGAATCATAAGGTCACTGGACAGAGGCGTTTAGTGATGACAATATCTTCACAGGGGAGTAAAGATCCATGTGTTCAGGGTCCTGGTGCTTCCAGTCTTACAGAAAGGTTGGAGGACTTGGACTCTAACCAGTGACCAAGAACCAGGTCTCCAGTAAGGTGCCTTTTCTTCACTGTAAGCGTTCACAATTTGTAAAATTAAAAAACACATCCAACATCTGTGGGTCAACAGAAAATGTAATTTAACTTAAACCTCTGGGGTCGATTCCATCGTATACGACGGCTAAGACCAAGCTTTACTAAATTATAAGTAACTTTTGAATGATATGAGATAGAAACTTACTTTTTTTGCTGAGAAGTTAACTCCACGGACTTTCAAGCCAGGCATTGGCCATCTTTGTACTCCTCATAAAAGCTGTGTGATGACGTGTGCAATGTGAGTGTCCAACTGGAATTGGTTCACTATCACATGGTTTTCCAAAATCCAATCATAGGGCAGATTTACCTCACGTGAAAAGCCAAAGATCATTTTCAGGAGTGATGTGTTACTAGTTGGCCCGTTTGAATAGCCCCCTTGGTGCTCCAATGAGTACATACTATTAGTACATACTCAGTCCGCCCTGCGCCATTACACACAGCGTTCAGTGAAAGCAGGAGCACACGGAGAGCCTCTGATGACAATCTCACAGGCTCAAGCAAAGAGTGTGTAACTATCAGGATTGCGCCACTAGTTTGCACGTGAATGTTACTGGATAACTCTGTTGCTTTCTCTGCGTAAAGCACTGTTTACCATATCAATGGACAACAAAACGCATAGACCATTTTGTATATATTGTTCAAAATGTGCATTTATGTTTATTGTTTGAACCTTTTTGTTGTACAGTCTTTCACACAAGAGCTCAAATTACCTTTATAAAGTGTCAAAACAGTTGTTTATTATAGTTTGCTGTGTGTTTTGAATAAATGTGTGTGGAAAATTATTTTTCGCTTTATTTTTTCCTTGCCTATTTTTGATTGTAAACCTTTATTACACTTATAAAACACAACAAAAACATATATATTCTGAAAGCACAGGTTGTCCTGAAAAAAAGAGACATAAAACGTGATTGTGGGATGCAGGGAGAGCTGTTAACAGTAATAATAAAACATTTATGCCAGGCAAGTGAACTGTCCAAAAAATGCCCTCGGTCCCCAGAGGGTTAATTACGCAAAAGAAACCCCAAATATATCATTCGCTCTAGATAAAAAACAATCAATTATCAAATTTCTTTATGAGTCTCTTTCTAAAAAACATTATTTCATTGTACGTTTCCTTGCATAAGTGAGTACTGTATTTTTTTATTTATTTTGGGGGGAGTATAATTGACACTGGAGTAAAAGTCACACCTTTATTTATGTATTTATTATCAGCTCTTTCATTTGGCATTTTTGTGCATTATTGTCATGTACTTTTTAATATCAAGATTTATTCTTTTATTATTAGAGTTTATCTTGTTTAGTGCTTTGATTCCTGTGTAAGTCCTTTATAAAATGTTGTTATAATAATAATAATAATAACAATAACAATTATTATTATTATTATTGTTATTATTATTATTATTATCATGAAAAACGCATGTGTGATTTTTTTCAGTATATAAGTTGTACCAGAGTATAAACTGTAGGACCTTCCGAATGAGATTATACTTATACTCCAGAAAATAAATTATCACCTCAATAGAATAATGTTTTATTAAACACAAAAAAATAGTCACATATTGTTTAAGTATATTTATTTATTTTGTTATTATTATTATTATTATTAGTAGTAGTAGTAGTAGTAGCAGAAGTATTGGTACTATTATAATACATTCAGTAGCATATTTTTTTAAGTTTTAGAGACATTAAATCATCCATAAAAAATTTAGCAGAGGACTGTGCATTCTTGTGTTGATTAAGTTTGTGTTGTACACGTAATGATCTCAGCAATTCTAAGTTTGGAAGAATATCTGACACACACACACACACACACAAACTGAGAGGAAATACCACTAATAATCAGTGCATGGGGCAGACTACACAGACAGACTGTACTTTACCAGATCAAGTATATATGTATACACACACACACACACACACACACACACACACACACACACACACACACACACACACACACACACACACACACACACACACACACACACACACACACACACAGCTTCCCTATCACTCAAATTCAACGCTGTACTTGTTACATAACACAAAAATCCTGCTGTTTGTCCCAGAATCCACTGCTCTCTTTGAAGTGACAAGTGAACAGAATGTGACCTCTGCAAAAACACTCTCTGTCTGTCTGTCTGTCTGTCTGTCTGTATGTATGTACAGTGTTCAGAATAATAGTAGTGCTATGTGACTAAAAAGATTAATCCAGATTTTGAGTATATTTCTTATTGTTACATGGGAAACAAGGTACCAGTAGATTCAGTAGAGTCTCACAAATCCAACAAGACCAAGCATTCATGATATGCACACTCTTTAGGCTATGAAATTGGGCTATTAGTAAAAAAAAAAAAAAAAAAAAGTAGAAAAAGGGGTGTTCACAATAATAGTAGTGTGGCATTCAGTCAGTGAGTTCGTCAATTTTGTGGAACAAACAGGTGTGAATCAGGTGTCCCCTATTTAAGGATGAAGCCAGCACCTATTGAACATGCTTTTCTCTTTGAAAGCCTGTGGAAAATGGGACGTTCAAGACATTGTTCAGAAGAACAGCGTAGTTTGATTAAAAAGTTGATTGGAGAGGGGAAAACTTATACGCAGGTGCAAAAGAATATAGGCTGTTCATCTACAATGATCTCCAATGCTTTAAAATGGACAAAAAAAACAGAGACGCATGGAAGAAAATGGAAAACATCCATCAAAATGGATAGAAGAATAACCAGAATGGCAAAGGCTCACCCACTGATCAGCTCCAGGATAATCAAAGACAGTCTGGAGTTACCTGTAAGTGCTGTGACAGAAGACACCTGTGTGAAGCTAATTTATTTGCAAGAATCCCCCGCAAAGTCCCTCTGTTAAATAAAAGTCATGTGCATTAGAGGTTACAATTTGCCAAAGAACAAATCAACTGGCCTAAAGAGAAATGGAGAAATATTTTGTTGACTGATGAGAGTAAAACTGATCTTTTTGGGTCCAAGGGCCGCAGACAGTTTGTGAGATGACCCCCAAACTCTGAATTCAAGCCACAGTTCACAGTGAAGACAGTGAAGCATGGTGGTGCAAGCATCATGATATGGGCATGTTTCTCCTACTATGGTGTTGGGCCTATATATCGCATACCAGGTATCATGGATCAGTTTGGATATGTCAAAATACTTGAAGAGGTCATGTTGCCTTATGCTGAAGAGGACATGCCTTTGAAATGGGTGTTTCAACAAGACAATGACCCCAAGCAGATTAGTAAACAAGCAAAATCTTGGTTCCAAACCAACAAACTTAATGAATTGCAGATGTGAAGAAATCATGAAAAACTGTGGTTATACAACTAAATACTAGTGTAGTGATTCACAGGATTGCTAAAAAAGCAGTTTGAACATAATAGTTTTGAGTTTGTAGCATCAACAGCAGATGCTACTATTATTGTAAACACCCCCTTTTCTACTTTTTTTTTACTAATAGCCCAATTTCATAGCCTTAAGAGTGTGCATATCATGAATGCTTGGTCTTGTTGGATTTGTGAGAATCTACTGAATCTACTGGTACCTTGCTTCCCATGTAACAATAAGAAATATACTCAAAACCTGGATTAATCTTTTTAGTCACATAGCACTACTATTATTCTGAACACTACTGTATGTATACCAGTGCTGTAAAAAAAACACATTGTGAAACTTAAATGCCATTCTCACTTTCACAGATAGGCACCCTAG